>NW_028277766.1:1293012-1939518 GCF_059751315.1 Micrasema longulum
AGCGTACAATTTTAAGGGATCTTTAGATTGTTTTTAGCTGTAGTATTTTTTTTCTTAGGTCATTCAAATAAAATTAATTATTTAAAAAAATTTGTTACTAGTGATTTTGATACAATTTTAAATGAAGTTTCTAATAAACTCCTTGGTTTAGTATCACTTTAGTTAATACGTGCCCCTTTGCCTAAGTAGGCATTTTTAGTACTGATATTTTTTTACAACTTTTATACTACTTCTTCCAATGTCAAATCAAATAAGTATTCGCAACAATATGATTACAATTAGTTTGCAGAACCGTTTATTTTTGTGAATGTTTGTTATTGGACCGAAAAATGGTTCAATAATATTTATTGTTTAAAATGTAGGAAAATAACACACTATCAACATTTTTTTATCAAAATCATTATGCATGGTTTTTTACCAAGAAATATCTTAAAACAATATCAGTTTTTTTTATGTAAAATTAATTCCAATGAATCGATTGTGTGTGCATTTTTTTTCCAAAAACAACTTACTACATTGTATTCGCAAACGATAAAGTCACTACTTTTAGAATTTATCCCAGCGTAAGAATCGGCGTATAACGAAAATTTATTCTCCCCGCGTATATATTATCCATTTTGTTAGTCGAAATCGCTCTTAATATCAACTAAATTCCAAATTTTATCACAGTGTTTAGCAAAAAGCCCATCTTTTAGAGATATCCTCGTCCGACTACGGGGAAATTGAAGTGCTGTTGGACCGTAAATCTGCCTAAGCAGAATGAAAAAGACATTTCGCCCCTTTTTATAACCCCATAAATAAAGTGCGATCGATTATCCATAGTAGTAAATAATGGTCACGGCCCCACAGCTTGCCCTTTTCTGTTCAACCGCGGTGTTAGAGATCCGACGGACTTGTATATACAATAAAATTATATTTATTTGGTATAAGTTATGGTTGAAGAGGATAAAAATAAGACTAAGGGTCAGTTGCTTAAAAAAATGTTAAGTTCTAACATGTTAAAATTTAACACTTACGTTTTTATCAAAATAGGCAAAAAAATAGTTTAATATATCTTTTTACATGCAACTCGTTTCGACACCCTAGTTCTATAGGGAAATAACTCAAAATAGTTCATTGTGAGTAACCTGCTTTTATTTTATTTTATTTTATTTTATTTGATTTATTTGGTCTTTTACAATTGAACGTAGTTACACAGAAAGCAGCCAGTCCACAATTTTGAAAAAAAATAGATATTGGTGTTATCGGGTGCAATAAGGTCAATTCTAAGTTCTGCTAAAAACAGCCAGGTCGCTTTCATACAAAAACTGTAATAATCATCTTTTAAAAATTGTGCCGTTTAATAAATAAATATTTCATTTCAACCATGTCGGGAATCGAACCCGAAGCCTCTTGCATGGCAGGCTAACGCGCTGACCATTACACCACGAGGCCGACCATTATTACAAGTACATAGTTATTAATAATAGAACTATTTTTTATTATTGCAGGTACAGTAAGAAAGTCTTAAGGAAAAAAATAAAACTGAAAGTTTTTAAAACAACTGTAAATAATACGTGTATAAAGCCATTTGAAAAAAACAGTATTAAAAGTCATTTGACAATCATAGTCAAAAAAAAAATGTTATTATGGTTTTTTTTATATATTTGTCTTAATTTGAATAAATTTAATAAATAAAATGAAATTGATTCTCTATAATATTTTGCGGGTATTAAAATAAAGTATAGGATTTTCATTAGATCATTAATACAGGTATATTCGTTTTATATACTGATCTTTCCTTTCATGTTCCCTTCTTATAAAATGTTTTCCATCTCTACTGTAATATTAATAACTCTTGTAAATTTATGACATCGTCCATTCCCGTTTTGATTTTTACTGAGTAAGTTTTCCTGTGATACAGCTATTATTTCAAAGTGGATGACATTTCTGATCTTAAAACATATTGAAATACAAATTCTTTCAACTAAGAACTTGTCTTGGCAAAGAAAAATATCAGACCGACTCTTGGTAAGACTTCTTGGTAAAACTTCTGGCGAACTTTCAATTCAATATACAACTTGTCCTGTATAATATCGGAGCATTTATACAAGTACGAGTTAAAATCTCACGTAGACTATTGCAACACGTTTTAAAAGAAATGTTTTAAATATAAAGCTTGTTTCAGTTCTTCATTTTTTTTGTGCTAGCTAGCTTTAATGTTTTAAGTTTATTTACTTTAGTGTACCTTAACAGACTGAACGAGTTCGTGAATTAATTAATACATGTATACATTAAAAATAAATACGTAGTCAATAAATTTACTCATCATTGTAACAAGATAAAAAGAAAATGACTTAAAGAAGTAGCTTGCAGATTTTGGGGCGCAAAGCATGTCGCCTTGCATTAACTCTTAAAAAACTTTGCTAAAAAATTTATTTGTAGACGGTGCTGTAACATCTTGTAACATTGTGCAAAAGACGACATATTTTGAAGTACGGGTTTTTAAAGTAAAATAAGAATTTATTGAATAAATAAAAGACGAGTGATACTTTAATCCACAAATTTGGAAAATCCCGTGACCAGTTTCATCGCTTTCGCGACATCTTCGAGACTGTTATCTTTATCAACGAGTTCAATGTATTTATACAAAACAGAGGTAAGGATAGATAATTCAAAATTATATGACTGTAAATTAAATAAAGTTATTTTTATCTTAAGGATCATTATCAAAAAAATTTCGGGTTAACTGATGAGTTGATATAATGCTATTTTAATGATCTTTAATAAAGATAAAAGGCTCGAAGATGTCGCGAAAGCGATGAAACCGGTCACTGGATTTTCCAAATTTGTGGATTAAAGTATCACTCGTCTTTTATTTATACAATAAATTACAATGAACTTCCATCAAGAATTTGCACTTACAAACTTAAATGTTTTTATAAAATAAGAACTGGTATATATTTTTTTTAATGGCCTATTTTCAATAACTTGCAAAAAACAATTGGTCTTTTATTTCATATTTAATAATTACGTTTTTACCTCTCTAATGTTTAAAAAGGGAGTCGGTTTTTCATTTATTTTAATTTGTATATATATATTATAAAGTATACATATACTCGTATGTAATATATTTCATTAACATTTAATTTTTACTAACAGATTCGTTAAAATTAGATATTATATTTTTAAAAATACACACGTTTCCACTATATGGAGTTCAGGATAGGGTGCGCCTATGCGCTCTGTAGCTGCAAGGCGTGTTGGGACGCTTATTGTACAGCGCCTTTGAGGAGATTTAAACAAAAATGACGCTTTATAAATTATAGCATGTCAATCGAAGCTAAACTGGCAGTGCACAACGGAGTTTTAGTCCCAACACTTATGCATGGAAGTGAAACATGGAACTGGCCGAGGAAGAATGAAAGCCGAGTGAACGCGGTTGAAATGCGATCTCTTAGACGAATGTGTGAGAAATCAATGTATGACAGGGTTACGAATGATGAAATCAGAGAGAGTGAGAGTGTAAATCTGAGACAAGTATAATTGATAAGATTAAGAAAGGGTCTCTGAGATAGTTTGGTCACGTAGAACGAATGGACGACGAGAGAATGGTAAAACAACTATATATGGCAAAAATGAACGGCAACGTTAAACGAGAACGACCAAGGAAGACGTGGCATGATCAGATAAACCAAAATCTTAAGTCTGGTCATGTCAAAAGCAGACAGAACCGAAGGGCATGTATGACAAGATGTATGAATGTGGAAGAGGCTAGGATTGTATGCCAGGATAGACGTGTGTGGCGGTCCATTCTCTCTGCCTACCCCTACGGGGAAATGGTGTGATGGTAGTAGTAGTAGTAGTAGTTAAATAAATAATCAAAATATTGTTGCGATTATGCTGCACTTTTTTTTAAAACACAAGGATGATGATTCGTCGAAGAAATGCAATGTTTTCACAGTGTGCCAATGCGCTTCCGGTTGCATGCACCCTGCATTTTTGCTATGGGGGTGAAGATTTAGGGTTTAACGTAGTCTGCATAGATGGTGCGCACATCCGCTTAGGAAATGTCAAATGCAGGAAGCAATGCGACAAACTTCACAGTTGTTCCGGATTGAAATAAATTTATGTGAACGTTCATAGTATTTACTGCCGGAAATCGAACGCCCGGATTAAGTACGCCGTGCATACATTCAAACATAAAACCGATGTCAAATACTCGTATAAATAATTCAATCACCCGTAATCCTTTATTTTGTTTTATTTTTATATTAAATGTCTAAAAGCTTTTAAGAAGTCTATTTAAATATTCGTACCTTAAAGCTGAAAGGCTGGAAATCATTTTTTTTGCAAAAATTTAGTGATGAATGTCATTTTGTTCATATATTCAGATTATATTAATGCTTAAAACATTGGAGTCCTCCAGTTTACCACTACTGAAATAGCTTTTTTTAAAACACCAATAGTGCAGTAATAATACTCATGCTTTCAACAAAACTCAACCGTTTTCTCGTATTCAAGCAGTGGATACCGAATAAATTCCACAATTTTCATAATAATATACCCCTGATGCAGCCAGGAATTTTGCACAAGATCAAGTCTTATTGTCGTAATCAACCATATAACCATTATGACATTTCCTTTTCCGTTATTTTCATTATTTTTATTTTGCTTTTTTTCACATACTGTTTTATAATATCATGTCATTAAATTAATATATACCTGATTTTTTTATAAATAATTAATGTATTAGTTAATGGCACGTAATTTAATGTTTTTGCCTTAAGACAGTTTTGTAAATACACTATTCTTCATTCAATATTCTACATTTATTTTTATACTAAAGTCCGAGGAGGAATTAGGACGCAGGCCGGGCGGTTAGAACAAAAAAACATTGAAGTCCATGGTTATTTGATAGTTTATATTTTAAATACTTTTTTCTTAAATTTTCTTATCAAAAGCCTATTAATCGAAAAAAAGCAATAAAATGTGTTTTTACTTCGACAGATACATTTAAAACAGTTTTACAACTTCTCTTCTGAACAATTTACCAAATGTGATTCCAGCATTTCAACTTTAATTTACAGATATGTTGTTTTAAAATAATGTATTGTTGAAATTTTACTACGCATAAGGCATAACTAAGAAGATGCAGTAGACAAACGACCAAATCGTGCGTTAGATATTTTATTCGATGCACAAAAATACGTTTTTCCTAGGCGTATCAACAATTCCTCGAAACATGCACGTCCGTCCGGCTTCAATTTAAAAATCAAACCAATTTTTAAGACGAATTCTACGTTTGATTAAATAATTATTCATTTGTAATTTTTTTGCAACGTAGAGGGAAAAAAATTTGAGGAGGAATATGGAAGTCTAAGCATTTACCGGGCTTACGACCTGTCATTGGCTGGTTTAAGTGGTCACATTACACACTGTGTAATATTTACCATTCCGCCTATTTTTAAACATTCACATTTTCTCAACTCTTCTATTTGTTGACTTTTGTGAAGTAAAAGAGCTGAAACTATTTTTATATTATTTATGTTTATGCTGATAATACTAGTTAATTCAGAGACGTCTAAAACGCCATTTGCTATTTTATATAAATTTAACAAATCATTTATAATTCTTATCTTGTAAAGATTTGCCATATTTAGTGAAAACAATAAGTAATCGGATTCAATATATATTATGTTAATAGTTGATAAATAGTTAATAAATAGTTGGTAAACAACATTAAATTTTAATTAGTATGAATGTATTATTGTTTTATGTTTATCCTTTATATATCCTATGTTTTTCTTTTTCTTTACATGTATTCGTATTAAAATTATATAACCTCTTATAAATATATATTGAGTTTTTCTACTGACATTTCTTGGTGGAACTGCATTTTAATCATAATAATAAAAATACTTTATAGTTTTATTCCAGTTTTATTTATAATTGTTTTATAAATTTTTTACCAGTGACCGGGTTTCGTCGTGACCAACATCGTCAGACTGGTGGGAGACTAAAAAAATTTCTATGTTATATACAAGTGCAAGCAGGGGTTGTAAGCAGTGGTTGTTCTTAATTCTTAATTACTCTTACAAGTTTTCTTCATTTTTAATATTATTTCCATTTGTAAATACTCACTACAAACTACAAACCTTAAAATATTTTTTTTTTCACTTAAATTTAAATTTTTAAACAACTTTCATTTATGTTTTCTTTTTCCTTCTCTTTTTTATACTTTCATAATTAACATTAGATTTAATTGCTTTTTAATATGGAAACTTCACTGGTCCATTAGAATTAAGTCCAATTGTGTAAAATATTAAACTTTGTAACTGTACTGTATGTTTCCTGAATAAAAGAAAATAAAAAAAAAAATAAAAAAAAAAAAATAAACATGATTTTATATAATTATGTTAAATAAAAGAATGTAAATTAAAATCATTTAAGTAAAAGGTAATAACAATTTTAAGAATATAAGTTTTGTTTGAATGTATATAATAAAAACTGGTGTAAAACATATAATTTTATGAAGTTTTATAATGAAAATGTATTTGAATTACATGTATTTAAATTTAATTAAAACTATAACAGGGGCCGCTGGTTGGTAGTTCCATCGACAGCTATGTCTCCGGGCCCGGGGGGTAATTAAGTGATTCTCTGAAAGTAAAAATTCCCGGCAGTTAATTCTTATCGATTAGATTCATTTTTCGTATTTTAATGGATACAGTAATGGAGAATGCACGTGTGTTACTTGATCGTTTAATATTATTTTATCAGGGCATGTTTTTAAGCGGTTTATTTCTAAAATGTCAAGTTTATCTAATTTTTGGCCTTTGCTGCATGTGTGAAGGAATTGAACATTTGTATTTTTTATCAAAAACATGATTTGACTCAATAAGGTGGTTCGCAAACGTGGAGTTTTCCTTGTTATTTCTCCAACTTTGGAAGTGTTCGTTAATCCTAGTTTTGAACGACCTTCCCTTTGGCCCATGTACTCGGCTTCGCATGAACTAAACAACTAAAACAGTGTAAGTCACTCTCCAAGCACAAGAGTTAGTCTCTTTTTTTGGAGAGTTACAGTGATAAAATTTACTCGATGTGTAAAAGTAGTTATGCTTAGAAGTTTACAAAAACTTGTATTTTTTATGAAATTTATGAATAAAAAAAAATCTAAAAAATATACCTCGTACTCATTCTAACTTTAAAATATGAACACAATAAGGTGACCAAATTATTGAATTAAATTCTAAATTACTTCTAACTAGGCAGTAAATAGTACTTTGAGGGTTGTGATAGAATTAAAATCCTTTTTAGTTCATCGCCCCATTAGTGATGGTATCAATGTGAGGAATAAACGATAATTTTTCATCAAAAGCTATCCCCAAATCCATTATTTGTGTAACTTTTCCCAAATTGATATTATTGATATTGTAACCGAATAAAATAGGTTTTTTTTATTTATTGGCAGAATAAAAGTTGTGATAAGTGGGCGGAAGTATCAAACTCTGCTCGAGCACTCTAAATCTTGCTCCAGCCATTTAAGTGAGAAATATCATCGATATGTCTGTATTAATTCCTTTTCAATCACTTTAGATTTCATATAATTATGATTTCGATACAAGGTATTCATTGAAATTCTTGGTTTTTTAAAACTTATTTCTAAGTAAAATTTATTTTTATTTTATTTTATTAATTTATTACACATGTAAGTATACATATTTAATACCAGGGAATCTGTATAAAACTAGTGAATAGAAAATTAATACGGAGAGTTCTCAGGTTAGGATAGTCTCCATCTAACATGGCTCAGCCTGTTCTAAGATGGTGATTTTTTTATGTTTTTAAGTGTGCATAAGTACTTTTGTACTAATATAACAAAAACAAACAAAAAAATTCATTGTAAGGCTACTTAATTAATCTCTCCTCCTTTCCTTTTTCCTCTTTCCTCTTTTTTCCTTTTTCCCATTGAGTAATAGTTTTGATTTAAGGTAATTTATAAACAAATACGTTTATTTCTATTTTTATATATTTTTAACTATTTAATTTTTTTTTCTTCTATTAAATATGTTCTGTAACTTGAATTATAAAAATAAAACTTTTATTTTATTGGTTGGTTGGAAGAAGTTGCCATTTGGCAATAAGCCTGCCAATGTCCAAATAACATTATGTAAAAAAAGTTAAATAAATAAATTAATTAATTACTTTGCCTTAGCATCGGTCTTCTCCTACTAGGCATTACTATATATTTTTAATAATAAAATATAAAAATGCATAGCTTATCAATAAGAAATTAATAATTATTATTGATAATCTGAGTCAAATATAATTGATAATTTGATCATGGAGTACGAATGGACGACGAAATAATGGTAAAACAAGTATACGAGTATACGATGAAAATGAACGGTAATGTGAGACGAGGACGATCAAGAAAGACGTGGCATGATCAGTTAAACCAAAATCTTAAGTCTGGTCATGTCAAAAGCAGACTGAACCGAAGGGCATGTATGACAAGATGTATGAATGTGGAAGAAACTATGAATGTATGCCAGGATAGACGTGTGTGTCGGTTCATTCTCTCTGCCTACCCCTACGGGGAAATGGCGTGATGGTTATAGTAGTAGTAGTAGTTATTATATTAAGTTTATACGAGGATATGTGCTAAGAATACATTATGTTTCTTAAACATCAATAATATGCGAGTAGTATAATATATAATTAAAAACAAATATAAAACATTTCATTTAAATTATTTATTGAAAATTCTTGATGGAATTCCATTGTAATGGTGTAATAACTTATATTTCCATTTAAGTTAGTAATTTAAAAAATACTTGGTACACTTCCACTTATTTATTTGCGGTGAAAGCGCTAATTGGTCAAAATAAATAAGTGGAAGTGTACCAAGTATTTTTTAAATTAATAACTTATATGGAAATATAAGTTATTACATCATTACAAATATGAAATAATTGAATATAAATAATATGCGTACCAATAATATAAAAAAATGTGATTGTTTATATCTAGATGTATTTTTTTTAAAATTTCATCCTACACTATTTATATGTCCAGTCATTTTAAATTGTTTAAACATTTTGAGTCTTTTATATTTGGCATTAAATCATTAGCTGAAATTTTTGCCTAGGAAGGCATTATCAAGACTGGTAAATGGTTCACTTCTGGTGCCCTATATTCCACTATGTGATGATAGAGAAACGATGACCATGATGATGAATTAAGCTTTACGTCGATACCGTGTTCTGAGCTTCCAATAATAGTCATAAAAATACAAACGATGCTTTTAGCAACCAAAATTTATTGTGTACTTTCATTTTAATATCTTTTTATCGTTTATTATTCACATTTCAGTGACTTTCGCATAAATTTCTTATCATTTGTGTGTCTTGCCATTGTGCTCTTCTAAGTATCTTAGTATTTCTCTTTTAAAAACATTTTTAAAACAGTGTTTCCTCGCTTTCTTTTATTGCTGTATCCTTTGTCATCGTTCTTTTTCTTCGGGATTTCTTTTTAAAATATGTTCCCTACTGTCATATTTACTGTTACACCGAGTTTAAAGGATACAAAAAGATTTTTACAAACGTTACTGATGACAGGAAAAAAACTTGTTCCTACTTTGTTTTCCGTGAAAATTCTTGAAAGATTTTTGCAATAGCGAAACAACTTACAAGATATGAAATTATTTATATAAATAAAAGTTAAGTTATGTTATAAATTATGTAAATGCTGTAGTTAAATATTTTAATTCTCACCTATTTTTCTATGTTTTAAGACTGTAGTCTAATAAAAAGTAAGGAAAATCCATTATCGTAATGCCGTCAACTGGTCAATATGAATATTGAAATTTTACTGAAAACGTACTCGTAAATATTACAACCAAAACGTTTATTTCGAAAAAACAAAAAAGAGAATTTCATAAAAAATGGGGTGAAATATTTCATTTTTTAAATACTTTAACCCCATTCTTAAGATAAGAAAAGGTATAACTAAAGATAGCTTAATATTATAAATCTTATATTAGAAAAATACCATAAAATTAGTGCGATTTAAAATGATTTTATTTCTTTTTACCAACTAAAATTTCAACAATTTTTACTTGAATCTTTATTCTTATTTGAGTACCACTGTACCAAAGTTAAATCTGAATTACAAGTGGCGTAATCTAAAGTGGCAAAAAGTAAAAATAATTTTCATTGCTCATATCTTAAGTCTACAAAAACGTTGAAATAACATTGACTCCATACTTATGTTTAATTTACTAAATTTTCATTAACGATAATAAAATCGAAATGATTGATGAATACATTTATCTAGGACACAAAGTCAATATTGGTAAAGATAACAAGATAGCGGAGTTACCAAGAAGAATAGAGCTAAGTTGGGCTGCTTTCGGCAAACTTAAATATATTTTTGAAAATAAACAAGCCCTATATGCTTAAAAAGACAAGTATATTAATCGTGCATATTGCTGGTGACAACATATGGACTAGAAATCATGTCTATAACACAAACAAGTAGCCAGAAATTAAAATGCACGCAACGATCCATGGAAAGACAGATGCTCGGTGTATGTCTAAGAGACAGAATAAGAAATGAAGAAATAAGGCGCCGAACCGGAGTCGTGGATATCATGGATCGTGCAGCGAAATTGAAATGGCAGTGGGCAGGGCACTTGGCGAGACAAAATGATGGCAGGAGGACACCCAGAATAATAAAATGGAGACCATGGGCAAACAAAAGAAGTGTTGGAAGGCCACAGAAAAGATGGGTCGACGACATTGCCTCTATTGCCGGTAAAACGTGGATGATGAAAGCGGGTGATAGGAAGGAATGGAGACGTTTGGAAGAGGCCGCCATCCAGCAGTGGAGAGAATAAGGCTGCAGAAGAAGAATAAGAGGAATGGACTGCATAAGTCCGTCAAATAAATAAATAAATGGGTGTTTTCATACTCGAATATTTCATAGTCCCTGAACTAGCATATGAAGCGTTAGACTGGTCATTTTGACTTCATTCATCTTATAAATTATCAAAGAACAATGATTAGTGAAAGCGGGATGTTTTATTTAATATTCATTGCGTTTAGTTGAGAATTTATGTTGCAAATAACGTCTGTTCGCATTACTTACGAAGTATGCATTCTTAAGCAAAACTTTTAGTTAGTATAATTCAGTCCTGGGGACATGCCTCTCAGCGAATTGCACATAATGTCCCGAACCTATTGCATTTTAAATGTCCACAAGCCTTCAGTTGACTTTACTGAAGTCGCTTCATCTCTCCCGCGGGAGAAAGAGCCCAACGTTCTCCGTATTACAGTCACCGTGGAAGGGAAACACTTCACTAAGAATTCTCGTTTCTTTTCATAAAACTGCTTTACTGCCCCTAAGAGGGGCTACATTTTGCAATGTGCTTAAGACCCACTCGCCATTTTTCCTGTAAGGTGTAAAATACAATGCAACATACCTAATATATAGAAATGTGTAAAATAAAATAATTGTATGCATACATTGCACCAAGAAATACGAGCTGTGTAATTTTATTTTAAAAACTTTAAAAAAATCTATTATCATAGCTTTTGGAGTTAAAAAGAGATTGATTACGAAAAATTGCTTGACGTTGTTTATAAATTAATACCCGTATGCAGAGACAAAACTTAAGGATTCTAATCTCAAATGCGGAGAATAACCCGAAGGTGAAGACAATATAAGGTACCTTTCTCACCTTAAGTTTTGTCTCTGCATACGGGTATAAGTGTGTAATTGTTAAATAAAATTGATATTTTTAAAGATATTTCTCGATAAAACTCTATTGTTAATGATTTTGATAATAATATAAATAAAATTTATTCAAAACGAGCGCTTTTACCTAAATAGACATCTTTAAGTCTGGTAAATAGTTTCAAACATTTTACATTTTTTTTTTCTTTTTTTTTTTTTGTTTTCTTACAATAATTATAATAATAAAACCGAGTATTAAAAAAATAAAGCATAATTATTATTATTTTTTTATTTTTGATTATCTTCATCATCATTCCCTTTCTGCATAATATTTTCATCGTTTTTGTTACATGGTGGTAAGATGCTCAGTTCTTACGCTTCAGGTGCCAGTCCTGGGACTATAAAATATTCTAGTATAAAACACATTTTTTTAAATAAATATTTCATATCGAGTTGTGGTCCTGTAGCTAGTGTCTCGAACTCACGGCTCAAAGGTCTGTGGTTCGAATTCCACTCTACCCCAACTTGATTCTCATTTTCTAATAGAGTTATTTATATCTCGTTGAAAATGGCCCTCAAAATCAAATATTTGTGTAAATCATATTAACGCAAATATTTTTTAAATATTTTTTTTTTAAATGTTAAACGTGTCGGGAATCGAACTCAAAACTTATTGTATGGTAGGCAAATGTGCTGATAATAGGATGGACCCAACTAGTCTTATTATGCTGGTCACTGGTGAAAATTATAAACAAAAGTGGAACTATTGTAAATACGTATTTTTATTATTTTAAGTTCATTTTTAACCTTAGAAAGTTTTGTGATTAAGATAAGTCTATTTTTTCATTGAATAAGAAATATTTACGCTCTTACAATTTACCCAAATGTATTTTCGGAGTCTTTTTCAACGAATCTATGAGTTATTTACACATAGTGGTGTTCGAACCTCGGACCGTTGATTTGTGAGTCCACGATACTGGCCACGGGACCACGAGCCGGTTTATTCATGTTTTCACTGACATTATTATGGTTACTTTTGTATAATGTAAGATTTATTTTTTAATACGGCCTTTATCATCTCAATTATTTTTATGTCTGTGTAGTTTTAATTTAATTTATTTTATTTTTTATTTAGAACACAACAGAAAATGCCTTTAATTCACCTTCAACAAACTACAAAATATTTTATAAAACAGGTTAAGTAAATGTTGAAAAATTCACTTAAAATCAACTATCATTACAATTTGATTATATTTTTCCTAAGAGAAATCCCACTGTCATAAAATATGTATATCGATATTTTTTTTATATTTTTTATTTTCTTCTATTGAGGAAACATACAGTACAGTTACAAAGTTTAATATTTTACACAATTAGACTTAATTCTAATAATGGACCAGTGAAGTTTCCATATTATAAAGCAAGTATATGTAAGGTTAATTATAATAGTATTAAAAAGAGAAGGAAAAAGAAAAGCACAAATGAAAGTTGTTTAAAAATTAAAATGTAAGTGAAAAAATGATATTTTAAAGTTTGTAGTTTGTAGTGAGTATTTACAAATGGAAATAATAGTAAAAATGAAGAAAATTTGTAAGAGTAATTAAAAATTAAGATATTTAAGATATCTGAGGCTAGTCAATTAAATATCAAGATTGCTCTACGTATCGAAATTGTCATTGGCACGTTGGCTCTGCATCATGGTAGGAAGAATAACAGGTGTTGCCTATGTCAAAGATAATTATGAGGGACAAGTTGATCTTTTTTTTTCAGTTAAAAACTCAAATAAAGTATTGCTGTTTAATGAAAACATATGAACGTAATAAGGCACAAAATTAGTTTTGTGCCCAAAAGAAAAATGTTTACGGGATTTTTGAAACGACAACACACATCTTGCAGGAAACCATTCAGTTTGTATGCTAAAAAAGGTTAATTTAAAATTCAACGTTAAGTTGCATTAAAATGTCATCAGCGCACTTAGCCCAGTATGGTGCGCTGGGATACGTGCTTACGGTTTTTTTCTCACTGTTAACATAAGCATATTCTTCAACTACATAAAGAGAAGTTTCATTAATGTTTATGTCGTTTTCTTACTACACTTGTGAACTTTATAGTTAAATAACAGCCTTTGCCGTGTGCCGCGCAATGCGCGCCTCAGTGCATACTGCAAAATTTATTTCCTCCGCATAAATAAAAAGAATCTTTTATTTGCGTTTCCGACTCTTTGTCTCTTGCCTTGTTTACTTGATGCTTGTTTCATACATTTACAGCGGATTTTAATTAGTTTTTTTCTTTTGATAACATTTTCAATCTGGTTGCAAACTTCGGCTGTTTCTCACGTGCAAAGATTCTTCTTCTTCTTCTACAGCCTTATTTGCTCCACTGCTGGATGGCGGCCTCTTCCAAACGTCTACATTCTTTCCTGTCACCCGCTTTCATCATCCATTTTCTACCGGCTATCGAGGCAATGTCATCGACCCATATTTTCCGTGGCTTTCCAACACTTCTTTTGGTCTCAACATTATTATTTAGAGTGTCTGCAATCATTTTGCCTCGCTGAGTGTCTTGCACGCACGTCTCCGGTTCAATATCCACGACTTCGGTTCGGCGCCTTATTTCTTCATTTTTTATTCTGTCCCTTAGATACGTACCGAGCATTTGTCTTTCCATTGCCCGTTGCGTGCATTTTAGTTTCTGGCTACTTTTTTGTGTAACAGACTAGTCCGTATGTCGTCACCGGCAATATACACGATTCATAAACATGTCTTTTTAGGCATACAGGGACTTCAATAAGTTTCTTTTTTAGATGATACCGTGTGTGTTGGATTTGTTCCGATGTTTCGGCTGCCATTGCAGGAGCCATCTTCAGGGTTAACTGAAGATGGCTCCTGCAATGGTAGCCGAAATGTTGGAACAAATTCAACACACACGGTATCACCCAAAAAAGAAACATTGATAACAGTGACCGTAAAAACCTTTGCACCTATTTATACAGGGACTTGCTTATTTTCAAAATTTTAGTTTGCCGAAACCACCCCAACTTAGCGATATTCTTTTTGGCAACTCCGCTGTCTGGTTACCTTAACCAAAATTTGTGTCAAATTATGATTTTGATTACATCTAAGAAATCGATTATGAGTGTTTTTATATTTTTTAACTTATTTCAAAATTTCAAGTCCCCGATGTAAAAAGTTTTTTTTTTAATTAAAACTTTTCAAGTAATAAAAGACAGTAAAAGTGTAAAATTTAAAACAAGTTCATCCTTAAGATTCCAAAATTATTCCAGAATTCCAAAGTGCAACACAAAGCAATTCCAACAAAATTATAAATATCAGAGAATTATGCTTTAATAGCCTCTCTACGGATCATAAAGAAATAGAGGATATAAAACAATTGGAAAAAATGCTTTTTATGCGTGAGAAACCAACTCAATCGGATATAAAAAATGTAAATGAACAAAATAGTTTGTACAAAAACATTGATTAAGTATAATAAATAAATCTTCTGTGTAAGTCGTTCTCCAAGCACAAGAGCTGAGGCTCTTTTTTGGAAACGCACAACGTAACTACAATAATATTATTATATAATCTAGTAATGCCTAGTATAAATCAAAGTGCGTTTTTTTTGTAAACGATTTTTAATTTTTTTTTTTTATCAATATTCCTACAGAGATGAGGTAGAATTTTTTTCAAATTCAGGATTATCGATATTCGAGCGTTTACAGGGCTTACGACCTGTCATTGGCTGGGTTGAGTGGCCACTTTACGTTTTTTAACAACATTCCCCATTCCGCTTATTAGCGAATATCGACATTGGCATCATTTTTGATTCCTGTATATATCCTATTAAATGAGAAAGCATTCACTAGCGTGTTGGAGCACCATCTATGTATTGATATTGAAGTTAAGTATTTTTAATTAGCATATTACTTTATTTTATGTATTTAAGACTCTTCCGAGTTAAATTAAGTACTAGTAATCGCCTGCAGATGATTCTGCAATTTATTTATACTTATATTTTGACCAGATCTTATTACACAACATTATTTTTTGGTATGTGTATTTTTTGTACATACACAAATCTGGATTTCTCCCGAGGGGGAGTAGGTATATATTTTTTTATCAATATTCCTACAGAGATGAGGTAGAATTTTTTTTTCAAATTCAGGATTATCGATATTCGAGCGTTTACAGGGCTTACGACCTTACGATTTTTAATTTATTTAAAAAAACAGAAAATTTATCTTTGTCTGCTTGAAATATTTTAATTATATTTCCTGACGCGCTATTTACATGTTTTTGTTTCAACAAAAAATACTTACATAAAATTAGCAAAATAGTATTCAAGAAAAAAAAAATTCTTACATAAAATTAGCAAAATAGTATTCAAGAAAAAAAAGGGGTCTGAAGAGAAAATGTAAGAGAGGAGGGTAAAACAAAGATAAAAATGTTTCTTTGAACAAGGCTTAATAGTTGCTGTAGAAACATCTTTGATATTGGATGGGAGATGATTCCACAGTCGAGCCGCACGGACAGAATATTAGTTTGTACAGAAGGTATTATGGATGGAAATCAAGAGGAAGCAAATAAAAATATATATGAACTGCTTTATTTGTAAATAAAAACGAAAGGCACATAGATACAACGTGTATATTTCATCGAGACGACGAATTTATATAATTTAAGCTTCAATTTCGGTTAGCGGAGGTGTGTGCGGGGGTGCTGGAGGCGGGGGTTGTTCCATTTTCTGCGTTGGTATCTCCTTGGAAGGTTTCTTTCTCCCTTTAACCGGAAGATACAGTTTGAACTCCTGGGGAAGCTCTTCCTCCGTATACAATTTGTTAGAGAAATACACCCTTCTCAGCCTTACGTTCGCGTGGACTTGGACCCTGCACGTCTCCATATATTGAGTCCCATAAGCCCTCCTCGTAAAGTCAGCCAAGTTAAATTGGATTTGGTTCCAGCCGTCGGACAAAGCTATTGGCATCGTGGTGTAAAATGTTTTCACTTTAGTGGAGGATTGGAAATTTGATGCCCTAAAACGCCTTCTCATATTGCTGTCGTCCAAGATCGTTATCTCAAAGGTGAAATATTTCTTAAGGTTCTTCGCCACCATCACCAGAAACGGCAGCTTTATAGCCAGACTGTCTTTCGGGTTCTTTGGACAGGTTATATAGGTTGTGGCGACATTGACTCCCATCATCTCTAGAACAAGGGAGTTTACTTGCCTGTCCGTTATGCGTTTTATGTGTCCATTTTTCACCCTCATGTCCCAAATAGCGAGAGGACTGCATCCCGAGCTGCAAAATATGGATGTTATTCCACTTTGGTATTTATTTTTAAACATTCTATAAAAGCGATGGCTATTTTTAATTCCGATTAATGTCAAAAATGAATTACGAGCTCTTTTGTTCTGTATTTTCATTGTATGCGTTTGAATAAAGTATTATTGCGCAACGGTCAAAATAAGCGGTTATTTATAGTTTTTTAAAGAGTACTTAATGATTAATAAAATATTAACATCATAAATTTACTCCTTTACGTTTTTTATATCACGGAATAATTACTACAACTTGGTAGCTTAAAAATCAGCATTTATGAGTTACCCACTAAAAACATATTTTTTTTATCTTTCTCCGGCGTGTTACAAATAGACAAGCCATGAATTTAAATCCTCGTAATATCGACGCTGGAAAGGAAAAAGTTACCAAAGGACATATAGCAAGTTTACAAAAAAGCCAATTAAAGTGTTTTTAATTAATTAAAAAATCTCATATACGTGTATCATTTTGGCGTGATTACTACGTCTTCGTCAGCATGATAATTTATTTATTTTTCGTACGTAGTGGACTCAGCCGTACGTGACAGCCACCAGTCCAGAAATTATGATCTGTTCCAGTAAAAAGGCAGGTAATTAAATAAATATTTGTTTTTGTGTATTGTTCAATGTAAGAATTATTTTTGACGGCTCGTCATCATTGGTATCGGTTTTTACCGTCGCAAAATCAAAAAAAAAAATCATAACCAACTTGCCCTCCCATCTCGCACGAGTTTTTTGTGGTTTTCTCATCAGAGAAAAAATATATATTTATTATATATATACGTCCTAAGCCAATAACAACAGTTACATGAAGAAACATAAATACAAGAAACCGAACAAAAAGAACATTGCTACATAAAATTATGTAGCAAAAACAAACAAAGGTAATATAATAATGGTTTAATATATATTTATAAAAACGAAAGACATAAGGCTTTGAACTAAACCATGCCAATCCTATTTCATCTGTTATATTTTTTTTACTTGTATTACTGTCGATATCCCCAATAAATAAAATTTTAATAATACGAAAAAGTGAAAATCATATTACAATTACTATGGCAACTGCGTTTCTTAACATTTGGCTTGCCAACCGCTGGCTAAATGCAATGAAAAGCATGATAAATAATAAATAAATAAGTAAAAATAGCAGTTTTGGAATATTTTTCATTTTTACATCGGTGAAGTTCAAATATGTGATTGCGCAGCAGGGTTATACGTTGCAAATCGTAAATATTTTGTGTTCACGGATGTTGCATTGTGTTCGCGAATATGAGAATTTTTTATCACGTCGCTTATGAGCACGTCGACAGTTATTCGTGATTGGGCTACTGACGTGCGTTGTCTTTTTCGCACAGTATCGGGAGGCATTTGCGAGAGAGAATAAAAATACAGTCCGATTACACGTCGCTATCGTCACATAAGCCGGTAAGCTTCGGACTTGGGGAAAATTCGTGTTTTGAATTCCAGATCAAACGTTCAGGTGTATAATATTTTAACAATTTATTAGTAAATGAATACTTTATTATTCCGCGCCGCCATTAATTATAATTTCCTCCGGAATTGGCGGAACAGAGTCAGAATATAATGATCGCCAGATAATGAGGCCACTCGCAGCTCGACTCCATTTTGCGTTATTAAAACAAACAAAATCAACGGTTTTGAATGACAAGAGGGTGCGGGCGGATGAGTGCGGGCGGGTTACGGCGAGGGGCGGAGGGCTTTTTGCTTCATTAATTATTTGACTTCATGTACACGAAATCCTTGAAATAAAATAAAATAAGATTCTAGGACACAAATAACACATTTCTAACTGGTACTTGGCTAACTTTTTCGTCATAACTTCTGGTCTTGCGCAGCACCGCGTATAAAATCTAGTTCAAATTTTTTTATTTATATCCCTACAGATATGAGGTAGAATTTTTTCAAATTCAAGGTTCAGGACTATGGATATTCGAGCGTTTACAGGGCTATGACCTATCATTGGCTGGGTTAAGTGGCCACTTTATGTAGGTACTACAACATTCCCCATTACGCTTATTTAGCGAATATCCACACCAGGTAACATTTTTGTTTTTTTTTATATATGCTACAAATCAAGAACCCATCCACAAGCGAGTTGGAAGCGCCATCTATGCATTGATATTGAAGTTAAGTATTTAATTAGCAGATTACTTTATTTTATGTAGTTAAGACTCATCAGCCGAATTAAATTAAGTACTAGAAATTGCAGAGTCATCTGCAGGCGTTTACACGTTTTTTTTTATATATACCTAATTTTACCTAATTATTTTAATTATTTATATATGTATGAATTAAGATATTCCATTTTGTAATGTACATATATATGAAAAAATAAAATTGAAATTGAAAATAAAACAACTAAGAACATTATCACTTTGCAGACCGACATCTTTCACATCAGTGAAACTATGTTACACAAATATTTTTTTATTGGATAGTATTGTGCCTTCAGAATAACGATCTATTCGTCAAAAGTTCTCAGGCCCGTGTTACAATTGAGTGTTAACATTTATCTTTAATTTTACCTACAAAGTAAAATTAAGTTTTCTGTATGGAAAATCTAAAATGCATCATACATATTATTATTCCTTATAGGCAGGCAGCCTTTACGATCTTCTTCCTCTAAAAATGCACCGGTTTTTGAACTGGTTGACCAAATTGGAATGGCCAACTAGGCTTGGCAATTTATCCCAATCTGAAACTTCCCTGCTTGAAAGGAAGCTTTTCTTGGGATTGAGGTGGAAATGAGGACCCAGTAAATGCATGATGGGATTTAATTGATATAGTGCATGGCAGTCATAGTAATCATTGAGTATTTTATAAGTTTCTATCAAGTCCCCTCTCTTCCGTCGTTTTTCCAATGATGAAAGTCCTAGTGCTTTTAATCTACCGTAGTAGGGCATCCTTTTGAGTCATCCTTTTTTGTCACATCCGAAACCACGATGATCAGTGTGACCAAGAAGACGTATTAGCACATAAAAAAAAATTTTAGAACGAATAAAATTTACAAAAATAAAATATTAAAAAAAACAAATGGTTGCTTATTTCTGCAAGGGAGAAGCGAATAGAGGGGAGGGGGGAGTCTGATACACCGTCAACCACATGGCCACGCTCCCCTCGCTTCTTCCCTGCAGAAGTAAGCAACCATTTATTTTTTTAATATTTTTTTTTTTAATTCTGCGTTCTAAATATTGTTTTAAATATGCTAATATGTCTTCTTGCCCATACTGATCATCGTGGTTTCGGATGTGGCAGAATTTAAAGAACACCTTGTATTTATATATAAATACGTTTGGATAATTTATATAGCGCCATTTTTATGAAAATGACCTCAAGGGCGCTGTATAATAAATATCCCAGCACGTCTTTCAGCTACAGAGCGCATGAACAGTTTGTATTCTAGTTCCTCGTCTCCAATTATGATATATATTACAATTATGATATATAGGAGCTAGATTACAGCACGTCTTGGAGCTACAAAGCGCATGGATAGTAAGAAATCTAGCAACTATTTACATTCTTTTTTTATTTTTTTTATTTGACAATGAAGCTCAGATTTTGAGTGATATTTTAAAAAACGAAATAAAAAACAAATTTATAAAAATAGAAGTTAGATTACAACTAGTTTTGCAGTTACTGAGCGCATGGATGGTTGAAATTTTAGACCCCATTAGCTAAATTTACATATTAGAATTTGCATATTGAACTTTTTCCAGTAGCTCGATGTCTTAAGTGAAGTCGGGATATCGATTGGAGTATTTATAAAGAATAAATTAAAAATATTTTTTTAAATGTTGTTCCGATTAAACGTCTTAAATATTTTGATTAATTTGTATCGTTCTTTTGATGCGAGAAAAATTGAATTTAATTAGAAAAAATCATTTCTGTACTTTTCAATATTCAAAGCGATGATTCAGAAGTGATAAATGCAGTGTTACGTTACAAATACGGAACAACTCACTCCTTATCTCCTGTCTGCTTCAGATCTTCCGTCTCCTCCCTTCGTCGTCTGCAGGAAAATTCCATATTTCCTGGAGCGTGTAAAGTAGACAAAAGATGTAGAGATAGCATTCTGATGGATTTAAGATTCAATGCACATTTGACAGACAAGACAAAACCACCGTTTTAACAATGAGTTTGTTCCCCCTATATCTGTACACCGCAACTGGTTTATTTATCTTGAAATGTTTTTTAGTACTCCGCATTTGCAATTGTGAATACTTCCTTTTCTTTGTTTCGCTCACGCTTTTATTCTGCTAATTTCTTAAAGTTTATTTCCGCATTAATTTTATCAACTTTTAATTTATTATATATACTGCCTAGGTCAATTACAACAGTTATATCGTCGGGATCGTACAACAACGACGGATGTGCGAAAAATGCAACATTCACTTTCTTTTATATTTGACATTGAAAAAGTTGTATAAATTATAATTAATATTAAAGCATTAACTTTGTGGTCAAACATTTTACTAAATGTTAATGAATATTTATACATTACCACTTACCGACTTTTCTATGTCTACCGATTTCGAGACGTACCCGTCTCATCATCAGGACACCAATTAAACCAACATGCAAAACCCACTATACATCTTCACCATAGCTGTTGCACAAAAATATAAAACCAACATGAAATACATTTTAATAAGCACGTGTACTGATTAGGACAAACATGCACTGATTAAATTATGAAAATATTATATGTTGTTTGAGAAATAGTTGAAAGTAGGTAGAGGGGATGGAGGGAGGATGGAGGGAGGACAATTTCTCAAACAACATATAATGTATCATGATTTTATCAGTGCAGGTTTGTCCTAATCAGTGCATGTGCTTATTAAAATGCATGTCGTGTTTGTTTTGTATTTTTGTGTAACAACTATGGGGAAGGTGTATAGTGGGTTTTGCATGTTGGTTTAATTGGTGTCCAGACAAAAAGACGGGTACGTAGACATAGAAAAGTCGATAAGTAGTTACATACAAATATTTAATAATATTTAGTAAGTTATATAAAGCCGCTTTTTTCAGGTTTGAGAAAATTTAAATATGTACAACTAACGCAAATATCAAATGAGATACTTCTTCTGCTCTTGTTCTTGTATGTTCAATATACCATTTTGCAAATTTTACCAGAGACATTTTTTTTGCTTTTAATGTCAAATAAGGAAAATCGGTAACTGGAGATTAGCAATTAAAAAAATGCTGAAAATACTATTTTATAACGGAAAAAAATATTCTTTAGCTACATGGACGCGTTATTAGATAATGAACATATTGGCATTCATAACTTAATTTTGATGAAAATGGTCTATTGCACTTACTAACCGGGACAGCGTTTTGCAATTATCTAGAAAAATAAATAAATCGTTTTTACGTCAAGTTGAAAAAAATCGCATGCGTCGTTGTTCTACGATCTCGATGATATGAAGAAAAAAATGTACAATAAACTGAACAAAAAGAACATAAAACTATATAACAAAGACAAACTAGGGCAACAAAGTAATGGTATACAATATATTCATTTACACGATCAACATATAAAACTTTTAGCTAAATCATGCCAATATATCTTCATACCATACTGATGTAGTGGCGAAGAGGTCTACGAAAAGCCGGATGATCTATCCCAAAAAAATTGTGTGACGAATTGACATATTTACACATTCTGGGCATAAAAATGTCGCTTTTACAAAATTTGATTTATAGCGGACTTTGACGTTTGGTGACATGGTTGGGAACATGAAAAAAAATCGATTGCAACAAAGATGGGACATCACTTAAAGCATTAAGTATTTTATAAATGCATTTAAGGTCCACCTCAGTTCTACGTTTCTCCAATGGAGACAGATTAAGAGATTGTTGTTTTTCAAAAAAGAAATGATTGCCTCTATACAATCCGAGCAACCGTGCCACTTTTTTTAGAAAACGGTGTTGGACAGACTCGATATGATCAATATGAGTCCCATAGAATGAATACCAAATTGAAGAAGCATATCCCATATAGGGTCAATTTAGTGAGAGCAATAAAGAATTTTGATGGTATTAATATTTTTGAAGTCTGTCGTCATTCTATTAATAAAACCGAGAAGTTTGAGAGATTTCTATTCAATATTTTCAATGTGTTCACGATAGGAAAGTTTACTGTCCAAAGTAATGCTTAGATCCTTTATCGACAAAACCATCTGAATAACAATAAACATTTTATATAATCTCCTTCAAACAAACCATCTCGTCGTTTCCCCGAAGGGTTAGGCAAATATTAAACGTTGTATCAGGCAAATAATAATCGAGGTCTTAAGATGCGATGCCAGTTTAGGCACTTTATTTTATTTTTTAACTGTAAAAACTCCTTTTTAAATTAATATTTAATTTCTACCAACTTGGGAATCGAATCCGAGACCTTTAGTATGGTAAGAAAAAGCGCTGACTATTTGTATTGATCGATAATATTTTTAAAAATTCCTTAATTTTTTCAGACAGGGCCTGAATTTGATCCCGTTGGAAGGTTTTAAGATAAACATTTTATATTTTTTATTTAGGAAAAACAACGGTTGTTACATAAAATTATGATTTATGAAAAATAGAACATACAGACAGTTAAGGTTTTTCATAAATATAATAAGCGAACATATTATACAGTAAAGAAAAAAATGTATATTATATAAGACAAGAGAAAAAAGCTCGTAAGAAGGTTGAGGGATGAAGAACTCGAGTGGTGGAGTGGAGGAGGGGGATTTTCATAACATAGTTCACTGATTAATTTTTTTTAAATATGACAATAACATAAACATAATTAGAGGTACGTAAACTTATTACATACTGACAAATGTTTAATTTTACAGTGTTTCAAATAGTTTTTATTTAAATCACAAAGTTTCGTATCAAAAATATCTAAATTGGGATAAAGTAAGTTTAATTTGGAGCAGCTACGATAAATAAACGAGTTTAAACATTTTTTTTTTGGGAAATGGATAATAAAAAAAAATAAAATTTCGTGTTGACTTTACGGGACAGTTTATTTGCAATACCAGCTATAGGAGATAAAAACTTAGGATAAAATTGTTCAAAAATTTTGAAGAGAAAAGACATATTTGAAATGCTTCTTTGTTAAGTAAAGAAAGTTCAACTGTGAAATGTTTAAATTATAACGAAGATGGTGAACGTTTTGAAGAAAGTAATATGTATATAGGTATATAAAAACCTTACTAAGAGTAGCTAACAAAAAGCCCTACCAATACTCTACAGACAGACTTTTTATAGACTTTCCAGTACTAGACATAAGACAAATACACATTTAGACAATTTTAGGACATTTCCATCAAAATCCTGACAGACATAATGACAGACAACAAATTTGCGACACAAGGCAAAGACAAAAGACAATACTTCTGCTCCCAAAGAAAAAAACAAATTTCGGACAAAGGCATTATACTTTTCTGGCCCCTAAGCTATACAACTTTTTAAGCAAGGACATATTAGTGAACAAAATAAAAAACAGTATTTTCAAAGCTTGAGTCCATAAATGGATTGCTAAAAAGACTAGACAGGAAGCTGAAGAATATGTTTCATATTTAAGAATATAATTTTAGTTTCTTGAAAATCCTTTTTCGTTTTATTGATGTAGGTATGTTTTAATTTTATTTGTTTATTATTTTTATTTCTTTTGAATTGTTACACAATCGATGTGAAAGTATGTACACTTATGTATAAAATAAATAATACACTGACACTCCGGAACGTGCCTGTGGGCCAGTGGAGTGGCTACATCCACAAATAAAAATAAAGTTATATTGAATGTACCGTACCTATTGAATAAACATTTTTGTAAACTATGTATTTGTATTTTATATTGAATTAAATAAATAAAAAATAAATGTTGATCTAGGCATTTACAGTGCTTTTCACTACAAAAATTTAAACGAACTCAAAATATTGTTAAAATAATCAAACCATGTAGTTTCTTTATTCTGTTGGCGTCATGTGTCTCACAAAGCGAATCGCTTTAAGTTAAAATCACGAACCGTTTTTTTCCTTCCGTGTTTTTCTTTTTCCCTTTCTTATCCTCTCTATCCCCAAATAGCATGCAGCTCCCCGTAAATTATGGTCACCCGATAGTCTGGGGACACGGTCCCACCCTAATGTCTATACTTTATGGATCTTGGTAAAAATACTTTTTTCTTTGGAATTTATGATCCCTGGAAAAGCACAAATAAAAGAACAAAATAAATTTTATCTTGATGTCTCGTTTGGTTGCATATTATTTTATTACAATGATAAGGTGAGCCCATCTTAATTCATTATAATTTATATTTTTATAAAATCAACGTTTTTCGAAATACAAAATTCTGGCTTTTTGCTGATGACAGCAAGATACTTAAACTTTTCGAATCTTTCAATGGTTATCTTCCTTTTCAACAGGATATTAAATGTTTTAATTAATTGTGCGACATCAATTGTCTTTAACTTAATATTGACAAATGTAAAATAATATCTTTCTAGCGACGATTAAAACCTATACAATTCAACTACAAACTAAAAAATATTCCCCTTTCAATGGTTTCGTCAACAAATAATCTTGGCATTACTTAAGATAGTTTGCATAATACAAACGTGCTTTACAAACTTTTGTAATTAACCCTAAAGAAACCATAGTATTTGCCGAAACTTGTTGTTTATTAAAAAATAAAGTGGTACGTACAAAAAAAACTAAATAACTTCACTATAATACGTTGAATAATAATGTTCCACAAATTAAGTGCTTTAATCACTTATTCTTTTATTTTTTGTCCATACCGCTTCTGTTTAGTTTAAAGATTGTATCCATCTCATTCTACGCCTTTCATCTTTACAAGAACAACATGACAAAAATATTTTACTTATTAGCTCCGTAGGTTAGGATTTAATATTTAGTAAACACTGTTAAAATAAAATTGATTAAAATTCATTAGAAAATTATACGATGATAAAAAAGTTGTTAAAAACAAAGTTGTTTTATACTCCGAAACTGAATTTTATAATTTTTGGTTTAGAAAATGGTTTAAGGTTTTGTGCAGGATTTTACTTGATTACAAATCGGATTAAATCTGCTGTCGATTTCAGAAAAAATAGAACACGTCTAATTTATAAATATATTTTTTTAGGTTCTTTAAATTTATAGTTAGTTTAATAAAATAAGTGAGGGTACTACTTGAAAACCCGGCAAAATCCAAAATGTAAAAAAAAACTTCAATATTAATTGGAACTCATTCAGAATACAATTGTTTACAATAATTATAACATTATCAGTTAAAAAATATGGCTTTACTTGTAGGAGCTTAATTTTTAAATTATCGGGTTTGTTGCAAACATGGCTACCTCTACTTGAGTATTGTAAAATTGGAATGTATAAAATTAATTTGATTATTTCACAAGTGTTTCTTGACATAACCATGCTTATGTCATCACTGCTTACCTATAAAATATTTACTGATTATAATAAAAAAATTAAGTTTAAAAAAAAGTTGGAAGTTAAGTATTTTATTTATTTTATGAACATAAACAGCAAATCTGCCTTTTACAAAAATTTATAATACTAACATAATTGGCTTAATATTTTTTTATTTTTTTAAAAACATAAATCTCCTCATACCTAAGATTTATAAAAAAATAAACCTAAAAATTATACAAGTACATATTAAAAACATTAACCTCAAAATTATACAGAATATTCAGTAGAAAGTTTAAACAATTAAAGAATAAATGTAAAAAACAAAATTAAATTATAAAACATTCTACAGTTATACAACAAGAAAATCATAAGTACTGTTTCATACAGCTGGGCAAAGTGAACAAAAAACTGTATATATTATGAAATTCGTGAATAAATAAATATAATTACCATTCACCATCTTTGAAAAAGTTCAAATGGTTTGTTCCATAGGAACAATACCCTTCACTAAATATATCCGATACGTGGGAATAACTATTGCCGAGTTCATGAAGTCTGTTAAATACGGCATTACAAGTATACGCTGTCCGTAAATTGTTGCTATTGTATCAGTTTTTTGTAATTTTCTCAAAATAAAGAAAGGTGGATTTTGCCGGGTTTGCAAATAGTACCCCTCTTTTATTTGATTAAACTAACTATAAATCTAGAGAACATAAGCAAATATATTTATAAATTAGACGTGTTCTTTTTTTTCTGAAATCGACAACAGATTTCATCCGATTTGCGTATTACACGGCACAGTCATTGAGTGAAATCCTGCACCTTGAACCATTTTTACAACCAAAAATTATAAAATTCAGTTTCGGAGAACCCTAAACTTTCTCGCTAAGCGCCCTATCGTCATTATAACTGCACTTTCATATTTGCTGCAAATTTTCATTTTTTAATCAAGATACCGTCTTCACTTTTCTACTGTCACCACATCCAGACACCTCTTCGGTCCTCGTTAAACTTCTCTAGATAAGAACTTTCTAGAATTTCCAAGCTAGACATGACACTTTTGTGGTGCAACGACTTTCTATGCCTTATCTCCCTTTTCCCCCTTCCGTTTTCATAACTTGTGCATTCCATTTTTCAAATACAATTTTATTTTTTTTTTAAATACACGGAATTTAAGAATATATATATTTTTTTTAATAGAAAATGTTTTTCACTTCGCGGTATGACATAATCAATACAGTCTTGTTACATATTAGCCATTTAATTACATTTTTCTTTTAAGTTTTGTCAACATTTTCTTATAAGATCTGCTTAGGAATCTTGTTGAAAATTTTGGGAATTGTACAATGAAGTGTTCTTTGACCATACTTGTTTACAAACCTCGGTACTGACAAGCCTTCACGTTGTGTTATGCTTGTATTATGAAGTATATGTTTGTACCTTTTCTGGTAGTTACTATCAACTCGATATCTAGTAACAAATTTGAGCCATAGAATCGCATTTACGGACAGGCATCCGTGCTTTTTAAAAAGTTCGGGTACCTCTTCTGTTAATAAATTTAAGAGCCGAGTTTTGTAAAAATTGAATTACACATATTACACTTATTTATTTAAACATTTGTATAAACCAATGTTTAGAGTTGGTCCAAATTTTTGTAGACTATGACTAGATTTAATCCCTTAGGAAGCTGTTACTACTAACATATTATTACAACATACATGTAGAACATTTTAAATAGGGGAATATAGATGTCATAGATCATATTATGTAAATGTTATCAACTATCAAATATCTTAATTTAGTAAATGGGGTCTAGAATTTAACCGTCCATGCGCTCAGTAGCTGCAAGACTTGTTGTTATCTTACTTTCAAATTCATAAATTTGCTTTTTATTTCGTTTTTGAAATATCACTTAACAAACTCTAAACTTCATTGTCAAATAATATTTTTTTAAATAAAAATGTAAATAGGGGCTAGATTTCTTATTGTCCGTGCGCTCTGTAGCTGCAAGACGTGTTGGGATATTTATTTATTGTACAGCGCCCTTGAGGTGATTTTCACAAAAATGACGCTATATAAATTATCCAAACATAATTATTATTATTATTGTCTAGGCATCCACAGGGCTTACAGCCGGTCAATGGCTGATTTAAATTGCCTACATACTAGACAACGCATCGTTTGAAAATTGTAAATTTAAAAGTACCTTGAAGCGTTGCCTAGTTTGTAGGTGAAACAATTTAATCAAATGAATCTCACCCGCAACAATAAAGGTTTCAGCTCTTTAATTTCAAAAACGTCAACAGATGGAAGAGTCAAAGGATTATAGATATTCAAATATGGGCAGAATGGAAAATGTTACACAGTTGTGGCCACTTAAACCAGCCAATGACAGATCGTTAGCCATGTGGATGCCTAGACTTCTATATTCTCTTCTGTAAAATGTTCTTCGTGTCTGTTGTAATATATTTATTTGTATAAACCACTTTATCTTTCGAGTTTTACGTCGACCAGTTTCGAGGTTACTTCCTCATCATCCGTTCAAGTCCTGATTTTTAAAATATTTTAATTCGCGCGTGACGTTCTAGTTCTTAGTTCTAGAATTGGCTTTCTGAATTTGGAAATCATCTATCACTGGTTGATTGAGAAGAACTTTTGACGCCATTCAAAGTAGTTCGCTTTTATTGAAATACGTAACTGGACTCATTGTTGTATGTATTTTAGAGAAACTTCTCTGTCCAATTTAATGTTATAATTTTAACTGCGTCTAAGAAAACACTTTTTATATCTGATTTCCCATAGCAGTAAACTTCCACGCTACAAACTTAAGGATGGGTCATGGAGTCTACCACAATTTCTGAATTCGGGCAAAGAAATTTCAGGTTTCTAGGCCCTAAAATATTAAATATGCTACCCGAACATTACAAAACCCTGACCCGAATTCTATTATACAAATTTGTAATAAAATGGTTACTTGATTTAGGTAGATTAAAATCGGAAAACTTACTAAAAAACATTCTTAAATAATAAATGGTAAATATATTGTAAAACTTTATAATAAATTTACTAGTAGGTAGTCATGTGATTGTTTATTTTTGCATAAAAAATGTCTGTCTTAAAACAGGTTGTAAACAGGCAGGCTTGACATAATCCAAAGAAATATATTACCTTAATGCGAATATGTATGTAGTAGATAAGGAAATTGTATTTTTTGTTAATAAACCATCATTATTATTATGTTTATTTGATAACTATAAAGTGAAAGTATTTCTTTATTTACACTACAAATATTCAAATGAGCATAATCGTAAATAATATCAATAAATATACTTTAATTAAGTCTCAAATAATTTAGTATAATAATAAATTTTAAATGGCCCAATTTCTTAAATGAAGACATTTTTTAATATTTTTTACTAGTCGTGAATTTATTTTCCTACACAGTATTTTTCACTGTGTTTAAATTAACGATTTTTCTTTCAAAATAAATTTTGCATTTTAATGAGGGCGTTCATTGTTTTTTTTATCTAATACATTATATTTAATTATAGACTATCAAAATAAGTCAAATTAAAATAGTATATTTTCGTGTTTCGTATTGTCGTCGCAATGGTTTTTTAAAGTTTTGTAATTTTGACATTACTCCATCCGTGACGTCACGAGTTGCCTTCGGTAAGTTGTGCTGACATTTAAAAGCTGTCAAAATTCACCAAACGTTAGAGAAAAATGGCCACATGGGAACCGGAAATCTATCATAATAGATAACTACCCTACAATTGATTGGTTGTTGTTCACATGAACCTGTGACGTTCAAAAGTAGTTACATAGTAGGTACATTTTTGAGAAAAGAGATGAAAGTCTAGGCAGTTATAAGGCTTATTGCCTATCGTTGGCTAGTTTCAGAGGTCACTTTTAACACTGTTGAACATTTATCATTCTGCCTATGTTAAACCATCCACATTTTTTTAACTCTTCGATCTGTTGACTTTTATGAAGTACAATAACCGAAACCTTTATCAATGTGGGTGAGATTCATTTCGCTAAATTATTTCACCTAATAGGCGACGCCTTAAAAAAAATGTTTTTTTTACATCCATATATCCGTCTTAAAAATGGTTCTCTGTTGCGACAAATATTAATTTTTATAACTCCCAGGGAGGAAATCCAACCTCTCTACAAACATTTTGACATAATCAAAACGTTGTTAGTTAGTTCATTTTATTACGTCATTTTATACATTTTCGAGAAACTTCGCCGTACATTTTTATATCTGATTAGCCCACAGATTTATTAACTATTCAGTGGATAACCCGTAGCTCTGAAATTCTTCATTTCTTAATATCTTGGGTATTTAATATTTTTTAAGCTATTATATATTTACATTATTTTTATTCTTTTGATTGAGTTATAGAATCTGCTGTAGACAATTTTTAATTTAAACTAAAGTCCTTAACTACCTTTTAACTTTTCATTTGTGATTATTGAATTGCATTGTTGTCTTTACTAATGATTTACCATTACTGAACTTACCTGAACAATATTTAATAATTACTCACACCGGTGATTCCCTAATCGCTCTCATTCTTCCGGCTTCTCTACACCGGAAGCGTTCAGCTTCGCGTTCCTTTATTTCCGTTTCCGATCGCATCCCACCGGAAGTAAGCACTCACCACGCGACGAAGGCTGATGATGCTGACGTCTGGGGGCGCTATTTTAAGGTGAAGAATACATAATTTTAATAGCTGACTTTTCTTCCTTATATTTGATTTATTATATTATATATATATATATCTGAACATTTAAGGTTAAGGAAACAAAATTTTTCGATTAAGGTAGAATAAGAGAATTTCAATCTAAAAAGAACTTTTAATGTAAAATAATAATTATTTTGATATAAAGGTACGTCTCAAAGTAGCATATTTGGGACTTTTAACGTGTTCTGCTTCAAAATTTAGTGGCTTTTGCATTTTTATTTAAATTTAAAAAAGCATTTATGTGACGAAACTGGATTTTAGTCACATAAAGGATAGCGAATTGCGACGATTTGGGCATTTTAAACTTCAAAACAACAAAAAGTGGGCTCTCGTGTTTTATTCTCTAAGGTACATCATCATCACTCCCTTTCCGCACACTCGTGGTGCATAAGGCACTGAATTGGTACACAGATTTCGGCGTATCTTGATCAGTTTTTTTGTTTCATGAAGGTCGGATAATCAGTCTTACGCTTCAGGTACCAGTTCAGAAACTATGAAATATTCTAGTGTAAAAACACCCTTAAAAATATTTCTTATCAACCATAGCCACAATACGCGCAGCTCGAAAATCTTGCATACATCAAAATTTCATCCAAACCAAGTTTAGTCAAAATTCCTTGCAGAATATCTCTTGAACGCCGAATAAATACACACCTCTACACTTACTCTCATACGAATACACATAAACACACCCTTTTGTTGTACCACAATTTAATATGTATACTTTTTATTTAGAAACTTCGCTGGTCTGTCTTTAAACCGTATCTTTTTTATGTTATTGTATTATTGTCGAGTGTCTGTTTCTGTAAAATAAATAAATAAAACAGATGCTTGATTATTTCCATAGAATTAAGAATAGTCCAGAAACCGCATACACACATCAAACAGAAGGCGACTAAACTACTCATAAATGAATAGGTTTACGTTTCGACCCATTAGTTTCTTTTGTAGACGTCGCTCAGTACGCAAATCCTGATTTTAATTCAACTATGCCGTGTTGTTTTCTTTTGAAAGTGTAGAAATACTGCTATGATTTCAAAGAAACAGGATGGTATTACATTTTATGCTTAATTTGCAAACGAATGTATAAGTAGTAAATGCATTAATGAAAAATAAAATTATTTTTCCATCTGTCAGATTGTCGAAGAAACGAAATGAACATTTGTTAGTGTTGCCAGGGTAATAAATTTGTTAACCCTACTTTGCTCATCTAATGAGAGAATCAATGAAAATTGGATCTCGGATTAAACAACTTTGTGGTGGACATTTGATTGACATTATCTTCAAAACATCAAGTATTATTTAACATGATATAAAAACACCCATTTTATTTAAAATAAAATTTGTTTTTTATTTTAAGTTTAAAGATCATTAAATCAATAGCTCTTTTTAAATGACACTTAACTTATTTACTCTGTTGTGTCAATCAATATTTGCGCGTGCATAATAAAATTTTAGAGAAATTAACAGATTGCTTTTTTTTACCTTACATTTGTGTTGCGATTTTTTTTCCCATCAAGCAACATTACGCTGCGACCCCACGAACGCGCGTGGCAAAAGCAGGGCATAGTGGGGGAATAATTGGTAACACAGTCTGATGTATTCAAATATGATTCTACACTCCTGCTAGATTATTCTTAATTCTATATTTTTTTACATTTATTCCAACTTCGACCAGCTTACACCGATTGGTTTTTGCGTTGCTGAAAGAAACATAGCTTTTTTAATAAATGTTTCAAGAGGTTCTAGTGAAACAGTGTCGAGCGAACATAAGTACTGCCGTGAGAACTGAACGTCAAGTACAAGACATGACAGGATTACGCAATCAGTCTCAGTTACCAGCTAGGAACAGTTGACAACAAGTTGTCACGTTGACGCGAACGTTTTGCAGCATCAGCTTCGCGACCCGCCACCTCCATATTATGTCACCCTGATTCCCACCCCTAAGCGAGCGGGCTTTGGTTGGAAGCGAGGCTGACTGCTCTCGGTTATATTGAAAACAAAAAGAAGACAAAGTTCGATTATTACTCTTAGGGGAAGAAAACATTTACATTACAAACAAAAATAATTATTTAATAAATGTTCGTAAATATTTGGGTACGACAACTTACTGTCTCTTCGTCCGGACGATACTACACTAACATATAAATCCCACTATACTCCATCACCGTAGACAGGTACATTTCGGAAACCAGTCCATCTTTTTATAAAGTTTATAAAAATGTAACAAAGTTATTAAATAAATTGAGTTTTATATCACCCGTCAATGGGAGGAGTGCTCTCCCGAAACTGTAGTAGTATTCTTGTAAAAGAATAAAAATTGTGTAACACTAATAACAAAGTTTTATTTTCATAATAATTTATAATGAAGTGTTACGAAGTGAATGCCTATTCAATTAATAATAATAATATTTGGCTGATTTATATAGCATCATTTTTGTAAAACATCACCTCACCAAGGGCGCTTTACAATTGTATATCTTAACTTACATTCTAACTAAACTTAAGTGATACATTATATTTCCAGATTTAAAATTGAGGGTATGATAGTTTAAAGAAGTGGGATTTTAGTTGGGATCTGAACTGACTGGAACTGTCGATGATTCGTAAGTTTGAAAGCAATTGGTTCCAGGCAGAGGGGCCGGCGGCGGCAAAAGCACGATCTCCAAATCTAGTGTTTGGGGAGCGCCGGATTTTAACAAGTTTTCCTCTTCCTGAATCAAATGCTGACCTAATAGTAGATTTTCTTTGACATGTATTTTCCCTAATTCAAAGGTCTGATAGGTATTTTGGAGCCATTTACAATGTTATTATATTGATTTATTTTATAGTTACGTATTATTTATTAGAGCCATGAACTTTTTTTTATTTTTTATTTATTCATATTTTTTGCTTACAAACTATAATTAATAATAAAAATAATGTGACCTCACTGGGGTTTCCAGTGCCGAAGACACTTAACATATACATTTTTAAATTACATTTGAGAATAAACAAAGAAGACTAACTTTAAAAAACGAAGATAATTAACAAATATTCAGACAGTTTTTAAAACAAGGTATTTATGTACATCTATTTATTTATTTTTAAAACATCCGACCATGGACCAGGATAAGAACTTTGGAGGAGTTGTTTCGCACTGCTCGGGATAGAGAAGCTTTCTACCAAGCGATCGTCAACGTCGGTAGGACCCAACATGACACGTGAAGAAGAAGATATTATTTATATTACAAAACACACAATGAAAATAACAAAAACCTAACATAAGCTATACACTTGTGGAGCAGTTGATTCAATATTGATATGGGCGAATGAGACAATCCATTTTACTTCTACCTAGCTCCACTATCCATTTTTTATAGCCTATTTAAACATTTTCTCGTTACTAATTGTTTTAATAGATAGTGGAAGTAGGTTATAGATTTTAATTGAATAATAGAAATATATATTAAAGCTTTGATGAGTAGTAAAAGATAGATATATATTGATTGGTTTTTGCTGGCAATACATCTAAACTGCCTCCCTAGAAACAGCTTTATCGTTTAAAGACAGAAAAGATATTTTATTTAATCTGTAATTTTTATCTTAAATATTATCCACTTAAAATGTTTAATTTATTCAAAACTCCCGCTCGCATAATTCATAATATATATAAAAAAATAAAATAAACGTAATATAAAATAACAAATGTAAAAAAAATAATTTGATAAACCGTTATAAAATTTGAATAAAATTGTAGAGTAATAAATCAGGCAAAAGTTTATTCATATCATATCAAAATTCATACTCAAAGATAAGACACATGTGTTCAACTACTAATTTTTATTATTGGTATGAGAGCACATATCATAATTTATTTTTTTGTGCCCTACTTCCAGATTTTACAACAAATAATAAATAGGCCACTAATATGTAGGGTACGTACGGTAACGTGGGGTATGAACGGTAACGGTAACGTGAGACGAGGACGATCACGAAAGACGTGACATGATCAAAAAAACCAAAATCTTAAGTTTGGTCATTTAAAAAGCAGACAGAACCGAAGGGCATGTATGACAAGATATATAATTGTGGAAGAAGCTAGAAATATATTCCAGGATAGACTTGTGTGGCGGTCTATTCTCTCTGCTTACCCCTACGGGGAAATGGCGTGATGGTAGTAGTAGTAGTAGTAAGTAAGTACTAAATTTTACAAAACTATACTAATAACATTTATTGCAATTGTTCGACAAAAAATTAATGCCATATATCGAGGCCGTACTGACAGAATGCATTAAGTCAACAGTCTTTATATATTTTTAATATTTTTTTTATATTCATAGGTGCCAGATGTTGATTCAGATTTTATGCTATGCTTAGAATTAAGGTTACTCTTTCAAAGCTTTAAAAAAAAAAAATGAAATTGTAGGAGAAATAATGTGTTGAATGAATAAATAAGCTTAAAATGCTATTATCTCAGTACTGTTTTAATGTTTCGTGACGTCTCCTGGCCAGCACAATGCTTGATTCAATCGACTTTTTTGTGGAACTGCTTCAAGACCACTGTTTACCCAAACTAACCTACTATCACCACAAAGCCGAAAGGTCGCAAAGAGTTCGCGGAATCTCTACCGACGCGTTTTTGAAAATATGCGCGAAAGATTGGAAAAGTACTTGCTTTTTATAGATCGGCATTTAGAAATGTAGTCTTAAAAATATAATTTGCTTCTAGATACTTAAACTAAATTACGAATTATTATATATATATTGCTATAATTATTAAAGGGCTGAAATCTGCCACTGGACATCCTGTACGTATATTTACGTAGAACAAAGTAACGAAGGCATGAGAGATACGTAGAAGTAAAACTACGCAAGAACTTTCTCGATACCGCTTTGTAAGAAAATTAGTTTCGAAGTGCCTATATCTTTCCAGATAAAGGAAACTAAAATACGTTTGTTTGAATTTGTTCTTCGCCCAAAATTACCCTTTATTTTTTTACCAAATATTTCTCCTAAATGCTGATTTCTCAAATGTTACTGAAACCTTTAGTAAGATTTAGAGGTTTTAACTAGAATAGGGTTTCAGATAATGCTTTAACTACTGTAATTGGTATAGAATGCTAGCAAATTATTATCCACTTAATCCTTTTCTGATAAGATAATATGAATTTGGATCACTTAACCTTAGTTAGTACGGTATAATATTAATATTGGCTTAATTTCTCAGATAACTAGGTAGTATTATTAATTTAATATTTTTCCCATATTAATGTTCCCTCGTTTATTCAATCGCTTCAATAAAAATCTTGATTACTCATGATAACGTGATTTTTGTTTTTTAAATGTATTTTTGTCGGAGAGTTTCTACTACTTGTCTCGAAATATAAATAGATTTTCTGTATTAGACAGAGCTTTTAATTGTTTTCATTATCAATTCAATTCAATTCAAATCGTTTATTTATAATAACATATACATAACAAACTAATTATTTAAGACGTACATGTTATAAAAATGAAAAACTACATAAAATAGCGGATGAATTCCTTGGTACCTACACTCTACACTACGCACACTGATGCGTTGAAATGAAACGCGGTTGAAATGCGATCTCTTAGACAAATGTGTGGGAAATCAATGTATGACAGGGTTACGAATGATGAAATCAGAGAGAGTGAGAGTGTAAATCTGAGACAAGTATAATTGATAAGATTAAGAAAGGGTCTCTGAGATGGTTTGGTCACGTAGAACGAATGGACGACGAGAGAATGGTAAAACAAGTATACGTGGCAAAAATGAACGGCAACGTTAGACGAGGACGACCAAGGAAGACGTGGAATGATCAGATAAACCAAAATCTTAAGTCTGGTCATGTCAAAAGCAGACAGAACCGAAGGGCATGTATGACAAGATGTATGAATGTGGAAGAGGCTAGGAGTGTATGCCAGGATAGACGTGTGTGGCGGTCCATTCTCTCTGCCTACCCCTACGGGGAAATGGCGTGTTGGTAGTAGTAGTGTAGTAGTAGTAGCTCAAAGATTTAATAACCCATATCTGTATTCTTAATTATTATTTTTCTTACTTCTTATAATTTTAAGATTCTAGGTGGCCTCCGTAGTGCAGTGGTCAAGACGCTTGACTCACGTGCGGGAGGTTCCGGGTTCGATTCCCGGTAAGAACACAAAAATAACAATGTGATTTTTCTCAAGCCTGGGCACTTTGTGATGTAATTCACCACTGAAATGATTGGGCCTCCTGGCCTGTTGTGGTGCAAAAAAAAACAAAAAATAAAAGATTATTTTTATATAACTGATGGAAATAATGCACTTCTGTTCTTTCCACTGCAATATACACAAACACTTTATGTGTACCCATATATTTTTAACAAATATAGTTTTTTACTAAGTCGGTTTTTCACATTTTTTATTTTTCTTATTTTCCATAATTTATTTGTATTTTTTGCTACTTTTCTGTAAAATACATGAGTGTCGTTATATTTATATATGTAAAATATGTAAAAGCCAATAAGGCGTTTAAATGAATAAATATATTTTAAACACATATTATACAAAATTTTACAATTAATTCACAATAAAATTTTAATTAGAAACACATTTAGGGACAATAAAAATCGTTACTCGTTACAATATTTGAGTTTGTTCAAATGTTCGTAGACAAAAGACTGGACCCCTTCGGGAGTCACTAAGATTAAACCAGCCAATGACAGGTCATAAGCCCCGTAAATGCCTAGACTTCCGTATCCCCTTATTTGAAGTATTCTCCATCCCTGTTGTAATTTGTTAATCGTTACTCGTATTAACATTGTGAATACTACTTTTTACTCCAAGAATACAAAATTAGAATCAAAGCAGAAATGTATAAAAATATTTTTTCCTTGAACACTTTATTTAATCATAATCATTATATTTGGTATCCTTATGCATAGGGTACTGCAATGGCTCACCAATCGCAGTATATCTTGATCATTTTTCGTTCAGGTACCAGTCCAGAGACAATGAAAGATTTTGGGCTGAAAACACCGTTTTAAATAAATATTTCATCTCGAGAATCGAACCGAAGACCTCTTACACGGTAGACAAACGCCCTCACCACTTCACCACTTGACGAGAATATACATTTACATTCTGTATTCATACAAGGGTGGGCATTTTGCTTTAAGGCAATTGCTTCCCACCTATTCAAGTTTAAGAAAAAAAGTCGTTCATAGTCATATTCTTGGTATATTAATATAGAAGTTTATTATAAACCATATGTATACAGTTTATACATTCTCAATTGTTTTTATTAAACAAAAAATAACTAACAATCTATACGATTCTATGATGAGAGGAAAGGGGATGTGAAGGAAAGAAAGGGTGAAAAAGAGGATATCAGATTTTGTCATTTTTACATTGATGTAAATTTTAGATGTAGAATATTTTACAATCAAACGAAATATGAAAGGAGAGTAAAAAAATGCATTGAATCAATTTATAATTTGCATACACAAGCATTCAGTGCCCTATGCATCATCAGGTGTGGATAAGAGATTGATGGCGACGATTAAAACGTTCTGTTTTACGTGAAACGATAAATTTGAATTTGTAAAAAGTCATATCATTTTTTTTATTTTTAATGGAAAAATAAATATTTGCGTTCTTATGATTTACCCAAATATTTAAATTTAAGGGCCATTTTCAACGAGTTGTCAATAACTCACTGTAAGAAAATGGAATCAAATTGGGGTAGAGTGGGATTTGAACGACGGACCTTCGGTCCGTGAGTCCGAGACACTAGCTACGGGACCACAACCCGATTCATGAATTGAATCATTATCGTTCGTTGTTTTACAAAAATTTCTTGCTTTCACAACGCATCTTTTTTATTTTTTTATTTATTTACAATTTTAAAAAACCCGTTAGGGTTACATTAGTAAAAGGGTCACATTAATAAAAACCTTTTTCAGATCTTACCATTCACCCAAATATTTATATTTTCGGACCTTCTGAAAAGTCGTAAATAATTTGTGCTGGAAAAATGGGAAACGAGTTGTGCTGAAGCTTTATTTGAATCACGGACTCTTGATTCGTGAGTCCACAATACTATCATGGGTCCACGACCCAGTTCTATATAATTGCAAGGATCGGAAAAAGATATTTAACTATATATTTAAATATTTTTTTAAAATGCTTGATTTGAAAATGATCTAAAACTCCAATGCAGTTGGGCAGCAAATCCGATTAAGTAGATTGTGTACATAAAGGTTTTTAATGAACTAACATATGCTTCTAACAATTTTGTGTGCGCCTGTTCAATGGCGAATCATATAATTAAATTAATCTTCAGTTTAATCCAATTAAAATGAATTTTGTGAATCGCATATTAATTGAAAACCCGTAGCCATGTTAACTGACATTCATTTTCTAAAGCGACATTATTTTTAGAAATAATAATTTAATCAAAACACATGTCATGTACTTTATATGAAATTATTATTAATTTATAATTTATATTTGGAGCATTAAATTTGTGGTTTTTTATTTTATTATTATTAATTAATTACTTTTACTATCTATCTAATATGGAAAGACCATATTAGTGAACTAGTTAAACGAATTAGAAAATGTAAATACATATTTATTAGATTAAGGAATATTTAAAAAATCAATCATTTAAATATAGCTTATTACTTAATTGTCATTCATTGTTACAATATGGTATCGTAGGATGGGGTGGTGCATATGCCAGTATATTAAATCCTCTTAAATTAGTACAAAGATTAATTATTAAAGTCGTTTTAAAGAATCCCTCAACATTCAATACGGAAAGTCTACATAAAATATTTAAGGTTCATACAGTAGACACTCTTTATAAAATAAATTCTATTATACAGATTTATAAAGAAGAAAAAATAAAAGAATGCGAGATGAATAAGTCACTCAAATACCAACATAATATTAAAATTCCTAAATTCCATACAAGTCCTGGTCAAAAGAGCTTTGTCTTCAAAGGTGTAAACAATTTTAATAATCTTCCTAATGAACTAATAACTATTAAAAATATTTTTTTTAAACACTTGTAAAAACAACATTAAATTTTAATTAGTATGAATGAATTATTGTTTTATGTTTTTCTTTTTATATCGTATGTTTTTATTTTTCTTTCTCATGTACTCGTATTTAAAATTATATAAACTCTTATAAATAAACAACTAAAACAGTGTAAGTCACTCTCCAAGCACAAGAGTTAGTATTTTTTTTTGGAGAGTTATAGTGATAACATTTAACAGTTTTTTGATTCGTCAAAATTATGTTTTAACTCATTGAAATGTGATGCATTGTTTGATATGTCGCTATTTGATCGATGTGAATCTAAATATTCTTTCAGTATATATTTAATTGTTCTCCCACTTTGTCCTATATACGAACCAAGACAAGTGCATGTTAATTAATATATTCCGCTTTTTTTCAAATTTGTTGATCTGATCTTTTTTTTATTTTTTAAAAATTTAAATCTTAAAGTAGGGCACACATATCATACATATTGTTATGTGTGTTCTAATAATAACATTGCAAATATATTTAATTTATAAATTGTTTATCACATATGTCTTGACCATTATTTTAAATTTTGATATGTTTTTTTCTTCATAAATATTTTTTCCATTTCGTAATACTTTTTAATTGCTTTAAATAAAATTGAATTTTGTGACTTTGCCTTTTTCCTAAATGGAAGTCTAATTTTGTTCTTTTCTCTAGTATTGTGATCGTGTTCATGCTGGTTCCGATCAATTTTTTTCCAAAATTCTGTTTTTTTATTAGAGTTTATCTTTACCATTAAGTATTAGCCCAAATATTTTTTTAATATAAAACGAAACTAAAGTATTATTTTTTTGGCACACTTGTTTTATTTTATTGCTAGTATTTCCAATATAATTTAATTTGACCCACTTTTTTATAATTATTTTTGTCTATAGATGTAAGTTCTGCACATAATTGATTAATACATTTTTTTACAATTCGCATGTTATTCAAGTATCGACCGTTCCATTATTAATTTAAGTACTGTTACAGAGCACAAATATTTAAAAAAAAACTATAATCAATAATTTGTGAAGAAACAGTATTACCAATCGAAAATTCTGTCATGAAGAAAAACCATAGTTAAGTTAGAAACATTTTTACGCTATATTTTATCTCATCAACATAATAAAGTTAGGTCCAATTAATAACGTTTGATCACAACCAGTTTTGTTTTAGTCAACAAGTTTTGAAATTGCAATTAACCCTGGGCACTCAAAAATTTACATTAATTAGATATCTAAATGAAACATTTTTAGTAAAATAGAAAAAAAGTTTTAAAAAAAAAAATACTCTTTCTTGGATTTATTTATAATTGAATGTCTAGACTAGGCGCTTTCAATCGTTGAGTGTTTTGTTATTATTTTATTTTATTTTTTAGTTTTTCCAATCAGGTGGTTGGAATATCCCGGTTCATTTTGATTTTCTCCCTTATTTGTATTTTATATAACACAATCCTAAAGTCATATAAATCAAACAATATTTTTCTTAATCGGCTCTCATTTATAATTTGTTTAAGTCTTTAGTTAGCCAAGAAAATAGGAAACAAGAGCATTGTTAGTATAAAAACACCTTTATTTCGATATTTGAGTATGTCCAAATGTTTATAGATAAAGACTGGATTTCACCCCCTCGGGAGTCTTTAAGATAAACAAATTAAAACAGGGATAGAGAAAACCTTAAAAAAGGGAATATGGAAGAACTATGGAAGTGACCAAAATCAACAAATGGAAAATTGAAGAAATATTTATGTTCAAACAAAGGCAAAATGGTGAATGTTACACAGTGTGTAAAGTGACCACTTAAAACAGCCAACGATAGGTCATAAGCTCTGTAAATGCCCAGACTTATCCACATCCCAAAGTTCCTTTCTTTGATGTATTCTCCATCCCTGTTGTTATTTGTTAACCTTTTTTTCTTGTCAAGCATATCGGGAATCAATCCCAAGGCATTCGCGCCTTTTGACCTTAATGGTAGAGTTTCACGATGAGGTTGGCTGTGGTATTTCCTTTTGTAAAAATGGTAATACATAACCATCTCTCGGAAAACTGCAGAACTAATAAAATCCCTATTAATTTGAGAGTCTTCCTCCCAAGAGAAACCTCTTTTAAGGAGGACTACACAGTGTTTTCATATTTACATAGTTCATTCGTCAGTCAAGTATATTTTTTATCTGATCTGTGCTAATTTACTTCAGCCAGATTAACTTAAATTTTTGGGGAATCATAAACAATTCGGCAGAGAAAATATTGCATATGTGACCAAATGTTCAATTTTCGTAATTCAATTATAACTATTCGTCACATAATATTTGTCATTTTTTATTAATGAAGTTTAGTAAAATATATTTAATTAAAAAAGTTCGTTCATTTGTGTTTGAATTAGCTGTCCATTTAAACTTAAAAACCCACCTTTATCTCCTTGGATTCACAAAAATAAGTTTATAAAATATTAATTTAAATCTTGCTGAATACATTTTCTGGGAATAAATTCTTCGCTATCGCTAAGTACGTGAAAATGTCCTAAAAGTTGATACCAGCGGAGGGTTACAGACAAACAAATAATATCATTATCACAGAAAAAGTTCGGGGCGTGCTTTGAACCGAATTAAGGCGAAGTTGAGAAGTGAGCCCACCGAATTATGATAAGGACCGAGGATGAATTATTCAGCAGGTGATCTCCGCAGGACAAACCTAAAGCGTGGGAGATATTATCATATCTCCTCAATCTCCTGAACTCCTGGTATCTGAGAAAAAATCTTCGTTCTTTTGTTGTGTGGATGCGAAGTTTTGTTCCATAATCATCTTAGTATTCGCACCCAGTAGGGCATAGGGTACTGAATTGATACTCATTCAGCGTTTGCTTGTTTTATTTATTTGAGGTTTTAGATATGAAATTGCTATATAAAAAGAATTGTTTGCTTCGAATACATAAAGACAAAATAAATAGTAATATTTCTAGGTTACAAAACGTAAGTACGCGACCTAGAACAGGTGGCAATATCTTAAATCTCAAATTAAAAACAACTACAGCACATCATTATACTTACAAAGGAATATTTTTCTTTAATGATATGAACAGAGAAAATAAACATTACAGTCAGGAACACAATATATTTAAGACGGAAGTGAAAAGTTACATTTATAATTCTTCTTTGTGTAGCACTGATTAAAAACACCGTTCATAGTTTTTTTGTCATTTATATACTTATACGTTATCCTAAAAATATTAATAAATAAAATTTAAATAAACTATCGTAAGACGTCACTCCCCATTATGTACGCATGAATTGTTTTTTCTTTTACGTAATGGGAAACGTTAAAAAACGCATTGTTTAAAAACTGTCTGATTCTTTTGAAAGTTAGAAAACTTTCTTAAAAAATATTTCTGAATTGTTGATTCATTTGTTACTTTTCGTTTTGCGTTGCAATTTAAGTAACAGCATACTCTTACATCGAAAACCACTTCGAAAAACATTTCAGACTAACGCATTCAACAATTTTTCTTAAGGGAGTTTCTCCCCTCGAGAATAGGAAAAAACGGAAAATGCGTCGCAATGTGTAGCAAATGTCTATATAATATGATGCAACCTGGCTGAATCCTGTCGAAACGCGATCTCCCCGGCGAATGTGTTTTAAAACTATCTCTGATTGACAAATGTCAATATCCGTGCATTGTAGATAAAATCATGAAATGAGTGCTGCGTGTAAACTCGGCCTGTGGTCTCGTGAATTCACAGATCAAAATCCAAGGTTCACACCTTGCTCTACCATAACTTGATTCCCATTTTCTAATTATGAGTTATTTGCAACTCGTTGAAAATGGCCCCAAAACCGAAATGTATTGGTAAATCAGAAGAACGCACATGTTTATTTTTATTTAACCTTTTCCTCACTAAGCGTCCAAAAATTATACATGATCCGAACGGGGGACCAAACGACCCCAGCGCTTACTTGTATTGTGTTTATGGTCGTACAATAATTTTTTTACGTTTTCGCATTCACATATTTTACTTATTCGTGTATTTAATTATTTTTTGTTAGTTTGCCGATTGCTTATCAACAAAAAGTAATATCGACCCTTGTACTATTTACGTCTTTTTTTCAAACAAACAAACCATTACGCCGTTTCCGCGTAGGGGTAGGCAGAGAAGAAATAACGCCATATCACTTGATCTTGGCATACAGACCTCGCTTCCTCTACATTCATGCATCTTTTCATGCAAGCACGCCGATTATTCCTACTTTTGACATGTCCATCTTCAAGTATAATTCCAATGTAGATTTCAGTGCGCCGTTTACCCTGTTCCTGGCACTCACCTTCAACATCTCTCTTGTCTTTCCATCCCTAGTACACAAACTTTTCAGATACAAAAATTCTTCTACCTGATTCAGAACATCTTCATTCACGCTGATCTCACATTTGGTTATATTTTCATCCCTTTCAAAAACCATCACTTTCGATTTATCAACATTCACAAGCGAATTGCTTTTCTTTTTTTTTTTTTGTTTCAATATTAAACGATTTTAAAATTTTAAAACAAAATAAGAAAATGCTTTTTACCGTTATTTTCACGATTGCAAAAAACAAAGGGAAAATAGCTTTAATAATACCCAAGTTATCGAATTTAAATTTGTTTATGAGGGATTCAAATCCCTCTTTTCGCTCCGGCTATGTTAAAAAATATTTGTAACACGTACATACAAAGGGAGCCACAAATGTTCCGGAAACACGATTTTTCGATTGTGTGATTTCCAAATTATGATAACCGGAAACGAATGAGATAATTTCAAACTATAAAAAACTTTAAATGTAAAAAAAAAATAAGTAATGTTAATAAATAGATAAACGGTGGATTTATTCATTTTTTAGTATTGTAAATAATTTCTACTTACTGTGGTAAAATAGCTATTTAAATTCCAAAAAAATTTTTATTAAAAATGTACAGCATAAACTATCGTTCTCTTTGAATGTAAAATCTATTCCTTAAAATGTAAAATTATCTAAAAATTTATCTGCATCGCATTTGCTTTAGAATATTCCTTCTCGTGTTTTAAAATATTTCACTTCCGATTGGACGGTAGTTAATGGATAAAATTGATATTTTTATAATTTTTACCTCAGAAGATAAACCACGGGGGTCACATTGAATGAAATGTTCAGGAAACCATAGTTTCTGATTGTCCGATTTCCAAAACATTATAACTTTTTTAATAAATGAGATAATTTTAACCTACAAAGAACCTTTCATGAAAAAAAAATATTTTGGTGATAATGGTAATATTTAAATAGCTGATTTGGGACGAGTGATGATTTTTCATTAAAACAAAGTGGTCATCAATTTTTATATCAACTTAAAAAAAATTACAGAAGTGGATGTTTTACTCACGTATAAAATAGCTGTAATAATTTCTGCATTTTTAACTTCAAACGGTAAAAAAAGTAGACTTCTGTATTGTATCCTCTTAAGGTAAAGATATATCTTTATGTATATATTTTCTCTATACGTGTGATGTCACTGAACCCCTCCTAAACAGCTTAACCGATTTGCGTGCGGTTTTCAGAGAAATATAGATCTTTGCGCTGTGCGTCTTCGTAGATATTAAAATCTTCAATCTAATATGTAAATAAGAAGTAAGAAGCATGAATGTTTTATTTGTCTAATTAATCAGGGTTGCATTCGAGGAGAATGCATTTGTAAAAAAATTGGAAAAATGTTTTTTTTTTGTCCATGAAAAAAAATTGTTCTTGAATGTTTACAAATGGCATTTATTTTTTGAGGATCTCAATCACATTCTTTTTTTTAAATTCCTTATAATTTCTACCTATTAATTTATTTTTACTGGATTTTGGTAATACTAAAATAATATTAAATTCAATGGATTTAAAAAAAACCGTATTCTTAAATAAGTACACCCCTCCGTTGGCGAGAAGACCGGAGTTTGGCGTTTGAAAAAAATATTTATTTTATGTTTTGGAATTCAACCATAAACAAGTACCTAGGTACCTACTTAAATTCAATATAATATAACAATTTTTAGTTTTGGAATTTAATCGTAAACAGGTACCTACTTCAACAGGCAATCCAACGTTTGGGAAGGACAACGTCTGTTGGGTCCGCTAATTAAATATACATATATATATATATATATATATATATATATATATATATATATATATTATTTAACTTTTTGTACATAATGTTATTTGTACATTGGCGGGCTTATTGCCAAATGGCAATTTCTTCCAACCAACCAATAAAATAAAAGTTTTATTTTTATAATTCAAGTTACAGAAAATATTCAATAGAAAAAAAAGATTAAAAAGCTAAAGATTGATGAGGAAATAGAGTAGAGGAGTGGAGAAAAGGGGTGTTCATAATTTAGTTGACCAATTCAAAATTTCGATGTAATAATAAAATAAACATAATTAAAGGAACACAAACTTATTACACACTGACAAATGTTTTATTTTACATTGTTTCAAAACAATTTTTTTTTGAAGTCACAAAATTTTGTATAAAAAATATCTAAATGGGGACAAAGTAAATTATATTTGGAGCAGCTACGATAAATAAACGAGTTTTGAACAGTTATTATTTTAATGTAATTATTTTTTATATTTAAACCTGTATTAATAATGTTGTGGCGACAGTTTCAAAAATATACAACATTTTTGATTCCAAGTTTTGGTATAATGTGACTTTTATAGTAAAGACAGGGAAAAATAAGGTTAAAAAAAATAATCTTATAAATACCACACGAAACCCCGTATTTTTTTCTAAATGTTTTTTGATCCAACAGTATGCTGAGATTGAAACTGGCGTCATGGGATCGGTTCCCATCAGTTGCAAAAAAAAATCGGAAGATTTTTTTTCCTTCTTTGTCTCGGTATTACTTGGTTTTGTATTTACTATTCAGAGGGCTTTCGTATGACAAGTACTTTTAGATCTGAGAGAATATCTGAAGCATCCATCTTACTGGATAGAATTTTAAGTTAAACGGTTAAGAAGAATCGCGGTCTGACTTTTCTTTATACAAATATATTCCCATATTTTCTCCCTGGATTATGGCACCAGAGCGATGATTTTTTTTACAAACTGTAGATATTTACTATTGGCGTGTCCATATCGGTTTATTTTTTTGAAAAATAGTTTATTTTGCTTACTAGGACCATCCAAAAAAGTTGTCCAGATACTCTTTCTTAAAAAAAAAAAAACCAAATCGGTTTTGTTTTTAGGTGTGAAAACCGGGAGAACGAATCCTCGATTTTCCTTCGGCATAATCAGTCTGACGAGAAGTGATCTTTTCCTCACAGTATTGGGGAGGCATTTGCGCGAGAGTTCCAGAAAAACTACGTTCAAATACCTATAAGATATTCTAGTCTTTCGATGTTATTATCCTAAGTATTGTTTGTGATATTTATCGTTGGATAAATAAAACAAAATTAATCCCTCAAAAGTGAAATTCAATATTCGTCAAAAGCGATTCGGACATACTACTCAAAATATTGCTATAAAGTAGAAATGTGTGGATGTGTTGAGATTACTAATATGAATGAGGCTCTAACGAAAATCTCACTGCACATAAACCCTTTCACTAACAAAATTATCACCTCTACTTGTATCATACATAATACCTGCATAATAATTTTCTATGTAATTTTACAGTGCGCGATCAATTCAAACGCTCCAAAAAGCTTTTGCTCTGAAAAGCGCATTCGCTCGCGTTTGAATATTTCTACAAATACGATTATGACGAGCTTTTGTTCCGTGCTTTGTGACTGGACACGGGCTACGTAAACCATTAGAGAAAGTGTCCACGGGACATGCTGGACACGGGAATATTACCCGAGCTTGGTATTTTGAACACTTAGTTTTGCGCAAATTGGACACGGGGTATCCGATTGCCGGTCGTCGCATTCGGTAACAATGTCTCTTATTGCCAGAATGGATAACTGACGCTGTGTGAAGCGATGCGTTATTTTAAAATGGAATAAATCTTCCCTTTTGCCATTCTTCCGCAGACTCGTCATTTTTTACAATATGGTAGCAGATTTCAGTATTTATTCTTAATATTTAAAGTAAGTAAGTAAATGAATTTACTAGACAGGTGCCACCATTCTATAGCAACAATTTATGGACAGTGACTCCAGGAACTCGGAAATAATTATTTCCACGAATCGGATATTTTCAGTGTAGGGTATTGTTCTTATTGAACAAACTTTAAAAGGAGGGTGAATTTTAATTAAACCTTTGTATAATAATTATACGAAACCGTGCTTTATGATTTTCTTGTTATTTCAACCCTTTAAAATATTTTATTATTTAATTTGATTTTTATATTTATTTTTAAATTGTTTTGAACTTCTACTGATTGTGTAGCATAATTTTTTTGTTTCTAAATTTTAGGTAAAAAGTATAATGTGCGTTTAAAAAAAAATCAAGCTAAATAGGTTTATTTTCGTAAAAGGCATTTTCACCGTATTTGTTAATAAAATAAAATAACATAAAAAAAAGCATAACATTTTGGATGCGAAATTGTGCAATAAATTGCAAGCAAGTGCTGAAAGCAAATATGTACTTTTTTTTTTTTTTTTTTCAAAGTATTGGCTTTGTGGTCAAACATTATAATTAATGTTAGTCAATATTAGTATATAACCACTTACTGACTTTTTATGCCTACCGTCTCTTCGTCAGGACACTCACTACACCAACATGCAAATACTTAAATACGCTTTCACCTTTTCCATCACCGAAGTATACACAGTATTTACAAAAAAATACATAATCCGTCCGAATATGCATTGAAATAGACTAATAAAATTTAGTGGTATGTTGCAGAATGTGTTTCGTAGAGGGGGGGGGGAGGTTTGGAAAGGGAGGGGCTAGGAGCTAACACCTCCATGTTGTTTAATTTAAGTCATTTTTTACTATCTGTTTTTAAAATTTTGACTCGTGTATCCTTATTAAAATCGTAATGTGAATTCATACGGTGATTGCCAAGCTCACTTTCAACCTCCTAGCCCCCCCTACCCCCTTCTCCACAAATATTATTTATATCGCTAAATATGATCAACCATATTTTAGTGCTTGTTTGGACATGGTAGTTTTTGTACCCCCTGTAACTCTGCATGTAATTTATTTAAATACTATGTATACTCGTACTACGGTGATGGTAAAGGTGAAAATGTATTTTAGTATTTGTTGTATGTAGGTGTAGTGAATGTCCTGACGAAGAGACGGGTACGTCTCGAAACCGGTAGACATAAAAAGTCGGTAAGGGATTACATACTTATATTGACCTTAAATAAGGCTACTAAACGTACAAGAAGCCAAATGTAATGCCTCAACAAACAAATTATGAACGTATTATAATATTTTGGCACCTTAATCAATTTTAAGGCGGCTTACTAAAACAGACAAAAAACATAAAGAAAATCAGAATTATACAGTTTATATTTGAAGCACTAACTTTGTGGTTATTCATTATAACAAAATAAATAAAACAACTTTGTTTTTAACCACTATTTTTTTATTATAAATTCATTACGTCAAGAAATAACATTTACTTTAGAAATAGAAAAAGATAAAAAAATTAACTTTCTAGACTTGTCAATAACTATAAAAAAATAATTTCTATATATACCATAAATCAACATATACAGACACATTTATTCATAATTCTTCAAATCCTCTAATTGCCCATAAACCCGCATTCCATTCAATATTACATAGGTTAATTAACGTTCCACTAGATGATATTTATTTTTTAAAATAACTTAACACAATAAAACAGATTGTTAATTATAATGGATATAATGAGAATTTAATTGATAAAATATTAAATCAAAAACAAAAACAAAAACGCAAACTAATAAATAAATATTCATATTCTACTCCCACAGTAAATAAAGCAATCCCACCTAAACAATGGAGGCGGATTCTTTTTATAAATGACATTTTTTCAAAACAATTATCTGATTCCCTTCCATCAAACATCAAACCGGATTTCTACACAACTAATAATATAGGAACATTGTTGAAAAATTACAAAGACAAAGTCCATAAATATAATAAATCTGGGATATACCAATTAAATTGTAATGATTGCGATTCAATCTACATCGGAAAAAATGAAAGATACTTAGTATTAATATTAGAGTAAAAGAACACTTAAAATGCTTAAATAATAATATTTTTTTCTGAATTCGCAAATCGCATAACTTCAATAAAGACACTGGATAAAAGTACTTCGTGTTGAAAATAAAATATTTAAATTAGACAACTTAGAAATCTTAGAAATTAAAAAAGCGATTCATATTAAGAAAAAAATAATTAATAACCAAATAAACAATATTTCTTTTAGTCCTCTCCTGTCTAGCTTCGAAAATATTGATATCAAATTACCACCCTTGTAAGGGAAAAAAGACTTTTTATTGGGTCCACGTGTAGTTTTTAGTGAACATGATAAAAATAAAATAGGAATTAATTCATTAGTTACATAAACCTTGACAAAAAAGCTTGTTTGCTTTAAAACCGGTCGGTGGCAAAAAAAAAAAAAAAAAATTGCGGTTAAAAACAAAGTCGTTTTATTTATTTTATTTTATCGAACACAGAATCGTTTGTTCGTAACTCGCAATTATTTTATTTATTTTTATTTTGGATTTTGAAATTATCAATGTACGCTTATTTAATTCTGAAACATTCATCAAAGCCAACATGAAATTTAATCATTAATTGTTTCTGTATCTCAAATTTCTTCGAATCACTTTGCTTCCATACAACTCGGAGTTTATAGACATAATATTTGTAACGATACTGACATTTCGTCTTTTCGCTTTAATTAAAGTGACGTCACGAGTCTCAAGTGTAAATAGGGACCCGCAAATTAATGACACTTGTATAAACAGAACAAACCTTGTATTTCTGGAGCACACAGCAGTAAGTGAACTAATTTGATACATCGCAATTAGTTATTTTCTGTCAAGTACTCAGAAGTCTGAACTATTCAACTTGTGAACACCCTGGCATAATATTATCACACGTTTCTTAAAACTTAAGTCATCTAGAAACACTTCCGTTTCGGAAAACACAATAGCGTCAGCCAATTCATATTTGCTTCAATTTTAACTTGACTTCCATCAGTACAACATGCCGAAGATCAACAAATAATATTACACTCTCTAAACAAAGTATGGTTTAAAGTCAACTTTTCCTCATTTTCTGCAAATACAACAGATTATTTCTTTTAATTTTTTATCGTTTTATAATTATTTTTATTTATTTAATGTTACTTTTATTTTGTTTTTGTTCGTGTATCTCTGTTCCTAAATAAATATTTCTATCGTATTACAAAAGGTCTCAAAATCATGTAGTTTTGTAACTCATTAAAATACAATATTTTATGTTGCACTTAAAAATTAGCTAAGAAAAACTATTTTTAAACAATATTAGGGATATATTATTTTTGGAGCTGAGAGCCGATATAATAGTCTGGAAACTGTTTTTAAAGGTCATATACTCTACCTAAGAAGTACATATTGCCTACCCAAGTACGGCTTACGTTAATAATTTTAATTTTATTTACTTCAAGAACATGTAATTAAAAAAATTATATGATATTACCAAGTAATTACTTAACCCAGAAGATATTTATTGAGCTTATGATTTTATATACCCATTTCACATTACGCTTTCCACCCTTGTAAGATAAAAATGCTTGATTTATTAACTCCATGGGTTCGATGAAATATTTAGTAAACATTTTAAAAATAAAATAAAATAACATGCAATTCATTCGTTAAGGATACTTTGATAAAATGAATTCCCATTCTAGATTACGCTGATGTTTCCATAACTGATTCAAGCTGTGAGCAACTCGATAAACTTGAACGACTTCAGAATACATGCAGAAGGTACATTTTTGGTCTTGGGAAATATGACCACATTTATGATTATCGAAGGCAACTGAAATGGCCCAAAATTAGACAGCGGAGAGACTATCACTCCCTCTTACTTCTGTTCAATGTACTTCATAGTCCTAACGCTCCTATATACCTGCGTGAAAAATGTCAACGCTTATCAGTTCTTGGTTTACCTCTTCGTTCCAATACTCAAGGCACTCTCTTAATACCCATCCACAATTCATCTTTCTTCTCTAACCCATATACTGTCCATACGCCTCGACTGTGGAATCATCTTCCATCCACCATCAAAGATGTTACTACATTATCTCTGTTTAAATCACGTCTGAAGAAACATCTCCTTTCTCTTCCTTAATCTCTCCTTCTTTCCTTTTTCCTCTTTCCTCTTTTTTCCCTTTTCCCATTAAGTAATAGTTTTTATTTAAGGTAATTTATAAACAAATACGTTTATTTCTATTTTTATATATTTTTAACTTTTTAATCTTTTTTTTTTTCTATTGAATATGTTCTGTAACTTGAATTATAAAAATAAAACTTTTATTTTATTGGTTGTTTGGAAGAAATTGCCATTTGGCAATTTCATGTACAAATAACATTATGTACAAAAAATTAATTAAATAAATAAATATATTTAATATTCTCTTCAAACTCCCAAAACTCAGGAGTTTAGTGTTTTGGGTTTTGGTAAGGTGCCAGGATCCGCACCCTTACAAGAGTACTGGCATTATACAAGAGTTGAATGTTCGATATTTAAAATTAATATTTGTGACACTAACATTACAATTTCCCACGTTAAATAATTTAAGTAAGTCCATTTCTATTTTGAATGATATCACAAAATAGGTTTTTTTTTTGACAGAGTACGTATTATTAAAGTTCCAGACAGCACGCATCGTTAAAAAAGTAATTATTTTGATAATACTCGCAATGTCGCAAAGTTGCCATTTGGCAATAAGCCCATGCACAAATAACATTATGTACAAAAAGTTAAATAAATAAATAAAGAAGCTTGTATAGCTTTGAAACTGGTAGTTAAAAAACAAAGTTGCTTTTTATTTATTTTATATTAATGAATTACCACAAAGTTAGTGCTTCAAACATTAAAAAAAATATGTTTAAATTATTGTTTATTTAATTACTGACCGCAGACTTGATTAATTATCTTCAGAGAATATGATAGGTAAGCAAACATTGTTAAAATAATAAAATCAGATTTTATTCAATTATACCGTTGTAAAGGAGCACTTTGCAACTTAACAACATACCGCTAATGAATTAAATAAATAATATGAGGTTAAAAACAAAACATGTCATATAACTTTAATTATTTTATTGATAACCACAATGCTGGTGCTTGAAATATAAATATATTTGTAATTACCTTAAAGTTTCAGGACAATGACATTGTTTTTTTATAGTATGTATTTTATTTTACCTTTAAAACATCCCCTACCTATTTGCGAAGTTATTATCCTTAATACGTATACAAGGGTGGCGTAAAATAGCTACAATCCTTATCTTTACCTCGTAACCGCTTTACAGCGCCTTATTATTTGCTTAAATTCGTATTTCGGTTTCGAAGTGACTACTATCTAGCGCTTTAATATTTTCCTCATACATACGGGGGTGTTTTAAACACTTTTTAGGGGAATGTACCTTTGTATGAGACATTTTAAATGTGCTTGTAGGGAAATCAAACGATTTGTATTTGTAACACGCTTTTTCTTTATTTATCAGTGCTAAAAAACATGGCGTAAAAGCGGTTTTAATGACATTACAAATTCTGCGTTTGAATTTTAGCACACAAAGTGTTTAGATATGATCATTGAACTAAAACGGGCATTTGTATGTATTGTATTTTAAAACCCGCATTTGTACGTCTTACTTATACAGGTGGCCAGAGAAATGACGTCCTTAGGTAAAATGTAGGTGCCTCATCTTGAGGGGTGTCCGAATCACCCCCATGTATGTTCTGCGATTTTGTGTAGTTTTCGAGTTATGATTTTTACAATGGGTGTTTTTTAATTTTTGACCGGATCGGTTTTTATTTTAATTTTTTATTTGTGGAACGTTTTTTCGGGATTTTTCAAAACTACTACTACTACTATCGCGCCATTTTCCGTAGGGGTAGGCAGAGAGAATGGATCGCCACACACGTCTATCCTGGCATACATTCCTAGCTTCTTCCTCATTCATACATCTTGTCATACATGCCCTTTGGTTCTGTCTGCTTTTGACATGACCAGACTTAAGATTTTGGTTTATCTGATCATGCCACGTCTTCCTAGGTCGTCCTCGTCTCACGTTGCCGTTCATTTTCGCCATATATACTTGTTTTACCATTCATTCGTCGTCCATTCGTTCTACGTGACCAAACCATCTCAGAGACCCTTTGTTAATCTTATCAATTATGCTTGACTCAGATTTACACTCTCGCCTGATTTCATAATTTGTAACCCTGTCATACATTGATTTCCCACATATTCGTCTAAAAGATCTCATTTCAACTACGTTCACTCGGTTTTCATCCTTCCTCTGCCAGTTCCATGTTTCACTTCAATACATAAGTGTTGGGACTAAAACTAAAAAAAAAATTAAATTCATTTTTTTAAAGTTGTACTCATAAAAGTATCAGCTTCGTAACATTAATGGAAGATACAAAAATGTAGACCCAAAACGGAGAATTTAGTTCAATTACATGGACGAGCGGAATTCTAGCAACTTACGATATAAATAAATTTACAAAAAATAAACGTAAACATAGACAATAGAAGTAAATTTGTCATGTGCTGGTGCCAAGAAGTAAGCAATAAAAAACGAAATAAATAAAGCACTGTTTCAACATTATGGTTAACAAAATAAACATAGAAAAGTAGATTTTGTAGATAGTATGTAAATACCGCCGCCATGTGGCCTACTGGTTGCTTGATAATTCCTGGAAGATAGCTGATGCACATGTGTAGTTACAGAGGGATGATTCCTATTGTTCCGGCGACTTATTGTCCATTTTGGTCCGCATTGTTTTGTTTTATGAGACACAACATTACTGTTTAATTCACTTTTGTACATTAATATTCGACAAACGTGTGTATGAGAAGTTTGATTTATCATTTTGTATGTTATTAGAAGGTAGGTATTTTAAATATCATATATTTATCAATAAACGTAGGGTTCACTTTGAGTATCACTGTTGTAATTCATTAATTATGGGGGTATTGTTCCAGATAGCTAAATTTAAGTACTTTTCGGTACTTACAAGTTGATGCATTCCGAGATTCTTATAAATAAATTTGTAAAAAATTGGTTACTGGATTTAGGTAGACAAAAATCCGAAAATTTACTCGAAAATTTTTTAAAATAATAAATGGTATGATTAAATATTGTATTACTGTATAATAAATTAACAAGTAGGTAGTAATGCTATTGTTCATTTGTGCAAAAAATGTCTGCCTTAAAACGGGTTGTACCTAGTAAGGCAGACTAGACATAATCCAGAGAAATCTATTGCCTATATATACAGTAGATAACGAAATTGTTATTTTTTGATAATAAACCATGATTATTATAATTATTATTATCATCATTCCCTTTCTGCACCTAATGGTGCATAGTGCACTGCATTGGTACACCAATCGCAGCGTATCTTGATTTTTTTTGTTACATGAAGGTTAGATGATCAGTCTTACGCTTCAGTTACCAGTCCAGGGACTATGAAATATTCCAGTGTGAAAACACCCTTTTTAAATAAATATTTCATATCAACCATGTCCGGAATCGAACCCGAGACCTCTTGCATGGCAGGCTAACGCGCTGACCATTACAACACGAGGCCGACAAAAGAATTTAATGGATTCATGTAAAATTGTTTGATTTTGAGGTTACAGGCGCACTATTTTTGAAAAGTTTCCATTGTCCGCTATTTGTGACATATTTTGGTAAGAATAAAACATAAAACAGTGCTATCAAACAAATAAAATAAAAAAATAGTCTTTTTTTCCACCGTGTGTATAATATAACTACACATTAACGACTTATAAACACTAACTAAATGTTTTCTAACAGTCAACTACTTTTTTAAAATTTTAAGATGCGTTTAGAGAGGAACTACTTGTATATTTCACGCCCAGCCCTTACGGTAGCTGAGAACAGATTTTATTTTCGTCGTTTCTTCAGTAATTTTGTATTCCCAACTAAAATATTAAATTATTAACAATGTGTATATGATGTTTATTCTATCGAGAGCTTTAAACCTATTCTCTCTTATAACGTAAAGGGTATTTTACTTCGAATACATATAATATAATGTGTAAGTTTGCCTATCAAATATGCACACAAGTTGGTTAATATATTATTAAATTTATTCGCCCATGTAGTTGGAAGTTACATAATATATAAACTTAAGTCTTTGTTGAATTCCCTTTTGTAAAACAACTTTAGTACGGCGTCTTTGTCCCGAGTAGTTATGACAAATAAACGGTAGCATTTTGAACACACAGCATACCCTGCAAATAAGCGATAATACAAACATATTGCAACAAAGAACATTTTAATGGAGTGAATATTGAAGTCTGGGCATTTAAAGGACTTATGACTGAAAACAATGTCCTCCATTTAAAGTATCTTTTTTTATTGTAATATTATTTACTAGTGTAAATTTTTCCAAGTTTTTAATTTTTTTTTTTATGCTATCAATTTTTTTACAATATACATAAGAGGTAAAACAGAGTATTAAAAAAAATAAGGATAATTACATAGCAATGAAATACATATTAATAATTAAAATAGTAAGCGAAAAATTCCACAAAGGCATGGCCTGTTCGCGGGTATACAAGAAATGTTTATGAATTTTGCTAGTATAATAAATAGACAGAATACAAAAAATATTATGTAAAAGATTATAGGGTACTTTTTTATTTAATAGTCATTAAAAAGGAAATAAAAAATATTTAAAAAAAATATAAAAGTATTTCTTATTATTAAAAGACAACAAAATATATCATAGAAAAAAAAGTTAATACATTAAGTTTGAATCCAGAATAATGCGTGCTTTTTTTTTTTTTTTTTTAAGAAAGAAAGTTTTGAAAGTTTGAGATCAATTGAATCAGTTGTCAGATGGCAAAAAGGACCATCTGTAATTTTCGAAAATGATCAGGAGAGCTGAAAAATAACTTCATTTTAAGACCTTGTCAAAGTCATGTTTTTTTCAATAATTAATTACCATTTTAAATAACGCTTTTTTAATTTTTATTTTTTGCGTGTCTTTACTGAAATATTTACTTAAACTCATGACAACTAAAAATCCGAAAAAAATACAGATGGTCCCTTCTGCCATCTGACTACTGAAAAATTATCAGTAAATTAAGAATTAAAAATTTTGGGCCCATAAAATATGCATTTATCTGTGCTAGCCTCCTTTTGACCTAATAAAGCCTAACCGAAATCAAGTGAGGGTTATCACTAGAGCCCTCACAGGGCACTGCAGATTAAACAAACACCTTGCTAGAATGAACCTTTCCGAAACTTCTAGATGTAGGTTCTGCAGTGCAGATGAGGAAACACCTGTACACATTATATGTGAATGTGATGCTTTACATCATAAAAGAATCCTCGGTCTTGGGGGACCATTGGTTCAACCTGAGGATGTTAAAAAGCTCACCTCCTATCTAATAGCCCGACGCTTTACGGATCTGGGCTTGGAGGGGGAGATTGAGCAAAATGAGATCTCTCGCCTTCCACACAGTAGCCAGGCTCTTTACAGACCTGGGAGGGCGAGAATTACACGCGGGGACCCGTCACAATAGATCTTCACAGGTCGCAGTGACGTCAGAAGCTCGCATAGCACTGACCCCCACCACTATGAATAATAGTAAGAATAGTGTAAATTTACTAATATGCTTTACTTTCATACTTTTATTTGCTTATTATTCAAATTTAGTACTCAATGTTATTTGTTTGTGTTACTTAGAACTTGAATTGCTTTATTTTTTTACTGGATAAACCATGTCTCAGTTACGTTTCTGTATTACTTTCAAATGAGTTATAATGATTACATTATTTTGTATATATTTGATTATGTCGGTAAATAAATTTGTATAATGTTCTTTTTTTATTTCAAATATTCAACAAAATAAATATGAATATTTATAAGGTTCAAAAAATATAAATACAGATACAATACATTAACATTTTGTTGTGGATGTAGCCACCCCACTGGCCCATAGGCACGTCCTGGATTTTTTTTACCGGGAAATATTATATTTTAATGGGAAATAATTTTAATTTTTATAAGCAGTCTGGAAAAAAATTCTTCGTGTTTCAAATAAAATATTAAAATTAGACAACTTGGAAACTTAAAAATTATGAAGCGATTCATAATAAGAAAAAAACAATAAATAACCAAATAAACAATATTACCTTTAGTTCACTCCTGTCTAGTTTTAAAGATCGTATCCATCTCCCTTTACAGTCCACCTTTACAAGAGCAGCATAATAAAAATACTTTACTTATTAGCTCCATATGTTTCGATACACATTTATTCGACAATATTTAGAAATCACTGTTAAAATAAAATAGCATAAGATTCATTAGTTAAGTATACTTTACACGCACCTAGAGTATTCATCTGTTATCTGGCCTCCGTATAATGACGTTCACATAAAACATATGGAATCAGTTCAACATCGATTTTTAAGAAAGATAGACTGGAGGTTGGGCTTATCCAGAGACCAATATCCGTATAATGACTTAGAAACTAGCTTAAATATATATTCTCTTTAAGACCGTCGAAATAAATCGACCTTCTAGTCTTATTTAAAATTCTTAACTCACTCTTTGAAATGCCTGATCTACTGAGCTCAATAAAATTTAAAATCCCAACTAGAAACCTCAGACAAAACTTACTCTTTCATACTGATAACCACAGAAATAACTGTTGTTTTTATTCCCCTATGCCCAGAATTCTTAGGTCTGCCAACAAACATACCAGTCTTGATTTCCTTGACAGCAAGTTGTCTTCTTTATACGATCACTGAATCAAATTTCATTATAAACACCTCTCTCCCGCTTCTACTCCTACCGAGTCTATTATATACCATTGTGTCTTTCTACTTTCTTTTATAATAACTTTCAATGTATACATAGGTCCTAAAAAATGCTCATTGTGCGGATATTTAAATAAATACCTCGATAAAAAGAAGCTTGTGTAGCTTTGAAATCGGTCGGTAGAGAAAATAAAAATAAGTGTTATAAAGCAAAGTTGTTTTATATTTATTGAAGATAACTCCATTAACTTCCCATTGTTATCAGGACCCCGAAGTACTCATGAATGACTAAATCATTTATTTTGCCTAACGAAATTTTCAAGATACGGCTGTTTATTAAAAAGTGTTGCGTTTAATAAAAATACTTTTTAGTTCATCAGAGTCCTTAATGTAACTGTTTGGAATAAATAAAGGACGAATTCTTCTGTAATGTTGGCGGCATTATATTCCAATCTCACGGGAAAAGTCTCCACTCAGTGGGGAGGCTTTTCCTGCTAACTCCAGCCATTTGTCGCATCTGCGTCCCACGAAAAAAGGATTTCGGACTCTGGCAAAATGGCTTATTTTTTTCTTAACCCGTTTTTCCACTATGCCCCCCCTTCCACCTCTGCTCACTCCTTTTTCCTTTCCTCCTCCCAAATTGCAGAGTTGATTGAAAACAAATGCGGCGTAGTTGCGATTTCCCCTTTTCACATATATTAATTATTTATTATTATTATTATGAGTATTTTTTTTTTTTCATTTGAAATTTATTAATTAACCCTTACGGATTAATACATTAATTTTACAAAAATAAAAAATAATTTTTAATCAAAACTCTATTGTTGTTAAATATATTTTTATCTCCTTTTGAAAAGTTTGTTTAAATATTTGTTTAGTTTTTTTGGTAGTTTATTGTATAATTTTAGTCCCTGATTTATTAGTCTCGATTGTCCTTGTCTTGTTTTAGAATGTTGTATATGGTATTGTATGTGAACATTTTCACTGTTTCTGAACCTTGAACAACTTAGCAACCCTATCCGCATCGATGTGCAGTAGCCAATTGCAAACACTTATCTTAAATTCGTCTACACTTGAAGAACTCTTTACAACTGCCGGAAGATGACTAAAGAACTTAGGAGCCAGGAAGGTAAAGCTTTTTTGCACCAAATTTGAGTGTTCGATCGGACCAGTGTAATAATTTATTATTCCCGCTGGTCGGGTCTGCATGTTTTGTTGCGACCTTAATTAATCTTCAGATTTCGAGAAATTCACAAGAGCTTTTTTAACAAATGCTGCTTCAAATCAAGAACTTTACCGCTTTCTAAAAGTTCTTTTGACAGACAGCGTAGACGAACTTGATGTTGATTAACAATTCAAAAGATATTAACTATTTTTTTAAATATTGAATGTTTCACTTACTCTTATTTTTTTCGTGCGTTCTTGAAGCAAACGAAAGTGTCGGCTGTGTCGTAGATTAGTTTTTTGGTACGTGGAAATCACCTTGAATTGGTACGAAGAAGAAGGCGAAAAGTGAGAATTGTAGTAACAGAAGAACAGAAGAATAGGAGGGAAAATCATTGGAATAAATAAATGGCAATTCGGGGCGTAATGTGCGGGAAGAAACTTCACGTTGCTGCCCTTGTTCAAATAATGCCGGCTGTTGTACGACTTTTTGTAGAGACCCGGAGCCAGGCTTAAGGGCAAATTGTCCATAAAGCTCATTTTTACAATTTGTCCGGGTATATCTTTATATGTTCATATGTCCGCTTTTAGAACGTATTGTACAAATAAATCTATGGGGGTAACAATCACATAAGTCAACTTTTTCATTTTTTTTATTCGCTCGAGTTTTCTCAAAAAAGAACCTTTTCCAACATTATGCCTTTAACGACGTAACATTGAAGCGATGTGTATGTGTTCCCGATGATTCGCAATAATCGATCCAAGTATGGAGAAAAAAAGACATTCTTTCAATGTTAGATTTGATTCCCGAAATGTTTGAAACGTCTCCTGAAAAGCACGGTATTTTGACTTATGAGATTGTTCCTCTCACCCATAAATATGTGTATCATCTTTGATGATTTTAATGAATTTTATTTCATGATTTTATTTCAATTTTTGCGGCAGTTAGTGAAACGCTTTGTATCCAATTATTGTACGGCTTATTATATTGATAACAGTTTTTCTTATTTTATCTATCTTTTCGCCTTTGAAACAGATATTTTGCATAAATCTAGTACCTTCAGTGTATGAAAAATAAAACAGGCAAAAGAAATACATAAAACACCCAAAAAACTCACAATAACGGCACTACACACGACAAACAACAAAATGATACTGAACATACCGATAGCTGATTGCGACACGGTGCAAACTACTAGTATATGAACACATATTGTTCTGAATTTGACTCTTGCAATGGTAGCCGAAATGTCAGAACGAGTCCAATCTACATGAAATCAGACAAAAAAGACCACAAAAATAGAATATTACAATGGATTTGATTGATTTGGTGTTTATTTTGTAGAACTTCATACTTAAACTTATAATTAGAAATCAAACACTGATTTGAGTCTACTGAACACTTAATTTTATGTTTACAAATATAAACATATAAAAATAAAAACTTCGTGACAATTGTTTCATTCGTTTGAAAATGCCCTAATAAGGCGAAACAATTGTCACGAAGTTTTTATTTTTAAATGTTTATATTTGTAAAAATAAAATAAAGTGTTCAGTAGACGAAAATCAGTGTTTGATTTCTAATTATAAGTTTATTACAATGGAAATGGATTTTTATACCGCTAAATACAATACACGGTCATTCAACTTAATTCTTACTAACAAATTACGAATTTCACATTGAACGAGCCTATGTGAGCCGTATTTAGACAAATTCAATTATCATAAATGATGGTTTATCATACTTCTAATCTTTAAATCTTTTCGCTTGTACAAAATTGATCGGAAAACCCTTGACTATCATAATGATTTTCACCTCTGTGGAGAGTACCATCAACAAACCATCACGGCGTTTCTCCGTAGGAGTATGCCGACAGGATTGAACGCCATATCACTCTGTCTTTGCATTCATCCCTCGCTCCACATTCATATATGTATCTTCACATGCGCGCCCACCTCATTCCGACTTTAGACATGTTCAATTTCAAGTATTTGTGCCGTGTCTTTCTCGGTCTTCCTCGTTTTCTGTATCATCAAAAGCCCGACCCACTAAAACGGAATCATTTACAGGTCTTGTGGCTTATTTTCAGATCCGCAGATTGCAAAATATTTTTTTTTGCTTAAATAAACGGTTTATTACCTTATCTTATGTTGTATAAATATTTTTTTACAATTTTTTATCGTTTTCTGTATCAATAAACATTCGCGGTGTCAATTCTTTCAGCTGTTCTTTCACTGTCCATTCGTGTGGGGAGTATTTTCACCATAATCCTTATTCCAGCCCTGTGTCCCGTTCTCTTATGACAATTATCATAAAAGTTGAAAGGTTAATAACACGCTTTGGTACAAGACTTGGTCACAGTCCTTAAGTAGCGTGTCTGATAAATTTCATTATTTGTTTTGGCATCAAAACAAATGAATATCTCAATTAATATAATTATTTCCCCTCTTGGAGTCTTTTGGTAACTGCTTGTTGTTGTAGTGATACAAGATATTATTTTATTTTTTAATTCTAGTACCGACAAAATCGGCGATTATTCTTTCTTTATTTTAACAATAATACAAACATAGTAAATGAGACATAAAGGTTTAGTGATTCCGAAGAAACGCAACAATGAGGAAGTTCAGTGATTTTTTATATTTGTTAATATACTAAGCCAACATTTGTATTTAATTTTTGTAAATCGTACTATCAGCGCTTCGATTTTTCAATGTTTTATATTTCTGAAATAACTCCGCGTGTGACGTCAGAGGTTCTCTTCCGCTTATTCTCGATCAGTTCATTCGATCAGTTTTTTCAAAGGCAGGCAAATCAAAAATCTGCCATAACTCTCATCATTGGTTGATTCATATGAGCAGTGGTCGTTCAAAGTAGTTCTTTTTTATCAAAATAATTTTTATTCTTTTTTTTGTACATTTTCAGGAAATTTTGCGTTGCAATTTAATGCTCCAATTTTTATCGCGCGCAAGATGACATTTATTTTATCAAATTTCCCGTAGGGCTAAAGTTCTTCATTTAAAAAAAAAACATTTAACTTAACAAAGACAATAACAACAATACAGGTTTCAGCTCTTTAATTTCACAAACGTCAACAGATGGAAGAATCAAAGGAATAAAGATGTTCAAATATAGACAGAATAGTGAATGTTATACAGTGTGTAAAGTGGTCTGTGGATGCCAAGACTACTATATTCCCTTCTCTTAAATGTAATTCATCTCTGTTGTATTATGTTGGTGTTTACAACTCCCTATGGGATTGAATCCAGTTCTTATCTAAAAAAAAATGGACAAACTCAAAACACTGTTCCTAAATGCAACGTTTGGTGCAGATAAGGAGATTTAAAAAATACCTTATTTTGAACGGTGTCGCTCGTTGAGGACTAAACCTTATCTGAATTTACTATACAATGGCGCTGTATGTATGCAAATTTACCTTTGAATTTAACAATATACAGTTACCTCGTTTTCAAAGTCTAGATTGTATCTGGCCATCTTGGAAAACCGATACATTTTCCGAATTAAATCAGTTGGGTTTTCTGCATCTCTTCGGAAACGCGGCTTAAGTTATGTACCCTTTTACCGAACCATTTATCGTTATTATATTTTAATAATAGCAGCCAGTTTTCAAAGGGTTTCCAAAATGTTTGGATTGACAATTTTTAAGTAAATTATCAATAACCGGCATCGTTTAGTTGTATAATTTAAATGCACTTAATTTCTATTATATTTCATAACATGGAAAACCCATGCAAAGGAAGACAATGTTCAAAGGCGTTCAAAATTGTATTTACGTTGTTCACAACACTCATCAATAAAATATCTCTTCTAATTTGCTTTGGCTAGATTTTTTTTATGTAGTCTTCGAATAGTACAAATATAATATATGAATGTTGTACCTCACTTACATCTTATTATAATCAAAATATACACTATTTATTTATTTATATTTATTTATTTATTTTTTTTTCATCATGTATTTTTGTATTATTTAATTTAGTACTCAATCTTATTTGGCATATTATTTAATTCTCTTATTTCTTACTTAAGTGTAAAGTAAGTTTCGAGAAACCGCATCTCAATTTTCACTTCAATTATGTTTTTATTTATATTTTATTTTTCTATTGATATTTTACTAATATGTTATTATTTTGTTGATTTTAATGATACTTTTATTTTGTATATTTGATTATGTATGAATCTAAAGATGTATAATTTACATTTAAATATTTATGTCTGATTATCTTCTTAAAATTGTATTCTTTGGAATTTTATTATTTATAACTCTCTCTTTTTTTTGGATTGATATTATATTGCATCACATGTCAGTATATTTGAATCTAATTAATTTGAATATGAATTTTTTATTCTTAATTATTATGGCTTGACGCGGGCACAGACTAAAAAGCCGTAAAAAGTTAACTTATATTTAAACGAGTGTAAATTTGAAAGAATAAATAAATAAATAAATTTCTAAACATTATACGTACAATGGTTTTTCCTCATAATATAACTGTTCAGTTCGGTGCATCAACAAGTTCTGTGTCTTTGTCTTCCTACGAAATAACAGCCTTGCTTATTTTTATTTCTAGTTTGGTAATGGAATGATAATAACATGGCGGCGTCCGTGGTGCAGTGGTTAAGACGCTTGAGTCACGCACGGAAGGTTCCGGGTTCGATTCCCGATGAGAACACAAAAATTTAATGTGATTTTTCTCAAACCTGGATGTTTTGTGTTGTAATTCACCACTGCGATTGGGCCTCGGCCTATTTTGGTGCAAAAAAAATAATAAATAGTGTTGGCTTATGTATACGTCGGTAATAGGGGACCCTACTTTAAACACTTTGCGGTATAGACTTTGTAACTAAACTCTTCGGTAATGCTGTAAGCTGTACCATTGCCGTATTCATGCAAGCCTTTTCCTTTTCCATAGACTCTATTGTTCTGGGAATAGAAATAGTTAGCAAGCTTAAGTAAATGCAGTTTGGTATTTCGGCGCCTATTAAGCGATAATCCCAACACGATCACTTTGCGAATTAATGGATATTTTGTAATAAGATTTCCGTTAAAATTTTACTAAATAATTTGCTAACTAAGTAAATGGAACTAAAGAAAACCACAGAAGTCTTAAAAAATGACAGTATAATTTCTAATCAGTATCTAGATTTTTTTTCTTTTTTAATATATTTTTTTACATATGTTTTTTAAAGTATGTACTCGTATATGCTATAAAATATTGTAAATACACGAATAAGAGTGAAGTATGGAAACGGAAAAATAATTACGAAAGTAAGCTGAACGCTGTCGAAATGCTATCTCTCAGGCAAATGTCTGGTAAAACGATGTATGATAGGTGTACAAATGTCGAGATCTGTTCATTACGTAAGGATATATATATATATTTGGATAATTTATATACCGCCATTTTTGTGAAAATCACTTCAAGGGCGCTGTACAGAGCGCATAGACTGTTGGAATTCTAGTTCCTCGTCTCCAATTATAATATATAAGAGCTAGATTACATCATGTCTTGCAGCTACAGAGCGCATGAACAGTAAGAAATCTAGGCTAAGATAAGTATTATCGACAAATTCATGAAAAGAGGGCTGCATTTGTTCGTGCCTTGAATAATTGCATAAAAAAAAACAATTCAATTATGTTAGTTCAAATCCTTCTATACGGAATAATGTTTTTTTTGCCTTTTTTTAAAGTACATTATTTTGATTTTAAATATTTAATTTCTACATTACGTTTGTAGCAAAATTTTAACTCGTCTAACTGCCAAAATGAACATTACTTTATCAGACTACTTCTTAATGAATCCTTGTCGCAAATACAACTATTTTAATAATTCAGACAATTTGTGCGGTCATCTAAATAACGTAATAAGACCTTTCCGCAACAAAGTGATATTATTTCAAGCCAGCGTTGAATTTTATCTGCTCGGTTTCTGTACATAATAAAATGCATGTATTTATTATGTGATATTTCCCGCGTTTTCGCCGCCTCGCCCGCCATTTTGTCTTGCCCGGCAGACATCTTAGCTGCAGCAGAATGTTTATGTGTAATGTGTACCAACTTGTACCACTACCACCAGCCGCCATACTCTGGCTTCTGGCTCGTTGCCACGTTCATATTTAAGGGTGAAACAAGACACTTTTGTACATAATACATAAAGGCTACGTGATGCTAGACCCCCCTACCGAAGGATCGATCTGGCTGAAATTTCGCAAAATGCTTAATCGAGGAAAAATTCAAGTTTCTTATTAAACATCGATAAGATTTTATTTTGATAGAACGGTTAATTTATGGCGGATATTTGAATAAAGGCGTTTATTTTAGTACTAACTCGATGGAATAAACCGGATTAGTAAGATATATTTTTTTTAAATTTCATCCTGAAATTTCAGAGAACGGTTGTTATTGAAGTAACAAAATCACATTTTTTTACTATTCCAAAAATTTATTTACCCACCCCTAGGAGCCCCCCGAAAAAACAGTTGCATAAATATTTTTTAATTTTTTTATTTATTTAAACGCCTTTTAGGCTTTTACATGTTTTACATACATATATACAAATAAAGACAGACATGTATTTTACAAAGAAGTAGCAAAAAATATATAAATGATTTTTAGAATAAAAATGAAAATATCATAAATATTATCTTTACATTAGTATAAAAGTGGAAAGAACAGAAGTACATCTTTAAATATGAAGACAGAAATGCATTTTACACAAAGAAAGGAGCAAAAATAAAAATGAATTAAAAAGAGAAAGAAAAATTAAATTTAAAAAAAATTAAAAATATTACATATTAGTTGAAAATATATGAGGATACATAATAACACACACATGTATTGCAGTGGAGAACAGGAGTACATTTGTGCGTATAGGTTGTATTAAAATAATCTTAAAATTAGACGAAGTTAGAAAAATACTTATTTAGAATACATATATAAGTCAATAAACGGTAAACAATTGAAATCAACATAGTTTTATTTAGATATAACAATTTGAAGAAAGTAAATTGATACACTGCCTTTTAAAATTCAAAAGTGTTATATTTATTAAAAATATCTACGTCATTTGAGTATTCATTTGCAAATGTATGAATTATCCTTATTGGCGAGTGTGCACTGTAGTTTGTTGTAGACTTTTACATAGAATAGTTTATTAAATCGGGTGACCCGGCCCGGAACTCGCAAGTTAATCAGTTGTAACAGTTCGGAACAATCAAAAATTGAATTTAATATTTAAATAAAAATAACAAATCATTCAGTTTTCTTCTATTTTCTAATGTTTGTACATTTAAATATTTATTTAAGTATGAGTAATTAATATCTTCAACTGAAATACCTAACATATTACAACAGAGATGAAGAACATTTAAGAGAAGGTAATATAGAAGTCTAGGCATCTACAGAGCTTACGACCTGTCAATGGCTGGTTTAAGTGGCCACTTTACACACTGTGTAACATTCACCATTCTGCCTATATTTGAACATCTATATTCCTTCAATTCTTTCATCTGTTATAATATATTTTCAAAAAATAATATTTTCAGGCGTTGCCTAGTATGTAGGTGAAATAATTCAATTAGATGAATCTCATCCGCATAAATAAAGGTTTCAGCTCTTTAACTTCACAAACATCAACAGATGAAAGAAAAACTCAAAATATTGTTGATAAATTACCTGGTCCATGAAGAAGTATAGAAATTGAAAAAAAAATATTTTCAGGCGTTGCCTAGTATGTAGGTGAAATAATTCAATTAGATGAATCTCACCCGCATAAATAAAGGTTTCAGCTCTTGAATTTCACAAACATCAACAGATGAAAGAATTGAAGGAATATAGATGTTCAAATATAGGCAGAATGGTGAATGTTACACAGTGTGTAAAGTGGCCACTAAAACCAGCCATTGACAGGTCATAAGCCCTGTAGATGCCTGGACTTCTATTGGACAACTATTCCTGAGTGATAATTGTCACTGGACAACGCAGTATGACGATTTAAATAAAAAAAGATTTGCTGATTTTTTCCTATGCTTATTATATACAAGCCTAATCTTTGTATATATAATTCCTCTGTACGTGTGATGTCACTGAACTCCTTCCAAACGGCTCAACCGATTTTTGTGCGGTTTTCAGAGAAATGTAGATCTTTGGGCTGTGCGTGTTCGCAGATATTAAAATCCCACCATTGTAATTATAAAAACGTATTATCCTTTTTACGCAAAACTGCGTGGAACGTATTTGCGGAGTAAAAAGAATTCCAGTTTATTTTTAAAAAAAAACTTAACATATTGTTTTTCTCGTAAACTAACATATCAAAGTTCATAGTTTAAAACCTCACTCTAGTTAGAGTGCTTTAAAGCTCTTTGAAAATAGACTGAGAAATTGATTAATGTAAGTATAAAATAAATCATTTCAACGATTTTTTTTTTTAATTTTTCAATTTTAGTGCGACGAAATCGGCGTTTATTTTAGTTTAGAGCAGCTTTCTTCTCAATATGTATTTTAACTATTGCTTATAGAAACATACAATTATTTATTGATCTGTTTACTGAATTACTAAATTACTAAATTTAATATTGTACCAAATAAGTGTATTATTTTTACTATCTTATTTTTATTTTTAGTATCAAAATTAATTCATAAATTGAATCTTATTAAGAATAAAATTAAAATTTTTGATCCATGATTTTAATTTTGCTACACCATGTTTTATTAAATAACTTGTCTGTATTATGTTTTTTTGATATATTTCAATTCTCATTATGTTTTTTGTATATTGATATGTCATAATATTTATAAATGTTATGATTTTAGTATAGAAGAGTGCCGACTTAAAATAAAATTTCCAAACAATTTGGGAGGGACATTAAAAATAGATAATTTTGATACTATAATAAAATTGTGTAGTGTGTTTATCAGTAAATAAATAAATTCTAACGATAGGGAAAAAAATATTTGATAAAAAAGGCTACGAAATAAAAAAATGATAGTATAGTTGCTAGCTATCTCACTGGATATAACCTGTACTGAGATAGCTAGAAATGTTAATGCACATGTTAATAAAATATTGTTTCTGAAATTTTATTCAAAGCCTTATTTTAGCACGCCTAGCTGTCTCTCGATTCCGAATGGTATTAGATTCCTATTTACTTGTAATGCATTATGTGCGCTCGTATATTAGGATCAAATGCAAGGATCAGCAATTACAGTAACTCAAGGGGTGCTTCCTTGTTTTCTTAGTCAGATTTACTGGAGACATTATAGCGGGGTTGTTTACCGACGGAGCCACGCTGCGGTTATGTTCCCAAGGCTTTACTACACAATACAGCCCTAAACTTTCAGCCTATCTTATCTTGAATCAAGAAAGCTGTTTCTGCACATTGCACACAAAGTAGTTTCCACCCCGTTTACTACATCTTACGAACTTATTAAGTAATATTAATATAATATATTAATATTGAAAAAACAAGAAGAAAAAAACTTGATTGATTACAATATTTCAAATACCACAATATCAGTATCACAAATTCCATTCCTTACGCGAAAACATCAAATAAAATTTACTTAATTTATTTATTTAATTTTTCACCAGATACAATATGAGATATAATTATTTTTTACACAAAAATAGTTTTAGACTAGACTTTTTACCTTAGTTAATGTTAGTAAACATTAGTAAATAACAACTTACCAACTTTTTTTTTTGTCAGGACACTCACTACACCAACATGCAAATACCAAAATACACCTCCACCTTTACTATCACCATAGTAGATATATAGTATTTCCAAAAATACAAAAACCACATGCAGATTTATAGAGATGCGAACACCACCATGTCTAAACATGCACTTAGCTTAGAAAACAGTCATATCAGACCTCGATTTTGTCGATTTAAGTTAGTCATAATCAGTCAGCAGTAGTCTTTTTCCCACAGTATCCGTGGAAGCGTGCCATTCAGCACTTCAACACGTCAGCAGCTCTTCGGTAATGTTCCAAAAGTAAATAAAATATACATGAGAAATTCAATCGGCATTTGACACAAACATAGTTTCCAATAGCAAAAGACTCGATACGTTAGCCCCTGCCGGAGTTTTCAATACTTAAATACCTTACATTTCCACCTGCAGAGTAGCCGCACTGTTACGCCAAGGTACAGCATTGTTCCTTGTTAGACTTACGCTGTAGGAACTTAAGTTATTCGAGGGTTGAAGGGAAATACAAACCCCTGTCTGTATAGAAAACAGAACAAGATAAGATTGCAGTTTGTAAAGTGGCCAAGTTTCCTATTATATACCTAGTTTCCTATTATTTTATTTTATTTTTAATTTATTTGGGAAATCAACAATTCTACATACATATAAACAAATACAAACTAATACCACTTTCGCACAAAGGGATTTTGAGTATTATTCAATTAAAATCTATAACCTACTTCCACTATCCATTAAAGCAATTAGTTATGAGAAAACGTTTAAAAATGCTATTAAAAAAATGGATAGTGGAGCTAGGTAGAAGTAAAATGGATTGTCTCATTCGCCCATAACAATACTGAATCAACTGCTCCACAACTGTAGAGCTTATGTTAGGTTTTTGTTATTTTCATTGTGTGTTTTGTAATATAAATAATATAGATGTACATAAATACCTTGTTTTTAAAACTGTCTGAATATTTGTTAATTATGTTTGTTTTTTAAGTAAGTCTTCTTTGTTTATTCTCAAATGTAATTTCAAAAAACTAAATTGTTAAGTGTCTTCGGCACGGGAAACCCCAGTGAGGTCACACTATTTTTATTATTAATTATAGTTTGTAAGCGAAAAATATAAATAAATAAATAAATTGATAAATATTTATAGTAAATATCATAAGCCCTGTATATGCCTAGACTTCTATATTACCTTCTCTAAAATGTTTTTTATATATGTGGTAATAAGTTAATATTAACAGCTCCCCAGGGAGTTAAATCCAGTCCTTGTCTACAAAAATTTGAACAAAATCAAAATACTGTTGATATCTTTTGTAATTTAAATTTGATATTTGAAAAAAAACTAAAACCAATGTTTCTCCATAGAACTTGCGGTTTTGCTTATAAAAAACACTTTATTAAATAAAAGAACACTATTCGAGATCAAATCAGTAAAGTTTAACATCCAATATGTGGTACCAAACTTGTGTTATTTTTTAGATTTATTTCGAAATTCTTATTGACAAGATTTTAACTCAAAAGTAATCATGCTACTTAATAAAAATTATTAAATTATAATGCACAGTATTGGTTTTAATTTAATTGGTCAATAAAAATAAAGGATTTTATTTAGTGTCTCTGTTATTATTAAGTTCTGATGTGGTTGTAAAAAAATTATTTATGCATGCTTTAAATATTGTGAAAGATAAATATAATTCTGTCTTGTTTTTAATGCGTCGTGGATAAGAGCCGTTACCTCGGTAATAGTTTAGTCTTTGGCAGGTAAATTTCAGGAATAAAGCAGAGATATTTATGGCAATGCCAACGACAGGGCGCACCTAGAATTCTATATTAAGGATAGAGGGATGATGTTGCAATGTTTCCTGAGGGATGCTCAAGTATGTCCATTTCCCTGATTGAATTACAAATACTGTTTTTCAACATAAAGCGACAAAGATGGATAAAATTTTAGATGAGAGAATATGGAAGTCTAGACACTTACGGGGCTTATAAGCTGTCATTAGTTGATTTGTGACGCCATTTTACACACTTTGTAATATTCACTACTCTGTCCATGTTTGTCTATTCATATTTTCGTTGAAGGATTTTTATATTGATTTGGACTAACCAGAAGTTTTGTTATAAGGTTGCGTGTGCGCTAAAATATAATTATTAAGAAAAGTAGACACTACTGAATGAAATCTACTCGAGTTAAATGAAGGCAAATTGAATTCACGTTTACGGTGAATGTCGATAGCTATGCTGTGTCGGACGACCGGTGAATCTGATTTACGTTTCCGTTTCGCCGCCGTTGGTGCCTTGTTAGGTTGGTATATTAGTAGGCCTAGTACTTAGTACTGCCAGTACCCATACTTTCATCCATTGATTCGTCTGATGTTAATAAGCTGCAACCTTTATTGATACAAATAGGATTTATCTGACTGTATTATTTCATCTTCATATTAGCCAACGCCTGAAAAAAAAAACTTCTTCAAGCTTTTTGAGACTCTCCAGATTTTTGCAGACAAAGATTTGATATCAATCATTAAAATTAACATATTTCAAAGGCTATAAACAACATTTTAGAGAAGGGAATATAAAAATATAGGTATTTAAAGGGCTTATGATTTGTGACCTGATTTGGATGGCTTTAATGTAAAACTTTTTTTTTTGTTCCAGGTAAGGAAATTACAGCCCATCTAAAGAAAATGATAGACAAAACAGTATTGGCGTACTGGTTGGTAAGAAAGTTAATATTTTGTTATGCGCTTTTATTCAAGCCCATAGAGTTTTTATGCAAATTGTTGTATTTCATAATAATTTATTTATTTGCACCCAGTGGTGCATATGGCTTCAGATGCCATCCAAGGATTATGATTTTTTTTATTGTAAAAACACCTGTATCAATCAGAAATTGAACCCTAGACCTTTTGCAGAGTAGGCAAATGCGCTGGATGTTAGTCGGACGTACATAAAAAATATATGTAAGAATTTATCAACAATAGAAAAATATATAAAAAACGGCTCTGTGTTATAATATGCTTGTAGGATTGAGGTTGTTGAGAATTAGAGCTCCTACCCCAGTAAGAGAGTGACAGAAGACACGGAGTTGAAGTTTTATGTGTGTTTATTGCATGTTGAAAAGTTACTACACTTTGTTATGGAGCGCGAGCGCCACGGCTTGAACTGACTGCACTGGGGCTTTATGCTGGACTCGTTCGTCTTTAGAATCGTATGCGACTTCCGTAATTCGACGAGTAACAGCATTCTTAAACCACCCATATGAGTGCAGTCGATTGAAAACCAATCGACTTTATCTCGAGTGCCACAAAGCACTCGACATTGACAATCGAATGCGACATCGTAACTTCAGATGTCAAACTTCTTTCTTGTAAAACGCTCGTCATTCATGTTTGAATGACGAGTAGGTATTTTTGTTATATTTTAACTTAAAATATTCAACACTGATATATATTATGATGATGGTGTATAAAAACATTGTGCAACAAATATAGCTGTATGTAATGGCCATCGGTTCGAATTCGTCACGGCAGTGACATCTGTTGAGAAAATATGAAGTCAACCGAAAAGGACAACGTATTTGATTAGTTAATCAAATACGTAGTTTTAATGGGCGTCTATAGATGGCTCGCCTGGTCTTCCGTCACTGCACACGGGCGGAAATACAAAAAGAAATATGTGTTGCAAATTTCGCCATATTGGGCACGCCACTGAGTTTGTAATCTCCTTTCTTCGAAATAATCGCGAAGGTGTAAAAATTCAAATTCAATTCAAAAGAAGAGTCAACAGTTAATCCATCTCCTAGGAAGTGACCAGGAAGACGAATTGGATGCAGACCAGGACTTCGGGATTGCCCAGGTCAGTTGTATTCAGTTTTCTTTGACGGATTACCTGTCGGTTGGGTTCGAACTGTTGGCCATTGTTATATAAATTAGCTTTGATTGTTATTTGCGAATCGAAGCTGTAAAACAAGAAATATGTGTATAGCTTGTGATTGACATAACATTATACACTGTACTTATTTTTAAGCCAAAATAAAATGATATTTTACTAAAAACATGATTTCAAAACTATTTTATCGTTCGTCAATGTCAAAATACGTATTTAAGATATAAATTATACATTATTTTTTTTAAATCCATTAAATGAATTTAAATATTTCTAATAACATGTAGATGTGTGTTATGTCAAAGCCAAATAATCATTTTAAATGTTGCAGTGTCTCAGTAAAACATTTCATAATATTCCATACACAAAATATTCAACGGAAGAAGTCTGACACGACACAATAAAAGTTTACGTGTCGCAGAAGAGCCATAGATAAATACGGATTTGTTAGTGTTGCCACTTTCTCATTTATGGTCGGAGAGTTTTCAAGAATAGCAGTACGACAAAGCAATCGAGATGCCCAATCGACTATTGTCGAGTGGGTGACAAAATGTCACATCTTTCCAGCATAAAGCTCCTGAACTACATGCTGAAACCGAGTAATTGCGTTGAGCTGACGTGGTTGGGCTGACTCTTTTTTTTCTTCGAAAAACGGCATTTCTCAATTTGCAAAAAACAACCACAGCACTAGAAAAATCCTATATTTGTATTTAATGTACTTTAAAATTCATTAAAATTTGTCAAATACATAATTAAATCCTTGTTTGTTATATTTAAAAAAAACTGATTTATTCATTGTCTATCATTTGATTAAGTTAAAAACATTATATCTGTTGTGCAAATTTAATTATTCACTCTTATCGCAAAAATGCTATTATCTTAGTTTAACTTTTCTATGGCTGGCTGCTTTCTGCATAATTACGTTCAATTTATAACAAGCAAAAAAAATAAAATAATAAGGCGTCAGAGAGTTGGAGTTCGATATTAATAACTCTAAAGGTGGTTGAATCCAGTTCTTGTGTACAAAAATTTGGAAAGACTCAAAAAATAGTTGAAAATAAAATAGTTTAACGAATTACATTCTTTCACAGAAAAAAAAATTATAATAAATAGTTTCTTATCCTTAATTTTGTTATGAACGACCGCAAACCGCCATTGGGGTGCATAATTCAACCCCTGTTTTTATGTGAAGTCATTTTGGGAAATAATGGAAATGACTGTGAATGACATTCCGTGACATCCATAAGAAATTATAAGATAAGGGCGACTTCAATCATACCCTTATTCACACCCGATGGTGCATATGGCGCTGCACCAATTTTATTTTGTTTTTTTTACCGTAAACATAAGTGATAAAACAGAGTATTAAAAAAATAAAGCATTATTACATAGAAATGAAATACATATTAATTGTAAAAATAGTTAACAAAAAGTTCCACAAAGGCATGGCCTGTTCGTAGGTATACAAGAAAATGAGAATGAGTTTTTGCTCCTATAATAAATAATGGACAGTTATAATATTTATGTGTAACATAAGAAAGAAAAAAAAATATTATGTAAAAGATATTATGGCATTTTTTTTATAGTAATTAAAAAAGGAAATAAAAAATATTTAAAAAAACACAAAAATATTCCTTATTATTAAAGGGCAACAAAATAAATCATAGAAAAAACGAGTTCATATCTTTAGTTTGAATCCAGGATAGTGCATGTTTTTAAAAAAAGAAAAAATTTTCAAGTTTGTAATCAATGAAATATTATCAGTAAAATAAGAATTTAAAATTTTTGGGCCTATAAAATATGCATGTCTCTGTGCGAGCCTCATTTTACAATGTGGTATTTCTAACACACGATTCCTTCTTTGACTTGATCTATTTAAATTTTTTGTAAATAAATTTTGGTTTTTAAATATATATTTTAAGCATTGAAAACAATATATTTGTCTTAGATCTAAAAGTTTAGCTTCTTGAAACAATTGGAAAGAGAGAAAAGAGCGATTTAATTTGGGCAATTTAAATTGCATTATTAATAATAGCTTGTATTTTTTAAAAATATTTTTTTTTTTTTAAGATTTCAATCGTCTGACACAAAATGTATTCCCGCAGTTATCATCCTTTATGGTTTGCAAAGCAGTATCTTAAGTTCTCTTTGAATTTTCTCTGTGAATATTTCAAAACGCAAATCCATCTCAATATGATAGCTTTCCTTCAATTAATCATGTTTTTATCAGCTGTCGAGAAACTTGGCACGAGAGGGTGAAAAACTGAATAACTCACCCTACTCTTCGAATCATTTTCTACTACGATACTTTTGTTGGCCTTGGATAAGAACAGCTAATACGTAGCAGTATTTGCATATTTTAATATATTCTTCATTTGGAAATATAGCAGCCTTCAAGTTTATATATGTTTGTAAAATATCATATGAAACCATCTTTAGAGTCGTATTTCTTGAAATCTATAAAAGACCGATAAAAATATGTTTGTGTATTGTAAAGTGTCTCTCTTAAAATAATTACCAATACTTATAACATTTACTCTACTTGACGATTTTCCAATTTAAAAAAATGTACATATTTGAAATTAGTTTTTAAACCCTTACAGATTAAATTTATTTCACAAAATATTTTTTCTTTTTAAATTCATATTCTATTTATTGTGTATGCAGATAATTGGTAGAATTCCATATTTAATTTGGTAATGTATCCAAAATAAAACAAGTTTATTGGATTGTTATTCTACTTTATTTTTTATAAAATATACAAATGGTATATTGTGACGAGTTTGTTTGAAAATGTCCTAACAAGACGCAACGCGTCATAATATACCCTTTGTATATTTTATAAAAAATAAAGTAGAATTACAATCCAATAAACTTGTTTTATTTTGGATACATTACCAAATTTCATATTCTATTGTTTATGATAATATTTTTAACGTCTTTTGTAAAGGTTATCTGAGTATTTCGTTCAGTTTTGTCTGGTAGTTAATTGTATAATTTCAGTCCCTGGATCATTAGTCTTGACTGTCTTTGTCTCGTTTTATAATGTTCCACGTGATATTGTTCTGATATACTTGTATTGTGTCCATATTTACTTCATTTTTTTTCAAGTTTTAGTTCTTCGTCTATAATTACATCAGTGGCTTATTAATGAATATTTTTTTAGGATTTTAGTTGAAAGAGTTTCATTTAATTGTTAAGTTTGTTTAAAGAGTTCTTAAATTGCCGTTAGATAAGAGAAGTCTTATACTAACTTTAATATTTTATTTCGCTATATTTGCAGTCTGTTCATGCCATTATGATTTTCTGTTCTTTAAAATAGTAAGATAAAACATATTTTAGTTTTAACATTGGTTCCATATATTAGAATTTTATTGCATTTGGGGTTTATGTTTTTTTTTTAATTACGTAAATTTTTTGCGACGTTTGCACCATTGGGTGCAGTTTAATAAATGATTAACAATAGCGAACGATAATGTTTAATACATCAAGTTGTTTGAACCAACTTGAATATTATATTTAGAGTGAAGACATCAGAACTTACCACTCTGTCGTACATTATTTCTCCTCATACAAAGTGACGCACCCTTGTTTGAGATTATCAATCAGAAGACAATTAATTTAGCTTTTCCCTTTATTGCATTTCTCTCCCCCGCCCCCGGAGTAATAACTTTACGTTATGAGGTAGTGCTGTATGGCACCTAGTGCAATCTATGAAATGAGTGACTAAGTATAATACGTGTCATTGTGTTCTTGACAATGTAATGTCATTAATTTTCTGATGGTTTCCGCAGTACTGATATTGTTCAAAATGGTGCCACGCATGTGGGTTCTGTTAAACTTATGAATTTACTAGCTTTTACCTACGGTTTCTTTCGCGTGGTATTAGGGAAAAAAATATAACTAATTGGTTTGTTGTTTAACATTAAGAATTTTGTCTGTAAAATGATATATCGCTGTGCAAAAAAAACAACTATCTGTCAGTCTTTAGCGACGCAGCATTGTATTTCTGTTTTAACATAATTTTTTTAGAGAAAGCGTTCTTAGAAATTAAAAAAGCGACTTATAATAAGAAAAAAATAATAAATAACCAAATTGACAATATTTTCTTTAGTCTACTCCTGTCCAGCTTTGAGCGAATCCATCTCACATTACACTACAAAAGACTTGATTTATTACTTCCATACACACTCACTGATAGAATAGCATATGATAGAATTCATTAGTTAAGTAGACATTAGTGTTTATTTATGCATCATTTTTTACGAATATTATTTGTTAGTTTTTCATGCGGATCACAGAAAACTTCATTTGTTTTAAGAAAAAATACAGCGGTCAGTTTTATTTGAATTTGGAATTTGTGAATTGTTGCAATGCGGTAAGTACTGCCAGGCTGCTCAGGTTCCTACTTCTCAAGGAAAAGCCGACAACCAAAAAATATCAATGGCAGTAAACATTCACGCGTAACCAAATACATTCAATGCAGCGAAGATCGATTATCCGTCAAATGGAGGTAAAGTGATAAGACTGATGCTTAAATTTAATATCAATGTGTTTTTTTTTTTAAGTTATAACCCGGTAAGCCTTTTTTTTAGAAGCTTGTCAGCAGGTAGGAAAGAAAGGAAATAGAAGGAAGTATTGAAAAATACACCACAACACGAAAACCAATGAAAAACTTCAGTCCTATAGGAAATTGGATACAATAAATATTTTCTTGCGCGCGGTAAAAATTGAAGCATTAAATTGTACAGCTAAGTTTCCTGAAAATGTACGGAATTTTTTTTTGACGTCACTGATTCATATGAATCAGCCAATGATAAGAAAGTTATGTAAGATTTTTGGTTTGCTTGGTGTCAATGGACCGATGGGCAGAACTGATCGAGAATGAGCGGAAAAGAACGTATGACGTCAAACGCGGAGTTATTTAAGAAATACACAACTTTAAAAAATCTCTGCGCTAATAACACGACACATCAAAAATATTTTTTTAAAACAGGCTTAGTTTAATAATCTATTAACAAATAAAAAACGTTTTTAAAAAACCACTTATTTTTTTTTTATTTAAAAAAATAAATATTTGCGTTCTTACGATTTACCCAAATATTTCATTTTGAGGGCCATTTTCAACGAGTTGGAAATAACTCACTATTAGAAAATGGGAATCAAGTTGGGGTAAAGTGGGATTTGAACCACAGACCTTTGGTCCGTGAGTCCGAGACACTAGCCACAGGACCACAACCCGACCACACTTAACTTCCTTGTTGAGAATATTTTTTTTTTATTGCAACTGGCGGTAATCGAACGCACGACGCCTGTTTCAGAGTTGGCCATCTCACCAAATGCGTCATTACGCCTGTCTATGCCTGTCTTTGTCTGTATATTTTATTTATTTTGTCATCGTTCAAAACCACAAACGTCTGTCACAGCTCGCGCCGTATTGGTTATAATATTCTAGTATTTCTGCGTGCAATTTATAGCTTCGAGGGTGGTAATGCATTTTTTCACTTAATTACAGAACACTGCATTAGATGTTTTCCCTGGGGCATTTATTACACAAGGGAAATACACTTGTTGAAAATATACATCACCCCCTATTGTGGCGACCTCGGGATTAACGCTATTTATTAAAGTTGCTTCGCAGTACTTAATCAATACTCGAGGCGAAGCAGAAATACAGAGTTAAGAGAAATATAATCTTTTAAATCAACTTAGAAAACTGCAAATAAATTTCAACTGAGATATTTATTTATTGAAGACTTCAGGTATCTCTTATTCCTAAAAGAAATATCTTGCAGGCATCCAAGAAACACACTGGTCAATAGAGAAATTAGTCAAAATTAGTGCCTACTATTTTTCTTAACATTTAAAAAAAATAAATTCATGCACGCAATGACGTAAAATTGACGAATCGGGTCCCGTGGATAATGTTGCGAATTCACAGATCAGAGGTCCGAGGTTCGAACCCCACTCTACCCAACTTGATATCCATTTTTTGATAGTGAGCTATTTATTTTTTTATTTAACTTTTTGTACATAATGTTATTTGTACATTGGCGGGCTTATTGCCAAATGGCAATTTCTTCCAACCAACCAATAAAATAAAAGTTTTGTTTTTATAATTCAAGTTACAGAATATATTCAATAGAAAAAAAGATCAAGAAGCTAAAGATCTCCGCTTTATTATTCTGGGAATAATAATAAAAAAATAATAAATAATTATTTTAATATATCACAAATCAAAAAGTTCTCTTAAATTATGTATGGCGTTATGTCACTGTGGAAACATACTGTTCTGCGTTCTAAGGTAATTTTACACGAAGGAATTTAGATTTTCGTACCTCCCAGTTCTCCGACGCAACAGAACTTCACGTCTCCGTCATACGATAAACTAGTAACTTTGACGTAAAATCAGTAATTACATCACCTGGAATATTTGAACAATTTGGAACTATTTCTCGAACTTTCGATCAACGAGATTATTTCCGTCTGAGCGTGACCATTTGACTTTGAAAAATAAACGTTTTCGCCATTTGTCTGCCCGCTGTTTAACTTTGGCCGTCATTTTAACTTGTGTCAAAAATCGTCGAATTCCCGGGTCTAACTGAAATGTAAATATATGAACAAGGTACGAGGACTCTTCAGACATCAATCATGTCGAATGGTGTTGACACAACGAGAAATAATGAAGGTTTTGCGATTTTCCACTCCTGTCTACCGGCCTAACTCGCCCCGTTCGGATTATTTGACTTTTTTTTCATTTTACAAATTTCCCCAACGATTGTGATTAATGGCTCTCATTTGCTGCGCTGCTTGTCTTTTTTTAAATGCTTGATTTTTCTTTTTTTTTCCTCGCGGAAATAAAATATTTTAATATTACTAGAATTTAAAGGAAATACTTTTTTCCCCTTAGCTTTGCTTAACGCTGTATAAAACAAAATACGCAGCAGCATTGGGAGGATCATTACCGCGCTTCTTCTACAGGTAAAATCACTAAAATGTTTTTCCCAACGCTAGCTGATGCAGCAAACTTCCGTCATCACAGTACTTTCTATGAGAAGTTACCTATATAGATTTATATTAAAGAATGATGACTATTGTCCATGCGATGATATTTCTTCACAGAGTATCGAAAATCCGTTATTTTAGGGCCCATTTTTCAGTTTACAACGCCATAATCTTGAGGCAGAATGCAGGAAAGATGGAATATTCTCAACAGATATCCACACTGTCGTTAAAAGAAGTTTTCACGCGCCATTGTTCTTGGATTTTGCAACAATGGTGATTGGACTCATAAAGGTAATAAACCAAAATCAGTGATCGAACATCCCATTTCCAAGAAAAACAAAAAAACTTTTTTTTTCCGAGTACCTTAGCCTTGTACATAACACGTCAGTCTACTAATACAGGGGTCCAAATATATATACAATAAAATAATAGTAATAAAAAAAAATAAAAAGACGAGATTATAAACATTTTTAAATGCATTATATTTTTAATCAACTTATCATCATTCCCTTTCCGCACCTAATAGTGCTTAGGGCACTGCATTGGTACACCAATCGCATTGTATCTAGATTATTTTTGTTACATTAAGGTAAGATGATAAGTTTTACGCTTCAGGTACCAGTCTAGGGACTATGCAATATGCAAAACCATCACGCTGTTTCTCCGTAAGGACAGGCAGAGAAGATTGAAAGCCACATCACTATCATTGCATACAGATCTCGCTTCCACTACATCCATACATCTTTTCCTGCATGCGCGCCGATTATTCCGACTTTTGACATGTCTATCTTCAAGTAATTGTTAAAATTTGGTTATGCCATGTCTTTCTCGGTCTTCTCCTATTTTCGCATCCATCAACATTTGCATTGTTAATATTTTTAGCCGTTCTTTTGCTGTCCATTCGCTCTACATGTCCAAATCAACGAAGAGCTCCTTTCTTGATTTTGTCGATAGTGCTTATCTCAGCCTTACATAATGTACGTATCTCAACATTTGTGCATCTATCGTACGTAGTTTTACCACTTATTCGTCTGAGTAATCGCATTTTGAAAGCATTAAGCCTGATTCAACCCCTGTTTTCCAAGTGCTTACTTCGCTCCCATACATCAGGGTCAGGATAAAGACTCCATTGGGAACTGCTAATTTTCCCTCTTGCGACAAAAATTTATTTGCCACGGTTGATTTCAGTGTACCGTTCACTCTGTTCCCGGCACTCACCCGCCTTTCAATATCCATATCGATAATTCCATCCCTAGTAAACATACTTTCCAGATATAAAAAATCATTTTCTTGTTTTAGTATAACCTTACCTCATTCACTGTGATTTCATATTTAGTCATCCGTTCATTTCTTTAACAAACCATCGAATTAGATTTGTTAAATCGCATCGCTTCCTTTGCATACATCGTAGACCTTTCTTATCAATAATTATTTAACTAACTGATTGCGCCACTTGCCTGTTGGCAGATGAACGCTCAAAATAATCTGGTTTATGGAATGCGTTATCCTTATTTACTTTGCCACTGAACCCTAATACAATGAATGCAATTACCTACCATGTACTGGATTTTGGCACCTTTATTGTTTGGATCTTCTCTCGCAGGATCAGATCAGATCCTGTGGTCAGGAAGGAGGGGCACTTGATGCGTTTTCTTGAATATTAATGCAATTACACGACACAGTGGATTATGGACATGGAATACCAAAAGCACATGAACACACGATCAGTTCAGTTGCTACTATATGGGATCGGGACAATAATTGGTACCCATAGTAGGTATTGCAACATCTTAACTATGGCGCAGTAGGTAGCAAATAAATTTGAACGCATCAACCTAGTAAATGTGCTATACACACATAAAGTTATGTGGCTTAACCACTAACTATGAAATTAATCTTAATTATCTTTGAAATATTCTAGTGTAAAAACACCTTTTCAACAACTCTGGTTCTTTTGGATTGGTTATTTTGTTTGGTTAAAACAGTTTATAGGTCGAAATTTTGAAGTTATCTTTAGTTTATTTTTTTATTTATTAGTGTGTACACGGCACAATAGCCTTTTATAAACATGAATACATTTGACATAACAATGTTCTATTACAAAATTATGAAATAATATAATAACAATATATCTATACATACCCGTATTACACAGTTGTTTTATACATTTTTATAAGTAATAACTTAGGGATTTTAATACTTGACATACTTAGGTAAAAAAAAAAAATATTTTATTTATAATAATAAAAATAAAGATAACGCAGTATTTTCGAAATAGCAGAACTCATAAATCATTGATTTTTTGAGATTTTTGCAATGTATATTGAATGCCTTAGGTATAATACTAACGGTCTCCTGATAAGAACTCAGGGGTTCTCAACTTTTTGTTACATGTTGTATTGTTACAAAAATCTTCGTATCTTTTAGCGAAACTGGCGTTTAGCCCAATTATTCGCAGCAGTGATATACGTTATATGTAGCCCTGTTTATTTTTAACAGCTTGTTTAACAATTTATTTATGATCTGCAAACCATCGCCATGGCACGACATCTGTTAATAATGGCTCCAGCCAAGTACCAGGAATGTAGGTCGTTGCGAGTACGCTAGAGCCGTGTCTCGCGTCGCTTGCAACTGACAGAGCCCGTTCACAATGGAAACTTTATGCGAAGCGAAAAGACACAGCTAAAGTACTGACTACCGCCTAACTTGACAGAGGGTGGGAAACTTGACTGAGTACTCGTTGGGTTCGCGTCTCGGCTACAGCCGCCATTACATGAACTAATAATATTATAACACAATAATAGAAAGAAAACAAAAGTATACTCATTGCATTTAGATATAATATAAAGAGATGACACTCCATTAAAATCCGAGGGAGCAAGTGTCGTCACGTCATATCACGTCGACTTTGGCAAGCAAAACACGTAGTACAGTAAAAAGCGCGGACTATTTACATGGATCTACTGTAAATTATATTCAGTATGTCGCTCCCTTCCGCATACGCGTCACCTTTGTTTATCGTTTCACTTTACGCCCGACTAACTGAGCAGGACAAAAACAGGAGATATTTCGCGACTAATGACTAAGTGGTAAATATTAACTAGACGTTTTTAACAATAAAATGGCTATTTTAAATGAGTAATGATTAAGAAAAAGCTATTACTTTCCGGGTAAAGTTATACGATCGCTTTTTCAGATCAATTTGTGCAGCATCTTAACGTTTCATGTGGTCATTTTAGTCATTACGGGGAGATAAAAGTTCAAAAGTAGCCGGGGACTGCTCGCAACAGACTCAAGTCCATTCTATCTAACATATGCTAATTGGCCGCAGGTTGAGTGACCATACTTCGAACGTTTATGCGTACTCTAGTTATATATAACTCAATGACTTATTGTAACATTATTTTGCAGTTAAAAATGCAGAAATAATCGCACTTAGCTTATTATACATGAGAATAACAAACCGAAGTCCACTTTCGTCGTAAATTTTTTTTTTAAAGTGAAAATAAAAATCTGAAATCCACTTTGTTTTATTGCAAAAAACATACGTCGTCCAGATACGTTTTTTATCGAGGTTTTACCGGCAGAATGCATTTTATTTATTTATTTATACTTTTGCATTGTTTGTATTCTTTTTTTTATACATAATAATGTTCCCTCACTGAGATGTCCCGTGATGAGGGAAACATTTTACAAAATGTGAAACATGCCTTAAATTAGTTATTTAACAAAGTTAACAAAATAATAATAATAAAAAAAACCTAATTAATCTACATTCTTACTGTTATGCGGATGACCAACAAATCTATTTTTAATGCTCTCCTCAAGACATAAACAATTTAAAAAATCATGTGTCTCAATGCATCCAAACCGTCAACAACTGGATGACATTAAACAGACTCAAACTCAATCCATCTAAAACTGAGCTTCTATTGACAGCGACAAAAAAGCGACAACACCCTTTTGACTGATCTCCAATTTCAATCACAAGTTGTAATCATACCCCTAGTATAAGTTTTAAACTACTGGGTGTTCATTTAGGTTTAGATCTTTCTCTTCATTCTCAGGTCAATAAAACGGTAAGTGCTGGTTTCTTCCATCTCCGACAGATCAAACCCGTGCGGAGAAATATTCCTATAGATGCAACTAAATCTCTTGTAAATGCTTATGTCGTTTCGCGTCTAAATAACTCCACTCCATGATCCACAAGGGTATAGTTTATGTTAGGTTTTTGTTCATTCATTGTGCGTTTTGTTATATAAATAATATAGATGTACATAAATTAATTAAAAACATATGTATGTAGTGTTTAAAACTGTCTAAACATTTTGTTAATTATTACACATATACAAATGTAAAAATATTTAAAAAAAATAATTTATTGTCAAGTGTCCTCGGCACGGGTAACCCCAGTGAGGTCATATAATGTTCATTATTAATTATAGTTTGTAAGACAAAAAATATGAATAAATAAAATAAATATTTCTCCTACCATATAAAAAAAATATTAAAAATTAAGCTTTAAACGAGTAATCTTTATTCTAGGCATAGCATAAATTTTAAAATCAACACCTTGCACCTATATTAAAAAATATCTAAAAGACTGTTCACTTAATGGATTCTGTCAGTAAAGCCTTGATTTGTACTATTACTCTATAAAAAAACATTACTTTACATTAAAAGTTCCCTATAAAATTTAATTCAATTTTATTATTTCGTAAAATAAATATGAAACCTTTTTGACCACTTTTTTTTTGCTACCGCCCGGTTTCAAAGATACACAAGCTTCTTTATCGAGGAATAATTAACTAATGAGTCGTATCCATTTCACTTATCACTTTCCATCTTTACAAGAACAATATGACAAAAAGACTTGACTTGTTAGTTCCATATGCTTTGTAATATTTAGTAATCACTGTTAAAATATAAAATAAAAAGCTTGTGGCTTTGAAACCGGTCGGTAGAAAAAATAAAAAGTAAGTGATAAAAACAATGCTGTTTTATATTTGTTTTATTACAGTCATTAACCACACAGTTTTGAAAATATGATTTTTTTATCTAACTATATCATTTGGTTAAAAAAGTATGATGTTTTGGAAAACTCACAATCACAAAATCTTGTTTCTTGAATATTTCGTTCAGTGTAACTTCCACTGTTTATCCTTTAAGGTGCAGATTTTATAACATAGCGGTTTCTCACAATTAAACACACCAAAAATGCAATCGTAATGGGCATTTCAAAATTAAAAAGTTAGAAAAATATTTATTTTAAAAAGACAAGTAGGTTTAGGTACATTGAACAAAAAACAAAATTTATTAAATATAATTAAACCAAATCAAAAAGAAAACAGTTTCTTATTAATGTTAAAAATTACAATCTTAAAAAAAACATATAATATGTTACACAAAAATTTACAAAAAGTAAGTAGAATTTTAAATATAACAATAATACATATTACAGGTACATAACAATAACCTAACAAATGTGAGTTACCGTTCACCATCTTTGAAAAAATTAATTAAGAGTAGATTTTTAAGTATAATTTATGTCAAAAATATCAGCAATATCAAAATAGTTATTGCCGAGTACATTGAGTTTAGTTTTTAGTTTTTCTTCAATATGGGTATCATTTATACGCTTATTGAAAGGCAATTTTAAAATAAATTAACAAAACAACACAAAGAGATAGTCAGTCTTCAATAAATAACTACACATTCCAAAAATTATAAAATAAACTATCACAAACAAAATAATACTATTTGTTCCATATACTGCTATCTTCCATGTACTCGGTAAGTCTATAATAGGTCCTTTTTTAAGTACGCTTTTTATGATTTTTTTTTATTTATTGTCCGTCATAATTCATTCAGAGTCGATTCAAAATAGCATTTAAAGAGTATTCTGTTGAGACTATCAGAGATTTTTGCAACTAAACGAAGGTACTTGACGAGGCATCCGTCCAGGTACCTTGAAGTTGATGAGTGCTCATAGTTTTGGGCCGTCCCATATTACTGTGTACTTTGAAATGATATTTAGTTTTTCTTCAAAGATTAAGACTTACGGACGACGTCAGCGTCCAGATTAATATCTAACTAAGACAGATGCTCCGAAGATTGAAAGCTTTTCTATATTTTATCCCCGAGTTTTCCTGTAAACAAGTATTTTGCTCCCTCCGTTCCCTTGCTTAGTCTCCCCTCGCCTTTCCTGCTCTTCCTAGCTCCGGGCAAAAGCACTCAGAAAAGTTCTTCCAGTCAGTTGGCATCTAGTATTCTGTGCCCTTGCGATCTAGGGGTATCCTGTAATGACTCTTCTCTTAAGAAATTATCGAATTCCATAGATTATTTATTTTTAATTTGTATTTATTGAAAATGTATTATTTTACCATAATATAAACTCATACCTAGCGAAAAAATACCCGTTCAAGGAAGCTATTTAAAAAAAACGATCTGTCTTATGTAAGTAATTAAAAACACGTTTTATTCTTTACTAGCTGCATCTAAGATCTAGGAAATATTGCGTTGTCCTTAAAAATTCTAAAAAATGTTATGAAATCACCATTCATATTGAAACATTCCTATAAAAAAGGGATACATATTTCGTTAGTTCATACAAAAGTTACTAGATACTCCACCCTTATGCTGCAAAAAAAAAACTCGGTTAAAGTGTACAATCTACTTCCATTATCCATAAGGACAATTAGTAAGTCCTCACAATATAAAATTGCTATTAAGAAATGGATAGTGGAGGTGGGTTGCGCACGGATCGATGAGTAGATCAAGCCAAATAGGTCAAATGTGTGTACTGTTTATGAAATTTGTTCTATTGGTCTATATAAATTGGTTAGGTTTTTTATGATTATTTTAGTTTTTTATTGTTTATTATATTAATGCTAATTAGGTTAGTTAGATTAATTACGTTTTTTAAAATGTTATTATTATGTTTACTTTGTTAAACAGCTAATCTTAGGCATGTTTCACATTTTGTAAAATGTTTTCCTCGGCACGGGACACCCCAGTGAGGGGACATTATGATGTATAAAAAAAAGAACAAACAATGTAAAAGTATAAATTAATAAATAAATATATCTGGTAACTCATTACCACAGCGACGAAATCAGTGTTATTACTTATCTGGTAGTATTATCTCACGAGTAACTTATTATCATACATACTTCTTGTTTAAATTATAAGTATTTTTTTTCTAAATGTTGATATGTTGAAATTGCTCCTAAATTTAAAAATAAATAACGACTCATTCTATCTAGCTGCGATACGCTCTCACTTGCTTTTTAATGATGCCCACGCTTTCACTCACCCGGACACTTACTCTCATACAAATACAAACAAACTTAACCTTGTTCACCTTATATATACATACGTACGCACACATTTAAGAATGTACTATAATTTAATATATTTTTATTTATTTATTTTTTATTTATTTTATACATATTCTTTATCAAAATACAATTCCATGTTCACTTTGCCCAGCTAACAAGGGTACATACCCCGTTCCAAGCTAGGAAATTACATTTTAATATATTATAATAGTTAACAAATTTATATAGAGCACAGACAAACAAAATATAAACTTATTCGAATACACATTTTGATTCATATACATACAGACATACACATATATACACACATATATATATATATATATATACACACATATATACACATGTACATACACACACACGTACATACACCCATGCGCATACACATACATACATTCATAAAAACATAGACAATTTGATTATGCGAAACTTCATGGTTGTCATCTATAAACATATTTTTAAAAATTATTCCTTATTTTTTATTTTTGACATCCAGTAAGATTCTCCAATCCGTGGCATATATCAATGTTATAGAAACTTTGCTGGTCTGTCTTTCAACCTTATATTTGATATGTAATTTAATCATTTTTGACTGCATGTTTCTATAAAATAAAAAAACAGTTACTTGAAAATGTAACTAATTATCTTTTTTATTTAAAAAACATAAGTTTACGTACAAATATAACGATTTATTTGTTTTGTTTTTTTACAGCTATAGAGTAATATAGAAGAACCGTATTATAATTGCAAATGACGCGTCGCGAGGCCAGTTTTATTCGTATCGTCACGTCTTATCACGACGATGGTCCGCAAGAGAATGAATGCAAGGGAGGAAATTACCCAGGAATTATCTTTTTAATTTTACGTCAATATTCCAATCAATTTTTATATTTGAATATTTGACTAAATGAAAGATACACAGGAAAATATTTATTTTATTTTTAATACGATCATGATGCCCAACGTTCAACTTATTGTACAGAATTGAGTAATTAATTTTTGCACAATAGAGAAATATCACGTTCTACGAATACCAATAAAAACATGTGAATTGGATTAATAAATAATAAATCTATATTAATACCGTGTAGAAGTGTTTTCATGTATAATTTATAAAATAAAATTGTTCAAAAATATGTATTTACAAAAACGCAACATGTTTGGCCTTGACCATTGAACGTTGTTATGCAGAAAGCAGCCAGCCATAGAAAAGTGAAACTGAGATAATAGCACCTTTGTGAAAAGAGTGAATAATCAAACCTTTACAACGTTGGAATTTTTTTGACCTTTACAATGATAAACAATGAAGGCATTAGTTTTTTTTTTATATTACAAACAAGAAACTAATTATGTTTTTAACTAGTTTTCAAGATTTTTTAAGTATCATAAAATATTTCTTGACCCTTGGGTGTTTTCAGCAAATTGAGAAATGCCGTTTTTGTAATCGACACTATTTTCGGAAGGTGAAAATAACAGTTTTTTTTTGGTATGTAAGCGGTCTGGTCGTTTTTAGCAGAACATAGAATTGACCTTACTGCACCCGATAATACCAGTATCTCTTTTTTTTTTTTTTTTTAATTGTGGACTGGCTGTTTTCTGCATAACTACGTTTAATTGTGACGTCAAGATTCGTGACGATGTTCTATTTAAATTAAAACCGTTACAAACAAAGTTAAAAATTTAACTAAATCGTGACGTATTAACACTTTGAACACCGGCCGAATACACACATAATTTACCCTGTGCCCGGCCCATTTTTGTGAAATTTAATGCTTTGTGAAGGGTTTCTTAAACGTGTCATAATTATGAAACCACCAGGTTATATCAATTGAAACTTATCATATTTATTTGAAATAATTTATGAAGTCATTTTTGTATGATAGTTTTACTAACATTGGCCTTTATGGAGAACCACATTGCAATGTTCGCACATATACCTACAGCGTCTTACTCTTTTTTTGTGCTTTGTATCCCGGAGCCGTGTAAACACGTGAAAATAATAACCACGCATTGAGTCCCGGTCCCGTGTTTTCACGTAGTTTACCATCAGCAAAAAAGTACTAATACAAGTCACTAGATATCAATAAAATGCACTTCTTTGAACAGCTGGTAAATCACGTGAAAACGCGGGACCGGGACACAACGCGTGGTTATATAATCACGTGTTCACGCGGCTCCGGGATACAAAGCGTTAAGGGCGTGACCAATGCAATAAACTTTTTTTGCGGGAATTTAAAATTATAAATTTAAAAATATTTTTAATGCTACTTATAAGTACAAAAAAAAAATGTTTTACTCGACAGCATTTCATGGTCCCTTATTAATTTAGAATTGTTAAATAAAGGTGGTATTTCACTATTATTTTTCTTATTGCATTGCGAGAACGATTTGTATTTCCATTTGTATTTGTATTAACGAACGACGATTAAATTCTAAGGATATAAACAAGGATGGAACAAAAAAAGGGTAGAAATAAAAGGCAATCGACCAGGAATATTATAGAAAATGCTGTTCAGTACTCTACAGAAGTCTGTTTTAAAATCCTAAGGAACTCTTTTAATTAGTATTCATTCTAAGGAGTAAAATAAACATTACGATGCAGACTAAACTCTGAGTCGGATTTATAAACAATCTATCAAACTTCATTAAGTGCCATGAACTTAGAACCGTTGGTAATGATTACCAATTGCATATTTTATAAACAATTGTTTTCAACAACTCTTTAAGTATTCAAATTTTAGCCATAATTCCTATGTTTTTGGTAAGCGGTAATTCGAATTTATTTTTCTGTTTACACCCGGAGGCTTTTTCATGGTTTATAAAATTATTTTTAAATAGCTTTATGATGGAACACGTTAATATTTAAGTACCCGTTTATGTAATAAACAACCTTTTTTAAAACATTTAAGTTTGTAAGTGAAAATTCTTGATGGAAGTTCATTGTAATTTATTATATAAATAAAACACCAGTGATACTTTAATCCACAAATTTGGAATATCCAGTGACCGGTTTCATCGCTTTCGCGACATCTTCGAGACTGGTATCTTTATTAAAAAGTTAAATGTATTTATACAGAACAGAGGTAAGGATAGATAATTCAAAGTTATATGTAAGTAAATTAAATAAAGTTATTTTTATCTTAAGGATCATTATCAACAAATTTTCTTTGGGTTAAATAATGAATTGATATAATGCTATTTTAATGAGTTTAAGTATTTTATTTTATTGTTGGTGTCCCATCCTTCGTGAGTATGGTTTTGTAAATGATGATTTCTGAAAAACAGAATCATTAGGGGAATTTACAATGAGTAAACTTAAATTTGAAGGTCCGTAGTTATATTTCTTACAAAAATTAACCTTAAAAACACTTATATCCTTGGCAAAATGTACTTTTTTCCTTATTCCTTGAGTTTTATGTGAACTATTTGCCTACTGAACAAACAAAATTGTTCAGTTACAACCTTTGCCAACTAACAACATACTTTTTTCGGTTGTTTGGAAGATAGTGTTTTATACAATTCCGTTCATTGTATAAAAAGGTTTCAATTTGTATTTACCTTATGGCAAGAAACAAAATACATGAATATTATTTTTGCTTATAGCGTCAACTTTGTGTTTAAACATTTTTACTAATGTCAGTAAATATTAGTAACTTATTCAATCTCCTAGCCCCTCCCCTTCCCAAACCTCTACTCCCATTTCTCCAACATACCACTAAATATCAATAACCTAATTTTTGGTGCAGGCTTGGACACAGTGATGATTGTATCCCCCCTATAACTCTGCATGCAATTTAAGTATTTTTTCGTAAATACTATGTTTACTACGGTGATGGTAAAGGTAAAAGTGTATTTTAGTATTTGCATGTTGGTGTAGTGAGTGTCCTGACGAAAATATGGGTATATCTTGAAACCGGTAGACATTAACAGTCGGTAAGTAGTTATGTACTAATATTTACAAACATTAGTTTAATAAACTTTAAAACTAGAAAACCAAAAGAGATTTTTGGAGGTCTAGAAACCGCAGTAAGGAAGTTCGCTGGATCTCCAGGGTAGCGTCTCGCTGGGCAATCCTCAACAATATGCTTGATGGTTTGCCTTTCGGCACTACGGTCACAAGCCGGTGAGGGTATCTTCTCCCATTTGCGCATCATGTCCGCACATCTCCCGGGTCCGCACCTGGCTCTGTTAAGTCTGCACCATGTTCTCCTGGGAAGGTCGAGGCTTTGCATTGTATTATTGATGAAGGGCATTGGATGTTTATCAATAAATAAATCATAATTAAATTGTATCGATAAACCATTATTTTATATTTTTGCGTGCCCTTTTGAAAGTGGCCCCAATTTTGTTTAGAAGATACTTTTCTTTTCTATATAAGAGTTCAAAACTTTGCTATTTGACACACGAAATATTTTACGCCACCAGTACATTGTTCCTAAACTCTCCCCTCCCACCAGCTTACCCCCTCCCAAGTTAATGGAGGCTACAAATAGGAAAACACGTTAGTCGACTTTTGCTAATACCCATAAGTATAAGAGGAAATTCGAAATTATTTTATAAGTCGTGAGATATTTTTAACGATGTAAAAAAATAATGTCGCTTATTAAAAATATGCGTTTCATTTCAAACGTGTTAACATTTTTGAATGGGATTTTTACAGCTATTCCTAATAATAAGTTTAGCCATATTACATAAACAGAAATTAAAAACATTACAGAAGTCTGAAAAAAATATTGCCGATCACTTTTTGCTGGATACCGTCCAACCACAATCGATTTGAGAAATATTGGTTGACGATTGAAAGCATTCCTCTAAAAATATATAGCCAAAGAGCAAACGGGATTTTTTAGAGGAAAAAGTATTCGTAAGGAAATCCTTATATTAAGACAGGATATCGAATAACCTAGATAATTCATCTCACCAGTATGCATATGTTATGGAGATTTCAAAAAAGGTTTGACTCGGTGAAACGGGAAAAATCATGGACCATTTTAGATAAAATGGGAGTACCTAATCATCTTGTTTTTCCATTGAGAAATCTTTACCAAGGTAACTCTGCTACGGTGAGACTGGATAGCGCCGACTTGGATGTATTTAAAACTCGTGCTGGAGTTAACCAGGGATGTGTTTTGACATCCTTACTATTCAATATTTATACAGAATTTATAATGAGAAGAGTATTGAAGAACTGGGACAAAAACATCTCCATTATTGAAAGACGAATATCGAATTTTGAGATACTCTGATGACACTACTCTCCATGCCATTAACGAAAATGACATAAGAGAACTTCTCTCTTTACTTGGAAATACTAACAATAATTTTGGATTTCAAAACAACCGGAATAAAGACCAAATAACTGATAATTGATCGAAGAAATGACAATAGACTGAAAGTACTTCAAATTTGAAAGTGCGAGGTCTTTAATGGATATATTTATCGGTGCTCAGTTAACAGAGGAAGGTGCGTTGCTGAAATCGAGATACCAAATGTTATGACTCGCTCTGCGATGGAGAAATTAAAAAAAAATGGCAATAGGGTAGCATCACCAAGTCAACAAAAATTTGAATATTAAAAACCTTCATTATTCCTATATTCTTGAATGCCAGACAAACGTAGACCCTGAGAGAAGGAGAAAGAAGAAAGATGGACGCTTTCGAAACGTGGTGCTGACGTAGAATGCTGCAGATATCATGGATAACCGATAGAGCTAATGTCTCTATGATCCGAGAACTGTGTATTGAACAGCGTTTTTCTTCCACTGTACAAATCCGTGTTCTCAGGTACTTAGGCCACGTTACTAGAGGAAAAGACAACATGGAAAAAAATAGTGGTACAAGAACGAGTATTGGTAACGCGATATCGCGGAAGAAGTTCTACTAGATGGACAGACTAGGTAAAGGAAGCGACTAGCATCCAAGAAGCGCTAAAAGTAGAAGCGGATGAGGGCGGAACGTAACGATGTAATTCCCTCCTACCAATTTGACTATGAGTGCTCTGCCAAGAGTAAACGACCAAGAATTTTTTTTCTTTTTTTCTTTTTGCGGTGTCCTTTCAGTTCTCCTCGATGTTGGCGATCACTGCAGTGAAAACATGTCGGTCCTGCGCCACTCTCATTTTCCGCAGCCAGGACAACTGTTTATTGGACCTGGGGAAAGATGACCAGAGTGGTTTCCCGTTGCCTTCTCTGTTGGTTTTTTTTGTCGAGGTTACCTTCCCTTAGCTGGTTGGTTCTGATTTTGAGGTGCCAAAAACTTGACTTTCATCATTTTGTTATCTGCTGTAATAACACATTTATGCGGGTGATTCCATTGCCCAGGGTTCGCGACTTGGACGCTAACGAGTTGGACTAGTCAGTAGTGTTGCCGGAAAAATGCAACTGGGCGTTTGCAACATTTTATAGAATCACACCCTCCAGCAAGATGTGACTCATTGCGACCCTACTGACAGTCCGAACCCCATTTTTTTTAATGAAATAAAAATATTATATAAATATGATTAATATAATTTTCAGTATTGAAATGCAATTTAAATGTATCGCTTTTTGTATAATTGTCTCTTTTGATACAGTATTGAAACGATTCTCCGTAATTTCGGTTACCCTTGTAATGTTCCCCATGGTAGCAATAGTGCTAAATCATGAAATACATACTCCCCTCCTGTGTGTGACAAGGAAAGGTAATAAAATAGCTTTCTCCCTCTACTGTGACGTCATTAGAGTTGATTTTTTCAAACCGCGATTCTCAGACATTACAAGCTGATTTTTTCAGCACGTTTCTCTCAGTCTTTCCAATTAACTTTTTGTACAAAGAAAATGACTGGAAAAGATCAGAAATAGTCTGGATAAGAATATATCATCCTTAAAGGTACGGAATTTCCGCAAGTAAAAAAGAAATTTCGCGAAAAAAATTTAAATTTTGTTAAAATTCGCATACCGTCATCATTCCCTTTCCGCACCCAATGGTACATAGGGCACTACATTGGTACACCAATCGCGGCGTATCTTAATCATTTTTGTTACACGAAGGTAAGATAATCAGTCTTACGCTTTAGGTGCCAGTCCAGGGACATTTTTTTATTTTTTTTTTGCACCCTAACAGGCCAAAAGGCCCAATTATAGTGGTGAATTACAACATTTATCGGCCTCGTGGTGTAATGGTCAGTACGTTTGACTACTTGACGACTTGGGTTCGATTATTTTCTTGCGTTTGCCTGCCATGCAAGAGGTCTCAGGTTCGATTCCCAACATGTTTGATATGAAATATTTATTTAAAAAGGAGTTTTTACTCTAGCATACTTCAATGACTTGGACTGGTACCTTAAGCGTTAGACTGATCATCTTACCTTCACATAACAAAAATGGTCAAGATACGCTGTAATTGGTGTACCAATGCAGTGCCCTATACACAAGAGTGGAAAGGGAATGATGATGATGAATTACAACACAGAACACCCAAGCTTGAGAAAAATCGAATTTATTTTTTGTCTTCTCACCGAGAATCGAACCCGGAACCTTCTGTGCTTAAATCAAATGTCTTGACCATTACACCACCAAGGAATAGTAATAATAAATTTCGACAATTTACCTAGCCCCGTTTGCGTTAAAAATAAATTTAAGGGCCCTGTACATTATACTCAAAAAATAAAATTATGTCTATCTGTAGGTAAACTCTTAATTACTATTTACTAACGGACAAATTTTACAAATTATGTAATACATACATATATTATTATGTCTTTGCTTCTAAAACCTACATCTATAAAATAGCATTTTTGAAGTCAGGAAACGATTCCACAAATAAACAAAAAAAAATTTCTTCTTACAGTTATGTTGGTTTATGTGAAATAAGAGTGAATGCGGGCAAAAAAATGAACGGCGTACTAAGTACATCAATTGCTAATAAAAATATGTCAATCGAAGCTAAACTATGAATGGAAGTGAAACATGGAACTGGCAGAGGAAGGATGAAAGCCAAGTGAAAGCGGTTGAAATGCGATCTCTTCGAAGAATGTGTGGGAAATCAATGTATGACAGGGTTACGAATGAAGAAATCAGGCGAGAGTGTAAATCCGAGTCAAGTATAATTGATAAGATTGAGAAAAGGTCTCTGAGATGGTTCGGTCACGTAGAACGAATGGACGACGAAAGAATGGTAAAACAAGTATATATGGCGAAAATGAACGGCAACGTGAGACAAGGACAACGCACGGAAGGTTCCGGGTTCGATTCCCGGTGAGAACACAAAAAAAAATAAAAATGATATTTTTCTCAAGCCTGGTTGTTTTGTAATGTAATTCACCACTGTAATTGGGCCTCCTGGCCTGTTGTGGTGCAAAAAAATGAAATGAAAAGGACGACCAAGGAAGACGTGGCATGATCAGATAAACCAAAATCTTAAGTCTGGTCATGTCAAAAGCAGACGGAACCGAAGGGCGTGTATGACAAGATGTATGAATGTGGAAGAGGCTAGGATTGTATGCCAGGATAGACGTGTGTGGCGGTCCATTCTCTCTGCCTACCCCTACGGGGAAATGGCGTGATGGTAGTAGTAGTAGTAACTAAAATATCCAAAAGATTCATCGTTTTAATCTTAATGTGATTGGCACTTTACGGGTAGATTGTGTGTACACTTATCACTGTATATCGCTATTCGGCCAATATAATCACTACCTAATCCATAGTGATTCGGCGAACTGTGACCACTCGCTGGGTATAGTCTATTGTAAATGTCAATATACCTACACGGTAAGTGTAAACTGTAAACACGGATATATTTGTAAGTGTAAACATACACTGGCCAGTATTCAATTATGGTAATGCATGTTCCGAGTAATCCTAGCTTTGTCTAGCGAATATAATTATTGGTGTCCACACAATCCGATGTATCCTTTTTCATAGTCCATCGAGTAACGTATTTATTCTATAGGAGTTTTACCACTAAGTGCCATATTGAACAAATAATTTCCCTACCAAATTATTATTTATTTTACGGACATTGTCCATTTATACAATGCATAGGGTATTAATATTACAATATAAAAATGGTTTAAATTATTAAAAAAGAAGAAAGAAGCATTGACAAACATAGGGGACATCAAGACAAGATCGGGACTATTTATTTAGTGCTCGTTTAAACCGTTGTAAAGTCAACACGACAAGTTCATTTTTTTATAATTCATTGCCCAGAAAACACTATGTTCATAACTCGTTCATTTATTGTAGCTGCTCCAAATTTAATTGACTTTATCCCCATTTAGATATTTTAATATGGTTTTTCACCTGTCCTAGCAATGATGGCACATCGATTATACCATTTAGTATGCCTAACATAAATATGGAGTCAATATTAGTTCTACGTTTTTGTAGACTGGAAATGTTCAATATCAACTCGGCACATAAATAGATACCTCTCTCTAGTCCAAGCATCCACGCTACTTTTCGAAGCAAGCGATGTTGGACTGATTCAATGTGATTTATGCGATTTACATATAATGGAGACTAGACCACGGAGGCATATTCTAGAAGAGAGCGAAGAGTTGAGCAATAAAGAGTTTTGATAGTGCGGACATTAGTAAAATCAGAGGATATTCTGTGATTGAAGCGAAACAATTTCATCTATATATTTACTATATTTTCTATATGCTCGTTTTATGTCAGTTTATAGTCCAAAACAACCCTTAAATATCTGATGGACTATATATTGTATACGTATTAAACGACGATAATATGACTTGTGCGTTTTAAGTCAGTAATTATTATTTTGCAGAAAGAGTTAAATTTTTTAATTATTTATTCTTTCATATAAAAATGACAGATTATCGCGTTGATAAAATTATCGTTTTCAAGTTCTATTACATGGTATAAAAATTCGAATTTGTATATTCACCTTAAAATTATGATTAAATACTAACTTTGAATTGGCTCATACCAAAATAAATAAAATTGTATTTTTCCTGAGAGCAGTTGAATCGATATAAATAGAATATCGTTTTGTCCCAGGACTCGGTCATTTTTTACGCGTCAACATAAATCGAAACATTGTTCCGAGACGTTGTCACCGAGATAGACGGGCGGGTCTCCTCGGAACAATATGTAACTAACCTCACTACCACGCACGGCCGCATTGTTCTTATTTGAACGCGCACGAACGGACCTTACGTCGTTTCGCGAATGTCAAAGTGATATAAAAATCGATAAAATAATGATTCAAAAAAGGCAATTATTTATTAATTATTAAGTAAGGAACACTTAAAAATAATTTAGTTTTATTTCAATACAAGTTACAATAGTCACGAGTTAGAAAAATTGTATCTGTACGCTAATGAATAATATATTTTTTTAAATCACTTTTTTGACGACTGGGTTATTACATGAAATAGCCATATGGCTGGATCGTTTGCTTTCTAGTAACTAGGGTTGGGGTTCGAGTTTTTGCGGGTTCTCTATTTTTTCGCAATCAAAATATTTTAACAATAACTATTAACCGCTAGCGCCATTATTTATCAACTGCTATACACATTTTATTTTAATTTCCGCAGCATACCTATCTAAAAACTCACCGCTCGCTACTGTTTTCCACATGTAAACGATACTTTAAAAAAAAATAAAAAATGGAACCGAATTGCAGATTCCATGTGTATGCTTCTTATCGCAAGACTGTAACTATTTTTTTTTAATTGTGTTTACGCGCATAGCACATTTCATTGTTTTAAATCGCACTGAATCTGGTGCTATAATTATATTACAAACATTGTTACAAGCAAAATACGGAGGGGTGCGATGTCTAATGAGATATTAAGAAACATCCCCTCCAAAATTGAAACATCACTTTTAATATCCTCAATTTATCCCTTAATAACTCAATCTTATTTGAATAGAAACAGTCCGCCTTTAATTTATTTAGGAAGCCCACAGTTATTTTTATAAGTAATTTTAAGCTACAATGTTTTAAGTATTTTACTTTTTTGTAGCCGAGTATTGAATGAGGAGTTGACCAAATTAAGAATAAATAAAAATTTGGAATTTCGCTCTTAATTTATAAAAAATAAATATTTGCAGCCTTAAATAATTTGCCCAAATATTTGATTTTTGAAATATTTTCTTTGAGTAGCAGAAAACTCATTATCTTATTGAACCTTTTTTTATCTTACCAATTATACCTGTCATAGATTTCCTGATTTCATCATTTGCAACCCGGTCATAAATAAATTTCCTATGCAATCGTTTTTGAGATCGCATCGCAAGTGTTATTATTAGTATACAAGCGGACCCGACAGACGTTGTCCTGCCCGAACGTTGGCTTGCCTGCTATTATCTTGGAAAAATACTTTTCACTAGGTACTTGTTTGTGATTAAATTCCGAAACTAAAAGTTGTTGATATTCAAAAAGTACAGAATTTAAGTAGGTACTTGTTTATGGTTGAATTCCAAAATATAAAATAAATATTTTTTAAAATATGGCATTCATTTTGCAAACGTCAAACTCCGGTCGTCTCACCAACAGAGGGGTGTACTTATGTAGGAATAAGATTTTTTTAAATGTATTGATATTAATATTATTTTGGTGTCACCAAAAATCCAATAAAAAGAAATAAATAGTTACAAATTATAAGGAATTTAAGGAAAGAATCTGATGGAGATCCACAAAAAACAAATGCTGTTTGTAAACATTCAAAAACAAACATTTTTAGTACACAAAAAATTACATTTTCCCATTTTTTTGTAAATGCATTCTCCTCGAATGCAACCCTGGTAGATCGATGAATAAAACATTTATGCTTCTAACTTCTTTTTTACATATGATATTAAAAATTTTAATATTTTAACATGCACAGCGCGAAGATCTGTATTTCTCTGAAAACCGTACGTAAATCGGTTAAGCGGTTTAGGAGGAGTACGGTGACATCACACGTACAGAGGAATTATATATATAAAGATTATATATAAGCATATGATATTATATTTAAATTAAATGTAATATTATTAATATTTTAAGCATTGACTTTGTGGTCAAATATTTTACTTAATATTATTAAATATTTGTATCTAACCACTTACCGACTTTTCTATGTCTACCGGTTTTGAGACGTACCCGTCTCTTCATCAGGGCACCAATTAAACCAACATGCAAAACCCACTATACACCATAGTTGTTGCACAAAAACATAAAACCAGTACGACATGCATTTTAATAAGGAACCTTGGGAGTCATGAAGATAAACTAATTACAACAGGGGCGGAGAATACCTTAAAGAAAGGAAAATGGAAGTCCAGACATTTAGAGGGTTTATGACCTGTCATTGGCTGTTTTAAGTGGCCACTTTACACACTGTGTAACATTCACCATTTTGACTGTGTTTGAACATCCGTATTTCTTCAATCCTTCCATTTGTCGATTTCAGTGAAATTAAAGGACTGAAACCTTTATTATTGTGAAGAGATTCATCTGACTGAACTATTTCACATACTAGGCAACACCTGAAAACCATTTTACAATTTTTCAACTTCTTCTTGGGTCAGTTGGTTTTATTACAATATTTGAGATTCTCCAAATGTTTGTAGACAAAAGACTGGATTTCACCCCTTTGGGGGTCATTAAGATAAACAAATTACAACAGGGATGGAGAATACCTCAAAGAAGGGAGTATAGAAGTCTAGGCATTTAAATATGGATGTTCAAACATAGGCAAAATGGTGAACGTTACACAGTGTGTCAAGTGGCTACTTTAACCAGCCAGCGATAAATTATAAGCCCTGTAAATGCTTGGACTTCCATATTCCCTTCTTTAAGGTATTAATTATCCCTGTTTTAATCTGTTTATTAATTGTACGTTAAATTGTTTTTCTTCTTTAGTTCCTCTTTTTTTTTTTTTTCTTTTATATCGTATAAACTGTCATTTAAATTCTTTTTGTTTATTTTAAATATAATATCTTAATTATAATTTCAAATATGTATTTGCATTATTTTTAATTTATTTTATCGAAATGCTGCTATTATTATGTTTATTGGATTAGGTTTCTTTATTAACTGGATATTGTTTTTTATTCTGGGTTTATGTTCTTTTCACTTTTTTTTTTCTTTAATATTATGTTCTCTATTCATGTTTGTATAAAATTATTCAGGGTATTTTTTTTATTGTATGTTATTATTTATTCTTATTAACTTGTGTTATTTTTCTATGTTTATTATTATGACAACACGGTCACAGCTTAAAAAGGCTAAAAACTAATGAATGTATGTACATAAACACTTCCTCTTACATATTATATGTACACGTTTAAGAATGTACCAAAACTTAATATGTACAATTGTTATTTAAAACTTCCCTGGTTTGTCTTTAAACCATATCTTTAATATGAATTTAGTCATTGCTGTCTGTACGTTTCTATAAAATAAATAGGTAACTTTATGTCAAATAAATAAATAAAAGTGCTCCTTTTTTGCAATATTTATTAAGAAAAGTAACGTAAAATTCAAAGTACAAAAATAATAAGTCAGTTTCGAGATAAGAAGAACAGAAAGACTTTTGTAAGGTGATGAAAATGTAAGAATATATAAAGAACGAAGGACTAAAGAAGGGTAAAGAGAAAGATAAACCCTTGTGAGTGGCAAATTTAATTCGCAAATGCATTTTGAGGCTTGCGGTCAGCAGAGGAAAATGTTTTATAGCTGAAGTGGTAAATGATAACAAAATAACGGAATAATACGGAAAGATTAATCTTTCTTCCCATGAATCAAAAACAAGGAAGCATTTCCTCAAAATTGATCGAGCTTATTTTTTTTATTATTTTTTTTTATTTGAAAATTTATTTATAAACCCTTACGGATTATTACATTCATATTACATAAAATAATATATACGTTTTTCATTTATACTCTGTTGTTAAAAATAATATTTTTTTCATCTTTTGAAAAGTTTGTCTGAGTCTTTTGTTTAGTTTTGTCTGGTAGTTTATTGTATAATTTCAGTCCCTGGCTCATTAGTCTTGATTGTCCTTGTCTTGTTTTAGATAGTTGTATATGGCATTTGTCTGATATTCTCGTATTATGTCCATGTTGACTACTATTTTTTACTAGTTTTAGTTCTTCGTCTACAATTACATTAGTGGCTAATTTATGGATAAATTTTGATGATTCTAGTTGAAAGAGTTCAGTTATATTTAATTTCTTAGTTTGTTTAAAAAGTTCTCTAGTTGCAGTTAAAAAGGGAAGGTCATATACTAACTTTAATATTTTATTTTGTTGTCTTTGTTTATGTCATTTTGATATCCTGCTCCCCATAATAGTTGCGTATAACATATTTTAGTTTTTACATAGGCTTCATACATTAGAATTTTTTCCGTTTTTGGAATAAAATTTTTGATTTTTAAAAAAAGACTCGATAATGTCGCCACTTTGCTAATTAAATTGTTAATATGAATTGTCCATGTTCATTGTCTGTCTATTGTTAGTCCTAAGTATTTAACATGTTCAATTTCAGTTTATTTATGTTAGATTAATTTTGAATCAATTCAATTAATTTATGTTTACTGTGGACCTATTTTCTATTGAATATTTATGCTTCAATTTTCATTATTATCGATATGTTTTTTTATTTCTATTTGTGTTTCATTTTTTAACTATTAATGGTATATATTCTTATGTATCATTTAATTTTTATTATTATTCGTATGTCTCTAATTAGAAACGTTATTACAAACTTTGCATGTATAAACCATTTAAAATTCTATACTTATTTTCTCAACAATTTTTTTTCAATAAATAAAACAATATTTATGTCTATATAGTGTAGTTATTTTTTTTTTAAATAATATTGTGGCGATCTGTTTTCTCTGCATATCTCTTCGAGGAAACGGAGGAATTGTTTGTTTTAAGCTAACTAAGCCATGTTGGAACCTGGGATATCTGATCCGTAAATTCATGAAACTACTTATAAGACCACACCCAGTTATTTTCACCCAGTTTTCAAATCGGTTATCACGAGATTTTCCTCTAATTTGAATTATTTAATATTGAAAACCCGTACGACTTTCAACCAGAGAAATTTCTCTGTTATGGCCCCAAGACTGTTTTTATTTATTTATTTGACACTTTATATACATATACAATGTACATATATACATATAAGCGCGGGCATATTGCCTTAAGGCAACTTCTTCCTACCTACACAAACCGTTCAGTTTGAGAAAATTATAAATACATGGACATATTGAATCTTACAATTATATACAAACATTAAAAACAAAGATTAACAAAATAACAATATATTTTTTAAAAAACACGATACTATGAAGAGAGGGGAGGGGTGGAAAGGAAAGAAGAAGAATAAAGGAACAATATAAATATTCAGATAGTGACATTTCAATCTTGACTTAAATGTAAATAAAGAAGGGGGCGTCCCTAACATTAGTGGGTAGATTATTCGTGTTCAATGTTCTTGATGAACATATATAACATGCAACAATTTTAGAAAAGTAATTGAAAATCAATTTATGTTTCACTAATTTTTTTTTATTTTTTATTTTTTTAAAAATATGTTTTTTAATATTCTCTTATATAATATCTTATTTAACCGAAATACCTACCTGTGCAGTTACATTGTGTATGGATATGTACATGTACATGTGTATGTGAGTTTGATTAATTATTATAAACACTTTATTTTATTTTTGTTTTTGAGTTTTTTTTTTTTTTTTTATAATTATTATTTTCTTCAATTAAGTTGTTCTTCTTATAAGGCTCAATAATTATCGCAAATGTTATACTCGCTGCATATGTATGTATACTTATTATTATGTTATCCGCACTGTAAAATGTACATACATATCTAAATTTAATATCTATTCTTAACTTCTTATTGGTAATATTTATCTTTTAGCTTACGAGAAGGCCTGTAATTGGATCTTAATATATAATTTAACCTACACTGTAATTAATAAACATTGTAATCTGTTGGCTTTCCAAAATAAAATAAAATTAAAAAAAATAAAATTAGGTTCTCCAAAACGAAAGCCATTTTCAGAAGAAGTGCACAAGTTTTTGATATCGTCTAAGGGAAGAGACCATTCCAGGAGACTGCTACGAGACTTTGCATAGATTTATAATTACATAGTACTATTAAGAGTGTTGTCCAGATGTTTTTTATTTCAAATTTATGTATTCATTTTTACGTGTAGTAGTACCTATTCTTTAAACATATGCATCCTTTCATTTTCTATTATGTTGTATCACGAATCAACACGAGGCTTTCGGCCTTATAGAGTTATCGATACGTTTTGTTGTTTGTAATATCGTGGTTACACAAGTAAACGTGACCATTTGCAAAAATGACGAAATTCAGATTATTGACATCGTATTAATTAGCATAATGCTTGACTGGTAAAAATGCCAAGTCGATCCGACTCTCTAAAAAGAATTCAATTTGTAAAATATGCGACCATTTGATAGAATCTCACAGATTTTTGACAAGTAAATCTGACCAACACACATAGTCACTTTTATTAGTAAATTTAAGATCCAAAGAATTGAACAAGTAACAGTTAGTCAATTTTACTTATAGGTGATGTCACTAGTTAAAAGTTAGTTAGAATTAGTACTCAGTAGTTAGTAAGTTAGTATACGTTTTGTATTTGACAGATACGGTTTTTTTATAAAAAGTTCGTTAATAAAATTTATCTTTTAGATTATTACGTAAAACTTCTTAATTATTTGTTCTTTTTCATTTATTTTGTATTTCTGTGTTTATTTAACCCTAATAAATATAAAATAATATATTATTGAAATAAAAACCATAATTTATCGGGTTGTGGTCCCGTGGCTAGTGTCTCGGACTCACGGACCAAAGGTCCGTCGTTCGAATCTCACTCTACCCCAACTTGATTCCATTTTCTAACAGTGAGTTATTTACAACTCGTTGAGAATGGCCCTCAAAATTAAATATTTGGGTAAATCATAAGAACGCAAATATTTCTTTTTTTTAATAAAAAAAAAATAATTCATAATTATAAAATAAAATACTACCTCCCTCAATGAACGAAACAAAAATGATTATCTGCCAAAGTTTACAGGTAAAATTGACTAATTTTTTCAATTAGTTTTTTTTTTGTATAAAAGTGATTATATTTTAAAAAAATGTTTATACTTTTCATTTAAGTTACCGTACATATAATGTAAAGTTATCAACCACCTACTTAAAAAATCTGATTTTTGAGAAGCAATCGAACTCTTGAAAAACAGTAAAATTGCTCCCCTGAACATTATTGATTTTGTCACTTGGTCAATTTCTCTTGTATGCCCACGATATGTGTCTGTATATAAATAAATAAATACCAAATGTCAATTTCCAATAAACGTTTGTCAGAGAAATTTAATTATATTGTTGAAAAAGTACCGTGTTTTTCGAACTTGCTACTCTAGTTCGGAATTTGAATTCTACTCGCAACTGTAACATTCGTTACGAAAACATTTCCAAATTCGAATTCCGGAAAAGGGTACGTTTCTAGAATCCTAGTTCGTTTTCTCTCGTTAGGGATCGCTAGCAAACTGCACCAGCGCACCGGACTGTGAATGACCGCATCTTTCTGCAACCCAAACCAATAGTATGTATCTGAAAACATATTCCTACTTATAACTTGTCCTCGAAAGTAAAATACAGCACTTGTCTATAATGATTTGGATATAGCAGAGATATTATTACTTTGTACCGTATGGCAGTAAAATATAAAACAAAATCATATTGCAATTTAATCTACACCGCCAATAGATTTAGGTATCCCATCAATTTTATGCGGATTTAGAAGGTTGAAGATCTAGGCATCACTTTTGTGAGTTCCCTCACATTTTATGATCAAATCGAAACAGTTTGTAGAAGTTCGTTGAAGATGGATTCGTCTTGCGTACTGCCAGGGTTTTTGGTAGTACACGAGTAATGAGAATTCTTTTTTTATTCATTTTTCATTTATTCATTTATTAGTTTATACATACAATGTTACAAAATGGCACAAAAAACACTCTGGCAAATTCTGCTAGTACTAGGAGTAGGCTCAGTATATGAAGGGTCGGCAAGCCAGAAATATTAATACGCCTAATGTTGCAATCGGTTCCTATATGGGCAAATGCCTGTCCTAAGAAACCGATTTGTTGCGGCAAATATGGTTTAATATTTTTCCTATAAATAAAAAACAATATTGAAGAAATAAAAAAAAAACAGTTATAGCCCAAAAGAGAAGAAAAGAAAAAAAATTAAGTTGACATTAAATGTAAAAATACAATTAAATACATAAATATAAAGCATACATACTTCGTACATACATATACACATACATACATATATACACACATATACATACATATACATACATATACATATATATACACACATTCATACACAATATATATGCACATGCGAAAATACAATAAATTTATATATGATTCAATGGGATAGCATAATATTAAGATTACTATCTTCAATAAATTCTCCGATTCCTTACTTCCAATGTCTGTTTTTATAACTCGTTAGTGCGAAGTAGACTCGAGAGTGGCTCGATGATTTGGGGACCGTGTGAGTTGAAGTACTCTCTTATGGTAGAGAGGGTTCAGAAGAAGTTTTTTCGATTTCTCTAAATGATATTATCCATGGCTTTATCTCACTGAGTTCCTCCAGGGTATGCTCGGTTACAGAAGGTTGAAGACCCGAAGAAATGTGTATTTAACTACGCACTTCTTTAGATTGTTGCGCAGTATTATTGACAACCCTGAAATTATGCCGAACATTAGCTATTATGTTCCGGATAATTACCTTACACACCGTCAGCATAGACTGTTTCACATTTCAATATACAGGACTAACCTGCCGGTGGTTATGCCTGTTGAAAGGGCTATCTCTATATTAAACAATATTACTTTGGACATTTACATTTTTCACGTCTCTGAGGCAGTTTTTCGTTACAAGATTCTCTTACTTTTTAACATATAATTCTCACAATAATATGTATACCTATGTGTTATTTTTATATATACCTAATTTAACCTTATTTTTTAATTATTACTTTATGTTTGAATTAAGATATTCCATTTTGTAATGTACATATACTCGTATATGAATAAATAAAATATAAAATCAAATTATATCCTTTCTGCTTTTAAGTTGAATAGTGTTTGGTATATTTTATCATCACACTGCACTCTAATAATACAACAAATCTACGATTTTTTCCCAATCAACCGAATCATCATTAGTTAAAAAACATATTAAAAAATATTTCAAAAGTCAAAGTCCCTCGACTTAAAATAGTGTTATGTCTGTTTAATAAATAAATGTATTTGTGGGTTTCATAGTCCGTGGCCAATGACACACACGTGTTTAATAATTTCACTTCAAATATAGAGGCATGACTCCAAAAAGCATGTCAGCGTTTTCTATTGAATTGAATTCATTATATCCTGAAATACACGAGATCAACGTTCTACAGTACATAAACCTCGTCTCTACCATGGAGATATGAAGAACAAAGTCACGTGGCCTATAAAGAGACCACAGGGCGCAGTCAACGCCCAGTCCAGTCCAGTAAAGTCCTGTTAGTCAGCATGCAGTTCAAGTGCAGTCTTTTCAACTCCTCATTGCCATAACACTCGCACAACGCAATTTACTATTCATTCGCCATGTAATAAATACTCATTAAACAGCAACCTCGTGTCTTCTGTTATCTCTAACTGGGGTAGGAACTCCAACCCTTCAATCCTACATTTGTAAAGGTTAAGGTTATTTTTTATTATTTATTTTTTCACATTACACACTACATTAAACATAATATTTTCTCACTGGAGTAATCCGAACTGAGGAAACTTAAAAAATGTATTTTTATATTTTTGCGTGTGAGAATAAACATACAAAATATAATATACAGAGAGAAATTGTCCAATTTCAAAAATAGTACAAAACACTTTAAATCGCTAGCCTCAAGCAACAGTGAGTCTGTGATCTCTATTAATTTGTTAACTCTTATCATATATTATAATGTAATTGCCTAGCTTGGAACGGGGTATGTATCCTTGTTAGCTGGACAAAGAGAACGTGAAATTGTATTTTTGAGTAAAGGTAAAAAAAGTACATTTAAAAAATGTAGTAGTCTAGATACTTATATTAATTGATTTCTTCTGTTAGATGATTTTCAATATCTACAGCACCACCGAGGATCAGATTCGTCATTGATTTGGTCTTGCTTGTGTTGATGAGGAGTGTTACTTTTTTTGTTTCTTCTGTAAGCTCTTTAAACATGACACGCGATTCATTCAGATCTTCTGATATCAATACGATGTCACCAGCGAATCATAAATTTGTTAAATTGATACCATCCACTTAAATACCTTTCTCATCTTAGTTTGGGTTTCTAAAGGCATAAACCAAAACAGCGGTGAACAGTTTTGAGAGATATTGTATCTCCTTGCTTTACAAAATTATAGGGTAAACGTAAAACTAAAATTTAAGTTTATATTATTATTTTAACACTTCATATACATAATATATAGTTTGTATACATATAAGGGGGGCATATTGACTTGAGGCAATTTCTTCATTTCATTTTTTTTCATTTCATTTTTTTGCACCACAACAGGCCAGGAGGCCCAATTACATTACAGAACAACCAGGCTTGAGAAAAATCACGTTTTTAAATTTTTGTGTTCTCACCGGAAATCGAACCCGGAACCTTCCGTGCGTGAGCCAAGCGTCTTGACCACTACACCACGGAGGCCTACCTACCCAAACCGTTCAGTTTGAGAAAATTACAAGTACATGGACATATTGAATCTTACAATTGTAGACAACAATTAAAAACACAGATTAAGAAAATAAAAATTACTTTTAAAAAATAAACACTTTACAATGAAGAGAGGAGAGGGGATTGGAGGGAAAAAAGAAGGATAAAAAAACAATTTAAATATTTAGATATTGACATTTTCATCTTGACTTAAATGTTAGTAAAGAAGAGGCGTCTCTAGCATTAGTGGATAGATTATTCCACAATCGAGCAGCTACTACTGTGAAACAGGAGGCAAGAAAATTAGAGCTATGAAAGGGAATAAAAAGGGTTCTCTCTGTTTAGTAAATAACAGTATTTATCGATACTATTCCTGGCCGATTACCTTTCGTTCCCATCCTTCCTTCGACCCATTCTTATGGTACCTACCTAACATCAAGATAGAAGATATTAAAAATTAGAAGATTCGGATTTAGAACAAAAACAAAACAACCTTTTTTACTTCCCATAAAATCGGATAAAAAGTGGTTGGAATCGTCGCGCGTCGAGTTTTCATTTACAGTCCGTCTTTTTGTTAACACTCTCGTCACTGAAACGATGAGATAGTCCGTGTAGTGAAAGAGTTTGGAAGAGCTCTCTCAGATAAACAGGCGAAGTGGGATTAATTAAAATACTGTGAAGAAGTGATAAAATGTGAATGTTTCTTTTATGCCTGATACTGAGCCAGTGTAGTTGCGTGCAATATTTGGTTATGTGGTCGAATTTGCGAAGATCAAGGATATATCATATACAAACATTCTGCGACCCTTCTTACTTATCAAGTAATTCAGAGTTAGAATCTGGATATCATACATCCGCATAGTCAAGAAGTGGAAGAAGTAAGCTCTGGACTAACTTACTGTTTGCTCAATATTAATTGGCAAGAAATTCTGTAATCTTTTAAGTGAGTGCAAACTGCTATAAAGTTTACTTCTAACTTCGTTAACCTGATCGTGCCACTCTTAATGCTTATGAATGATAATACCTAAGTTTTTGACTGAAGTTATGAATGGAATTTCTGTACGATATATTTTTAGAATTTTTGATATATTTCGGTTTTCGTAGTTTTGTCTTTTCGTACCTAACGAACCACAAACCACCCTTCTACCCCCTCCTCTATCGTACAGTTGAACCGTTGTTTGTACATATGACGTCACGGCGCGGTGGTCAAGTCGGTCATGCGGCCGCACGCCCAGTGCACTTGTTGTTTAGAGCTTGCATAAGTTGAATCAACTCCCAATCAGCCGAAAGTTACCTTGTTAAGGAACTTAAGATGGAGTTACGTGTGTCGGACGGCTTCAGTGTAATAGCTAACAATATTAATAATTTATGTGCTTACCTTACAACAGAGACGGAGAACACTTAGAAGGGAATACAAAATGTAATCATTATCATTATTTTACCTATAGAACCCCTTGTTGCACAGGGTACTGCGTAAGTATTCCAATAAGGAAGTTCAGTGCTAGGGGAAATTGGATATAAAAAATGTTTTCTTACGTACGGCAAAAATTAGATGGTTCAAATTGCATGGCGAAGTTTCTCGAAAATATATAAAAATAATCTTTATATATATACATTTATAATTCTTATGTACGTGTGATGTCACTTAACTCCTAAACGGCTTAACCGATTAACATGCGGTTTTCAGCGAAATGTAGATCTTTGTGCCGCGCGTGTTCGTAGATTATTAAATTTTCAATCAAATCTGTTAAAGAAATTAGAAGCATAAATCCTTTTTTCGTCGACGTATACAAATAAAATGGAAGGATGTTGTTTTTTTGTGTTCGAAAAAAATTAAGATTATTTTCCTTATAATTTCTTCCCATTCATTTCTTTTTACTGGATTTTTGGGAATACTGAAATAAAATTAACTGACATTCAAAACATTTTTGAAAATCGCATTCCTAAATAAAGTGCACCCCTGTTGGTAAAAAGAGCCAAGTTTGACATTTGCGAAAAGAATTCTAGATTTGAATTTTTTTTTTTTGTGTTTTGGAATTCAACCATAAACAAGTACCGCTTAATAATGAAAAGTCTTCTTCCAGGGTAATAGCAGGCAAAACTACGTTTGGGCAAGACAACGTCTGTCGGATCCACTAGTTTAATATAAAATAACTACGTCACATGTTCCATAGAATCAACCAATGATAGTGTTGTGATAGATTTCCCATTCACAGGAACAACGACTAATCAACAACGCCGTGGTTGATAGTTGACCGACATTATCTTTAAAACATCAAATATTATTTAAAATGAAATAAAAATATCCGTTTTATGTAAAATAAAATTTGTTTCACTTTTTAAGTTCAAAGTTCATTTATTCGAAATCTTATTATCTTACATTTGTGTTATGTTTATTTTTTTGCGATCTGTCAACATTACGCAAATACTTTAAGTACGCGCGCGGCAAAAGTGGGGGGATTTTCGGACACAGTCCAATGTATTCAAATATGATTCCACGCTCCTTCTAGACTATTCTTAATTCTATGCGTGCGATATTCGGTTATATGGTCGAATTTACGAAGGTTAAAAATATAACATTTGCAATCGTTTTAACTTATCAAGCAATTCAAAATTAGCATCTGGATAACATACATCTGCATAACCAAGGAGTGGAAGAAATAAGTTCTGGACTAATGTGTACATAATCATTTTCCATTATTTCATTCTGCTACAGCGCTAAGAATTGCAACCGTAAATATTTTCCTTTTCATGGATTAATTAAGAAAAATGATAATGCGTCACTCATTTTTGCTGTGTAATAAATAAATAACACGGTACTAAACGGTTATCTGTCACTCTCGCTCATCTGGGTCATAATGTTTTTAACCTCGCCTCGGGGTGAAAATCCTTTCAATCGGCGCCATATTCTCTGACCAGAAGCCGAAAAAGCAAGCCTTACTGTGGCTAACTTTTCGTCCCTTCTTTTGTTGCGAACGTTCTAGAAGTTTCCAGTTTTGTTTCGAATCAACTTTGCTGGTCCTTCCGTTGCGGTCTGATTTCGTTTTATTTCATTTGTTGTGCTCTGTTTTTCCACAGAAATCCTCCCTCCGCTTATATTTCCGGTCAAATCTTGTTTTGTTATAGTTTTATTTATTTTGTGGTTTTTATATTCATAAAGTTGACAATGTATTTTATTTTATTATATTGTAATAAACGGCACTTTGCAGTGGCGAACGGTGATTTTATTTACAGGTAAGCTTAAAAAAAAAACATTTATTTGTACCTACATAGTAAGTACATAATGTAATGTAAGATACCTACTATAAATTCCTATTTTTTCTATGGTTTTGTTATGAAACAACTCTTATCTATGAAATAAACTCAAACGACGTAACTTCGTGACATATTATATTTTGTAGCTATATTATTCATTAATTTGACGCATAACATTTACAAAAGTTTATAAAAAATAGCACAATGAATTCAGTCAGTATTGGGTATTCTCATTACGATTGAAATGTCAACTGGCCGATTTGTTCTAGAAATGAACAATGCCAAAAACGGCCGCGTCGAGCACCACATATGTCAAAAGCATCATCTAAAAAAAATAGTCCTCAAGTAATAAGGCTTGTAATACTGTTTTCCAAATCGAAAGTGTTCAAAGAATTTGTGTAATATGAAAGTTTACTCTAGAAGAAAAATCCTGCCACTGGGCTTAACATGTTTAGAATATAGTACACTTATTTCTATGAAGAAATAAGCAGTTGTAATCGGTAAGTCAATTGGCTCATTGCTGGCGTTGGGCGCATTTTATTCATATTGAAAATGATTTTGACAAGATTGACGAGATTTGTAAGAAATAGTAATTATTATTTTTTTTCTGTAAATAAAGTTACCATAAAACATTATTATGGATAGTCAAATATAATAGTCAAACATAATCGCTTCTATACACGGTTTGCCCCTGGCACTTAGTGCCTTTCACATATTCGTGGCAAATACAATACTGAACATACATGTTAGTAAAGTTATACGTAAAAGATAGCATTTAAAAAAATTAATACCAAAAAGTTATTAATAATTACGTTATAACTTTTATTTGTGTATAAGTTACTAATTAAAAATACTTGGTACACGTCCACTTATTTGTTCGACCAATTAGCGCATTTACCCTCTAATGGGATCTTCAGACTGGTAAATATTACACCGTGTAAGGGTAATTTAACCAGTCTGAAGATGCCCCTTTAGCATCTGCCGAGGAGTGGCATAAAAATGGTATTTAAATAATTTTTCATCGAACCGTTCTTCGCCGCATATTCTATTAATAAAATTATTTGTGATAAGCAGAGTTTTATCTTTCTTTCAAAAGTCCGTCAAAACAACTTATTTCGTTTAAAAAAATACATAAATATTAATTTCAAAGAGTTTTTTAGGCTTGTCTTTGTTATTTACAAAGGATTTAAACTTGTGTCGTAATGTTAGGGAAAGATAAAAGGGGGTGTGTGGGATAACTGTGACAGGAGATGAGGGTTGTAATGTAGATCCGATTAACCCTCTTGTTTTTCAAACTCCTAAATGTATGTAAATTTTAATATAATATCCAGGTATACAATATTTAAGTCAAGCAGGTGGGGAATTGTTTTGAAATGTTTGTGGGCTGGAAGAAATTAAATACCCCGTAATAAACTGACGATTTACCTAATTATGCAGATTAATAACGTTTAACTCACGTGTATGCTGGATTTATTCCGCAATAGATACGAATAATAACGTAAGGAATATACACTTGAAACACTTTATACACGTTTTTTTTACCTGCTTCGAAATAACACGTTACGAAAACTAAATTATTTTTTTTCAAAACATTACTTTATTTTTTTTTATTTAAGAAGGTAAAACATTAACAGAAAAAATATAAAAGGAAAAATAATGAAATCCACTAAACCGCGAAATCGGCTTGTCAGTAGGTTTCTTATTTATCCTTTACAAAGAAAGAACGTAAGAGAAATTATATAATTTTAAAAAGTAATATAAACATTATTTAGAACTAAAGCATACGTATTTTTACACAATATTTATATACAAAAAATTAAAAAGGTGATTGTTAACATGAAATAATAATCAATATCAAGCCTTGTTACATATGAGCCATTTAATTATTTTTTCCTTAAAAGTTTTATCTATATTTTCTTTTAAGATCTGCTTAGGAATTTTATTAAAATTTTTAGTAGTTGTATGATGAAGTGTTCTTTGGCCATACTTGTGAACATACCTCGGTACTGACAAGCTTTCACGTTGTGCTAGCCTTGTATTATGTGTATGTTTATACTTTTTCTTGTACTTACTATCAAATCGATATCTAGTAACAAATTTGAGCCATAGAATAGCATTTACGGACAGGCACCTTTGCTTTTTAAAAAGTTCGGGTACCTCTTCCTTATCAATTCTAGCTGATCTGTTAATTGATTTAAGAGACAAGTTTTGTAATGATTAATTTTTTTCAATGTTGGTTTTACAAGAAAGGCTCCAACTGGTAATACCGTACCTAATGATTGATTCCGCTAATGATTGATAAATAAGTCTTAATGTTTTTATTGGTACAAAATATTTTGTTTTAAACATGCTGTCTTTAACTGTCCTTAATATTTTACATAATTTGGTAATATGTTTATCCCATTCAAAAAAAATATCAATTGATTGAACAATACGTAAAAGTAAAATTATACTTTTCGCTATTGGAATGCCTTATATCGCTCTTTTACTTGTCGTTTAATATAATTTTATGACAGAGATAGTGAATAATTTTCTTACGATTTTTTAAAAATATTTAGGTGGCATGTTAAATATTATTGTTGTATATTTTTTATTAATATCCCTACAGAGATGAGGTAGAATTTTTTCAAATTCAGGATTATGGATATTCGAGCGTTTACAGGGCTTATGACCTGTCATTGGCTGGGTTAAGTGGCCACTTTACGTACTACAACATTCCCCATTCCGCTTATTAGCGAATATCGACACAGGTAACATTTTTGATTTTTGTATATATGTTATTAAATGAGAAACCATTCACAAGCGTGTTGGAGCGCCATCTATGTATTGATATTGAAGTTAAGTATTTTTAATTAGCATATTACTTTATTTTATGTATTTAAGACTCTTCCGAGTTAAATTAAGTACTAGTAATCGCCTGCAGATGACTCTGCAATTTATTTTTACTTATATTTTGACCAGATCTTATTACACAAATTTAATAACATATATACAAAAATCAAAAATGTTACCTGTGTCGATATTCGCTAATAAGCGGAATGGGGAATGTTGTAGTACGTAAAGTGGCCACTTAACCCAGCCAATGACAGGTCATAAGCCCTGTAAACGCTCGAATATCCATAATCCTGAATTTGAAAAAAATTTACCTCATCTCTGTAGGGATATTAATAAAAAATATATACCTACTCCCCCTTGGGAGAAATCCAGATTTGTGTATGTACAAAATACACGTACCAAAAATAATTATTGTTGTAATTCATGTACTAAAAACAGTAACCTTTATTCGTTTTTTTTAAATCCCGAATTGATTTTTATAGGGCTTGCCCACCACATACCGCACACCGCATCTGAGGACATAGGTCTCCTTAGCGGTGCCCACATTCACGGAAAAAAATATCGTTGCCGAACGAAAAAAGCTACTCGGAGTTGTTCTCCGTAATCCGGAAGCTTTAGCATATTTGTGATGAATGACGGTAATCGTGATCAGAAGAACATGATATGCACTTCATTGGATTGAGAAAAGAGATAAGTGAATTTTTTACTGGATAGTATCAAATTGATTTGACATGGTCAATTTGCCAAAATAATTACAAAACTTTTCAAAAGCTTTGATTTTTATTTATAAAGCCAACAGATCTGTATATCCGACAGGACCTATAACAGGGCCACAGATAGTAGTAATTATATTCATTTGGTAAGCGTAGAGAGGAGGAAAGGTACAAGACTACAGTATGTGTTCAGAAGATTGATTAGGATATCCGCAGCAGCACAAAGAGGAATCAACAGCAATGTTTGAGTATGTCCAAATGCTTGCAGACTGGCTGGATTTCCTCCCTAAGGAGTCATTCATATTCAAATTTATTTTAACAGAGAGGGAAAACATTATTGAGAAGGGAATATGGACGTCTAGGCATTTACAGGGCTTATGACCTGTCATTGGCTATTTTAAGCAGCGACTTCACAAAAGTCAACAGATGGAAGAGTTGAGGAAATGTGGATGTTGAAACATGGGCAGAATGGTGAAGGTTACATAGTGTGTAAAGTGGCCACTTAAACCAGCCAATGACAGGTTATAAGCCCTATAAATTCCTAGAGGTCCATATTCCTTTTTCAATAATGTTTTTTCCGTTCTGTTGAAATAAATTTGCATAGGAATCAACAATATTAAAAACATATAATTTTAAATTTTAATGAAAATAAAACTTTGGACGTGTGTGGTGGTCCATTCTCTCTGCCTACCCCCAGCCATACGATTTTTAAAATTTTTGTAATTTTGAAATTACTCCGCACGTGACGTCACAAATTCTCGCCGGAGAGTTCTACTGATTGATAGTTGGCTTTTGAATTTTTTGGTTTATTAATTTTTTCATACGTTTACGAGAAACTTCGGCATACCATTAAATGCTTTAATTTTTACCGCGTGTAATAAAACATTTTTAAATCCAAATTCCCTTTGTACTGAATTATCTCATTATAAGAACGTAAATAATAAATCAATTTCATTAGCTTTTTTAATATATTGACAAATAATATTTGTAAAAATAAAGATGTATGAGTCGTCAAAATGATTGAATTATTCCTCCATAGAACATAAATAAAGCTGAATCATTCTCTAGCCAATTTCTTCATCCCTTATCGATCATTGTCGGAAATGTCTGAATTAGAAGATAATCCTCGGGTCTACCTACCCTTCGGCGGTCTATCATCACAACCTCTCCATTTAATTACACTTCACAGAGAACGGAGTTATAAGTAAATCTCCTCCGTCATCCCTCTATCCCACGATGTTCTAAACCATTCAATTAAATTATCTGGTATGTTTTTATTCAGATCACGTTCCAGTGACTCGGTTCTTAAATTCAGCTAGAAATTAAGTTCTTAGTGCAGCTAATTTCTAGACCTGTCTCTCCTTGTAGAATTGATACAGTAATCTAAAATTTAGATCTGTTCAACGACTCAGCTCTCCCCTACGAACGTAAGGTGAGTCTTATCGATTGCATCAATTAGTTTTTTTTTATTTTTGAAAATACGCTATAATCACTGCACAGACAAAATACAAACACCACTCTCCACATCTCTCAGCTTAGTACAGTAGCACTACATTGTCTTTTAATTTTACCGTCCATTTGGCAGGAAATTTAAATATTCGTACAAAAAAAAAAAAAAACTTAGGTTATGTGCAACAAATCCTGTCCTGACCCTGATCAGCCTCTCTATAATAATGGTCAGTGGATTGAGAAAGTTAACAGCTTTAAATACTTGGGAGTACAAATTACTGAAGATGGAAGCATGCATAAAGAGCTCGCAATCCGCCTAGGAATTGCAAGAGCAACTTTTAACATGATGCGTGTTGTCTGTAACTCAATTCTATACTCGTTCAAAACGAAACGCCGATTATTCAACTCTTTTATAATGCCAGTTCTCTTATATGGGTGCGAATCTTGGCACCTTACCATAGCTCAAAACACTAAACTTCTGAGTTTTGAGAGTAAGTGCTTACGAAGAATATTAGGTATAAGGTGGTTCGATTTTATAACTTACATTGAAGTCCGAGAATGGACGCAGCAGCCTCCTATCGTTAGCCTCTTGAAGATGCGGCGGTAGACCTGGCTTGGACACGTACTGCGCATGCCTCAGGAGAACCTAAATCCTAGTTGCCTCTTTTTTAAACCTGCGGGATCACGCCGTCCTGGAAGGCCGTCAATGACGATCTTTAGGCTTTATTCGGCGGAATTAAGGGGCGCTGGATTGACATGGGAAGAAGTGAAAGTGCTGGCTGGCGATAGGGTATCCTGGAGGCAACTGGTGATGTCCACATGCTCCACTTAGGAGCGGATGTGGAAAAGAACGAGAAGAAACACATATTTTTTCTACAAAACAAACAGTTTTTCCTAAAGATGGCTCCTGCAATGAAAGCCGAATCTTCGGAATCCTACTTACATGGGAGCATCGAAAAAAGGTATATATTAATAACAGTGATCGTCAAAGGCTAACTAAAAAATAGCCAGATTCTAGAAACTCTTACCTCACTTGACCTTAATTAAATAGATATTATTTTGAGCTTGCACTTTTTTTTGTAGACAGAGTTGGATTTTACTCCCCCGGAAGTTAATAAGATTGAAATATAATGTGCGTGAACAGATAAAAGGCTCTGTTAGTACCTAGACTTCCATATTTTGCTAATTAAAATACTTGAAATATCCATCAACTAAAAGTTTATAATACCGACAAAGTTCGTTTAAAGAAAACGTTAAACGAATTATTTATTCTGTGGCGAATGCACTAAGATGACTCCCTAAGGATACACTGAACTCTCAAGACACGATAATGTCTTTGGAACTTTGGCTAAAGCTCAACTATTAATCAAATTACACTTTCAACGAAGTTAACTAGTACGCGTGATAAGAAACTCGCTGAAAAAAGCTTCTCTAGCTTTAAACTTTTTTCAAAATAACTTTAGAAACTTTGACTCGCGATGATTAATTAAGAAAGCTCTTTTTATCAATTCATTGAAGTTTTAATTACCATCTTTAAGGATGTTCTTATTTTATCTGAAAATATGTTTTTTAAAACCATAAACCTCAATCGCCCGAAGTCTTGTAGCAATTTTTTGTATATATTGGAATCAACATGCATTGATTTACCTGTTTTCGTTCGGATGAAGAATACAGTTATGTGTATGAAATAGAACCACAATCGAAGACGAGTGTTTTGTATTCGATGACTACTCTTAGGTAAAAATCCTTAAATATGGAAAAGAATGGAAAAAAGACCACCTTGTAGGTTAATGGTTGACCCGATTGTCTATCATGCATGATGGCCTGGGTAGATATATCCCGAATCCAAATAAATTGTTTTTTTTAAATAATTCTTTAAAAAGTATTGGGACTTGAACGAATTCTTGCTATTTTCCAATAGACCTTGAAAGTGTTATCTCGGCCTTTTTACATCGGGCAACACTACAGCCAACTTCATTGTGAAGTTCCACCATTAGGCTCAATATGTTATTCCGCCGACGTGTAAATAACAAATATTTTCACAACGCTAACTGTCGAATTTCGTCCTAAAGAGTATTTGAACCATATATTTTTGGTTTCATATCTATTATTATTATTTATTTCGAGGGAGCAGCTTAAAGCTGATATGCTTCAATCTATTTAAAGGAAAGTTAGTTTTTGGCTCTCTTTAATTTTTTCGAAAACAATCTAGTCTATTTTTGAACCCGTTGAGACTACACATTAAGATCAGCTCTTGTGGCAGCTTATTCCAACCATCAACAACCCTATTGCTCAGGAAATGCTTCCGTGGATTTAGATTGAATCTCGTTTTCTCCAGCCTGAGACTGAGGCCTCGAAGACGAGCATCTTGTCTAAGCTTGAACATGGGATCCAAATTTAGACAGCTATAGTGACTGTTGAGTATCTTGTATGTCTCTATCAGGTCACCCCTTTCTCGCAGTTCCTGCAGCGTTATGAGATCGAGAGTTTCCAGTCTCTTCACATATGGGAGCCGTTTTAGGGTCGGTGACAACTTTGTATCTCGTCTTTGGACTCTTTTCAACAAGCTAATATCCTTAACAAAATTAGGATTCCATATCTGAAACCCGTATTCGAGAGTAGGTCTGATATATGTTTTGTATATTTTTAGTAGTATATTCGGTGTTATATATGAGAGGACTTTTTTTATCAAGTATAATAGAGATAATCGAATTGATTTGGATATAGATAATCGAATTGGATTTTTTCGTTATGTTTAATATGTGACATTTCCATTTTAAATCATCCCTTATTATCTACTCATATATTTTTTTTTAACATTCGTAGTATCATATTTTCATTATGTCTATTAAACGTTATTTATGTATTAATAACTATGCATTTAACCTTATGTGACAATTCTCTTTTTGTTTCAGGTATGCACTTCCGAATTTTTTGAACAAACCATTTTTCGACCGCTACTTCTGAATACAATGTAAGTTTTTGGTATATAATTTATTTAGAATGTTTAACGTTTATTTCATTATTTCAGAACTACTTTTTTTTTTACTCTGTGGTTTTTTTAGCCATTGAGTAATCATTTCAAGTAAAAAAAAATTATTTGCTATCTTTCTAATGAATTAGCTGCATTTTTTTTTCATAGAGTCTTTATTCAATAAAATATACATATTATTACAATATTAATACATTATAAAGAAAACAACGTATTAAGATATATTTTGTCCCGATAAACTATTCAATAATAGTTTGTCATCGGGTGCTCAGACATTAGTTTTAATTGATAATCAAATAAGAAGTGTACATACATAATACTGTATACGTATAAAATAATAAACATAAAAAATAGTTTTAAGATTTTTTTTTTTTAAAGTAAGAAAATAGAGTAAAATAATACAATTAAAATTAAAGAATAGTAATTTACTTAAATATATTTTAACTATGAGAATTAAAAATAATAAACTCTGTTATAAATAGTGTGTGCTCATAAATGTAATCAAAACAAGATAAAAAATAAATTAAACAAAGTAAAGTAAATCGAGAATTTTAGTTCATATCTACAGAAAAAAATAATAATAAGAAAATTTAAATTACATATTAAAATTAAGATTTAAAAAATGTAAATGAAATAAGAAATTAATAAAAGAAAAAAAAAGAAAAGGTTAACCCAAGAAAATAATAAAAATGCATTCAATGAGAGATAAAAGAAATGAATAATAATAATAATAAATAAAAAATATAAAAAATGCTTAGTTTAGTGAAACTGGTAGGAATACCCACGGTCTTTAAAACGGTTTCAGGTATGTGGAGAAAGTACTTTCAAGATAGTGTTTATGAAATTCTACATAACTAACTAACATTAAATCGCATATTGCTTTCGCCTTTACTAAACGTTACGTATTAATCAGCAAACACCGTTTTCGGGTGTTAAATGAATAATACTTTTAATTTCCGCCATTGAAAATAATTGCTGACATTAACAGCATTTACTTCTGAAAATACTTTTGGAAAATAAACTTAAATAATGGCCATAAATTAGGAAGTAAATACACCCCCTCCATATAAATAGCTGCATTTAACAAGGGCACGCTAATTTATGTTGGGTTTTCCCTAAATTTCAGTTAATTCATATATTTTTTTCAACATTTTCGAGCACTTGGCTGTCCTCCACCCCCCAGTGCATATAATTGGAATATTTAATTGCTTTTTTAAAAGTTTTTCTTTAGTCATATTATTTAACACATACAAATACATAAACATACATGGATGAGGAATACAGTTCTGTTTGTGAAATAGAACTTCTTGGAAGTTGGAAATTCGAATGTTTACTGTGCGGTTTATGTTTACTGTAAGGGTAGCCATCTCAGGCAGTTCTCAGGTAGTTAAATGTAGCAGCCATTTTTAAAAAAAAATAACAGATAAATAAACTTCTCCGAGAATTGAATTTCGAAGTCTTAGAATTTTAATAGGTTTCGTCTAATCGTTTCACTCGTTTGCTTTTCACATTATTTGAATTATTTACATATATAATGTCAATTTGTCTTTGCACGGCGCCATTTTGTCACTCATGAAGTCACTGCACACGTAAAAAACGAATGCTTATTCTATTTTCAAATATCTCGTAAGGAGATTTGTAAAGCTGCTGATTGGATAACATCGCATGACGTAACATGGTGCGCCGGGGTGACTTTGATGCGATTACTCTCTTTATTCATGCGTTTTTTTATGAAAAGGGGAGAAAAATTGCGCGCATAGCTCATATCTGGACATCAAAATAATAAGAGGGTTGCAAATGCCCTTTCTTAATTTTTGACATAATTCTATTTTTTTTTGCTATTGAAAACGAATTTTTTAAATGGAAATGGTCGACCGATCAAGTGGCATGGCTTACCTCATATTCTTATATTAAACAGTATGGTTGAATATGCATAATCTTCATTTTATTACATTTGTTTTGACATTCCTAAATGTTTTTATGTTCTATTTATGCAGTTCATATTTTTATTTTTTTACGATTTTAATAAGGGTCTATGAAACATTGTTAAGTAAAAAATAATGTTTTATTAGTAATATAAAGAATATTTTTTAATTACCGCGAAAACGGTTCATTGCATTGGCCACGTTACAATTCGGTGAAATTTTGAACTTTGTTTGTGATCGTTTCAATTTAAATAGAACGTCATCACGAATCTTGACGGCACAATTTTCGAGGCCAAATACATCGTGTTTTTGTAAAGACATATTTTAACAATTTAAAAAATTATGTTAGTATCCACATCGATTTTAAAAATACGCTTAATTTTTCGAAATCCGTTTCCCATGTTTTAATCAGTATTCATAGTATGTAATATTTCTTTATTATTACAATTGGTTGAGGCCATTTCCATTATAAATAAAATTATGTAAATATAATGTAATATACTGATTTGATAAATAAAATTATTTAAATTCAATGTATGTACGTTCATAAAATGAAAAATAAAATCACTTTCTCGTATCAACTGTGCCAACTTATTTCGCTCATCGATTTGTACCTTTTCTAGAAAGGTAATCTCCTTGCGCACCTGCAAATGTAGACCCAGGACTGCATCGTCGCAACGCTGACGCCCGTCAATAAAGCGTCGCTTCGGCGTCGGCGTCGTCATGAATAAATGCAATAAGCGCTTTCTGATATATTCATACGATACCAGAGTAGGTAATACTGCCACATGTGACAGCTTACATAGTATACACGAACGAACAAATACAAAGACTCAGTATGGAGCTTTCCTTAGAAATACTTGCTTATTTTTGAATATCTGTATTTTGATAAATCTTAGAAAAAAACTTTTCTTTAATTTTGGTTGACTCCCTAAACATTTATAAATAGTAAAATGTATTATTTAACTAGCGAACCCGACAGACGTTGTTCAGCTCGAACGTTGGTTTGCCTGCTATTAGCTTGGAAAAAGACTTTTCAGTGATACGTAGGTACTTGTTTATGATCAAATTCCAAAACTAAAAATTATTGACATTCAAATATAGAATTCATTTTGCAAAGCTCAAACTCGGCTCTCTCACCAACAGGGTGCACTTTATTCATGAATGCGGTTTTCAAAAATGTATTTAATGTAAGTCAATATTATTTTAGTTTTACCAAAAATCCAGGAAAAAGATATAAACGGGAAAGAAATTATAAGGAATGTAAGGCAATAATCTCATTTGGATCCATAAAAATCAAATGTTGTTTGTAAAAATGCAAAAACAATCTATTTTTAAGCGCAAAAAACAACATCCTTCCATTTTTTTTATACATGCACTCTTGTTATTTAACAAGGGTTGCATTTGCAACCTTGGTAGGTCGATGAAAAAAATATTTATTCTACTAACTTTTTTTTTACAGATTCGATTGAAATTTTTTATTTAATTTAATCTACAAACACGCGCAGCGCAAATATCTACATTTCGCTGAAACCGTACGTAAATCGGTTAAGTAATTTAGTGACATCACATGAACAGAAAAATTATATATTTATAAATTTACACATTTTTTATTTAGAAAAGTATGCAGTTATACAGTCACTACTCTTTTTTATAGAAAAGTAAATAACTCTAATGCTTGAAAAGAGATATTCCACTTTATTTTAATCATTATTATACCATTTCCACTCCCTAGTTTGAGAATATGATGTCTACAAAAATCCTTCAGGCATCTCTGTCGGCTGCCAGCTCCTGTGCATCCTCCCAAGTCAGATTCGCGTCCCGTAGTTCTGACACGAACTGCCGATAAACAGTCAGCAGTTGACGTCTGGGGCGTCGAGAACCTGATGCCTTGTAAAGTAGACGAGCGTAGCTAAGGCTCGCAGGGCTGGTATTCTAAAAGGAATAACGCGCGAGATCGCTCTGTTAGCGAGTATTTAGTACGTACATTCGCGTTAAAAATGCGTTTTCTACGCGCGCTTTTGCGCCAGAATACCACCCCAGGAGGCATCCACGGCACATAGCCAAGCCAACCGTATCGCCTTCGCTTGATGACAGTTGTCACTGGAGTTAGTTCGTCAATTCTTTCATTACTTTAATTCTCATTTTAATATATAACAAAAAAAGTTTTAAATTTCTAGAGTAAAAAACCTTGTTACACGTCATGTTCATATAATTATTTTTACCTAATTGCATTTTAAATTTCAACTCAAACGATGTTTAATATATTTAAAAAAAACAATGTTAACATTATGTCTGCCAAATGGTCCAGAATCACCTCCTTTATTCATTTCTGCGCTCTTGCGTGAAACAAACCCAGAATCGTTCGGGCGTGAGTCAAGTGACTTTGCTATTACACTGGGGTCTTGCAGTGCTCTATGCACAACTGGGTACTACTAGACAAATGATTATAAACGCGCATTATATATTTATTTATTTAACACTTTATACACATATACACTATGTATATATATACATGTAAGGGCGGGCATATTGCCTTAAGGCAATTTCTTCCTACCTACCCAAACCGTTCAGTTTGAGAAAATTACAAGTACATAGACATATTGAATCTTACAATTTTGTACAAAAATCAAAAGCAAAGATTAAGAAGAATAAATATATATAAAAAAAAGTAACACTATACTATGAAGAGAGGAGAGGGGGTGGGAAGGAAAGAAGAAGGATAAAGGAACAATTTAAATATTTAAATAGTGACATTTCAATCTTGAATTAAATGTAAATTAAGAAGGGTCTTTAACATTAGTGGGTAGATTATTCCACAATCAAGCGGCTACTACTGTGAAAGAGGAGGCAAGAAAATTAGAGCGATGACAGGGTATTAAATGGGTTCTCTCGTCACTTGAACAAAAAGATAGTCCGTGTTGTGAAAGAGGTTGGAAGAGCTCTCTCAGATAAACAGGCGAAGTGGGATTATTTAAAATATTGTGAAGAAGTGATACAATGTGAATGTTTCTTATATGCCTGATACTGGGCCAGTGTAGATGCGCGCGAAACTCGGTTATGTGGTCAAATTTGCGAAGATCAAAGCTATAACGCATACAAATATTCTGCAATCGTTCTAACTTACGAGTATCAAGTAATTCACTGTTAGCATCTGGATAACATACATCCGCATGGTCATTGAGTGGAAGAAGTAAGCTCTGGACTAATGTTTGCTTTACATCAATTGGCAAGAAATTCTGTTACCTTTTAAGTGAGTGCAAACTGCTATAAAGTTAACGACTAACTTCGTTAAACTGATCGTGCCACCTTAAATGCTTATTTATTTATTTTATTTTGTTTATTAAGAAAAACAACAGCAATACAAAGAAATATACACAACATAATAAAAAAAACATAAAATAAAGCCAAATCAGTTTACCACATAAATACAATTATAAAAATCCAGTTCAGTTAAATATAATTTATAGAAGTGCATGTGTGCGAGTTTTTTTTTGTGTGTGAGGATGCGTGTGTAAAAAAGTGGAGTGTGGTTTTGGTAGGTATGTGAATATGTGTGTGATTGAATATGGGTGTGAGGGTAGGTTTAAGGACAGGGTATGTGTGTATTTGATATGAGTGAATAGAAACAATTTAAAATTATAATGTAAAAATATAAATATATATTTTTTTTTTATAACGAAACATAATTTTTTTCAAATAATAGTTTTTTAATTTTGGTTTTAAAAGTGAGTTTACTACAATTAAATATGTCTATGTTATTGAAAAATAAATTATAATTACGCGTCAAGCGAATCAGAGGAGAGTTCTGAGCATAGTTGGTGCGAACTGTGGGTACATGGAAAAGAGATAGATTCGTGTGACGGGTGCGGTAGCCAGGTACGTTAAGGGCCAACTCAGAAACCAGAACAGGACTATCAAGACGTCCATTAAGAATGTCATGTAAAATACCCATATCTAATAACAAACGACGATCCTCAAGACTAAGTATATTATGTTTATGACAAGAAGTTTTATAGTTAAGGTCCGTAAATCTGGATCTCCAATTGAGATGTCTCAAAAATGTTTTCTGAATATTTTCAAGCCTTATCTTGTGTATGGAATACTGGGGAGACCACACAGAGGAGGCATATTCAAGGAGACTACGAACGTAAGCGAAATAAATTAATTTGATACTACCAATATCATTAAAAACTTGGCAAGTGCGGATAACAAAACCTAAGTTTCTGTGTGCCCGGTTCACTATATTTTCGATGTGGTTTTCATACGTAAGTTTTTTATCTAGAATCACACCAAGATCACGAACACTTAAAAATGATTAAACCTAAGTTTTTGACTGAAGTCATGGATGGACTTTCTGTACCATCTATTTTGAAAAGAGGAAGTGTGGAAAAATTCACTTTTGAATACATTTTTTACTACCAACAAGTACAATTTGGGTTTTTGTTGGGTTTATGAGAAGTCCATGTTTTTTTGTCCATGAAGAGATACGCTCGAGTGCAAGTGATATTACTCTATGTGTTTCAACAATTTCAACAGGCTCGAAATAAATATACAATTACAAATCATCGGCATAAATGGTACGAACAGGGAGGTTTTTTTTTGTTATATTGTACTTATGCTGCATTTGGTGTACCTTTGCAGTGCCCTACGTACCATCATTTTCATATTGAAGAATAACACATTACATTAATGTGCAGGATTAGGTTGTTGATGGTTGCTGGAGCTCCCACCCCAGTTAGAGATTGACAGAACACACGAGGTTGCGTTTAATGCATATTTATCACATGGCGAATAAATAATGAATTGTGTCCCGCGAGTGTTACGGCGATGGTGAGTTGAAGAGACTGCACTTGAACTACATGTTGGAACTGAGTGACTGATGCTGACGGACTAAACTGAGATAATTTTTCTGGACTGGACTGGGCGTTGACTGCGCCCTGTGGTCTATTTATAAGCCACGTTACTTTTTTCTGTATATCTCTATGGTGGGGACAATGTTTATATACTGTAGTATATAAACATCGATCATGTGTTCGACAGAATGCACGGTGGTCCCGCGTCCATAGAGGGGCGGTCATAGCCTTTTGCTGTTGTAATAAACATTCAAAACATATGCTACTGTATTTGAAAAAATACTTTTTTATAAGAATGACTAATTTTAGAAAAAAGCAACTTATTTTTATTGAAATATATATTTTATTAGTTTAATAAAATAAGAAAAAAATATAAAACAATGATGTTTAGTATAAACACATCAAAACCTTATAATTTCTTAATATCGGTTTATTTAGTAGGTACACAAAAATTACATTTCGACACAAAAATACATAGTGAAAGAGTACAAATATAAAACTAAACGTACAAAAAAGTAACGGTTTTTTTTTAATTTATCATGGGTGTAGTCATTTTAGATAAATAAAAAAATTAGCACATAATCTTAACAAATATATAGTTGCATTTAAAAAAAAAAACCCACACCCCACAAATGTATTTCTAATTGATAAAATTTTTGGAGCGATTTATTTTTTTAATCACAAAACTAAAAATATAAATCTTTCTTCTATATAATATCTCCATATGTAAAACCTATGTAATTTCTTGATGTAAGAGTTGTGGATAGATTCACATCGCAGTGAGGGATGTTTATTTCTACCCCTTTAGTAATTGAATCATCCACCCGCAGCGCACAAGCCGATGTACAAAATTACAACATTAATTGAAAAAGTTTTCAGTAGCCTGTTTTACTCCCATATGGAACTAACATCAATCCAGTGTTTCTTGTTTTTATCCTACTCGATATATTTCTGTGTGGATATGTTTGAAGTTCAGTACCATTCGAGAAAGTAATAAAGCTGTTTTTTTTATTTATTTTTTTACCTATCTTTAAAACTAAAATAAATACAAAATTATAAATTTATACACAGTTGTTTTGACTGTCTAACTAGGATTATTTATCTCGTTCTAAGGCATTCAAAATATACTAACAATAATCAATTAAAAATAATAAAAATAACATCTTTTAAAAAAGTTAAAAACATAGTAAAAAACTTGGTAAAAAAGATAGTACAAAACATGTTTAAAACAGTAAAAAAACATGATTAAAAATAGTCAACGACAAAGTAAAAAACATACTAAAAAAACATACTAAAAAACAATAAATTTCTTAGTTATAATTATAGTTTAAAACATTTTTAACGACTTAGTAAAAATCATAGAAAACTACATTGTAAAAAACAACACAAAAATGAAAACAAACTCCAAGAGTGTCTTCTGCTTCTTCCATACCTCACTTTGTCTTCAAAAATACTGACAGACCTTGTCGTATCGCACACTGAGTAGAAGACTTTTGTAACTCAAAATTTATCGATTTCGAGTTATGGACACAGTCAAAACGTGTATTTTGTTCTGCGTATTTAAATAAAACAGTCGTAATTATATCACAAATACCTGAAAAGTCATATCAATTATCTCACGTTTCTGTATTTAATTGTTTCATTAAATATTTAATCGAAAAAAAATTCACTTTCATTTAATCCTGATTTACCTACTACAAAGACACAAAAAAATACTGCAAAACCTATCACTTTTTCTTAGAAGTATAACTTTATCCATAATAAAACTGAATTTTTGCGTTATATATAATAATATATAATTATAATTTTGAGTTTACTGATTTTTTAAACAGTCTTCTACTCAGTGTGCGGTATTATTTCTGATCCGATCTCTAAGAGTTCTGCCTGCGATAGAGAGTAGTGTTCATATTTCCGCTATTCCTTGAGGCTTTTTGTTCTGTTGGTATTGGCTAGTTTGACAAGTAATTTTCATGTCATTTGTTACTTGGCAACATTCACAAGAACAAAATTCACCTAAACGTAGTCGTCACATAATTTATAAAATTATTGAACATCTTCCATTAAATTCCTTTTCTTTTATCGATTAGTTTCAGAAGGTGAAAAAATTATCTTTGAATCTTTTTATTTTAATGAACTGAAAAAAAAGTATCTTACAAAGTTTGGACTAAAATCTTTGCTAGTTTTTTGTTAACTCTCTAAAACTTAAACTCAAGTTTGTGAATTTCAATCATTCCTCCCTTTTCTCTCCACATGTCTACTAAAAACGAACAACTTAACCTTCCCTTGGTTAGCTGAAGCTTTTGCACCACCTGCTTTAAGCATATTTTTATAATTTTCCATTATCAACCCCCTAAAAACGCTCGAGGTTATTTTTAGAGTATTCTTTTAGCAACGGTTTACAAAGAACTAAAAATGGATTTTATTTTTATGTACCAACCAAAAAAACAATGAACCTTTTTTTACCTTTAAATTTGTTGCAACAAAGAAGGAAAATATTTTTAAGATGAGAATATGGAAGTCTAGGCATTTGCAGAGCCTATGACCTGTCATCGGCTGTTTTTTTTTTCTTTATTTTCAAATATATATTATAAAGTAATGCCTAGCAGGAGAAGACTTGTGCTAAGGCAGACTAACAAATATGTTTATTTATATATCTCCATATTCATACACACACACGTGTGCACCTTTTATATATTTTAAACACATACACACATATACATGCATATATACATACACATATGTATACATATACATACACATGCACATACCCATATAAATATTCATACATATATACACACACATATACATAAACACCCTTACATACACATACATACATATATAAACATGTACATATTTAAGTGGCCACTTTACACACTGTGTAACATTCACTATTTTGCCTGTGTTTGAACATCCATATTTCTTTGATTCTTCAATTTGTTGATTTTAGTGAAGTAAAAAAGCTGAAACCTTTATTGTTGTGAAGAGATTCATCTGACTGAATTATTTCACATACTAGGCAACGCCTGAAATCAATTTTCCAATTTTTAGACTGCTTCTTGGACCAGTTGGTTTTTTGCTAAAACCAGCCGATGTCAGGTCATAAGCCCTGTAAATGCCTAGACTTCCATTTTTTTACTGTCAAGTATTTATTTGTTTGAAATGCCATATTTCACTTAAAATTCTACTTACATGTATGTATATTATTGTATTTGCAACTAATATGTAGAAGTCACTAAGTACCGTTAATTTCAATAAGATAAAATAAAATCATAATTAATTACACCTTAAAAAAGAAGCCTGCGTAGCTTTGAAACCGGTCGGTAGAATTGATAAAAAGTTAGTGGTTATTTATAACCACTAACTTTATTTATAATTTAGTTTACTAAGTTGTTTGATATTTATTTTACTTTAATGAATAATCACATAATTAAGTGCTTAAATTATTTATTTTAATAAAAAATATAGTTTATTAACAAACATTATAATTTCTTATCTACTTGAGAGATTTCTCTATATTATGCGTTTTCTGCCTAACTAAATTCCCTCTTTTAAGGTAGACAGTTTTACGTGTAGAGCAAAATAAACAAAAACATTACCACCTACTAGTGAATTTGTATAATTTATAATGAATTTAATTTTTTTTTTTAAACATTAAAAAACATAATTATCTTTATAAAATTACAACATCTAAATTACTTCGATGTTTTTTGCGCTATGTTGAAGTTTTAATCACCTTCACAGTGTTTTTATTATCCTCAATAAAAAAAGAAAATAATTATTTTTTCCTTAAATCGCAAACGAAACAGAAATAATTTGTTTTTTGAGGCCTATACCAATTCAAATGATAATTATTTCGTCATTTGGATAATGTAAAAAGTTTACAACTTTTTAACTACCAGATGGAATTGAAAAATTTTAGTGCTACGGGAATTGAATTATCAGAAAATATTTTTTACACGCGGTAAAAAATTGAGCGTTTAACTGTATCGTGAAGTTTCTCGAAAATGTAGGAAAAATAATAAAAAATATCTATTTCGAACTACGTCACGCATTCTACTCAATCAAACAATGATAGCCTGTTGCGATAGATTTCTGAAAAGCCAACTCTCCGAACAGCAGAACTCACCAACGAGAACTTGTGACGTCAAGGGTGGAGTAGTTTCGAACTGTCCTTCCATCTCTTGGGTGGTCGTCCAGGCGGACGTTGTGCAGATGGGATTTTAACTGCTCATCCTGCCCATATTGACCTTCCAATATCTTCGTCTGGATCTGCTCCATTGCGCTATATTTTACACGTTTAGCATTACGGATTCGGTCTCAGAGTGTTTTTCCAGTAATGGACCTTAAGCCCTTTATTTTTCCAGCATACGTCATGATGGGTCTTTCACATGTCTTGTATATTATTTTCATATTACATTCCTCAGATACCTCAACACAGTTGATGCTTTTGTTGACCTGTTTTCAGACTTCAGTGTACAAGCTCTTACTTGAGAGTTCTACTCCCAGGTATATGAAACTCGACCAATTCTCCTAGCTTGTTCTCAGTCAATAGTCAGCTAACACATAGATTTATTGAATATCTTTAATGTTTTTTTTATAATTAGCAACGGACGGATTGTTTTTTCTTTTTAAATGTATTTCTATAATAGAATTTTACACCCCCTTAAATTTCTGTATTATGTCAAATCCGGGTCCTCCCTTATGCGTAGGATTTGCGAGCTAAGGCTTTATTCATAACCCTTTCAGGGCAACAATGCCAAAATGACCCCACGGTTTTAGATTGACAGCTTTCATTACTTATGCACTCAAAACGAGACCCTTCTCCAAATCGAAGTATGGAGAATCATCCGCTCGTAATTTTATACGTAATTGGAATCATAATAATCCTTTGTGGCGATAATGGAATAGCTTGCGCCGGGCATCGAACCTTACGAATACGTGATCCTTCATTAAAGTGTTTGGTTACTGTTATTATTACACTGTTAATATTTTATACTTATGCCCTTAGAAATATAAAACTTAAACGCTATATCATTATTATTATTTTATTACTTGTAATAAATTGAAAATATACTTGCAAATAAAACTTAATTCTATGTAATGTACTAGTCTGCCGTGCAATCCTAAAACCGCCGAAAAATCAACCGGCTTCTTAAATCATTGACGCTTAGACGTTTACCCGGGCCTAAACAGATGAAAATCTGATGAAGCCAGGTCAGGGCTGTATGTTAGTACTATCCATTCACTGCAGTCAACGGCCTGCCACTCCGCTTTTCGTCAGCCAACGGTATTTGTCCTTCAGCTTCGTTACAGCGACGAACCCATCGTTTAACAGTGCTGACATCCACTGTTGTATCACCGTACACATTTTTAAGTCTTTTATAAATGCAAATGGGCGTTTTACCTTCTGCATTCAACAATCCAATCACAAAACAGTCGAACGAACGAATTCAATACGAACATCGAGGTCGGCCATTTTGCACGCGATTGCAGTGCTGCAACATGTTGACGCAGAATGTTGCTACTGCGGTAGGTTGTACAACAAGATCTGAAGAATAGCACCGAATCCAAAATTTTCCCTTAATCATCTTTATTTTAGTAGAAAAAAATAGAAAGCATTAGTTTTTGACTGGCCCTCGTACTTCATAAATCATATTTAACCTTGTTTTTTGTGCATTTTGTATACAGACCTTTATACGAGGGATATCTTCATTTAATTAGTTTACTTACAATACTTATGTCACTTTAACTCATACTGTAACAGATATGATGGATTAATGGTTTTTTGAAAAATAAATTTAAAAAAAAATTTTAATGTTTTTTTTTATAAAATTTTGTTTTTATTTAAAAAAATATTTTGATTACTTTTACTATAAAAATATTTATCCGAGCAGTGTTTGAGTAAACAAGTTATTAATTATTGTGTACCGCAAATGATACATGTAATTTTTTTTTAAAGATGTTTTACTTTTAACGGAAATGTGTTTACTGTACATTCACAGAGACGGGACCGCTGTACACGTGCAAATCACGAGCCCACTGCGTGATGTCGCACGATTGGCCCATTTCACACCACGACAAAAATTCACATAGCATGATAAATACAATACGGTGGAATGGTATTTATTGTTTTGCAATTATTTGTGTTTTTAATGCCCGGCAAACGCAATAACCAGTTCACCACGAGATTGACTAATCTCCAATCGATTTCACTTTGCAGGATTTTTACCTGTGAGTACTCGCAAAGTTTAAATAGTGATTTTTATAAAATTATCAATTAAATATATTTTGTTAGGTTTTACTATATTATTTTAATCGGGTTGTGGTCCCGTGGCTAGTGTTGCGTACTCATGGATCAGAGGTCCAAGATTCAAACCCTGCCATACCAAAACTTGATTTCCATTTTCCAATAGTGAGTTATTTACAACTCGTTGAAAATGGTCATCAAAATTGAAATATTTGGGTAAATTATAAGAACGCTATTATTTTTATTTATTTATATTTTAACCAAGACGTTTTTATTTTTTTTTTTATTAAAGACATTACCTGTGGAGTTTTATAAAAAAATAAATATAATCAAAACTAAATAGATGCTAACGAATCCTATAAATGTCAATCTACTATACTTTTCCTGTGCCGTTTAGATTAAAATGATATGTGTAAAAAAATAGGTTATTCTCTTTCGGGTATCACGCGGCTGGTTTGTTTATTTGGTAATTCTTGTAATATTGAATAGACTTGAGTACATTTTTATAATTTAGAAAAAAAGTTATTAAAAATAAATAATTTTCATTTGTATAAAGAAAAATGAAATTAACCTAATTTTCCGTGTTTTTTTGCTAACATGTGGGGCCGTGGAAAAGGTGATAGTTTAGCATAGTTTGAACCATAAAAATCAACAGAAAAAGTAGTATTTTATCTCGTCCCTCGCCATCTCACATAAAAATTCACACAATTTAAAAGTTCGGGACTGTCAAGAACATTATTTAATAACTTAAAAACAGCACTTAATCTTAAATTTCCCTTCTATCACTAATACATATTCATTTATACTGCTTCATTTAACATGTATAGTTTAGCTCATGGATAATGTATTTGTGAGGATATCTGTTATTGGTTTTACTTTATGTTTTTTTTGTACATTTTTATTTTCTGCATTACTGTTGATATCTCAAATAAATAAAATAAAATACAAAATTTGCTCATAATATTTTTGAAAATATTTACGCAAATATGTAACTTAATAAAAAAAAATGACAATACAGTACTAACGATGACAGGATTTCAATCCTGGCTAGTAAATGCACAGCTCCCTTTGTCCAATTTTCTAATTTGGTATCATCCCCTAAAATCAAAGACTGATCATCCCCCAACATACTCCCACCCTTTGTTATTTCAGGGTGTTATTTTAGATCTATGTGGGGGTAGCTTTACAATTTACACTTCATACAAGTGCCGGACAATTGTTCTGAAATCGCATCAAACGCAATAAAGTGTCTAGTTGATTTGATTACGTCTTGTATATTATAGATACATTATATACAATATACATAGAATACATTATGAGCATTCACGGATCGCTGGAATAACTTAATCGCATCATGCGGGCTGCGTATTTTGTATTTTGTGGATATCGTCCGCCATTTTGTGATCGGCCCATTTGTTAATTCGGGAATCTGTTCTCAATATCCATATTTGCTATCTTGAATGTCGAACGATATTGAATCTAAATTTGGGTTATTCGGCAATAAGTTATAACCAATTCATTGGTTTTTACTTTATTTGGGATATATATTTTTAGAATATTTTTATCACAACGGTTTTTCAGTTACATTATTTCTGAATTCAAATTTCATTTATTAATTTCTTTACAAAACAGTTCACAAAAAACAAATAGGTCAATCATACAAAATATCATACAAATAAAAAGTTAATGAACCATACATTGTTTCTCTGTATTTTTTATTTGATTTTTTATTACATGAAATATGTGATAAATCGCAACAGATATGAAAGACATTTCATAGAAAATATATATATATATATTTTTATTTTACTTTTTGTACATAATTTTAATTGAACATTGGCGGCCTTATTGCCAAATGGCAATTTCTTCCAACCAATCAATAAAATGAAAGTTTAATTTTATAATTCAAGTTAAAACATATTAACTAGAAAATAATGAGTAAAAAAAGCTAAAGATATATTAAAATAGAAATAAACATATTTGATGGAATAGAAGTCTAAGAAATAGAAACAGGAATATGGAAATCTGAGCATTTACAGGGCTTATAACCTGTCATTGGCTGGTTTGTACATATGTGTATTGGAATATGGTTGTATGCATACTAGTCATTATAATTAATTTTAAAAAGTCGCCACCAGGGTCAAATTTTTCAGTAAAATTTTAAACAAATAATCAGTTGCACGTATTCTGTCAAAAGTGTAATTTTGTTCAAAGGGTGATTTCTTTTTTTTAAAATTTGAAGTTATAATTGTTTCCGCAACTTTCATTATTGTATAAAAAGATGTTTATAAGAATCGATCTTTTTTGTTTTCCTAACATAAAAAAAAAATAACCTTTTAATGCCCGATGTAGCATATTGTCCACATAAACCAAAATATAAAAAAAAAACAAAAACAAAAAAAACAAAAACAAAAAAAACATTTTTTCCCTAGTATTTGCATTAAAAAAAATACATAAAATAAGTTTTAAGTTAGAATTAGAAAAATTGGACAAACCTGAAATCTTCATTGACGTGGGAGAGATTTGAGCTGATTTCAAGCAAATTCTAGATCTATGTACGTGAAATAATTTGTTCAGAATGTTGCCCGCATCAATAAATGTTTTAGCGCTTCGATTTCACAACGATCAAGAGATGCAATTGAAGGAATAAAGACCAGCGTGTAAAGTTGTCACTCAAATCAGCCTATGACAAGTAATTAGCCTTGTTAATGTTCCATGGTTCCTTCTCTTAAATTTTCTTCAACCCTTTTTAATATGTTGATAAAAGTTTAAAATAAACTTCAGCTCGTATGACTGCAATGTATGCATTTAGGCGAGAATACAATAGATAAGGGATGGTTTATTATAGTTGCGGGGTGTCTTTAGCTAGGGGATGGGAGGCTATAAATATTCGACCGGCGTCCTGTGACAGATTAGCGTCAAGGGCGGACGTGAATGAGGTTCCCCATCTATGGGCGGACTTGCTACACAGAACTCAGTATCAGGTTCGACCCGCCATGCTTAATTACACCTTATTGTCTTCAAACTACTCTGAAAAAAAATGCAATAAGGGTGAAATATCATACTGATTGGAAATATTCAATACGTCATCTTAAAAATCGTTACCATTTTTTTCAATTGAATTGAATTCATTTATTTTTAATAATACACGCATTACAGACTAATATTTAATACGTTCATATTATAAATAGACAAAAAATACATAAAATAACTCTTGTCAAAATAGTAGGAGAATTCTTCTCCGGAAAACCCAGAGCGATGTTGTTCAGAATAGCGGTAGCCCTTTCAACAGGAATGAATTTCAAGGCTGAACCAAATCACCTTTTAAAAGAAGAAGTATAAAAATTGGAAAATTGTTTTCAGGCGTTGCCTAGTAGGTGATTTGGTTCAACTGGATGAATCTCACACACGTGATAAAGGTTTCAGCTTTTTTACTTCACAAAAGTCAACAGATGGAAGAGTTGATGAAATGTGGATGTTCAAACATGGGGAGAATGGTGAATGTTACACAGTGTGTAAAGTGGCCACTTAAACCAGCCAAGGACAGGTCATGAGCCCTGTAAATGCCTACACTTCCATATTCCCTTCTCAAAAATGTTTTCCCTCTATGTTGAAATAAATTTTTATTATTTTTTTTTATTTAAACATCTTTAAAACTTGGATGAGGCATCAATTTTATAAGCATGACAGAAATACGCTACAAAATTAACAAAACAGCCAGAAGCCAGCAGCTGTCAAACTAAAAAACAAACTTTTTGGTGTTATGCCGGCTATTAACATAAGCATAAAAATGGAGACGGTACCAGAATTCATTATTTCGTGTATATTTGAGAAGAATAATTATCCATTCTTGTACTATCATTATTTGTAGCAGAAATGCTGGATTACAACACCCATAAATCTCATCGTCATACTTTTCTTGGAAAACATTTCTATAAGCTACTACTACTACTACTACTACTACTACCATCACGCCATTTCCCCTTAGGGGTAGGCAGAGAGAATGGACCACCACACACGTCTATCTACTAAAAAACTAAAATATGTTATACGCAACTATTATGGGGAGCAGGATATCAAAATGACATAAACAGACTACAAAGACAACAAAATAAAATATTAAAGTTAGTGTATGACCTTCCCTATTTAACTGCAACTAGAGAACTTTTTAAACAAACTAAGCAATTAAATATAACTGAACTCTTTCAACTAGAATCATTAAAATTTATCCATAAATTAGCCACTAATGTAATTGTAGACGAAGAACTAAAACTAGTAAAAAATTGTAGTCAACATGGACATAATACGAGAATATCAGACAAATACCATATACAACTTTCTAAAACAAGACAAGGACAATCAAGACTAATGAACCAGGGACTGAAATTATACAATAAACTACCAGACAAAACTAAACAAAAGACTCAGACAAACTTTTCAAAAGATGTAAAAAATATTATCTTGAACAACAGAGTATAAATGAAAAATGTATATACTATTTTATGTAATATGAATGTAATAATCCGTAAGGGTTTATAAATAAATTTTCAAATAAAAAAAAATCCTAGCGTACATTCCTAGCTTCTTCCACATTCATACATTTTGTCATACATGCCCTTCGATTCTGTCTGCTTTTGACAGACCAGATTTTGGTTTATCTGATCATGCCACGTCTTCCTTGGTCGTCTTCGTCTCACGCTGACGTTCATTTTCGCCATATATATACTTGTTTTACCATTCTTTCGTCGTCCATTCGTTCTACTTGACCAAACCATCTCAGAGACCCTTTCTTAATCTTATCAATTATACTTGACTCAGATTACACATTCACCTGATTTCATCATTCGTAACCCTGTCATACATTGATTTCCCACACATTCGTCTAGGAGATCGCATTTCAACCACGTTCACTAGGTTTTCATCCTTCCTTCACCAGTTCTATTTTTCACTTCCATACATAAGTGTTGGGTCTAAAACTCCGTTGTGCACTGCCAGTTTAGCTTCGATTGACATATTTTTATTTCTATAAGCTGATTTTCGGAAGTATTAATCCAGTATACTTGTCATTTGCAATGAGTTTTCACTCTCTTCAAGAGGTAGAAACGTTATTATTTATCATTAGTAATTTTATCCATTTTTTGAAAAAAAAAATACATATTTATTACAGCAATTTACAAGTAATTATTTATACAACAAATTAATTCAATAGTAAAAATAAATAAATCTATTTTTTATTTTTGCTGTTGGTTCATCTAAACTGCCTAACTATTCCCTGTTCTAAGGCAGTAATTTTTTTTTTGATATAATAATATTTAAAAGTAATTACAGTTTTATCATAATGTGTGTTTTTTCAGTCTTAAAAGTAAACCATGAATATCCAGAGAAAATATAAATAATACCAAAATCTCTATGTCCTAAGTCCTAAGTCATTACTAGTAAAACAAGCAACCAGCTTACGTCCTTCTACATCGGACAACAATTTCTCTGACTCCCTCCGACCAATATGGATTAAAAATGCAGTCAACACCTTCGTCAGCCTGGCAGCCTGACAAATTTTGTCAAAAAATATTTCAATAAACAAAAAAATGTTATTCCACCTTTTATTTACAATCTGCCTTTCGTAATGAGTTAAACTACCCGTAAAATGATGCAGACGACTACTAATAAATAAATTTATACGGCCGGGTTAAAAGGAAGTAGTTCAAGTAGTTATAGGTGTTTTTTTAGTCATTTACCTTTATTTGCCGTCTATTATATTACTGTACCGTTTAACCTTTGTGTTGTCAATTACTATTGAATGAATAGGTTTCATTTGTAACTAATTGAAACAAATTGATTTTCTTTCTTACATTTTTTATGAACCACAATAATATAATATACGTGTATATTTGTAAACGAGCGATACAAAACACTACACTAGTGATCAAAAGTTTTGTACAATCCTAGTGTATATTTTTTTTGTATTTTTTATTATACTTTTATACCAGGTAGTTGAATCAACGATGTCTGTTCAAATGTTTGTTTAAAAAGCTCAATCAAATGGGAATCATCAAGATTGTAATATATTGCAACGGAGAGAAAAGACATTATTGACAATGAAATATGGAAGTCTAGGAGTTTACTGGACTTTATCTGTCATTGGCTGAATTAAAACCCAGCATTGTATATTAACATTCGGAGAAAGTAAAATATTGTCGTTTCATCTAACTGATGTAAAAAAAAGATTTTTTTTTTAAAGTGTTTTCGGGCGTTGCCTAGTATTCATTAGAAAAAAAGGGAACTTCAGCCCTACGGGCGATTAGATACAAAAATGTTTTCTTTCGCGCAGTAAAAATTGGAGCATTGAATTAAACAGCAAGGTTTGTTAAAAACGTACGAAAAAATATTTAAAATTATTTTAATATAAACTTACTATATATAACGACGTCAATGGTTCATATGAATCAACCAATGATAAGAGAATTGTTGAAAAGATCTGGTTTATGCTGATAATACGATACAAAAAATATGGTGAAGTGCTAAAATACTGCTGAGATTAAAAAGGAATAGGTTGGGATCACATTTCTTTTGTAAGTAGCGAGTATTATTTAAGAATTCGATTATTTTACCGTCTGTCAGATTGTTAAGTAAAACAAGGTAGATATTTTGTTAGTATTGCTAGGGTAGTCGATTTTTTTACCCGGCTTTCTATAAATAAACGCTTTTTAAATTTTAAACGCTATTAATGTACTTAATTACTGAATGCTTTTTATTTACGTTTGCCTAATAAAAGTACCTGTATTTTTTTATAGTCCAGTCAGTAAAATATTTTTATATAATAAATAACAAATGACACTAGCGGCTAATAGTTTCAGTTAAAATATTTTCTAATTTAATACGCACATTTAATTATCAAAAAAATGCATAAAAAAAACGTAATTGCAGAAAACTGGACTATTTTATGTTTGATAAATAATCTATAACAAAAAGCACTAGCGGCTAATAGTTTCAGTTTGAATATTTTTAATTTAACACAAATATTTAATTAACAAAAAAATGAATTTAAAAAAAAAAAACATAATTGCAAAAAACTGAACTATTTTATAAATGATAAATAATCTCTAACAAATGGCACTAGCGTCTAATGGTTTCAGTCAAAATCTTTTTTTATTTAACACATACATTTAACAAACAAAAAAATTATTGCAAAAACCTGGTACCCCGCGTGAAATCGAACCTCAACCCTAATCGTTAAAAAGCAACGACATATCTGCACGGCTATTTCATATACAAGATCATCCGTCAAAAAGTTATTTATAAAATAGTATTATTCATAAACGTACCGATAATTTTCGCTTAATTGTGACTACCTTTACTTGTCTTGAAGTAAAACACTATTTCTTAGTAAATAACGATAAAATCAAAATTATTTCAAAACGTTCCTCACCGAAAACGATATTTCACTAATAATTGCCTTTTTAGAATCATTCTTTCATCGATTTATTATATATATTAAGTTATTAATTTAAAAAATACTTGGTACACTTCCACTTATTTATTTTGACCAATTAGCGCTTTCACCCTCTAATGGGCATCTTTAGTTATTACATCATTACAATGGAATTCCATCAAGAATTGTCAATAAATAATTTAAATGAAATAAGATTTTATATCACTTGAATATTCACAAAACGGTGTAAGTTATACATCATTACAATGGAATTTCATCAAGAATTGTCAATAAATAATTTAAATGAAAGAAGATTTTATATCACTTTAATATTCACAAAACGGTGTAAGTTATACATTTTACTATTCTTTATGCATAATTTACTCTTGACACTATTAAATTTTAATTTACTAGTAACGTTTTTATCATAACTCTAACATCTCTTTTAAAGTTTAAATGGATACCTTTAACTGTCATCGTCCGTTAGAAACCTGATATATTTCAAATTTATTTTATTCTTGTTTATCCAATCTTTGTTTTTGAAAACTCACTGAAGTATTCATACTGAAACCAAGGATTAAAATGTAAATTCGTAATATTATGTATTTTACAACAAATTAACTTATAAACCACCGAACAGGACTTAAGTTTTATCCTTATCTAACTTCTATGTTATAATAAACTCGTACACATATTCGATATCTCCTTTTCACATTATAACGGGTGCGTTATAATGTGAAAAGGTTGCGTTACTATCTCACTTGCACTGTCTTAAGTGAAGCAGTTTTATTTTAAATAATAATAGCCCTTAAAAAGAGTGTTGAAAGACTAAATTGCATTTAGGAAAACTGCAAGATTATACTGTAATCGTAAGTTAAATTTTTCTAAGGTAAATCTGAAATTTGGAGTTTGGAGACGTAATGAAATTCACGCTTCATTTCACATTTCATCTTTGGCTACGCAAGTTTCTATAATCCGGTAGTAATAATTTTGGCCTATAGAGGTGTAGCTTGCTCGCTGTATGGAATATGACGTAAACTGATTAACCCAAGAAATGCAATGTATTATTATTATTAGTTACTAAATTTGTGATTTATTTTTTTCATAATAATAATGTAAAATAAAACATAACTTTCGGTGTCAAAAAAATATGGTAGCTGCAAATAATCGGTTATTGGGAGAGCTCGCCCCCGCTAAACTACTACACCACGGAGGCCGCCAATTTAATCTAACTATCAAAAATATTGAAAAATAGCTGTCGTCAGAATTGTAATATTGGGGTTTGTAAAAAAGTAGTAATTTTTTAAAAATAATAACAGCGATAAAGAGGGAACATTTTTTATTATGCAATCCTTGTACTCTGTTCATTTTAAGCAGTTGGGGTGATAAACATCCTTGATATTATGCATGTGTAGCAAGGGATCGCTACTATTACTACTACTACCATCACGCTATTTCCCCGTAGGGGTAGGCAGAGAGAATGGACCGCCACACGCGTCTATCCTGGCATACATGTCTAGCTTCTTCCACATTCATACATCTTGTTACATGCCTTTTGGTTCTGCTTGCTTTTGACATGTCTGACATGATTTGATTTTGGTTTATCTGATTATGGCACATCTTCCTTGGTTGTCCTCGTCTCACGTTATCGATTATTTCTGCTGTATATACTTTTTTACCATTCTTTCGTCATCCATTCGTTTTCCATGACAATCTTATCAATATTATACTTGACTCAGATTAACATTCTCGCCTGATTTCATAATTCGTAACCCTGTCATACATTGATTTCCCACACATGCGCCTAAAATATCGCATTTTGACCACGTTCACTCCGCTTTCATCCTTCCTCTGCCAATTCCGTGTTCCACTTCCATTTATTGTGCAGTCAGTAACCTCACTTCTGTTTTCAAATACCATTACTTTTTATTCACTTTCGTTCATCACCAATTCGCTCTCCAGGCACACATCATACATTCTAAAGACTCTTTGTTGCAAAGCTTCCTTCAAAAATTACTGTATTTTTTTGGTGAGGTATTTCGTTTAGTTTTTTTCTAGTTTGTACTTTTCATTTTACCTTTATGTTTTATTTTAAATTGAAATGAATGTATCTGTTTATAAAACATTTACAATAAATAAAACAAAAAAATAAGGTTTAAGACTGCATTACTCCTCTGGTTTAAGACTGGTACCTGAAGCGTAAGATTGATAACCTTATCTTCTGGTAGTAGACGATCGAGGAACGCTGCGTTGGTGCTCTTACATAGTGCCCTATGCATCATAGGATATGGATAGGGCTATTATGATGATAATGATAATTATAATGACATTAAAAATGTATATTGTTAGTATTATGCAAAATCAAATACACTAAATCTGATTTTTTTAATATTTTTATAATTACTTACGTAAAAAAAACATTTTTAAAATCAAAAACACATATTTGCAAGCTGCATTTTCTGCGAATAACTGAAGATGAAGGGTCAGATAATCTCACGGCTAAATATCAGCCTCCTATCTCTAGCCACCCTTACGCCCAACCCCAACTCCCTGCATCTCGTCAGACGTCCATCTCTGCTGAATGATTGATGATGATGCTGCACTCGAGAACTTCCCAGAGCTGATGGACCAGGGATGCATCTCTTGGGGAGGGGGCGAGAATAGGAGCGGCGCGGTGTATTCCTGATTCACAGGGTGTATCAAAAAGATACAAGATCATTTATTATTAATAAAAACATACAAACAAACCATCACGCCGTTTCCCCGTAGGGGTAGGCAGAGAGAATAAAACGTCAAATCACTATATCTTGGTATACAGACCTCGCTTCCTCTACATTCATACATCTTCTTATGCACGCACGCCGATTATTCCTACTTTTGACGTGTCCATCTTCAAGTATTTGATGGAATTGATCGTGTTATGTCTTTCTCGGTCTTCTTCGTTTTCTGCATCCATCAACATTTGCATCGTAGATCCTTTTAGCCGTTTTTTCGCTGTCCATTCGCTCTGCATGTCCAAACCAACGCAGCACCCCTTTCTTGATTCTGTCAATAATGCATGTCTCAGCCATACACACTTCACGGATCTCGACATTTGTGCACCTATCATACATCGTTTTACCACACATTTGCCTGACGGATCGCATTTCGACAGCATTCAACCTACTTTCATCATCATTTTTACAATTCCATACTTCGCTCCCATACATTAGAGTTGGCACTAGAACTCCGTTGTGAACTGCTAGTTTAGCCTCCTGCGATAAACATTTGTTTGCCAAAGTAGACTTTAGTGCACCGTTCACCCTGTTCCCGGCACTCACCCTCCTTTTCTTTCTCGGCCTTTCCGTCTCTAGTAAACATACTTCCCAGGTACACAAATTCTTCTACCTGATTCAGAATATCTCCGTTCACGCTGATCTCACATTTAGTTATATTTCCATCCCTTTCAAAAACCATCACTTTCGATTTATCAACATTCATATGCAAATCGCTTTTCTTGCATACATCGTAGACTTTTTTTACCAAGAATTGAAGGTCTTCTTTGCTGCTAGCAAGAAGTACAGCATTATCCGCATATAGAAGACAGTTAACAGTTATACCACTCATTTTTGCTCCCATCCTTAAATCTTTCAGTTCTTTAATACAGTTATCGATGTATATGTTGAACAACCATGGTGACATTACACATCCCTGTTTGACTTCTTTTGAAATATTAAACCACGATGTGAATGACCCATTCACCTTCATACATGCTGTGCTGTCCTTAAACAGTGACGCTATAGCCCTTGTCAGGTTACCATTCACTCCATACTCCGATAAAACCTTCCACAATTTCTCTCTGTCAACTCTATCAAATGCCTTTTGCAGATCGACAAATAATAATAATAATATTATTTGTTTGATTTATCCAACGCTATTTTTGTAAAAAATCACCTCAATGGAGCTTCATAAATTTATACGTAAACTTGCGTTCTAACTAAGCTTAAGTTACATATTATATTATCTGATTTAAATTAGAGGGTATGATAAACGAAAGAAGTGAGATTTTAGTAGATCTGAAATGACTGGGACTGTCGACGACTCGTAAGTGTGAAGGCAATTTGTTTCAAAAGCACGATCTCCGAATCTAGTGTTTAGGCCGACAAGTTTTCCTCTGCCTAAATCAAATGCTGACCTGAGAGAAGATTTTCTTTGACATGTATATTCTCTAATATCTTGGAGTATCTTGGAGTCCAATAGGTATCTTGGAGCCATTTCATTTAGGAATTTGAATACTGTCCAGCAAAGCCTGTATGCTAATCTCGAAGATGTTGTGCGATGAAAACTTTTTTTACTCCCGAAATAAGCCTTGCTGCTGCATTGAAAATAGATAACATTCATCGGCTGTAGTATACACAAGTCTATCGCTGTTAATTCTGTCTACATGGTCCCTTCAGTGTCTTCTTCTAGATCTGCTCTGTATCGTCTTTGTGATACTGCAATGGCGACGGTACCTACCTACTGTCTACAAAAGATTCTCTTCGGACATCTATCTCCCTTTGTTAACCGTGGAGTTGATACAGTGCTTTATTTATTTAGTTTTTTATTGCTTACTTCTTGACATGAACACTTAACAAACTTACTACTATGCTCTATTTTTTGTAAATGTATTGATATCATTTTAACTTTGCTAGAATTCCACTCGTCCATGCGCTTTGTAGCTGCACGACTATTGGTTATCTAGCTTTCATATATCAACTTTAAAATACCTAAATTTTGTAAATGGGGTCTAGAATTCCAATCGTCCATGCGCTTAGTAGCTGCAAAACGTGCTGTAATCTTACTCCTTTTTACTATTCATATTATCATTTTTTTTTTAGTATCATTAATACACTTAATTTATTTATCAACTTTTAAAATGTGTAAATGGGGGCTAAATTTCTAACTGTCTATGCGCTCTGTAGCTGCAAGACGTCCTGTAATCTAGCTCCTATCTGTTTTATTTTTTTATTGATCTTAATTGAAAACGGGGAACTAGAATCCCAACCGTCCATGCGCTCTGTAGTTGCAAGACGTACTGGGATATTTATTAATTGTACAGCGCCCTTGAGGTGATTTTCACAAAAATGGCGCTATATAAATTATCTAACTATATATATATAACTTGTCAGCCTTGTAAATCGAAAAGTTGAAACTCTCTCGATTGAAATTTTCTTTATTATTTTGACAAATTTATAAGTACAACAGTAAAAAACAGGGCGCAAGCAAGTGAATCATCAGCAAATAGTTGGATTCTACAATATTTTAGAAATTCACCGATGTTTTTTATACATATGACGAACACGATGTATAAATATATTTTCAACATGATGTATAAATACATACAATATCATTATTTATATCACTACAGAGATGGGTAGAATTTTTTGTTTCAAGATTATGGATATTCGAGCGTTTACAGGGCTTATGACCTGTCATAGGTTGGGTTCAAGTGGCCACTTTTATGTAGAATTCTACAACATTCCCCATTCCGCTTATTAGCGAATATCCATATCGGTGACATTTTTTGGTTTTAGTATATATGTCATGAAACAAGGAAAGCTTTCGCTAGAGCGTTTGGAGCGCCATCTATGTATTCGCTCGAATATCCATAATCTTGAAACAAAAAATTCTACCCATCTCTGTAGTGATATAAATAATAATATACCTACTCCCCCTTGGGATAAAACCCAGAATTGTGTGTGTATAAATATGTAAATATATATACACATACCAAAAATAATATTGTGTAAGACATACAATATCGTTCGAGAGCGGTGTACTGACAAATTATCGATTTATCATACTATGTATGAAAGGCCCAATTGTTAAAACTAAAGTGATTTTCATCCACTCCATCAAATGTTTACAAAGGTAATGTAAATGGCGTGTTATAAAGCACACAATGGGTTTTCAGAGTTTACACTTATAGGAAAATGGTAAGCCTTAATCTAAATATAATCGGCATCGCTTTAAAGGTCGAAAAACAAAAAAAAAAACAGGTTAAAAAAAACATGAATTTAAGAAAACATGTTATTTTAGTTTTTAGGCTATCCTGGAAATTCTGTTTTTGTAAGTTACGACAACTTTATCGGATGTGCGATATTTACTTTTCGTTTTCGGGATAAGGCCAGCAAAAACAAAATTATAAGTTTCACATTTAATGCTTTAAGTTTCCCCTTAAAACACTCACTGCCTGCGTTCAGAAAAAAATATCGCAAGTTTTGAAAATTAAGTATGGCGTGTAAAATTGAAGCTTAAAAATAATTACTTGAAGACTGTAAGTACATCTCCTAACCCCATTAAATAACCCTAAAGATGCAATATTTCATGGTCCCTGCGAATGAAGCTGAGACTGGTATCCTCAATGTTACAAATACTTTTTTTTTTATATTTATTTATTTATTTTATTTTATTTGGGAAATCAACAGTTCTACATACATATTTTAAGTAAACAAACAGATATAGTGTATAAACTCAGAACTAATAACAGATTTTCACATAGTATGCAAAGTTAGTAAAGAAAATATATAACATATCGAATAATTACATACAATTTATACATATAAAAATGTGATTTTCATGTACTCAATAATCAAAGATTTTTTAAATATTTATTTTAAGAACATTAAGTTACTGTAAATTGGGCGGGATAAGGACAAAAATGCTTGAAGAGAGGATAAAGAGGGGAGGGGAGTTGTTTATTAATTATTATAATGTCTACTAAGTTACATAATACATTTTTAGTGTAAATTTTAAATCTGACAGAGTGATGTTTGTGTAATCTTTATTTTTAAATTTTGTATTGTTCATTGAAAAAGTCCTACGAAAAAAAGCATTTTTAACATACGATGTTTTACTTATTGGTACATGAAACAGGTGGTACGGTCTACAAATCCTGGCTGGCACATGTTTTGTTATAAAACCAAGCAGCTCTGTACAGTCAACCATTCCTGTCATAATTTTGTAAAGCAGTAGTTGGTCCGCACACACTCTGCGGTATTGTAGAGAAATGATTCCATGGAAGGTGGAGGCAGTGAGAGTAGATACATAAGAAATACTGGTAACTGTATAGAAGCTTGTGTACATAATGTGTTAGATGAATGAGTGAAATTTTTATTATTTTCGATATTTTATGATGAAAACCACTAACACACCACACATAGTGTTTTTTTTTTCACCTTTAAGTGTTATGTAAGTAATTGTGTTATTCATGTTCACACAATCCACAAACTCATCGATTGTTTTTGGTTTGCATGTAATTTCACGACTGTTGATCGTGTGACTCAATTCATTTTTCCTTGACAGCTTTTTATTTTTTTAAAGTTTTGTGTTTGGATCGGTAACGAACACGAATTGATTCATTGGAATATAATGAAAGGGATAAGAATGACAAAAAAATCCTTAAAATGATAAGTTATACAGTGTTAATAATTGTGTCAAACAATGACTATTTTAATAATGTTATATTTCGGAGTGTCATTTTATTTTATTTTTATTTATTTATTTATATGTTTCTCTTACAAACTATAGTCAATAATAAAAGTAATGTGACGTCACTGGGGTTACCCATGCCGAGGACGCTTAGCAATTTACTTTTTTGAAATGTTTTTAAATTTGAAAATAAACAAAGAAGAGCAAGACTGATCATCTTTCATTCATGTACCAGAAAAATGATCAAGATACGCTTACAATAAGGAAATGAAGATGAATTATAATTAGTGCACGTTGGTGTTAGCTTCTAGTGATATATGTCCAATCAGAACGTTGTTTTTATATTTTTGTGAAACTACTAATTTGCATGTTAGTATATTAAATATTCTGTCGAAAATACGGGTACGCCTTGAAACCCTAAGACACAGAAAAGTCGATAAAGGGTTTTACAAGGTGTTTTTTAAACAATGTCACATCCGAAACCAGAATGATCTGTATGAGCAAGAAGACATATTGGCACATTAAAATAAATTTTCATAATGAATAAAATTTACGAAAATAAAATATTAAAAAAAACAAATGGTTGCCTACTTCTGCAGGGGAGAAACAAGGACAAGAAACAAGAAACCTTCCCTTCTCCCCTGCAGAAGTACACAACCATTTGTTTTCTTTATGTTATATAATTTTTTTTTATTCGTTTTAAATATTTTTTTAATATGCTAATATGTCTTCTTGCTCATACTGATCATCGTGGTTTCGGATGTGACAGGGTTTAAAGAATACTCTGTATACAAATATTTACCAACATGTATTTTAAACTTCACTCAGCTGTAAGAGCCGTACACCGTTTGGTCTGGTTTGACGATGAGACATCACATATTGACGGTAGATTAGGGTGAGATAGGGTCACATACAAAATTCATCAGACCACCACGAATCGTTACTTTGGGAACAAAATTCGCTCGACGTGACGCGGAAGTTGACATCTCGGAGGAGAAAATTACATCTACCTAAGTATTCAAAACACGGCACTCTAAGACAGACTCCCTTCAAACACATCGCATGAAAATATATTTTTAATGAAACATGTTTATTTTTATTTTATTTTATTTTATTAACATAAACGGCAAATCTGCCTTTTACAAACATTTATAATATTAACAGCTTAATATTTTGTTTTTGTTAAACATGAATTTTCTTATACCCAAGATTTATAAATAAAAAAATTAAACCAAAAATTTTACAAGATTTATATCTAAAAAGTTAACCTGAAAATTATACAGCATATTCAGTAGAATGTTTAAATAATAAAACATTCTACAGTAAAACAACAAGACAATCATAAGTACTGTTTCACACAGCTAGGCAAAGTGAACAAACAACTGTACATGAAATGCATGAATAAATCAATATAATTACCAATCACCATCTGTGAAAAAGTTCAAAAGGTTTGTTCTATAGGAACAATACCCTACACTAAATATATCAGATACGTGTGAATAACTGAAGTCTATTTAATACGGCATTACAAGTATACACTGTCCGTGAATTGTTGCTACAAAACGGTGGCACCTGTCTAGACATTCTTCCAGGCACCCTGAAGTTGATGAGAGATAATAGCTCAGGGCAATCCCATATTGAATTTACAATTTTGAATAAATTTAAAAGGTCTATGCACTTAAATTTATATTGGCAAACAAATGTTTGTCGCAGAAGGCAAAACTAGCAGTTCTCGATGGAGTCCTGGTGCCGACCCTTATGTATGGAAGCAAAGACGGAATTGGAAAAACAATAATGATTTTTTTAGTGAAACGATGTGTGATAATTCATGTCGAGATGCGTCTACTAAGTAAGGCTGAGACTTGCATTATCGACAAAATCAACAAAAGAGTGTTGCGTTAGTTTGCACACGTAGAGCGAATGGACGGCGAAAGAACAGATAAAAAGATGTACGATTAGAATGTTGATGGACGCAGAAAACGAGGAACACCCAAGAAGATATGGCACGACAAAATTCAACAAACACTTTAAGCTGGACTTTTCAAAAGTCAGAATAATCGGCGTGCGTGCATGAGAAGAAATATAAATGTAGAGGCAGCTAAGTCTGTATGAAAAGACAAAGTGATATGCCGTTCCATCCTCTCTGCCTACCAGGACTACGGAAAAACGGCGTGATGGCTTGTTTGTTTTTTGTGTTTATACTTTATAAACTGTGTTATTATTATAGATAGCTTATATAGCGCCATGTTCGTAATATAATACCTCGGTGGTGCTTTACAAAGTGATTAAATAAATATTTATAAAATTGATGTATAACAACTACAAAAAATAAAGTGTACCAGAAACAGTTCTCCTTATGGTACCATTTTTTGTTGCCATTTTTTGTTTTGTTTTTTTTGTTTTGTTGTCTAGCTCAATAATGTATTCTTTTCGTTTGCTTACATTTTCAAAGTTCTTATTTATTAATTTTATTTTTTATCATTTAATAAACATAAAATTATACCTTTGTACAACGTTGCTTTGACTATCTTACTAGGGTTATTTACCCCGTCCTGTAAAAATCCAGTAAAAATCCCCGTCCTAAAAAAAAGCCAGTAAAAATATATAAACATATAAAAAACAGTAAGAAATACATTAAAAAATTTATAAAGTTATTAGATATAGTAAAATACATAGTTTAACAAAAACATCGTAAAACATGTAGTAAAAACATATTTAAAAAATGAAGTTAAATTTGGAGTAAAAACGTATAAAAAAAATCAATAAAATACACAGTAAAAAGAAAATGTCAGTCAAAAACATAGTAAAAGATATTGTAAAAAACATTTTAAACACAGTAAATACGTAGCCAAAAACAATGACATAGCAATAAACATAGTCAAAGAGAGCAAATTATATACATACATATATATGTATAGCAAAAAACAAACTTTTAAAAATATAGTAAAAACATAGTTAAAAGAAAAACTTTTAAATGAATGAAAATATAAAACAGATTAAAGTAAAGAGCTTTTGAGCGATGTTTTAGAATAAAGGCATACTTTTGCACATTTAAATACGGCTTTTATTAATTCTTATCACAAATCGATTTAATTTTAAAGTGTTATAAAATATGTAGGCACTGCTTGATCAAAGGAATTTCTCGTCAAAATATTCCGAACACCTTATGTGTGTAATTAATTTAGTACTAAATTTCCATACTGTGGTATTATAACACATGTATGTATTTCGCGTAATACCTTACTAAGAGTAAATTCTACCTAACGCAAAGGGTTATTTACATAGAACTGCACCTTTAAAACGAGTCACTCACTTAATTAACTATCTATTTTGTATACACGTTCAAAAAAAATTTTAAAAATCAACGAAATAATGTATACAGGTTGACTGAAACTAATCCACTTTTTTGTATGGACGAATAACCAATTTCATCGCTCTCGCGATATCGTAAGCAAATATTTTTCTTACTATGCAATTCCAACAAGATAATCATAAATGAATTTTAATGCTTTGATGTTAAAAAACCTTTTTTTAATAAGTAATACCTAGTGCACGTTTTATTTACGGTACGGTGTCTTCCTATTTTGCGTTTTTTAACATTTATATTGAAATCTATTATTTCCATATTGTGTAAAAAATATATCTCTCGCGCCATAATCCAGAGCGAAAATACGGGAATACGTTTTTACGCAAAAAAGATTGAATATTCCGAAGTTCAAACATTAAAAAAATAAAAAAAAGACATACCTAATGTTCAATAATTCCTTTTTCATAATGTATAAAAATTATAATATAATTTAAGCCTTATTTAAGAAATAAAAATAAAATCATAAATACGCTGGTCATTCAACAAGCTTACCCTCCTGTTCACTGCCAAAAATTGACTGACTGAACGAATTTTTTATTTTGTTTCTGTCTCCTTCACATCAACACTGGCCACAGAACAGTCTCTGTCTTCCTTGTTATAAGTTCTATTCTCATGTTCTTTCTTACACGGTAAAGTTCAGAGCCAAAAACTGACTGATTGAACGATTTTTTTTCTTTTATTTTTGTCTCCTTCACACAAACACTGGCCACAGAACAGTCTCTGTCTTCCTTGCTATAAGTTCTATTCTCGTGCTCTTTCTTACACGGTAAAACGGTATTCTCATAACTTTTATTCGTACAATTATTCTCAGCATACCAAAGATAAATATTTGTTGTATTGAAATCCCACATATTTATACAAATTTTACGTTGCAAATTCAGTGTGAAAATGTCAGTTTGAAGATTACAAAAAATAAAATTTCGTCATTTAAATAAATCAGAGAGATATCTTGTATCCTATGACGACTTTTGTTACACTTCAGCCATACAAAAGTTAAAGAATACTTGGCTTGTGCGTAGTTTGCGATTCTCGTCCAAATTGTATTTTTAACACGTATTTTTACTGAAGCTTTTACGTCGAAATGTGAGACTTTTGTTCATACAGCGCTTATATTGTAAGTAAAGAGACATAAATAATATTATCTCGGTGTATGTATAGTATATGTGTGTATAATGCACGGTACGCTAGGAACCAGTCTGGGAGGGGTTTTACTTATTTAAGGAATTGTTAAGGGTGTTACACGTAGATCCTTTTACGTGTAGGAAGTCCTTAGAGAGAGGAAGGATCGTAACTAAATAAGAAATAGGACATCAACACAATATTATTTTAAGAGTAAATTTTTTATTATATTCTATTTTTGTTAAAAAAATAAACACAAAAACAAAAAACAAATTTGTTAATTATATTTATTGATGATAGTTTAATGTAATCAATGTATGTATTAAAAAAAAAAAACGTCAGTTTAATACCTTAAGCCACTAAATTCGACAGAAAAATAATCTGTTTCATTCCTCTCGTGACATCGTCAGACTAGTACGGTCTTTAAGAAGTTAAAACTCAATATATAGGCTACTACTACCATCACTCCATTTCTCCTTAGGAGTAGGCAGAGAGGATGGACAGCACCGTCGTGGCTGTCCATCCGCTCTGACCTATATAGAGATTTTTAAAAATCCACTGTAAATATTTTTATTTTATTTTATTTCATTGGAAAGCCAACAGACATTTATAAATTTATAAGAATTAATTATACCGTAAATACATATCATAAATTCCAATTAGAGGCTTCCACATAATATTGTTATTGTAAATGTTGTCACATAAAAACTATATATACCATAAAATAATTAATCATACAAAACTTATAATATTACTCGAAATGTAAATCTAAATGTAATAATAATGCATAATTTATATGAAAACAGTTTACGTAATTGTATGTGTGTGACGTTTTTATTCATGTTTATGTGAATATGTGTATGTATGAATGTATGAACGAATGAGGGAGAGGGTACATGTACGCGTACAAATGAATGAGGGAGAGGGTGCGTGTGAGTGGGTGCGTAAGTAAAACTTGTTATTATACTTTAAATGATACAGGAAAGAGTAAGAAGTGTGATTATTATTTTTTTTAAATAGTTCATACCTACTTTCGAAACCTTTTTGAGAATATTTAAGTCAAGAAATGTCATTATTGTATTTTCTAAAAGTATGGTAAATTTCAAAACGTTATTCTGAAAAAAGGCATTTTATTTATACACACTGAATGAATAATGTGCAACGAGTCCCATATAATACGGAAGTTAACCACGCCACAATACGATGTAATGTCAACAATAAACCATGGTAGGTATGCCAATACGCGTGCGTTGGTATAAAACGAACATACAAACACATATTATATGCACCTACATAATATATAAAAAAGAATAACATATAAGTTTGATAGAAATGATTCGAAAGATAAAAATCAGGTGTCACGAATAGTTGAAAGATTTGGGTAGGTAGGAAAAAATTACCTCAAGGCAATATGCCCGTCCCCATGCATATGTATGTAAACCATATATGTGTATAAAGTATTTAAATAAATCAATATACTTACGCATATAAGACAATTTAAATTGATGTATTGAATATGCAACCATAAAAATAAAAAAATGTTATTATTTGCAATATTGTATAGTATTTTGCACAATTTTATTCAACATTTTCACTTTTCACGTGAAAAAATTATCGCCTACCCCTGACCTCAGATGCTATTCAAAATATTTACTTTCAGGATCCAAATTGCTAAACTGCGACAAATAATGGCACCTTAATATATCACCCCATACAATTTTCCCCCGTGAATTTGTACCACGTCACGTGATATTTTGATTATTATTTATTACGAGACCTGTCGACAGAAATTAAATTTTACATTTGACACGTTTCTCATCTTAATTGAACGAAGTTATGCAGAAAGCAGACAGTCCACAATTTAAAAAAAAATCAGATATTGGTGTTATCGAGTACAGTCAGGTCAATTATATGTTCTGTTAAAAACAGCCAGGCTGGTTTTATGCAAATAACTGTAATAATCTTACAAAGTTAACTAATACCACTTTGGGAGAAAAAGATTTAGAGTATTATTCAATTAAAATCTATAACCTACTTCCACTATCTATTTAAACAATTAGTAACGAGAAAATGTTAAAAAAGGCTATTAAAAAAAGTGATAGTTGGGCTAGGTAGGTAAAATGGATTGTCTCGTTCGCCCAAACCAATATTTAATCAACTGCTCTCAAATGTATAGTTTATGTTATGTTTTTGATCTTTCATTGTGCGTTTTATAATATAAATAATATAGATGTACATAAATTTGTTATAAACATAAATATATAGTGTTTAAAACTGTCTGAACATTTTGTTAATTTTCTCTGTTTACTAAGTCTTCTTTGTTTATTTTCACATATAAAAATAATATCAAAAAGTATGTTGTTAAGTGTCTTCGGCACGGGGAATCCCAGTGAGGTAACGTTATTTTTACTATTCATCATATTTTATAGTGGGAAAAATATGAATAAATAAATCACCTACGGAAAATAGCATTGATTGAAAGAAGCGTTTTTTTATTTTTGTTTTTAGATTTTTAAATTGTTTAATATTAAAACAAAACAAAGACGCATAAAATACAAGAGTCGATTTCATTTTATGTACATTAACATTTGGCAAACTAACAAAAATGAATAACATATACGAATGAGTAAAATATGTGTATGTGAAAACATGAATGAATTATTGCACGATCATAAACACTTCCAAAGTTTTATTATCGTGACGATACAGGGTGATCAATTAACCCTGTCCTATTCGAAAACACGATGATCAGTATGAGCAAGAAGACATATTGGCACATTAAAATAAATTTTAAGAATGAATAAAATTTAAAAAATAAAATAACAAAAAAGCAAATGGTTGCTTACTTCTGCAAGGGAGTAACAAGGAGGGTGGGGAGCGGGGAGAGGGGAGTCTGATAGGCAACCATTTGTTATTAAAATGCTTTGTTTTTTTTAATTTTCTTTGTTCTAAATATTTTTTTCAATATGCTAATATGTCTTCTTGCCCATACTGATTATCGTGGTTTTGGATGTGTCAGGGTCTAAAGAACATCCTGTATACAATTAAGCGCTAGGGACGTATTTCCTTCCGTTCGGATCATGTTCAATTTTTGGATGCTTAGTGAGGAAAAGGTTAACTGGATGTTTGTTCTATTTTTTATATTTTATATAACTATATACAAAAACTGTTGTTTTTCTTAATTAAATATAAATTAAATGAAATTTTATCAAATTAATAAGTGATTCTCTACAATTAAGCACTCTAAAAGAAATGAAAAATTATATAATTTGTTCCATACATAATGACGCAACATACATCCAAGTTTTACTAGGGCTGACAGTTTTCTGCAAAATGCACATTTTAGGCTATGTATGGGGCAACCAGACTTGAAAAAATATAAAAATGATCAAATACACAATTAAATTATATTTTGTATTATAAAAAAACGAATACATGCATTGGTTATCATTAGTTAAAGCAAAAAACATTCCAATTGTTATGTAGATTAGATCATTAACTTTTTTCACAAAAGCGCAATTATCTCAGTTTCACTTTTCTCTGGCTGGCTGCTTTCTGTATAACTACGTCCAATTTGCACCCCTTCTCATGGCAGACTATGCACGCCAGCAGCCAACTCAGATCCATTTGTTGATATATTAGATAATATTCATATTTTATGAATGTCTGTCTACAAATGTTGTTTGGCGTTTTTTTATTAAATTTGGTAAGGTATCTACAACGTCAGGAACTTGCATAGTACTGACCCCCACCACTATGAATAAGGTATCCAAAATAAAATACATTTATTGGATTTAATTTTAATTTTATTTTTTTGAATAAACAAGAGTGTATAGTGTGACGCATTTCGTCTTGTTTGGACATTATCAAACTTACTTAAATATTTAAATACCCTAATAATATTTTTTTTAATTAATAAAGATCTATGAAATACTGTCTAGTAAAAAAAAATGGAATTTGTAATTTTGAATTCCCGCAAAAACGGTCATTCTTCTATGCCTGATCTGAGCCAGTGTAGTTGCGTGCGGTATTTGGTCATGTGGTTAAATTTGCGAAGATTAAAAATATGGCGTGTACAAACATTCTGCAATCGTCGCAAATTATCAAGCAGTTCAGAATCAGCATCTGGGTAACATGCGTCTGCGTAATCAAGGAGTGGGAGAAGTAAGCTCTGGACTAATGTTTACTTAGCATTGATTGGCAAGAAATTCTGCAATCTTTCAAGTGAGTGCAAACTGATATAAAGTGTACAGGTAACTTCGTTAACCTGATCGTATCACTTTAAATGATTAAGTATGAAAATACCTTCGTTTTTGGATGGAATGGAATTTCTGTGTCATTTATTTTGAAAGGGGTAGTGTAGAAACATTATCTTTAAAATACATTTTTTTCTACCAACAAGTACATTCATTGCAAAACACATTCTTAATATGTAACAAAATTAAAAAAAAAAAAAACATTCATGAGAAGATTGCGAAATTTAATAGATATAAAGAGTAGTGTTCTTATGTACAAAACAATCAAATGTCCACACATAAATTACCGTTCTTCCATCCTTTTTTTATGTAATGAAGGAGACATTAAAAATATCCAATTTTTTAAAAATAAGGCGATGGGATTATACTTTTAAAAATATCTATTCTAATGTAGAAAAAATGCACAAAGAAATTCGCTTGCTCACAGTTAAACAGCAAATTTAATATAATGTAGAAATTAAGGAGATGAATAAAATAAAAACAATAATAAAATTTAACCAACAATGTCATACATATGAAACCAGGGGTAGAAAAAGATTACCATTGAGAAGAAAAACAGAATATCAAAACTCATTGTACAAGGGATTGAAGCTGCACAATGAGTTACCTGAAGAAATAAAGGATATAGAAAAGATCGAAATATTTCAAATTAATTAGAAAATATATCTTATTGAGAAATTAAAAAATAAATAAAATTGTAACATTATTAAAAGTTTATATTAGTTCTAAATATGTTATGAACTAACTTAATAAAGCACAAATAAATAATAAATAAATACATTTAAAAAAAAAAAATCTTAATTAGTTTAGTTTTCTTCCTGTAAAATTCAAATTTTAAGATAGTTAAATGACATTTTTAACTTTTAAATAGAAATGAGTGCAACGTCATAACGTAATTTTCTAAAAATTCTGTTGATACGGTAAACGAATTAATGTGTAATATATGCATTGATGTTTCAGTATTATTATTTATTCACCAACAACCTAGTGAAGTACACAATATATTTAAATAGCGTCAGCTAAAAATACCCGCTCATCGAATTCATTACGAATTCACCAAAGTATCGGTAAATCTATTGGTCCGTGACTCCGCATAACTTTACCAAAATTTCCGAACGTTTTCCCTTTTTAGCGTGCTCATAATATTGTCCCTAAACGCGTCAGCAATAAACCGAATTTATGCGCGTCATATAATTATGCACCCACAGAACTCGGTACCCGGACAATTGTACCGCCTCTTAATCTTGCAGCCTTTTATCGGAAATTTAATTTGTCCATCTGTTCGTAAAAGTGCTGGCCGAGGGCTACTTTTATGAACAGGCGCGCCCCGAAAGGGTAATGAACATGCATTTTAAGTAGAACAGGGTTGAAATTGCCAGTTGACACATCCACTTGACCATTAGGATTTCTACTCTTTTGTTACGATTATTGTTATACTGAAACATAAACACACCCTAAATTTGGTCGAGTTTTATATGTTTTACAACGCAACTGTAAAGTTCCATAACGCTCGTCCTAGAAATAACTTAGATCTACTTTTGCGACCCTAATGTGCATTTTAATAAGGAAATATCACATTTCTTTTTACAATTATAAATTAAAAAGAGTCTATGAAATACCATCTGACTTATTAGTAGCTCTAAAAATATTTTTTAAATTATGATTTTTTATTCCCGCGAAAACCGTTCATTACATTAGCCCCCTGTTCGTCAATATGTAAAACGTCACTATTCGCTTAAACTTTGACCTTTGATCGCGACCGTTAAAATTTAAATAGAAATACGCGTCGCGTCGTCACAAATCTTAACGTCACAATTTTCAAGGCCAAACATGTAGCGTTTTCTTGAAGACGTATTTTTCAACAATTCTATTTAAAAAAATATTAATGAAAACATTTTTCCACAATGCTCATATTGATTTTGAAGATTCAAATATTTTTAAAAATCCATTTTAGATATTTTTATCGGTATTCGTAGTATGTGACATTTCTCTATTCTGTTTTCGGGGATTTTAAAAAATAGTATAATATGCTTTAGAATGATACACAAAAACCGCCCTTGAACCTGTAGCAATTGCACAGAAATCTTTAATCCGAGTCATTTAAAAAAAACCATTTCGCTATCCAAGTGACTTGCTCTTCAAAAAATGCATAGTACTGAATATTATTCAACGGTATATATTGAGAACGGTAGTGGTTACACACATAAATAGAGACATTTACCAAAGCGTCAACCACAACCATAATACAAGATACTCTAATAGGGATCTGATACTAAGTGAAGGGGTCAACACTGTTCTGACATCGAGACAACACTATTACGTAGGCAAAAAGGTCCATAACCTTTTGCCAGAATCGTGGAAAGTTATGACAGGTCATAAGTCCTGTAAATGCGTAGATACCCGTATTCCCTCCTCAAAAATGTTCTCCTTCTCTGTTACAATAAATTTCGATCTAAAAGTACTATCTCAATCAGAAATCGTTCTTATTTTACAAAAATTTCTACGAAATATGTCAAAATCTAAATTATTCAGATCAAATATTTGAATCACGTTTGAATGTATGAAATCAAATAATGTATTGCATGTTTTATCTTATGTGTACTTATGACGTTTTTTTAAAAAAACTTGAATATAATAAAATAGTATTTATATTTCGTGTCGGGGTAACATTTCTACGCAAAACGGCCTTTTAGCGTCAATTCTCCACATTGTGTAACGAGGAACGACTTCCTTGAGTTAAATTATGGTCACTGCTTCGCAATTTCCTTTAAATGTATTTACCCTTATTCTCTATTTGACATATAAGGGAAACAATTAAACAACTGTTTGCAGGCGGCTCCCACCCCTCGGCCGGAGGATAAATGGGGCTAATATTGCCGGACACTCAGAAATGTAAAAACCAATGCGAACCTGGAGTGGTCACCCCCACTATTTCCTTATCTGCAACTAATAGAGCATAGGGCACCGCATTGGTACACTTATTAGGATGTTCATTTCTAAAATATGGATTTTACCTTTTTATTTTTATTTTTATGTGTTAAGACCCGTGTAGAGCCTGGGGTTTTGAACTGTCAGTAGCGTCGCAGTGAGCCACATCTTGCTGGAGGATGCAATTCTATAAATGCTGCAAACGCCCAGTTACATTCCATAGGCAGCACTACTGACTAGTCCTACTCGTTAGCGTCCACGTCGCAAACCCTAGGCAATGGGATCACACTCATAACGGTGTGATCACAGCAGATAACGAGAGGATGAAAGGCGAGGTTTTTGCGCCTCAAAACCAAAACCAACCAGCTAAGGGAAGGTAACCCCGACGGAAAAATCCACCAGAGAAGGCAACGGGAAACCACTCTGGTCATCTTTTCCCAGGAATCATTACGGCGAGTGCATCAATAAGCAGTCGTCCTGATAACAAGTCACAACTCCATGGGACCAAAGTCTTGTGTTAAGACAAATATATAACTATAATCCAAATGCTTTTTTTCCAGGTTATATAAACATCGAGTTTCCAGGTCCGTCCATTTTAATGAAAAATATCGAAACAGTTTAGTAAAAAATAATACGCAAAAATCTCATGAAGTTAAAACTTTTCATACAAAAGTTTGAACATTTTTTCAGTTTGTTTACTACACTTGCAATAAGTGTATATTTATGTTTGTCTATTTTTACATTTTATGTGTTTATAATCATTTCATCATGAATCATCGTACCATAAGATTTTATCTAACGTAGGAAGCATATAATCTGAATCGTCACAATAAATTCATCTTCTTTCTGAATCATTAGATGGAAAAATATCATCAATCACGCGCATTTAATGGTAGGGAAAAGGCGGACGTCCTATTGAAAAAAATATATAACGAAAAAATGATGACATCGACTCTCGTCCATTAAAACCGCTCCGTCTAGTTACTTACATCATTTTACCCCTTATGCCTTGTGAACAGAACAGCCTTTAATGGGAAATAGGAAATGGACATTTCAATATCACCCTAGAAATCTAAAAATAATATTCTAACTATTCATTAATCGTATCTCCTAATCGTTTTTTAAAAAGCAACCTATAATTACTATTTAAATACGAAAATTGTTACTGTATCTTCAAAGCGAGAGATGATCGGTCAATTTTATGGTATTTTTTTTAATTCAGCAGGTTTACATTCAAATTTTTGTTGCTGGCCAATAATAATTTTATAAATTTACATTTTGAAAACGTCGCATAATAAATAATAATCAATATAAATGAATCATTACTGCTAATAGATAAAATAATTCAAAAATAATATCAACAATATTTTGAGTGTGTCTAAATTTTTGTAGACAGGCTGTTTGTTCCCTTCTCGAAAAGGTTTTCCCTCTCTGTTGCAACAAATTTAGATCTAAAAATAATATAATTAAAATGAATCAGCAATGTTTTGAGTATGTCCAAATGGTTGCAGACTGGCTGGATTTTCTCCCCGGGGAGTTGTTCATATTTAAATTTATTGCAAGAGAGAGGGAAAACATTTTTGAGAAGGGAATATGGGAGTCTAGGCATTTACAGGGCTTATGCAAAAGTCAACAGATGGAAAAATTAAGGAAATGTGGGTGTTAAAACATAGGCAGAATGGTGAAAGTTACCCAGTGTGAAAAGTGGCTTCTTAAACCATCCAATGACAGGTCGTTAGCCCTGTAAATGCCTAGAGTCCCATATCCCTTTCTTAAAAACGTTTTCCCTCTCTGTTGCAACCAATTTAGAAATGAATCAGACTTAAAATTATTGTATATATTATTTATTAATAAACGCTGTTCAGGTCTGGTACTAGACTAAAATAAAGTTTTTCATTATTGTTTTTTTTTACTTACTTAAAAAATCGTATTTACAAATTTATTTTCAAACAAAAAAACAAAAATATGTTAATGTCCCGATAAACCGCTTTTATTATTTGGAATATAACCTTTTCCACTTGTTTAGCATAAAACCAAACAATAGACTTGCCCCTGGCTTTTACGTTTTCGTCAGTAGTTTAAGTAATTAACCTCAGTAGTAATTTACACTTAACTTTACATTTATGAAAAAATGTTATAAATGTTTTACTAATGACCTTTCTTTCATTTGTTCCAGGTAAGCCGTAACACATACTTAGGTGTTAAATAATTAAGCCTTATTTCTTCATAATTTCCAGTAAGTATTCTAGAACATTTTTGCCTATAAAACATGTGATTGGTGTAAAACTACAGTGATTCATCTAAATTTTACTAACGTATTTTTCGGACGATATGACGCATCAAACCATAAGAAGCACCCCAATTTTTGGTTGAATTTTCAGAGTAAAAAGTGCGTCTTATGGTCCAAATAATACGGTATTTGTTTTTCTCAATATTTGTTGACCTATATAAAACATCGATAACCAATCTTATATTTTATAAGCACTCCCAAGGATAACTTGTTCTAAGAAAAACAAATGTACTATAACAATAAAAGTTTTGTAATATTTTTTTCATTGTTGTTTATTAGAGCACACATAATAATATATTTCAGTTTGCCCTACTTTAAGATTTAAAATAGGTAATAAACAAAATAATAACTGAAATAAACTGTTTCAAAATATAAAAATTATAAGGAAATATGGTGTGTTTACGTTTTAAAAAAATATATTTTTGAATAAACGAAAAATTACGATGGTAATGGTGTTGTTATTTTTTCCGTGTGAGCTCGATAAATTTTATGCAAATTTAAAATATGAATATTTTGATTTAACTGAAAACTATACGTTTCGCACTCTTTGGAACAAACGGTACATATTACGTTACCACGCCATATTTGTATATTAGGTCTTTGTCAGAAACATATTCGGCATTCATGACGGGTGATGTCAAAGTGACCAGACGCCAACTGCGGGTCGTTTTGTATCGACTAGATTTTAAGCCCTAAATGAATTTAAATTGAAAATTGAAAATCGGGTTTTGTACATTGATAGTTACATAATAATAACTTCAATACGCTCTTAATATTTAATGCGTTTTCCCGATTTCTAATAAAACTTCTTTCACATTTTAGTGTAATGGACTTTGGAAACATTGCATTAATATATTTTTCATGTTTGAGTTAAGTATCTTCGACGGTTTCTGTGCATTTCCACCCCGTAGTAATGTTTGTACCAAGCTTATCACCACCCTTGTTAAGTTTCATAGTAAACAGAGATGTCTCGTTCTGTTATGGACCCTAGACCCATTATTCAGATGTAATATATTACCGAGGGAGCCTGTGGCACAGTAGAACCCCTGCCGATATAATAAATTAAGAGTATGTTATAAAGAACGCACAATTTTTATGCTCTTTTTAGTAACTCAATAGCACCAAATTAAAGTAAAAGCTTCTTTCATTTAACTTTTTAACGTAAGTTTTTATTTTAATTAAAAAACGTATTTTCATTTATTCATCAAAATCATTTTACAAAATAAGGATAAAATTACATAAGGTATGATATGCTGTTTTTTTTTTCTTTCTTTAAATATGCTTTTTGCTATACAACATACATTCATTTTTTTATTATGACTTTAAATATGTTTCTTACTATGTATTCTGTTTTTATGTTTTCACTGCATTTATTACTTTGTTTTTATAATTAATTTTTTTTGCTACGTTTTTTTTTTACAACATTTTTTACTATGTTTTTACTACATTTTTACTATGATTTTACTACAATTTTACTATGTTTTTACTACAATTTTACTTTGTTTTTACTACAATTTTACTATGTTTTTACTACATTTTTTACCATGTTTTTACTCCATTTTTTACTTTGTTTTTCACTTTATCCTGTATCTTTATAACTGTTTCTATAAACTGTTTTTTATATTTTTTTGACTGTTTTAGAACGGGGTAAATAGCCCTAGTTAGACAGTCAAAGCAACTTTACATAAATTATCATTATAAAAAAAAAAAAAAAAAAAAAAACTTTTATTTACATATCAGTTACTAATTAAAAATACTTGGTACACTTCCACTTATTTATTTGACTAATTAGCGCTTTCACCCTCTAATGGGCATCATCAGACTGGTGAATATTAAACAGTGTAGGGATAATTTATATAAAACTAAATATTATCTTAAGTGTAGGTACATTTAAAAATAAGTTGAAAATGATACAATACGCAATATTTCAATGGAACAGAGTGAGACAAATTATTGAAACATGTGTTGGCGCTGTACTTTAAGAGAAGATTCTAGTAAATGAAAAACATTGATTGTTTTAAAACAATGTACATGGTCCAACTGAGGGGGCTTATAAGGGTAAGCTTTTTAATTATATCTGCTGATTTATTAAAATTAAATTAAATCGGGTTGTGATCCTGTGGCTAGTGTCTCGGACTTATGGACCAAAGGTCCGTGGTTCGAATCATACTCTACCCCAATTTGATTCCCATTTTCTAATAGTGAGTTATTTACAACTCGTTGAAAATGGCCCTCAAAATAAAATATTTGGGTAAATCATAAGAACGCAAATATTTCTTTTTCTTTTAAAATAAAAAAAATATATGAAAAAATCTTCTATCGTCATTATTTTTTATCATATTTATTTCTAAAATTTCTAACTTATCTAACTTTTGACCATTATATCCTACATGTCCAATATTTATGTTTTTTGAATCGGGAAAATTATGTTTTAATTCATTTAAATGTGATGCATAGTTTAATATATTGTTATTTAATCTATGTGAAGCTAAATATTCTTTCAGACTATATTTAATTGCTCTCCCGCTTTGTTCTATATATGAACTAGAACATGTACATGTTAATTCATATTTTCCGCTTTTTTCAAATTTGTTGACCTGATTTTTACTATTAATTCATGTTTGGCCCAAAGATTTTGTATTATAAAACGAAACTAAAAGATTATTTTTTTGTGACACTTGTTTTATTTCGTCATTACAATGGAATTCCATCAAAAATCGTCAATAAATAATTTAAATAAAATACATAGGTATATTTGTAGATATTTCAATAATAACGTTTCTACCTCTCTAATAGAGTAAAACCTCGTCTTATGCGAGGGAGTTTGTTTTTTGCTAACAACAAATTCATTTTAAATTGGTCAGAATAAATGCTTAGTGACTCAATAGCCCAAATTCAAGTAAAAACTTATTTTATTTTATTTTTTAGCTTATTTTGTTAAAAATAAATTCGTTTTAAAAAGGTAATAACAATTGCTAAGTGAATAAAACGCCATAGAAACACCTGTATCATGAAACAGCAATTATTGTTAGTATATAAGGCAACTTTATCAATATTAAAGTTAGTTTGATAATGTCCTTACAAGACTAAATGCGTCACATTATTTATTTATTTATTTTCAATTCACAAACAGTCAAAGATATCACAATATAAATACAATTTATAAAATTAAAAATAATAACACTAAACATCTTTCACCAATTATATGTGAACACCAATAGTCACAAAAAAAAATTAAATTTGTTAATAGACCAGAATTTAGTATTCATTATATGTTATAAAAGCGGTTTATTAGAATTTATATAAGATTAATTTTAATAAAATTTAATTTAAGATAGATGCAATTTATACAATTGAATTTAATTTTACTAGATTATCAATAAAGTCTCGTAGGAGTAATAAGTTTTTTTTTAATCTATATCAATAATTACAGTAATAATAATCACAGTAAAATAATATAAATAAAAAAAATGCGTTCTCTTATTAAGTGTATCCGTTTTATTATTGTGCACTCTTGTATATATTTAAAAAATAAAAGGAGGATTTAATTCAATAATAGAATTTTATTTTGGATACCTACCTTAACAAATTTGAATCTGGAATTCTACCAATTAACAATGTTCAATATTGATGTTTTTTGTTGATATTTCTTGATAAAACTCCCCATAGTTAATGATTATGATAAACTTATAAATAAACTTATCAATTAAAATTCTTGGTTTAGTCTTATTTTTTGTTATTTTAACCAACGAGCGTTTTCGCCTAAGTATGCATCTTCAAGACTGGTCAATTATTAACAACGTTAACAGTTTTTATACTTTTCTTATAAAAACTGTAAAAAAAAAAGTGTAACATATTTGGAGATAAGATCAAATAATTATTTTAACAGGAGACAGAAAACATAAATATTTACAACTAGTTTGCTAAAATAAAAATAAAAATTTGCCAAAATAAAAATAATAAAAAGTAAAACAAAACCAAATAATTTTATCCTAATCATTAACGATGTTAAAGTTAAAATACCATGAACATATTACAACAGAGACGAAGAACATTTTAGAGAATATCTCACCCGCGTAATTAAAGGTTTCAGCTCTTTAACTTCACAAACATCAACAGATGAAAGAATTGAAGGGATATAGATGTTCAAATATGGGCGGAATGGTGAATGTTACACAATGTAGATTCCTAGACTTCTATATTACCTTCTCTAAAATGTTCCTCAACACTGTTGTAATATGTTAATCTTTTGTAAAGGTTGTCTGAGTCTTTTGTTTAGTTTTTTTATATTTTTTTTTATTTAAATATTTTGTTTTTTTTACAATATACATGAGAGGTAAAACAAAGCATTCAAAAATAAAGGATAATTACATAGCAATGAAATGCATATTGAGTAAAAATATTAAACAAAAAAATCCCACAAAGGCATGGCCTATTCGTGGGTATACAAGAAAATGTTAATGAATTTTTGCTCCTATAATAATGAGACAGTTATAATATTTTAGTGTAACATAAAAAAGAGATGATAAAATATTCTGTAAAAGATTAAATAGTATTTTTGTATTATAGTAATTAATAGGAAATAAAAAATATTTTAAAAAAACATTAAAATATTCCTTATTATTTAAGGGCAACAAAATATATCATAGAAAAAAGAGTTCATATCTTAAGTTTAAATCCAGGATAGTGCGTGTTTTTTAAAAGAAGGAAAATTGAAAAAGTTTGGAATCAATGAAATATTATCAGTAAAAAAGAATTTAAAACAATTGTGAGCCTTGTTTTGCAATGTGGTATTTCTAACACATGATTCTTTCTTTGACTTGATCTATTTGAATTACTTGTAAATAAATTGTCGTTCTTAAATATATATTTTAAACATTGAAAACAATATATTTGTCTTATGTCTAAAAGTTTAGCTTCTTGGAACAATTGGAAAGAGGGAAAAGTGTGATTTTTATGCAGCATTATATTTAATATAAATTTTTGAAGAGTTCCTAATGGTTTAATATGGTTGTTGTAAGTTCCCCCATCCAATTTTGTTTAGCAGTTTATTCTAAAATTTTAGTCCCATGTCTCAACTGTCCTTGTCTCGTTTTATAATGTTGAATATGATATTCTCGTATTGTTCAGATATTCTCGTATTGTGTCCATGTTTATTACAATTTTTTTCTAGTTTTAGTTCTTCGTCTGCAATTACATCTGTGGCTAATTTATAAATTTATTATTAAAAATTCAAGTTAAAAGAGTGCGGTTACATTTAATTGTTTAGTTTGTTTAATGAGTTCTTTAGTTGTTGTTATCCTTATCCAAGGGAGAACATACGCATAACATTAAATTTTACCTACCACTGAAGAGTTACTTAAAAATAGGTTTCCTTACTCATACTTTATTTAAGTATTTTTCAAAGTTTCAAATAATGATTAAATAAATAAATAAAATATCGTTCAAAAAAACTGCATACCCTTGAGGCTTTCACCTTTGACTTAACTTAACCTTTTTTTTGTATTTTCTCCTAAGTGATTTTTGTCCGTCCTTAAAACATTCGACGAAGCCCTTACCTAAATATCAAGTACTTCAAAGTTTTTGACTAGAATTTTAAAATTCTTTAAGATTCTTCTCGAAAATAATTTGTATAAATTAAATCTGTATAACGCCCCCCCTTTCTGACTTAATCTCTCCATCCCCTTCGTTTCACCCCCTTAACACCCCTCGGAAAATGTAAATTGGCTACATTCGTTGTGTGTTCGCCATCCCTCTGTATTTGCTACCCCTCTAAGCTTAGTTTACCTTATTTCTGTGTGTAATATTTGAAAAAATGTTTTCAAACGATATTTTTTTTGTTTAAACGCCAAAAAAGTACCCTGTATTTGTTTTTCATTTATTCTCTCCCTTTCGCGGGGGAATTCCTATTTTTTTCTTTGTATTAAGGCATTTACTTTAAGGAACTTGCTCTTTCTGAATGTTTACGTCAAATATCCATTTAGTTGATATTTCGTTCACACACACATAGTTCCACCTTAAAAATAGTATCGTAAAACTCACATTTTCCGGATAAACGAGTGCCCGATTTTATTGCTTTTGAAATAATACAGCGAATTGGAATCACATTAAAAACTTACTTGAACACGTCCAGCAACGTTAATTGCATAATGAATTTATAGTTGAAAACTTCGGGATTTTTTTTTATTTTGATAACGAAGATACCGATCTGGATATTTGGCAATCTGGGTGGATGGATTAGGGATTAATGGAGTTCTACTCTACTTGTAAAAATATTTTTATCGGATATGGAAAATCTCGGTATCTACTTATTTTTTTTTTTATTTTTTTTATTTAGTTTTATGATTAACATAGTCTTATATATATTTACAACACAATATTTACATCTATACTATGATAACATACACTGATTTATACTCACTACTGTTCCTGTTGTGACATAAATATTTATCCAATAAGTAAAACAGATTGATTTATTTTGTGTTTATTTTGTAGAACTCCATATTTAAACTTATAATATTAGAAATCAAACACTGATTTGAGTCTACTGAACACTTTATTTTATTTTTAGAAATGTAGAAACAAAATTTCGTAACAATTGTTTCGCCTTGTTTATGGTATTTTCAAACGAATGTGAAGATTGGATGGATTGAATGCTTTTATATAGTTATATAATTCGAGGTACCTACTTAAGTAAAAAATAAAAATAATCTTATGAACTGTAGCATTAATCATAATTGAGGGAAAAACCAATAGTTAAGGGTAAGGCTAAATGTTTATTAGGTAATGGGGAAATTAGTTATTTATAAATTATTATGAAAATAAAACTTTGTTAATAGTGTTACCCAATTTTTATTATTCTACAAAAACACTACTACAGTTTCGGGAGAGCACTCCTCCCATCGACGGGTGATATAAAACTAATATAGTAAAAATTGAATATTGTTCACAATGTCAAAACTAATAACATAGTTTTATTTTAATAATAATTTATGATGAAGTGTTACGAAGCGAATGCCGATTCAATCAAAAATATTAGGTATTTATTTTTGAATTTCGGAAAAATTCATAACAAACTAAGTATTTATTGACATATGTAAAACAGACATCACATTCAAGTGATTTTTTTTTACCTACTAGAAAACGCCATAAAATATTAAATTTTTTATGTAAAAGAAAAATTCTTGTTTTCTTTTTTTTCACATGTTGATATAGTCTAATATATACACGCGTTGAGATAATTTAGAACGATTAGAAATTAGTAAAGCCATTAATCAAAAACTTCAAATAATAAATAATCAATTAAATTTAACTTCGAGTCCTTTTTTAAAATTATTCCCGTTGTGATTTATTTTATCTTCTTTCTCTATCTTTCTTTCAATTTTCTGTCTCTTTAATACAATATTTTAGTATATAAATAGCAACGCGTTTAATTATAAGTTAGTTAAATTCCTGACGATGAGGTAGTAACCTCGAAACCGGTCGAAGTGTAATTAAAAGAATTAAGTGGTTTATACACATTTATAAACAAATAAGTGTAAATAATTGATAATTAAAAAATGTAATACAAAGAATCATTATTTATTTATTCAAATGTACATTACAGCACTTCTGCCGATTACAATATACAAAGGTTATAAAACCGTAATAGAATTATAAAAAGGTAATAGATTATTGAACGTTATTCTCTACCTTCAAATACTAAATACTCCACCCTGATGCGGCAAAAACAATTAAAAATGAATGCAACCTTCGGTCTAAGAGGCTTGGCCTACTGCTCGGTTAAAGTGTACAATCTACTTCCATCATCCATAAGGACAATAAGTTAGTATTCACTATATAAAAGTGCTATTAAGAAATGGATTGTGGAGGTGGTTTGCGCACGGATCGATGAGTGGATCAAACCAAATAAGTTAATTTTTCGGGTGATAACGTGTGTGTTTGATTTGTTCCGACGTTTTGGCTACCATTGCAGGAGCCGTCTTCAGGGTAAACTAAGTGTTTTGTAGAAAAAAGGGTGTGTTTAAGTACTAGTAAATTGTACCGTGTCGCAGTCGGCAGTAGGCACATTTCTATTAATTTTTTTTTGTATGTAGTGCTGGGAACCATGTTGAGTTTAATTTAAGTCTTTGTTTATGTTATTTGGGTCTATACTGGTAATTCTATGTTTATTTATATATATATATTCATGTATATTTACATATATTTATATATATTTTATTCATAATTGCGCCAAAAGATCAAGTAAATTCGACCCTAGCGGAAGACCTTCTAACAATATCGTCACCTCACGTACGCGCTAATATTTATAATATTTTGTTTTGCACAAACTTTTACCCTAAATTTGCCTAAAAAATACCAGATCTGGTAAAATCACGACTTGAGAGAGATATACTTTGCTTCATAGCGGTAAATCATACGTTAGAGGGAGAAGACAATTTACATGACCATGTGTAGAAATGCAGTAAGCTTTTAAAGTCACTTTGTACATGCGAGCTGACAGATTATTGGTCAGAATTTATGTGATTAAGTGACGTAATATGTTTGCAGGTAGTCAAAGATTGCTTAGTAAGCTAGACATACCTTCACTTAATCCGCTTATTGTTAATGGTACCAATATTCAGTACAGGAAATCCGTAAAAAATCTAGGAGTACTAATGGATGAACATCTCTGCTGGCGAGCTCATACTAATAAATTAAGCCGCAAAATATTTTTCAGTCTACACTCACTTAGAAGGTTGCAAAAATTCTTACCCATTAGTACTAAATGCACTCTTGTACAAGCATTACTACTACCCATTCTAGATTACGCTGATGTTTCCATGACTGATTTAAGCTGTGAGCAACTCGATAAACTTGAACGACTTCAGAATACATGCATAAGGTACATTTTTGGTCTTAGGAAATATGACCACATTTCTGATTATCGTAGGCAACTGAAATGGCTCAAAATAAGACAGCGGAGAGACTATCACTCCCTCTCACTTCTGTTCAATGTACTTCATAGTCCTAACGCTCCTATATACCTGTGTGAAAAATTTCAACGCTTATCAGTTCATGGTTTACCTCTTCGTTCTCATTCTCAAGGCACTCTCTTAATACCCATCCACAATTCTTCATTCTTCTCAAACTCATATAGTGTTCATGCGGCTCGACTGTGGAATAATCTCCCATCCACCATCAAAGATGTTACTGCATTATCTTTGTTTAAATCACGTCTTAAGAAACATCTCCTTTCTCTTCCTTAATCTCTCCTCCTTTCCTTTTTGCTCTTCCCTCTTTTTTCCTTTTTCCCATTGAGTAATAGTTTTGATTTATAGTAATTTATAAACAAATACGTTTATTTCTATTTTTATATATCTTTAGCTTTTTAATATTTTTTTTTGTATTAAATATGTTCTGTAATTTGAATTATAAAAATATTTATTTTATTTTATTGGTTAATTGGAAGAAATTGCCATTTGGCAATAAGCCCGCCAATGTACAAATAACATTATGTACAAAAAGTTAAATAAATAAAAAAAAATATTTAAAAAAAATATTAGTAAGTATTAAAAATTTGCTTTCGGATCTGCTTCAGCCAGTGTTTTTGCTCAGGATTTGCCTGTGATATCGGGATAGACGTGTTTGGTGTTCCATCTTCTCTGCCAACTACGGATAAATGGCGTGAAGGTTGTAATATCAGTATACTGACTCCCCATTAAACATACTGGTCACAAACATAATTAAAGTAAATTGAGTTCGTAAACTTGGATGTATCCATAGATTCGCATTATACTCGCTCTGAGAACGCAAATCTAAAATAATGCACATTTTATGTAAATGTTATAGTTGCTTGGGGTTCTGCAGTACACAAATCTCCCCCACGTGGAACTTCCAGCTGTCCTATAGCTCGCTGGAAAATTATTTCCGAAAGATTATAGAGTGATTGAAAGCTTTTGAGTTTATCCTCTCAATACAAATTGCTAGATTATATTTATATCGTAAGAATCCACATTAATCGAATTTTATGCATCGCCCATTGAACTCCAATTAGATTTGTATGTTCTGCATATTACACTAAATTCGTGTAACGACTTCCTTTTTCTTAAATTTTTTTATCAATAAATTTCATACAAGTTACATGTTTTTATTGATATTTATACAGATCTACTTATACATCTAGTAAACGTTATCACTGTAACTCTCCAAAAAAATAAACTAACTCTTGTGCTTAGAGAATGACTTACACTGTTGTAGTTGTTTATTTATAAGAGTTTATATAATTTTAAAATATACGAGTACATGCGAAACAAAATAAAAACATAAGATATATAAAGAAAAACCTAAAAAAAGAATGCATTCGTACTAATTAAAATTTAATGTAGTTTTTAAGCGTGTTGAAAAAATTTCTTTAGATTGACTTTATTTAGATGAAATTTATTTATTGATAAATAATTTTTAATAGTTTTTAGTTCATTGGGGAGATTATCATAATTTTTTACACCTTTGAAGACAAAGCTATTTTGACCATGACTTGTATAGAATTTAGGAATTTTAATATCTGAGTGAGTTATTCATCTCAAATTTTTTTTTCTTCTTTATAAATTTGTATAAAAGAATTTATTTTATAAAAAGTGCCTACTGTATGAACCTTAAATATTTTATATAGACTTTCCGTATTGAATGTTTTCTTTATTTAACTTTTTGTACATAATGTTATTTGTACATTGGCGGGCTTATTGCCAAATGGCAATTTCTTCCAACTAACCAATAAAATAAAATAAATATTTTTATAATTCAAATAACAGAACATATTCACTACAAAAAAAATATTAAAAAGCTAAAGATATATAAAAATAGAAATAAATGTATTTGTTTATAAATTACCTTAAATCAAAACTATTACTCAATGGGAAAAAGGAAAAAAGAGGGAAGAGCAAAAAGGAAAGGAGGAGAGATTAAGGAAGAGAAAGGAGATGTTTCTTCAGACGTGATTTAAACAGAGATAATGCAGTAACATCTTTGATGGTGGATGGGAGATAATTCCACAGTCGAGCCGCATGGACACTATATAAGTTTGAGAAGAATGAAGAATTGTGGATGGGTATTAAAAGAGTGCCTTGATAATTAGAACGAAGAGGTAAACCATGAACTGTTAAGTGTTGAAATTTTTCACGCAGGTATATAGGAGCGTTAGGACTATGAAGTACATTGAACAGAAGTGAGAGGGAGTGATAATCTGTCCGCTAGACAGCGAAATTAGACAATTTTAAGCCATTTCAGTTGCCTACGATAATCAGTAATGTGGTCATATTTCCGAAGACTAAAAATGTACCTTATGCATGTATTCTGAAGTCGTTCAAGTTTATCGAGTTGCTTACAGCTTAAATCAGTCGTGGAAACATCAGCGTAATCTAGAGTGGGTAGTTGTAATGCTTGTGTACAAGGGTGCATTTAGTATTAATGGGTAAGAATTTTCGCAACCTTCTAAGTGAGTGTAATGTTGAGGGTTTCTTTAAAATTGCTTTAATAATTTATCTTTGTACTATTTCAAGAGGGTTTAATATATTGGCATATGCACCACCCCATCCTACAATACCATATTGTAACAAAGATTGTACAATTGAGTAATAAGTTATTTTTAAATTATTGATTTTTTAAATATTCCTTGATCTAATAAATAAATAAGTACATAATACTTAATAGTTTACTCTTATCCTTTTAATATTGAAAGCAGTGCACCAACTACAATTCAATCAATATATTTTTCATTATTTCATCACCAATCAATCGCCATTTATATTAGATAGCATCTAGCCTACTTTCTTCCTTGTTTTTACAATTTCATATAATGCTCATTTACATAAGAGTCGGCACAAGGACCTCTTTATTTTTATGCGGGTGGACCTAGTAAAAAATAACGCGTAAAAACAAAATATTTTATCAAATTTTTGCGTACCAACAATATTTTGAGTGTGTCTAAATGTTTGTAAACAGGCTGAATTTCCTCCTTAGGGAGTTATTTAGATCTAAATTGGTTACAACAGAAAGCGAAATCAATTTGAGAAGGGAATATGGAAGTTTGGAAATATGACAGAATGATGAATGTTACACAGTGTGTAAAGTGGCCATTTGAACTGGCCAATTAAAGATCATAAGCCTTGTAAATGACGAGACTTCCATCCTTCCTTCTTTAAATGTTCTCCCTCTGTTTTGCAAAAAAATTAGATCCAATTTTTGCGGTTTTGTTTTAACATAATGAATAATTCTTATCGATTTGCCTCATCGCATTTAACCGAAAATCAGTGACGCATCAATGACGTCATGACTACAGTGAGCTTTTCGACGAATCCTATCCCTTCTGATAATTTGTCTGTTTATTAATACATATCTGCACATGGAATGGCCATTAAACTTGCAAGGGCCATTACAGCGACCGCTCCCGCATTAATCCGCTTCCCGCGGCGGGTTCGGAAGGGGGCCGGAAGTAGGTCCTATATGCAAACTGCCCGGCTTCCGGTGCCCACGTGGACGCAATGGACACCCCTTTCCGCCGCCTCTTGCTTCTTTTTCCGCTTCCGCTGCATCAACAATTGGTCCAGAAGTAACTCCGTCAAGTTATTCTGATTTTAACACCAGAATATAAATACTTGTTAATTAATTTGTTCTTTAAGAAGTCTGATGAGATTAAAGGAGCATATCAGTTCAGAGCCAAAAATTGGCGTTTATCATAGTAAACAATACAATGGTATTTCAAAACAGAAAAAATAAAATTAAGTTTATTACAATTATTTAAAATTAAATAATAAGCCAACACATAAGACACTATCTATCCTTATTTGTTTTTTTATTATAATTATGGATAACTTATATTGCGCTATTTTCGTAATATAATACCTTAAGGACGCTTTGCAAAGTGATTCTACAGATAAATAAATTTAATTGAAACTTTCAAATTTATTATTTAAGTCAAACAATTTATTTTGTTATCACATGGATTTATTCCAATGATTTAGAGAACAAGTGGGTTTTAAGTTTTTTCCGAAAACTCACTTCACTCTCACAGTCTCGCTGGAAGAGCATTTCGTGTGATTTTATTTGATTTTCAGAATTTACTTATTTTTCGATGAATAATTTAAATACAACATATTGTTTACAACTTGTGGCTATTCAAATATTTATATTCTACTCCCATTGTAAATAAAGCAATCCCATCTTAACAATTAGGTGGATTATTTTTATAAATATATTTTTTCCAAACAATCATCTTATTCCCTACCATCAAACATCAAACCTGCATTCTACACAACTAATAATATGGGAACATTATAAAAAAAAAATCACAAAAAAGAAGTCCATAAATATAATAAATCTGGGATATACCAATTAAATTGTTATGATTGCGTTTCAATCTACATTAGTAAAAGAAACTATAATATTAAAGTAAAATTATTTAGCTTCATTAAAATTTTATAACCTTGATTCATTAGCACACAGAAGAGATATGTTTGATCAGATCCTGCTTTATAAAATTGTCAATAATAAATTCGATTCCCCGGAACTCATTAATCTACTTGCTTACCGTGTTCCCTTCAGGCCAACTAGACTCTCTGATATTTTCTATATTCGTAAATTTAAAACTAATCATCGGAAACATTCTACGATCCCTCGTATATGTGAAACATTTAACAAAAAAATTAATAGTCTTGATATATTTAACACTCCATACAATATGTACAGAAGAGAATTAATAGGCTTGATTCATGCTCTTCATTCATAATTCATTTAATCATTAAATCAAATGCAATTTTCCACTCTCACTTTCCTTTAATCATCCTTTACCGCTCTTTATCAATTTCCTTCTTTTCCTTTCCATTATCTCCTTGTTTTGTCCATATTTATCTTATTTTAATAAATAGTATATTTACTATTTATATAGTTTAAACTTCAAGCCGTCGTCGCTTTATTACAGTATTATTTAGTGAATACATATAATTGGATGGCAGGCCCTACTATGTATACATTTTTATATTGTTTTTTTTTTTAAATATTCATTTAACCTGTACATCTGTTTGTATTCGAAATAAATAAAATAAAATAAAAAAATAAAAAAGAATACTGCGTACGAAAGAATAGGTGCTTAAATAATAATATTTTTTCTGAATCCGCAAACCATCTGATAAAAAATAATCATTGCTTAAAAAAACACTGAATTTTTTTTTTTTTTTTTAATTTAAAAAAAAAAAATATTTGCGTTCTTATAATTTACCCAAATATTTAATTTTGAGGGCCATTCTCAACGAGTTTTAAATAACTCACTATTAGAAAATGGAATCAAGTTGGGGTAGAGTGGGATTCGAACCACGGACCTTTGGTCTGTGAGTCCGAGACACTAGCCACGGGACCACAACCCGAATTAAAAGTACTTTATGTTGAAAATAAAATATTAAAATTTGGCAACTTAGAAATTTTAGAAATTAAAAAAGGGATTCATAATAACAAATAAATAATTGACAACCAAATTAACAATGTTTATTTAAGTTCACTCTTGTCTAGCTTCGAAAATATTCACATAAAATTACAAGCCACTTGGGGGGAATTTTTTTTATTTATTGGCTCAACGTGTAGTATTTAGTAAAAATGAAAAAAATATAATAACAAAGAATTTATTAGTTACGTAAACCTTGAAGAAGAAGCTTGTTTGCTTTGAAAAACTGGTCGGTGGAAAAAATATAATTAGTGGTTAAAAACAAAGTTGTTTAATTATTTTATTTAAATACAGCATGTTTAGTCTTGCTAATATCTAGAGATAATTTGAATTAGAAAATCTTATAAAAAATGTAGCAATATTAAAAAACATGAAAATCTAACAAAAATTATAGAACTAATAATAATCTTAACTTAAGTGTATAAAACTAAAAAAATATTATGAAAATTTTTTTTTTTAAAGAGGCAAACTGATAGAAAAATTGTAGAATCTAACCGAAATTTAATAATCTAATGAAGTAAGAAATTAATATTTTTTAAAATACTTAAAAATTGTTTTTTAAATATTTTTTTTACATAATTCATGATTGCCAAGAGCACTTTTGGCAAAATCAAGAAAAGAGCTCTGCGTAGGTTTGGACATGTAGAGCGATGGAGCGTAAGAACAGCTCAAAAGCTAAATGCAGAAATCGAGCAAGACCAAGAAAAACATGGCATGACAAAAAACGGAATCATTGGCACGCGTGCAAGAAAAGTTGTGTGAATGAAGAGGAAACGAGGTCTGTTTGATAAGACAGAGTAGTTTCTCTGCCCACCTCTACGGGAAATGGCGTGATTAGTATAATTTATGGTTATTATAAAGAGAGGCTCCAAAGTCTAACAGGACACCTAGACCAATTAACGTTAGAGTCCATTAAAAAAATATCATCATTCCTATTCGGCTCCTAAGGGGCCATAAGACATTTTTTTAATTTAAAAAAAAAGTATGTGCATTCTTACGATTGACTTAAATATTCCCATTTTGGTGGCCATTTTCTGCAAGTTGTAAATATCTCTCTATTAGAAAATAGGAACCGAGTTGTGATAGAACGGGGTGCGAACCTCGGACCTCTGGATCATGAGTCCTCGACACAGGGCACTGGACCACAGCCCGGTTCATTTATTTTGCTATATTTACTTTATCAATACACTAATCGCAGCGTGCCTTTATTTTTTTTGTTACATGAAAGTAAGATGATCAGACTTACGTTACAGGTGCCAGTACAAGGACTTTAAATTATTGTATTGTGATAACACATTTTCAAATATTTTTTTCACATCAACCACATCAGGAGTTAAGTCCGAGACCTCTTGCATGGTAGGCAAACGCGCTGATTATACGTGCAATATTACGTATGTTGCCAGTTGGTTTAGTGAACAAAATTTTGAGTTTGTCCAGATGTTTGTAGACAGCAACTGGATTTATGAACATTTTCGAAAATGATTTTTAATAATTATAAAATCTAATAAAGCAAATTGCTTGTGTTATGTACATACTTGAAATGTAAAACAGATGAATGTTATTTATTTAAATGTGCAAAACAGCACTTCTGCCAATTACAACGTACATAAGTATAGAATTACAAAAGCATGTTTGAAAAAAACAGCACAATAGAATATAACGGTCCATAAAAACAATAGTAAACTTAGACGAATAAGTAACTAATACACATTATGATGCATAGTTAGAGATGAAAAGCCTTAAACTGGTAATCCCAGCATGAAAAAGATCCACCTCTCTCGGTAGGCTGTTCAACAGACCAATCTTTCTCCCCACAGGTATCATCAATGGTAAATTTATTGACCATATGGTTAAAACTACCAATATTAACTTAATAATAATTATTGTCATTAATAATTTATCATTATAATTTAAAAGAGCCCGTTATACTTTATCGATTGAAATGTTCCTTTAGTTACTTGAAAAGCTCCAATCGGCCACAGTGGAATCTGAAAGCTTCTATTTACGCAAGAATCGATTAAGCTCCCCTAAGAGAAATGCTCTGTGTTGATCCGATAGTGTCATTCAAACTGTTTACTTCTGTATAAATTCACTACTTCCCTAGCTTTATAAAAGCTCCGGGCGATTTCCAATACTGCCTTTTCCTATGCAAGTACTCGGTGCATACATTGCTAACACATTAATGCCCTTTCATCCACGTATGTATATGTATATTGCAGAATTGTTTATTTGTAATGATTTTATTACTAGTGCGTTGATTTTAACCACGTTTTTTGTTCAATTCACGTTTATTGCCCAAATGCAAAATTATAGACGCCTCTTTTTCTTCCTTGCCTCTTCCCAGTTCATCTAGGTTCTGCCCTTCTGGAACGCAGTCTCCAAGTCTTCCTGTCCTGTGTCATCTCATTGGTCAGCTACTCCCTCCTCGGGTCTCTCTCAATATTTGCCCACCTGGTGGCTTGCGGATGACTTCGATCTCTCGCTTGCGTGGGGATATCTAACGGGAGTCTGACCACGTGACCGTCAATCAAAGTCTAGTCTCTTTTAGTTTCTCCGGAATAGGCGCGGCCCTAAAACTACAACGATCATATTTTTTGTCTGATTAATCCTGGTAACACCTGCGGACCATCTGAACATCTTCATTTAGGAGCATTAGCTTTTATGTTCCGGATAATTACCTTAGACAGCGTCAGCATAGACTGTTTCACATTCCAATATACAGGACCAGCCTGCTTATGGTTATGCCTGTTGGAAGGACTATCTCTATGTTGAAATATATTACTTTGGACTTTGACATTTTTCACGTCTCTGAGGGAGTTTTTTGTTACGAGATTCTCTTACTTTTTTAACAAATTATTCTCTGGATATTATGTATATTTATGTGTTTTTTTTTTTTTTTTTAAATATATATATATAATTAAGATATTCCATTTTGTAATGTACATATATATGAATAACCAAAATTGAATTGAATTAAAATTGAATTTCTGCAGTATGAATTTGATTGTAATTACCTTAACGATAAATATTACGACAGAGATGGAAGATTTTAGAGAAGGGAATGTGGAAGTTTAAGCATATACAGGGCTTATGACTTGTTGTTGACTTGTTTATGTGGCCACTTTACACACTGTGCAACATTTACCATTCTTTCTATGTTAAAACATTTATATTCCTTCAATTCTTCCATCTGTTGATTTTTGTGAAGTTAAAGAGCTGAAACCTTTATTGATAACTTAGATTCATCTAACTGAATTATTGCACCTACAAACTAGGTAACGCGTGAAAATATTTTTACTCTTCTTGTACCAGTTGTTTTTTCAAATAATTTTTGGACATGCTTAAAATATTGTTACTTAATCTAATTCTATAAATAATTCAAATTCGTTGGGATTCCAGTTATAATTTTCCGGGTCATGCTTCTAAAACCGTCTGAATCAAAGTGAAAAATTGATTTAAAAGGTAATTCGCTGCAATATTACACAATCTCTGGAGTGGCTAAAGCGTAAAACTAATTACTGTAACATATTATCGAAATAAGCTGCTTTATTGGTGTATCAATCCATTTCCCTATGCACCACCGAAGGGTGAAAGGTGAAGATGGAAGAATTAAAATGATGATGAAAGTATAGGTCTGGTTAGATTCCGCTATAATTAAAATAAAAATACTTTCTTTTTAACCACTTTTTATTTATTAAATTTCCGACTGGTTTCAAAGCTTTTATGTGCTTCTTTTTCAACATGCCATAAATAAATATTGTTATAAATGCTTATTCGTTAATGAGTTTTAAAATTGTACATAATTTGATTTCTAAATAATAATTTTAAAAATCTACTGTTTCTTATCCGTCAGTCCATGAAAATCATTTCCAGTTTGTGAATCCATTTCCATCAAAATTAATTTATAAAACATATCTCAAACAATTCTATTTTAGTTATTTATGTAAATTTCTTTGAAACAATCTACATTGTTAATGTTTTAATTTGCCATGTCAAAATTGCTGAGGGTTTACCTTCAAATAAATTTTAAGCATCGGAATACATTAAAAGCTCCCTCCCTATATATTACACACTAATCTAAATCTGACAATGCCCCACAATCACGCAAGCACGGAATTTGCAAATAGTAGATTTAGATCAACATTTTATTTCGAAATATACAGAATTGACAACACAAATGGAGAACAAGGACATTGCAACAACCCATACAATGGTGCTTACTGTCTGCTGATGATATTGCACTTGTAGGTAAGAAAAACTTCGGAGCTATAAGAGACCTTTAACACTGGGTGAAAGAACTGGAAAAGCACGGACTGAGAGTAAGTCGTACAAAAACTGTGACTCTGGAGGAGCGGAAGACATAGGTTGTAGTCTACATATTGATAAAAACACGAAACCATCCAAGGTATCACACTTTAAAATTACGTGTAGAAATAGATTACATACCAATACAGCATGGTTGAAGTGGAAATCTCGTTCTGGCATACTTTCCGATAAACGGATGCTTTTGAAAACCAAAGGCAAAGTATATAAAACAGTGGTAAAATCAGCAATGTCGTAAGGTGCAGAATGCTGGACAATATCCTAAAAGCACTGCATCCAACTGAGATGAAAATGTTGCGCTAGGCAGGCGGTGTAACACGCGTAGACAGGATCTTCAATGAGCATATCAGAGGCTTGGTCAAAGTGGCACCGATAGCAGATTTTTTTAAAGAAATTATGATGAGATGGTAATGGTCATATCAAGCGTAGAGACGAGGACTATTTAGTTAGAAAAGCGTTCAACATCCCAGCTAAACTAGAGGTAAAGGCAGACCTCTAGCAACAAGGTGGTCTAGTATTGAGAAGGAGTTGGCAGCACAGAATGTTTCCATTGTGACCACCCAGGATAGAAGATCCTGGCGCTTGCGTACAAGTAGGCTCGACCCCGGATGGACCAGGTAAAAGGGCAGGTGCGTATCACTTCGTTGGTCAAATACGTTTTTATCGCAATTTTTTTGTCAGGGAATAGTAGAGGTTTGCGGAAGGGACGCTAGTTCGAGAAATTAAAGATATACTCCACTTTGAGACTATAAAAAAAACTTTTTTTTTTAAATGACTTTTTGGAAAAAAAATATTAGGGTTTTTAAAGCTTATAATGAGGAATGTTCATCTGAAGTTTCGCGGTCTGGCCCTGAAAAACCGTATATAAATATATATATATGTTAATTTGAACATAATATCGTGGTATGATGAAATCTTTGATTTAATTCACATAATTTGATCCGTTTTTTTTAGGCTATGTACTGTCAAGCTGTAGAAGATTTTTCTCAATAAACAAATAAAAAAATACTCGTTTATTTTGGGTACATTATATAATTGTAACGTGCTCTTGATTCAAGATGCGAAATTTATTCGCGTTCCTGCTCTAAACACATCTGTGCCTAAAGGCACCCACTGACGTCATTAATCATGCATGTCGGCTTGGAAACGGTAAGTGGCTTCCGCTGGTTCCATTGCTACGGAATATAATGTACATCACGGAATTTAAAATGGCTGAATTTCAAATGTAATGCCCGTTTCGCGCGTTTCAATTTGCGAGCACTCATCACGGCGCGTTCCTGGAAACCGCTTTCTAAGCTTGTGCCGTGTAAACGTCCATAACTCAAACTTCTCGCGAGCTATTAATTCACTTGCGCTTACTTACAGATTGCTACTTTCTTCAGTATGCCCCAGACACCTTGAAACAGATTCAAATGTTTAGGAATTTCACATTTGGATTGATATTAATTATTCTTTTTTAAGTAATGTTTTAACGTTTTTGTAATAACCCTTTCAGATTTGAATTAAATCCTGTGGATACAAAAAACGACTGTATTCTGTATTTTCTAAAAATCTAAAGAAATAATTTGAAAATATTTGGTATAATTATTCTTTTCTTCTTCTTCCTATCGTTCCTCTCCCCGATGGAGGTTGGATATCATCATAGCAACTCTCACTTTGTTGGCAGCTGCCCTGAACAAGGACTGAGTGCTGCAATGGAACCAGTCTTTAGCCAAGAGATGCGCTTTCTACCTACACTGCGTCTTCTTTCAATCCTTCCCAGTAAAATGACTAAACTCTTATATTTTTCTCCTCTCATCACATGCCCAAAGTACTCAAGTTTTCTTTTCTTTCTGGTCTGCAGTACATCTTTATCTTTTTCCATCCGTCGGAAAACCTCATCGTTTTGGACTCTTTCCACCCAGGAGATTTTTAATATCCTCCAGTAACACCACATTTCAAACTATAATTTTGAACTTTTGAAATTCTGTGGCATGGATCTAAAAGGGCCAATATCAGTTTTCGTATTTTTCTTGTCATTATTTTATAGAGGGTCCATGTCAATTAAAAAAATTGAATGTTTAACTATTTTATACACACATGCATGTGTGGTTATTTTTTTTTAAAATTTGTTTTATCAAAGACGTCAAACAGTAAATAATAGCTATTCTGTAGTATTGCGATTTATGGCATTGGCCCGTGTAGATCTAAGCCACAAAATGATCTAACTTTTATTTTTAATAAACAATGCGTCTCACCACATATAATATTTGTAACTCAGAGGCAGACGGATGCAAATCCAGAATTTTATGAAATGACATTTCGATTTTTGTATCCAGTTTATGATCACGTCCATTGATTTTGAAGATACTTAAGTCTTATTATGTAAAAACCAATGTTAAAGATACTGAAAATACAAATTAATGCTATAAATTATTATCCATCACTGAAAGAAAGTAGATTCTTTAGACTTCTGTTGAACATTGAATTTGCATTTGTCTACCTCTGACGTACAGATATAAGATACTCATGTGTTATTGACATGTGCCCAGTGGTGCATAGAGGACTGCACTTTGACACCTTCTGTTCGTGTCCAATCGAGGGAATGAGGTAGCAAACGCGATATTTGCGCAGTGTACGGTAAAGATGCTATGAATCATTGACTAATTAAATGGAAAATAATCAAGGAAAACGCACTGACGAATTCGAACAAAAAGTGTCGAAAATGCTCACTTTTGTGAATGTTTGTAATTGAATAAAATAATATATGTAACATAAAAACAAACACAATATCTTATAGAACAGAAAATTTTCTTTTGAATGATGTATAACTTTTACATTTTTTTTTTAAACCATGTAAAAGTACCCATTTAAAAATTAGGATAAAAGCAATATTTTATTTGAATTTTTTATAGTGCAATCTCTCTTCTCTTTTTACTTCTACGTTAATCATCTGTATTATTACGCCTCTTCAAACGTCCATTCTTCCTTTGTTGCAATGTGCAATGTGGAGTATACACCAGCCATTATGTCCGCCATTTGAACCGCCAAATAGAGCACAAGAAATGGCGGGAGAATCCTCTGGGAGACGATAACAAAACCAATTTGCGCGGTAAAACACATCCAGCGTATTATTGTCTTAGGATATTGTAAAGTATCTATGGAGTTTTCTTCAGCGTAAAGTAGACGCTTACTAGTACTGGCGTGTTCTAATAAATTGCATTGTTAAATTATGTTTATTTCACTAAATGTTATAAAATATTTGCATTTAACCACTAACCGACTTTTCTTTGTTTACCGGTTTTGAGACGTACCAGTTTCTTCTTCAGGACACCAACTAAACCAAGATGCAAAACCCACTATACACCTTCGCTTTAGTTGTTGCACAAAAATTTAAAACCAACACCACATGCATTTTCATAAGCAACCCTTACATGAAGCGATGAGGTTATAAAAATATTTATGTTGTGGGAGAAAAAGTTGAAAAAATAGGCAGGGGATGAAGGGGGGGGCGTGAGCTTAATAGGTTTAGGGTAAGAATTATAATGGAACATCATATAACAGGCTATATTGAATGGTTCTTTGATTATTGATCAAGATAAAGCTTTCTTAATGTGAAATATTTCCATATATGATCAATGTGTAGAATCACCCTCTTCAGCAGCTGGCCCACCACATTCGAACACCGCATCTGAGGACATAAGTGTTTTTGGCAGTAGCCACACACAAGGATAAGTTGCTTGTTGCCGAACGAGAAAAGCTGCCCGAAGGAGCTCTCTGTAATCTGGTAGCCTTAGCTTCTTTGTGCTGAAAGACGGTAATTCAGAAGTACGCAATATGCACTTCTTTGAATTGAGAAAAAAGGGAAGTGAATGAGGAACTTCAGCTCTACGGGAAATTGGATACAAAAAATGTTTTCTTGTGCACGGTAAAAATTAGAGCATTTCATTGTACAACAATGTTTTGAGCATGTCCAAATGCTTGCAAACTGGCTGTATTTTCTCCCTAGGAGTTGTTCATATTTAAATTTGTTACAACAGAGAAGGAAAATATTTTTGAGAAGGGAGTATGGAAGTCTATGCATTTACAGGGCTTATGACTTGGTTTAAGTGGCCAAGTTACAAACTGTATAATATTTACCATTCTGTTTATGTCTGAACGTCCACATTTCCTCAACTCTTCCATCTGTTGACTATTCTGAAGTAAAAGAGCTGAAACCTTTATCACGTGGGTGAGATTCATCCGGTTGAACCAATTCACCTAATAGGCAACGCCTGAAAACAATTTTCCAATTTTGTAGACTTCTTCTTTTACCGAGTAGTTAATTCAACAATGTTTTGAGTATGTCTAAATGCTTGCAGACTGGCTGGATTTTCTCATATCCCATATTCCCTTTTCAAAAATGTTTTCCCTCTCTGTTGCAACAAATTTAAACATTTAATTGTACTTCAAAACTTCTTGAACATATAAAAATAAAGATGTTTATTTTTTGGCTTAGTTTAATGTTCTATTAAAAAATTAAAAAAAGACACTGAACTCCTTCGCTGACTGAAATTTAACTGTTTGGACATGATCAATTCAGGGATTGAAGCTGTACAATGAGTAACCTAAAGAAATAGAAAAAAATTGAAATATTTAAAATTAATTTGAAAAAATATGTAATTGAGAAATTTTGATAAAAAAATTGTAATATTATTAAAAGTTTATATTAGTTCTTAAAATGTTATGAACAAACTTAATAAAGCATAAATAAATAAATTCGCCGAAACAATTACAAAACTTTTAAAGGGCCTGAAATCCTTTTTGGAAACCACCAGATCTGTATATTCGACAGGACCTATAACAGAGCCACGGATAGTAGTTCCCTAACAAAATGATGTAGGCAGGTTAATTTCGAACATGAAAATGAAGTAACTGAAATTAAATATTTAGGTGTAATGTTGGATTCAAAACTTACATTTCACCAAAACGCTAAGATGGTAATAAATAAGATTGCAAAAAAATCTCAATTTTTGGAAGGATCAGAAGATTTATTGATAAGGACTCTTGCAAAACTATTTACAAAGCAATTATTGAACCACACGTTAACTACTGTAGTAGCATTTTATTTTTATCAAACAAAGAAAACATAGATAAACTAACTGTATTACAAAATAAAGCCTTTAGAATCATTTTGAAAAAAAAACAGATACACGAGGGTAAAGTCGATGGTAAATGAAATGAAATAATTAACATATAAACAAAGAATATTTTACAATACAATGATATTTGTTCATAAAATTATAAACTCTAATAAAAAAACAGAATTTTGGAAAAAAAATGATCGGAACCAGCATGAACACTATCACAATACTAGAGAAAAGAACAAAATTAGACTTCCATTTAAGAAAAAGGCAAAGTCACAAAATTCAATTTTATTTAAAGCAATTAAAAAGTATTACAAAATGGAAAAAAATATTTCTGAAGAAAAAAATATATCAAAATTTAAAATAATGGTCAAGACATATGTGATAAATTATTTATAAATTAAATATATTTGCAATGTTATTATTAGAACACACATAACTATATGTATGATATGTGTGCCCTACTTTAAGATTTAAATAAAAAAAATAAAAAAATAATGTTTGTCCGTTTTATAATTTTGTTAAAGTACGTGCTCGTTTTACAATTTTTTACCGTTTTATTGATAACGTAATATGTCGGTACTTCATTAATTTAATTTCTTAAAAAGCTTTCGCTTTATTATTTCTGCGCTAACCACACTCCACAGCAATTCTTTATAACGCGAGCGAAATAGCTCTAGAATTAATAAAATAGATAACGCATCCCGGATTATAGAGATTGCAAACATTTTCTCGTGATATAATAATTATTATATTCGACAGCCAATGATAGAATATTATATTATATTCAACAGCCTTATAAAAAATAGACATTATTTACCAAAAATGTTTTCAGTATTTCTTAATATTAACAAACAATGACATAAACAAAGACCTAACTATATTGACTAAATGGACAAACACAAACTTACTAACACTTAATAAAAAAAAAAGTTATATTATCCATTTTGAAACTAGAAAAAAATGTCATAAAGTAGATGCTTACATAAATAATGAACGACTTACTGAAATTGAGCATGTTAAATACGTAGGACTAACAATAGACAGACAATTAACATGGACAATTCATATCAACAATTTAATTAGCAAAGTGGCAACATTATCGAGTCTTTTTTTAAAAATCAAAAATTTTATTCCAAAAACGGAAAAAATTCTAATGTATGAAGCCTATGTAAAAACTAAAATATGTTATACGCAACTATTATGGGGAGCAGGATATCAAAATGACATAAACAGACTACAAAGACAACAAAATAAAATATTTAAGCTAGTATATGACCTTCCCTATTTAACTGCAACTAGAGAACTTTTTAAACAAACTAAGCAATTAAATATAACTGAACTCTTTCAACTAGAATCATTAAAATTTATCCATAAATTAGCCACTAATGTAATTGTAAACGAAGAACTAAAACTAGTAAAAAATTGTAGTCAACATGGACATAATACGAGAATATCAGACAAATACCATATGCAACTTTCTAAAACAAGACAAGGACAATCAAGACTAATGAACCAGGGACTGAAATTATACAATAAACTATCAGACAAAACTAAACAAAAGACTCAGAAAAACTTTTCAAAAGATGTAAAAAATATTATTTTGAACAACAGAGTATAAATGAAAAATGTATATATTATTTTATGTAAAATGAATGTAATAATCCGTAAGGGTTTATAAATAAATTTTCAAATGATAAAAAAAAAAATGTTTATACGCAAATACTGGAGTAAAGTCTATGGGGAGTTTATTAAGATTGAAATATGTTTCAACAGAAAAACTTGAGAAGGTAATATCAAAAGACCAAAAAATAACAGGGCTGTCGAGATGCTATTCGTTAAAATAATTTTATTCTGATTTAATTTAGGTTAATTAGCTATTTTGGAATTGTTTTGCGAATTATGTTAGTCGTGTTAATTAAATGATGCGCGATGAACATTACGTATGGATTGCGTATTAATTTTCAGTGGTAAGAATAATAATTGATTGGGTTTATGCAAAAATGCATTTAGCCAAACCAACATCAAACTGAGATAATTGATGTATTTAAAAAAAATGATTAGCCAAATCGCTTGGCAGTTAAATTTAATATTTAAAAAGTACTTAATACTTGTCGGCCTCGTCGTGAAGTGGTCAGCGCGTTTGCCTGCCATGCAAGAATTCTCGGGTTGATGTGATATATTTATTTAAAACGGTGTTTTTACACTAGAATATTTTAGCGTCTCTGTACCGGCATCTGAAGCGTAAGACTGATCATTTTTTCTTCGTGCAACAAAAATGATCAAGATATGCTGCAATTGGTATACCAATGCAGTACCCTATGGACTATTAGGTGTGGAAAGGGAATGAAGTCTAAACAGAACAAAAAATGTGATACAATCATTGCATTTATTATTTTTTAATTAAATAATTTTACAGCAATAACCCATTTTTACAGAGCACCTACCAAACTATTACCTTTGTTATGTCAATAACGCAAAAATATTTTAATCAGTGTTACTTCCAATAAATATAATAACATATTTGGATATGAATGGCTCCCTAGGAAGGAGATCTAGCTTGTCTGCAAGCATTTAGACATACTCAAACATTGTTGAATTAACTACCTGGTAAAAGAAAAAGTGTAAAAATTGGAAAATTGTTTTTAGGCGTTGCCTAGTAGGTGATTTGGTTCAGCGGGATAAATCTCACCCGCATGATAAAGATTTCAGATCTTTTACTTCACAAAAGTCAACAGATCGAAGAGTTGAGGAAATGTGGATGTGTAAACATGGGCAGAATGGTGAATGTTACAGTGTATAAAGTGGCCAGCACTTGACACCAACATTTGACAGGTTATAAGCCCTGTAAATGCCTAGACTTTCATATTCCCTTCTCAAATATGTTTTCCCTCTCTGTTGCAACATTTTTGGTAAAATTATCATTAGGTTAAATTAAATTTCATTGAGTAAAAAAATATTTAAAAATTGAAATTAAAGCTTCATGTTCTCAATCAAACTTACAAAAAGTTGGCTGTCGTTTGTAATAAAGAAAACTTGACGACAATTCTTGCAAAAAAAGCGTCTTTTGCGGGGTGATAACACATTTTGGCAATATTGTTATCATCTTGGCCATATATTGGATCTTTGCATTGATTCGCAACAATACGTCATGTATCTCAAAGCAATGTTACATTTTTTTGTCCAATTGCATGGTTTTTGGTTTATAGATAACTCGTAAGCTTAAATTCATCAAGCAATTTGCTTTTTTAAAGGAATAACCCGCTATTTTAGAGGCTGGTCCGCAAATCGGACAGAGGAGATATGAGGGCATTGGAAGCAAAAATAGCAAACTCCCGTTTTGGTGTTTTCGAGAAAAATAACAAAAACTGCTAAACTAATGCCAAAGAGTCTTCATGTTAAAACAGTTACTTTCACTAAACTTAAACTTTAGGAAACTAATAATTCCAAATTTTTTCTTAATATCTGTATGTCACGGCCATTTTGAAAATTTAAATCTCAAGCCTGTTATTGATCGAATAAAATGGCTGATGGATATTGCTATGCTTTCAAACCATGAAAAGTGTGATTTTAAACTACATTTGCAACTCAGCTCACGATTTTTATAAAAATAAAGTTTATAAACTACAGAATGACATCATAACCAAAAAAAATACTTTTTTGGAAGTTGCTATCTTTGCTTCCAATGCCCTCAATTTTCTAATTTTTAAACTTCTTCTTGGACTTTGGTTTTTGCTTTAAACTTCACTAAAATCAGCAAATGGAAGAATTAAAGAAATATGGATGTTCAAACATAGGCAAAATTGTGAATGTTACACAGTGTGTAAAGTGGCTAGTTAAACCAACGAATGACAGGTCATAAGACCTGTAAATCCCTAGACTTCCATATTCCCCTCCCTTTTGTAATTTGTTGATATATATTTCACATTCAAATTCTATTGTAAAATTTTCCTCGAAATCTGTATTTTGTTTATTAGTATCTTTCTGAAAATTATGAAATTACACCGTAACACTCTTATCAATTGATAAAATAATATATCATGGATTTTTTTCTTGCAATTGGCGGGAATCGAACCCACGACGCCAGTTTCACAGTTCGCCGTCTAACCAACTGCGCTACGGCGCCTGTTAACTGGCGCCATGAGATTTAAAACGAATTTGACCAACGAAACGATACGCAACGGATGCGGACTCGGGAAAGTGTAGGGTAGGGTGAACCGATATTTTTTTTTTCCGAATTTTGAAATAAAAGGGTTCTAAAAAGCTGCCCTTTGGATTACTCGAAACGCAAAAAATTTCATAAAAAATATTCGATACTACTTTTGGCCCCACACCAAAGCTTGAAGTTTTCAAAAAAGTCGATTTTTTACGCTAAACCGGCTGTCATTTCGTATTTAAGTAAATTAAATCAGTCTAATAAAAGTTTTTAATGTGCATTAAACCTTAATTAATAAGCATCTAAGGGCGTGAGTTACACTTTGTTTTGTAATAAATGGGAAGCATTGTTTTATTGGGCCATTATTTTCGTCAATATTAGCCAGGCGCTCAACGGAATCAGTTCCGCGGAGTATAAACTTTTTGCATTTCGGTAGTTTGAAAACGTGTTAGAATTAGTAATGTGATTAAGTTATATCTTTACCAACAAAAAATAATCTTATCGGTATGGATAATTAACAAAATTTTCAGACTGTGATAAACTTCAAACCTCGATTGAGGGTCGAAAGTAGTATGGAATATTTTTTTAATAATGTTTACGTTCAATGTGATCCAAAATGCATCTTTTTAGACCTCTTTCACTTTGATGTCTAAAAAAATAAAAAACTTCATATTTCATCGGCCCACTCTAGTGTAGGGGTTTGTGGAAGGGATGCTAGTCCGAGACAAGGGATTTTATTCATTTTTACGTTAGAATCATTATTTTTGTTTTTAAAAAAAACTTGCCATGACGAATTTTTCTCTGAAGTTTCGCGGTCTGGCTCTTAAATACCGTATTTACGTACGTTATCATTCTTTGTTTTACGTCCGTGTGTTTATTTTAGATTTTGTTCAAATTCATGTTTTTCTATTTTATGATTATTTTTTATTTTTTTTAAATATTTACACAGTAGTCTTAAAATTAAGTCCTGCTGATATTTTAGCATACAACTCGTCAGCAGGTTCTCATATATTTTATTTGAAAAACATTACATACTACACAACATTTTAATATCTTATTAAAAATTTAAAACTACCACTATTACAAAAAACTTTTTCCCATTAGCTATAATTTGAGCATACGTCTCGCTCCTGTATTTAACTCACTATTTTTAATATTGTTTGGTAACATTTTAATTCCTTTCATCTTTTTCTTTTCCACATCCGCTATTTAGTGGAGCAGGTGGACATCACCAAACGCCTCCAGGAGACCCTATCGCCAGTAAACTCTCGTCTCCTCCCACGTCAATCCAGCGCCCCTCAGTTCCGTCGAATAAAGTCGAAAGATCGTCATCGACAGCCTTCCAGGACGGCGCGAGCCCGCGGGTTTAAAGAAGAGGCACTTGGGTTTGGGCTCTCCTGGGGCATGCGGAGCACGTGTCCAAACCAGATCCACCGCTGCATTCTCAGAACGCTTGTTATAGGAGGCTGCTGCGTCCGTTCTCGGACTTTAATGTTAGTTACGAAATCGTTAGTGAGTTATAAATATTTAAAGTAAACTTTATTGCGGTGTCCTTTTGCTATATTTAATACATATTTACTTTAATACTAGTAAACCTGGTATTGTAATGATGTACCAATTTGTGTGTCTAATACTCGAAGTGCGACGCATGCTGACACATTAAGTTGTTCCAAAGTGGAGCCCTCACTGATGATTTATTTACAGATTTATACATCAATGATATTAAAATTTAGTGTCTCTGGTGGTATACATCTTTATGTAGTAGTAATTTGATCATAGAAATTTGCAAAGTTTGAATAAAATTCATATAAGTTTCGCTTGATAACCCCCAGGAAGTTATAGCGTATCGTAGAATTGATTTTTAGAGAGATAAATAAATCATTTGTAAAGTATGACAAAGGCCATGATATTTTAATGGATATATTATATTACTTATTGTGTTATGTTGAACAAGTTGTGTTTATTAAAATCAAGTCGTGATAGAGCGAAGTTTGAACCTTAGATCTCTGATGTGGGAAACGAAGCGTCTTTGTGTATTTAAAATATTGGTGTTATTCTTTTTTCTCCCTTTTCGTTTACCGTAGTGTTTCCGTTCCCTGACAGAAGGTTTACTCACAATTAACTCCGATCCACTTTAGCTAATGAAGCGGATTATTATTCCCGAACGAGCGCAAAAACCTCCGCTTAGTACCGGAGTATTATTGGGAAGTCTAGTGGTCTTAGATATATAGCCAGATTTGACTGTAAGCCGACAACTGATGCCCCCGAGACAAAAGCGAAAGTTCTGTTCTTCTTTATTCACGCGAGGTGAAGGAAAACCACAGCAATTTTGATTAATTTACAAAGTTATGCCTTTAATTTCTAAATCGCAATATAAAATTACAAATCGTAATATATAAATACAGGGACACGTATTTGAAATGATAAAAAAATTAAAAATATATTAATATGTGCCATTAAGCACATATTTTGCGCTTTGTTTTATAAGCAAAACAATCGTTTGAGCAAGTTTCATATTTTTTGAGAATACTTAAAGGTTTTGTAACACAATCTAATGCAAATGTCACACTCCAATTTTCTACCGTTTTTTTTTTCATTTTACACAATACACGTTTCATTATTTGCAGAAAATTATTAAAAGTTGAGTTATAAAAGGGTTTTTTGATTTGATTTTTTGCACCACAACAGGCCAGGAGGCCGAATAACAGTGGTGAATTACATCACAAAACAACCCATGCTTGAGAAAAATCAGTTTGAATTTTTGTGTTCTCACCGGGAATCGAACCCGGAACCTTCCGTGAGTGAGTCAAGCGTCTTGACCACTACCCTACGGAGGCCGCTGAGTGGTTAAAAGACTGTGCTAAAAAATTCCCCTGGAGACGGTGCTATAACGTCGTTTTACATTACGCAAACAATGACATGTTTTTAAATGTACGTATTTAAAAATTCAACGCATGTAAAATATATACTGATTGATAGTCTGTTTTTCATAATTTATATAAAATATCATATTATTTTGGCATGTTATATATAGCAAATAAGGACTGTGTTGTTTAAAAAAATAAGAGGCATATTTATCAAGTCTTGAATTCTATCATATGACATCGTCGGCGAATCATCTAAATAAGCGATTATGCAAAGTTTACCATGATATTTGAATTTAAATAAATGAAAATGTTTTAATGTAACTATATTTATAAAAAATAAATAAAATCATTGTTATTTAATTTAAATCACCACCACTGTTTATATCTTAATACAAAAAAATATCTGTAAAGTGCACCCAGCACCCAGCCTTTTCTCAGTAAACGCTGAAACGAGCTGATTACCTAGGCTTATTCCCTCATATAAAAAGTACACTAACCCAGTCGCGATTTTTTAGTATTAAAACAAGCTTGCAGATAACAAATATTATTTGAAGATTCTTTATTTAGAAACTAGTATTTTGAACATTATTTCCGAAGGACTATAATTTCTATACTTCTTCATGGACCAGGTAATTTATCAACAATATTTTGAGTTTGTCCAAATTTTTGTAGACATGAACTGGATTCAACTCCCTGGGGAGCTGTTTATATTAACATATTACAACAGAGATGAAGAACATTCAAGAGAAGGTAACCTTTATTACATCTATTGTTCAAATAAAGGTAGAATGGTGAATGTTACACAGTGTGTAAAGTGGCCACTTAAACCAGCCATTGACAGGTCATAAGCCCTGTAGATGCCTAGACTTCTATATTACCTTCTCTTGAATGTTCTTCATCTCTGTTGTAATATGTTAAGTACCTATATAATCAAAAAAAGTTTTATTTCGATACGCTTGATAATGGGTAGGTACTATAAAGTCGCCGATGAAAATATGGCGTGTGATATTGAAAAATGGTATTAAAAACATACATAATATTGATCAAACTCTTACTGTTACTGCGTACATGTTGTAGGTAATAAAAAATACGATGCCCAGTTGGATAAAGCCATTTCGTTTTATGAAATTACAAAAAAATGCTTAAAACTATTAGTACCTTCGCGATATTTTCAGAGTCGCCATTTTTTGTGTTACGGTGCCGCCATTACGCTCGTGGTCGCCGCCATTTTGATTTCACTTCCCGCGCTTTTTACGGTTCCCTCGCTGATGGCTCCCAGCACCATTAGAATCTCTTTAGCGCCTGTGATTTTATTCTTTTTGCGAGCTTAAAGATATTTTAGCCATATTGGTTACACCGACAGTATACTTCCGGGTTGAAAATGGAATATTACCCCGACCGAGGGAAGTCATACATACGAACACACAATTCTAAATATTTTAAACCCAAAATATATCATAGATTTTTTTTATTTCCTTCAGAAATCATTATCCAAGAGTTGTTTCATTTTTGTACTGCTTTCACATATAACTCAAGGCTATTCATACTCTGCATTATTTCTGTAGTTTTCAGGTTTTAAAAAATAATAATTTATTTTTAAATATGCAAAAAATTACTATGGAAACGGTTATACTTATTTTTTTACGCCATAAATGATAAACTTCCATAATGGCTTAAAATTAGCGTATTCTGAATTACCTGAAAATGAGATGTTTCGTGCCCCGTGGGACAACCGGCGCGTATTACGTTATAGCTCTATATTTGTAGGCAATGTTTATTGAAAGCGCTCTCAGCAGGCTTGACATCAAAGTGAAGTGACGTTTACAGGGAGCCGCTTTGTATGTTCTCGTTTAAAAACAGAAAATTATAAATAAATACTTGATTTTATACATTGAAAGTTATATTTATTTATTTGACAATTGTAGTCTGCATTAATTTACAGGCTATTTAACCCATTATGTAATGCAGTTAAAACACACAGTTTACCCTGAAGATGGCTCCTGTAATAGTAGCCGAACCATCGGAACGAATCCAACTTACATGAGATCATCGTGGCCGTGAAAACTTACGCACCTGTTTTTTATTTACTAAAAGAAAACAACAGCCATTATAACAAAAAAAAATATTTACAAATAAACAAAAATTATAGTCTTCTTATAGTTTTCTATACATTACTAAATACAAGGTCAAAAAAAAGAAGAAGAAAAGCGTAGCTTCGAAAAGCCACTCCGCATCATTCCAGACGTAAAAAATAAATAAAATAATACAACAATAATGAAATAATAAAAAAATTAAAGAAAATGTAAAAATTTATTTTACGTATTATTCCTGATTTGAAAAAATACCCTCTCGTATTGATTTAATAAACTTAAAATATTATTCAATTTCGAATAGACGTTATCTTTGCTTCCATATCAATATTGGATACCTGCTATAAATGTTAACACCCCTATGCATAAATTTTTATCTTCGCTTAATATTCGATATAATTTTGTTGTATTATTCAAATACCGTTATCGGAACGCGTCCGATCGTAAAAATATAAACGCATGCAGCGTATCGCTCTATAAAATGGATGAAACCATTTTGGCCCATCGCCATATAGCAATTAAAAAATTCATCTCATTTTACGATATGGGCTGTGAAATATATAAATATAATCCCGGTCGTTCAATCGATTTTAGTTAACTTTTATCCCCTCTCTTACAGGGGTGGATTTAGAACCGGGTTGTGGTCCCGTGGCTAGTGTCGCGGACTCACGGACCAGAGGTCCTAGGGTTCCTATTTTTGAATTGTGAGTTTTTTACAACAGGTTGAAAATGCCCCCGAAAGTTGAAATATTTCGGTGAACTGTGAGTGTTTTTTTTTTAAATTTATTTTTCAAAAATATTTACAAAATATTCTTAAATTAAAGTCCTGCTGAGTTGCATACATACAACTCGTCAGCAGGTTCTTATAAATTACATTCATTATTTACACTTAACCTACATTAACAATAATTTTACTTGAAAAACAATTACAGATTACATTTTGAAAAATTAAAAACTATCACTAATACAAAAAACTTTTTTCTAATAACCATAATTTGAGCTAACGTCGAACTCCTGTATTTAACTCAGTATTTTTAATATTGTTTGGTAACATGTTAAATATTTTAGGTATACTGTATTGCAGTGTCTTTTTGCCATATTTATTGCAGTATCTAGGAACAGCTAGCCCTTCCATACTAGTAAACCTGTTGTAATCATGTACCAACTTGAGTTTATACTCGGAGTGCGACGCATGCTGACAAATTAATTTGTACCTAAGTAGAGCCCTAACAAATAATTTATTTACAGATTTATATATTAATGATATTGAAATATTGTGTCTCTGTTTACTTGATATACCTACTTTTTTCATCGTTCTTTTTTTTTAGTGCATATTTTTACACCTAATTTTTAATGTTACATATTTTATTTATAACGCAAAGTTTTGACTTTTGATTTTGCATTGCAGTATGCTTTTTTGTTTTCTAAATTATGTCTTTAAAAAAATATATATATTTTGGATTTTTTTTAACTATCGCCATGTTTGTACTTACCTGTATTATTTTTGTAAATGTATTATTGAGCCCTGTGTACTATTGGTGTGGATAAAAATTATAAATAATATTTATTAACCAGCAATGTCTGAAATATATTTTTATACGCCAAGATTTATTTCCTAAAAGTTTTAATAGATCTAGTCGAGGATTGAATAGTTTATTTGAAATCGGGCTTGACTTGGGCAAGACATACATTTTGCATAGCGTCAAAACTGTTCATAAGGACAATATGATAGAGATTTATTATTTGATTTTTTTTCAATTTAAATTTTTCTTGAAATTATGGATGAAAGAAGCAGATTTAAATAGCTTATTTTTTAAATGAATTGCATGTACTTAAATAATAATAAATAAAAAAATATTCACATAAAAATTGTGATCTAATACTACCCATTATTTTTTTTTTTTTTTTATCTATCATTTCTTCCAGTAGCCTTTGTTGAAATTTGAAATAAAATGTATACCCACACACGCCTACTTTTGTGAGATTTTTTTGTGTTTAAGTAATAGTGTATTTTTTATTTGTTACTTATAAAATGCTAAGAAAAAAATATAGTAGATAAAAAATTTAAAATATAAAATTAAATTGTTTTTTTGCCTCAGTACTGCTCTCAACCCCGCCATTAGCAAAAGCTCACACCACCCGCACCCCTAGTGAAAGAAAAGTTTTTTCGCATTTAGCGGAGCTGTCCCGCGGGAGAGCTTTTGAAATGAATAGCTTCGCAACTGCAACCAAATGATTGAGTCATTTTTCGTACCCAATGATCCACACCTCTTGTCTTTTACCCTCCCATTATATTTTCGCGGTTGATACGTTTCCCGATATAGTTTGTCACGTTACATCAACGTCTAAATACATTTTGATTTGATTCAATAAATATCAAATCTGTATTACACAAATCAATGCCATTTTGTTCAGAGTCATTTTTTAAAACGTGAATGTAAAATTCTCGGCTTATAATCTGTTTCATTTTTAAATGATTACTTTTTACACTAATAACGTTCAAAAGATGTATAATTAAAAAGACACTTTACCAGCGTACAAGTAGTAGCACTTTAATTGAAATGTAATACCATTCGTGATTTGGGGTTATTCTTGATAGCAAACTTACATTTGAGAATCACTTCGATGATATACTAACCCATGCACATAGAAATCTTGGTTTTGTACTTCGTTCATGTCAGATATTTAAAGACATCGCGTGTATTAAAATTGTCTACTTTGCATATGTTAGCAGTTTGCTCGAGTATGCCTCTTCTGTTTGGTCTCCACAATATGTCACATAAAGAAAGGTTCGAGAAAATTCAATTGACATTTCTTAGCCATCTTAACTGGAGATGCAGGTATACCGATCTCAATTATATGCCTTCATGCAAAAGCACCACTTGCTGAGTTTAAAAGATCGCCGTCTACTATTAGACATGGGGGTCGTTCATGACATACTTAGTGGACGCCTTGATAGCCCGGCTCTTATGTCGGAGTTATCATTAAATGTCCCTGGCTACCGCACCTGTCACACGTCGAGCTCTCTATTTCATGTGCCAGCAGTTCGTACGAACTATGCTTAGAACTCTCCACTTATACGATTAGCTTGTGAGTATAATTTGAACTTTCCCCTTATTGATTCCTTTAATTGTAACTAATTAACATTTAAAATGCGCATTTTAAAACACATATTTTTGTCTTATACTTAGTAGTTTCTAATATTAAATCTTATTTTATATCTAATTCTTACTAATATATATATATTTGACACTTGTGCAAAAATATTTACACACATTTCTACCCTCATTCCATTATAACACCCACTCACACACCCTCTAACACACTTACACTTACACAAACACACTTACATGTATTTTACGGGTATTTTATTTATTTCTGTGGAAATCTGTCATTGGTTTTATTCTCTGTATATTTTGTATGTCATACTTTTTTACATCTATTACTTGTGATACCCCCAAAAATTTTTAAAAAAATAAGTAATGTATTTATTTAGATAGTTGTACAAAATAAAATTTGAACACCTAGTTATACCCCCCCTAATTAACAATATATATATACTAAAATAATTTCAAAAACAAAACGTTGTTATAAAATCAAGACGTTTTTCGATGTCACTCTATCTACCCATATGGATGTTTGTTTTGACAAAAATCATCGCCGTCCCACGAAACGATGCAATGGACCCAGCATTTCTAATGACTTTTGGCAACTCATTAAACATCTTAAGTCATTTATGATACAGATTGTTTTAAGTTGCCTGGATTCTTGTTTTAAAAAGTCTGAAACCTTCACCTCCCCTCGTAGGATAGCGATGAATTTCGTTATTACGCTTAAACATCACAAAGCATGTATTCGGGCAATAATTTATTCTTTGATTTAAATATTAACACCAAAGTATTTCAAATGGCCAGTGTAGTCAATTTTTTTACGCTACTTTGCTCATTTAATGAAGGAGTTAACGAAAATTGGACCTCTCGGGTTAAACAACACCGTGGTGGACATTTGACTTACATTATCTTTGAAACGTAATGACATCAAGTATTATTTAGCATGACATAAAAATATCTGCTTTATAATAAAATTTGTTTCATTTTTTAAGTTCAAAGTTCATTAATTAAAATACTCTTATGAAATAGATCCTTTACTTATCTACTCTGTTGTGTCAATCAATTTGTCCGCGTGTACAATAAAATGTTTAAAAAATTAACGAATTTCTTTTTTTTAAATATAATTATCGTACATTCGTGTTATGATTATATTTTTCGAGATCTGTCAACATTCCGTCCCTGACATATAACTTGGAAAGATTTCCGGATATCCAAACAGTAAACTTGGCTAGATAATAAACTAGAAAAGACTTACGCGACATGGACGTGAAGCTTTGTCTAGACTTTTAAATTGTTGCAAAGCTTTCAGTGCCTCGAAACTTTCAAACTTTTAGGAATTAAACCCAGAACATTTCTCATACAAATACTTTTCACAAATTAATAAACTCCGTGATGTTACCACTTGCTACCATAGTGAATTATTTTTTTGTGTAAAGATTATTAGATTAAATCAAACTTACCACGAGTTTTGTTGTATGTATAGGTTGCGTATCTATATTCAAATGTAAAATTCACTTACATGTTACATTGAGTTTATTACTAATTCTAACATCTTACTTATCTTTAACAGATATCTGAATTTGCGGCAAAATGTGTTGAATTTACGAAAATGTCGGTTGTCGTTTGCGACGTTGTGCTTGACGTCTAGTACCAGCGCTGAACAGAGAAAGTCTGGCTTTGCTCGTTTCCGATTTGTAGCGGCCAGTGGCAGGTTACGTTGGTGATTGTGGACACCCTGTTTCTGTTGTGTTTGTGTTGCCAGAGGTGTCCATGCTACCATAAACTTTTTTCATCTTATCCAAAAAACTATCATTACACTATTTCATAGACTTGTTTGTTTTTCATTAGTGTACGGTTTTAGCAATACTGCGAACATCATATACCTATAATTGGCTTGGTTTTATTTTATTACTTTTAATCTCGTTTATCTTATCACCAAAATCGGGTGCAAAAAAATATCTGGAAAGATGTAAACGCAAAAAGCGTCTTACGATCTATCCACGGTATCATTATAAGTCATTATTTGTTCTAGTTCATTTAGAAAATTCTTTAAAATTATTTCAGTCTCTCAAAATGTGTGTATACAAGGATGGATTTCACTCCTCAGGGAGTGACCAAGATACAAATTTATTGCAACAGAGAGGGAAAACATTTTTGAGGATGCAATATAAAAAGGCAACGGTTTCAGCTCTTTCACTTCACAAAAGTCCACAAATGCAAGAGTTTAGGAAATTTCGATATTCCAACATTAACAGAATGGTAAATGTTACTCTATGTGTATAGAGTGGCTTAAACCAGTAAATAATTGGTTATAAACCCTGCAACTGCCTAGACTTCCATATCCCTTCTCAAATTTTTTTTCCTTCTTTGTCGCAATAAAATTAGAAAAATACTTTATTTATTTGCTTATCAGTGGACACATATGACTGCGTGTGTTGATAAACATATAAGCAAATAGTGTACAAAAAGGACCATAGTACTTTAAAGGACAACTTATTTAAGATGTATTTATTTCGAAGGCTATTTCGTTTAATTGAAAATCGGGTATAATTACCCTAATACTTTTAGTAATTGAAATTTTATATATTTTCTCAAAATTTGTGATAGAATTTGTTCACTACGATTTTGTGCCATAACATCGCGCAATACCGGCCAACAGAGGGCGCTATCAAAACGTTGTTAAAGAAAAACACATGAAAAATTGTTATATTTTCCACGCTGACAGCCTTCAAAGCAATACATCACTTTTAATCTATAAAGCTCTATATTTTACAGCACAGTACGCCCAGGCCTGAGAAATTCACATTTAACTTTTTGTGAATCCACCGCAATAAGTTATCATTTTAAATTCATTAAATGATAAATCTCATGTAAGTAATATTCATCGCGTATCATTTATTTGTTTATTCATTTTAATTTACATTTTTTGTATTCATTTTCACCAACATATTATGGATGTTAAGTAATAATATTTAACAACAACAAAATATAAAATAAATTAAAATAATTAATTAATAATATGATATTAAAAAAAAAAACAATCCACAAAAAAGAAATAGCATTAAATACTTTGATAATAATCATTTAATAAGATACAATATTTAAAATAATAATCAAATCAAAAATAACAACCCAAATTAAAGAAATAACATTAAAAACTTATAAAACGAATAGAATATGAATCATACCTACGAAGTAACAGACGTAAACCAGTTTACAAAATAATAATACCAATTAATTTAATAGAAGATGTGATTATAATTTATGTATGGTTTATAAAGTATTGATTAAAGTAATCAATAATGAATCAAAATAGCGGCTTAAACGATATAAAAAGTAGAACGAAACTTAAAAAAATATACAATGGAAATGAGGATTATTATAAGACAGGAAGGAAAGCAAAAAGGGATACAATAATAAAAGTAAAATTAAATATTTATCACTTACATAATTCAGTATAACTGTAATTAAATTGCGTTAAATTTGGATAATCTAACAATGAATCAAATCCTTACAATTGTATCTGCACTCTCAATAATACTTTACAATTCAAATTGACTATGGTAACTTACTCATTGTTAAAGTAATCAGGAGAAAAATGAAAGAATTGATTGGAAAATCAAATACCAACTTATTTCATCTGGATTTATCCACAAAGCTGAAAGGAAACATTATTTTCCATTTTGAATAATATTTAGAAGGCAGGATACAACATTACGTTTTCGATTTGTTAAAATGTGTTTTTCTGTTCATACTTTTCAAATGAAAATTTTCGTTATCTTACAGTTTCATTATTTTACATTTTTTTCTCATTACACAATTTCAGTTTACCCTTTTTTAAACGTCGCCAGGCGCTAAATTAAAAGAAATTCCCTTTAAATGTAGCACAAATGTAGTTAGTTATACATACATAAAAACAATGTCGTTGCAACCATCACCCTTAATTCCGTAATTAAAATAAACAAGGTTCTATTACATAAGGTCTAGTCCACTTTTTTTTATGCTTTAACATTTTGGTAATAGAAAGCAGAGCTGAAAATAATTATGTATTTTTCTATGATATAATGTTTTTTTTCGGTGACTTTAATTTACGTATTTAATAGTACTTTATCTCTTGTTTTGTTTATTTGTTTATTTTATTTATTATTTGGTTTACAAACAATGAAAAATAGTACATAATGCACATAAGTATTGAAACGATTAAAAAAGTAGACACTACTTATTTTTCATCAATTACATGTAAACATTAACTACTACATATTTATATAAAATGAGCAAAATAATTTATTAAATTGAATATAAATTATTATAAAAATTGAAATAAAATTGCAAAAAATTACGAATTAATAATAAAATAAACATGAATGAAATACGTATTAAAATTAAATTAACAATAAAAATTACCAAAATTAAATTGTTTTTTAAAAATCATTAAAAATATAAAACTTATTGTTATATATTAATGTCAAGTGTGTAGAATTTACTTGTGTTTGTAAAAGTGTTTTATTTATAAATGAATACATGTGTACTTCAAACGCAGCCGTTTCCACTTTAAATACGAAAAAATCTGATACTTTGATAAACTGACCACGAATTTGTTACATTTTTTTAACTTTTATAATCGTTTTATTTTTTAAATATGTTAGTTCTTAATATTTAAATTTCCATCGCATCTGTCTAAAAGTTGTAAATAATTTGTTCTAGAATAATGGTAAATCTTAACTAAAATTGTATTCTCAATACGTCAAATCACCAAACTAATCAATGACAACCGTGCATATTTAGGAAATCCTTGAGACGGGTGGATGTTTTCAAAATCATTGGATACATTAGAATATTTCTACACGCGTCTTCCCAGCCAATAACACTACAAACATGTATACATTCACTGTCTGGAATTATAATATTACACAAGTTACTTTTGTGGGCATTTTCAAATACTACTTCTAAACAAATAAGAAACCACGTAAAGTTTCATGCCATAACTGTTGTTTCTTTTTTTTTTATTTCACAAAGAACCATCCTAAAATACTGAAATTATTAGAAGCTCTTGTCGTAATGGATTAACATACTGAAAGGACGCAATGTGAACGTGTATTTTCATTTCAAAGTAATCCGAATTTACTACACAATGTAATAATATTTCACGGAGAAAGCTGTTTTGAAAATCGGATCACGCATTTTCTCCGCCCATTTTGGCCAACCTAAATATAAACAATCCTGTTAGACATCTTTGTCATCTCCGTTACACCTAAACAATTGAATCACGGGCAGTAGCTATAAAATATCAAACTCTAGACTCTAGATACAATTTTCGCATATCATTTTTTTAAGAATACTTTATTTTTTATCTCAGTTATATTTTATCCATATTTGTCTTATAGGAGAGAAGATATTTGTTCTCCTAACCCATTTATTTACAGTAAATAGACGCCTAATTTATAAACTAGTTTCATCTAAATTTTTTTAAGTGTTACCGAATGCATAATTTTACGTAGAAAAAAAGTAAAATGTCACAAAAATGTATGTGATTTAAAATGCTTGTATATCTTTTCAAAATTAAAAACTTAAAATTTTGCTTCGGTCACTTTCATGTTCAACTTATTATTTTTAAATTATTATAAAAAATTTAAGTTCAAAACTTAGTCTTTATTGAGATCCTAGATACCTAAGTTTAGTCTAAATTTGAAATGGCGTAATCTTCCGGTCCAAAATGAATAAAAGGTTGAGTTACATGAGACTTTTAAGTCATAGAATTGTGAAGATATTTTAAGTATATTTTTGAACAGAAATACCTTTCATAAATATTGTTTTTATCTAATCTGTGCTTTTTTATTTTTTTATTATTGCGCGATTAAAAAAAAACATTCGTTTCAAAATGGCAAAATCGTATGATTTCCTAATTTTGCGTTCGTTTTACCAGACTACGGCCTTAAAGCATTTTTTTGTAACATACGACGCCATATTTCTGTCTAGCATCACGTCTGATTGTGATGAATGTCAGTTAGAAAATTAATTGAAATGCCATTTTCTTCGCGTTAGTAATATGTTAATTTACTTATACGTCATTCTTCTAACCCCTACACATATTTTTCCTTTAAAAATTTTATCAAGTCGACAAATTAGTTCAATTACCATCATAGATTGCAGTATATAAAGGTAGTTAGTTATATATAGGTAATTTATAATGAGCTTCCCAAAAAAATCAAAGAGCGTTAAAAGTGTTTTGAATAAATAAATGTTTCTGTAGTATTAATGAATATTTGAAAGATGCAATTGACTAAATTAAAATGTATAGAATGTAAATAACTTAAGCAATTGACACAATAACTAATATAATGTTTTTACTGTTTGTATTTTCTTAACTTTATATTTATTTACTTTTTTTTTTTTTATTGTTTATTTTATAACTTTTTTTCATCGTTGTATTTCTTATTTATTTTTGATCAGACTAAGAAATTTCTGGTCGTAATAAATCCGCCATTTTAACGTGAACACTTTTGTTTTATTTAATAATAAATACAACCTTTTTATATTTATCACATTGTGTATATTAGGTTGATCAAGATTTTTTTATTATTATCATGTTACTGAGTTAAAAACCAATACAAGTAGCAGGAAAAAAAAAAGGATATTAGGCTTAAGAAAGAGATTGCTGGCTTTATAAAGCGCCGTCTTTATCATTTGTACAGCTACGGGACCCGTGCGACAGAGACAACGCTCTTCAAAGTCGACAGTCTCTTTCTAAGCCCGGTGTACTTTATTTACTGCCGGGTACTATGACGTGTTCTTAGAATGACGAGACATTGAGTTGCCAGCTATCTACTCTTTATTGTTGCATAGGATATTGAATTGCAAAAAAAATACAGTTTATATTAACAGAAATCTACTAATACGCCATTTCGTGCTCTAAACTAAAAAACTTGAATATCTTATAAATGTTAATATTTACCTACCTACGCTCAAATTAAATACCGCCATTATTAAAAAATTAACTCTGGAGTATAATGTGTCATATTCCCAAACACAATATTATATATTTCCACTTAACTTCAGCCTTTATCAAGCTTATGAAGCAAAGTACAGACTCCTGTAAACTTTCAAGTTGTATCACAGCTTACAGCCCAATTTCGCGAATATGGATACGGAGTTATTTGCCCCAGAAACTAAACTCCCTAACACGCTACCACTGCAGCGGCAATTATTGCAAATGGATTCATATTACACAATACAAGAGGTATGTATTGTGCACGTTCGGATATAGGCGAGGCCTTGCTCAAACTCATTACTCCGTAATGCTGATTTACGTGCGTTTGACAAGTCCCACGTTTCGCGTGTTAAACATGCCCGCTCCGAAGCGATGTTGCCAACTCGGGGATTATTCAAATGTTATTTGTCTGGCAACGTCGCGGGACGCTTTTTTCCTTATTTTCCCGCCTTCCGGATTTGCCGCCAATTTGGAATTCTGAAGTATAAGCGATAGCATTTATTTTGGCCATAGACGGTCGTCAAATGAAGGATCAGTTAAAGCCCTCTGGTAAAGAAGTTCGGGATTTATTTTTATCGTATTTATCGTATAGAATTTCAATACTTTACAGCACAAAAAACAAAAAAAATATTTATTATTTAGTCTGCTTCGTGAACTTTTTTTTACAATACATGAGTATTTTTTTAATTTACATATATGTACAATACAAAATATACTATTTTAATTAATACATATACAAATAAAAAAAGGCAATTAAATTAAGTATATCTGTAGGAGTTAGGTTGCTAAAGCGTTATGGAGCTCCTACCCCAGTTAGAGATTGACAAGAGACACGAAATTGCTGATTTTTTTTTTAATTATTAATAAAACATATGATACAAAAAGTATATTTATTTATTGTGGATAACTTATATAGCGCCATTTTCGTAATAAAATACCTCAAGGGCGCTTTACATGGTGATTCTATTGTTAAGTTAATTTAATTGAAGCTTTAAATTTGTAATTTAATTAAAATAATTTATTTTGTTGTCACGTGCTACGGATGTATTCAAATGATTTAGAGAACAAGTGGGTTTTAAGTTTTTTCCGAAACATCACTTCACTTTCACAGCCTCGCACCTCTGCTGGGAGAGCATTCCATGCCATAGGGCCTGCGACCGCAAATGCGCGCTCACCAAATTTAGTGCGCTGTTTGCGTAGAGGTATAATAACTTTTCCTCTCGCCGTAGACGTAGCTGATCTAAGCGTGAGACGCCTGTCAGCTAGTTCATCTGGAATGCATAGTTCCCTTAGATATTCCGGAGCCGAGTTGTGCAGTGACTTATACATAAGCCAACAGAGTTTGTATTCGACCCTCTGTGGAAAACGTAGCCAGTGTAGTTCCCGAAGTAGTGGAGTGATATGACTGAACTTAGAGATTCCGAAAATAAGTCTCGCTGCGGCATTCAATACAGATTGTAGGCGAGTCATTTTGTTCATTGGTAGACCTGCATAGATACCATTACAATAATCGACTCTAGACACTACAAACGCATTTATTAATTGACGGGCGGCATCAACCGGCAAATTTTTGCGTATGCATTTAATTTGTCTCAGCTGGTAGAAGCATGAACTTATCGTTCTACTAATTTGAGCGTCAAGAGATAGGTCAGAATTGAGTAAAACTCCCAGTAGTTTAACGGTGGGTAAAACGGCACTCCCTACATTGGGTAGAGCCGTATCCTGGATCAAATTCTGTCGTCTGGCTGAAGCCACCCACAGTTGTTCAGTTTTTGATGGGTTTAATGTTAGTCTGTTTTCAGCCATCCAGTTTCCTATTTTCTTGATGCATCCATCAATTAAATTGACAAGCACACTTCTCTCGCCTGGTTTGCAATAAAAATAAATCTGCGTATCATCTGCATAGCAGTGCGACCACAATCCACATTCTTTGATAATGTTCTCTATATCTTTAGTGTAAAGGAGATAGAGAAGTGGTCCGAGTACTGACCCTTGAGGCACTCCTGTAGACACCCGAAAGTTGGTTGAGCTTTTACCCTGGAACACGACTGCATATTCTCTTTTATTAAGATATGAACTGAACCACATATGTGCCTGATCATGGATACCATAAGTTTTCTCCAGACGTTCAAGCAAAATATTATGGTCTACAGTATCAAATGCAGCACTCATGTCCAGAAGAGCCATCAACACCAGATTACCAGAGTCCACCGACGTTATAATGTCAGACAGTACTCTTATCACTCCCGTCTCCGTGGAATGAAAACGTCGGTATGCCGATTGCCTTACCGAAAATAAAGAATTCCGCTCGATATAGTTAACGAGCCTGTGAGAAACTATTTTTTCTAGTATTTTTGATACGATGGGAAGATTTGAAATAGGGCGAAAACTGGAAAGATCTTCCACATCTAGTTGGGAATTTTTTAAAAGTGGAGTTACATTTGCTTTTTTTATGGCTCTCGGAACAATGCTGCGCTCCATGGATGTATTAAATAAATCTGTTAAAAATGGAGCTAATACGTTAATGCATTTTTTCAAAAGCCATGTTACATACATACCCAGGAGTTATTAAAAAAACTCATTTGGGACCGTACACAAAAAAAATAACTTTTTTCGACAATACAAAATATCATACGTATTAATTCATCCGAAATAGAAAGAAAACATTATTGTACAAGAAACATAAAACACAATACTTTATACCATCTATATAAATTACATTAATAATAATCACTATCAAAAAGATTTAAGAAATATTTTTTAATTGTAAGGAAAGGATAATTTAATTAGGGTAATAGAATTAATGAACTTAGAACATTAAAAATGTAACAAATTTTATTTTACATAAAATATATATTTTTATTTCATATATGATGGCAAAGTAGAATAAAAATTTTACTACCCTGGCAACACCAATAAAATGTCAATTTTGTTTTCTTTGACGATCTGACTGATGAAAAAAAATTTTTTTTTTAAATTAATGAGCCATGTTAGATGGAGACTATCATAAACAGAAAACACTCCGTTTTCATTTTCTATTCATTAGTTTTATATAGTTTCCCGTTATCAAATATGTATATCAACTAATTTAATGTAAAAAATTTATAAATTTATAAAATAAAAAAATAAAAATTGCTACATACACATGATCCCATCCTGTTTCTTTTTGATCTCAGCAGTATTTTTACACCTTAAAACGTCACAACACGGCATAGTTAAATTCCGATCGGGAGTTGCGTACTGAGCGACGTCTACAAAGAAACTTATGGGTCAAAACATAAAACTACTCCTAGTTTCTGGACTATTCTTAATTCCATGAATGCGACATTGTCTTTCTTTAATATTGGACCTTGAAAAGGTTTTATAAAGGCTTTATATTCCAGGTTCGAAAAAAATCAAACATGTTAAACTAACTCATGTACCAAAGGATACTCATGGAAATTCTGATAATAAGGTGCTCAGGTAGACTGCTCGTACAACGACTTCTCAAAATCGTTTGATAAAGTAGATTACTAGCTTTTGCCCCAAAAACTTAATAAAAATGGCTTCAATGACATTTTTCAGAGATTTTTCTCAAGATATCTTATAAATCCAAAGCCGTATATGTCATATGAACTCAATCAATCAACAGTTTTTCACACCTCCTCGGGAGTGCCCTAGAGGTCTTATTTAAGACCAATATTGTTCACAATATTTATAAATGACATTAACAATGAAATTAAATTTTTCAAATTGTATTATTTGCTGACGACTTAAAAATTTTCTGTGTAATACAAACTCCTTTAGAATGTTTGAAGCTTCAGTACGATATTCAAAATATTGTACAATGGAGTGAACGAAACAACCTGTTCTTCAATGTCTCGAAATGTTTTGTCATGTCGTAAACAAGAGCGTTCAAAATAATTTGCTACCTCTATATCATGGATGTAGTAAAGCTCGAACGAGCATCGAAATCCAGGGATCTCGGGGTGCTGTTTGACGTGAACTTATCATTTAATCGACGTATAATATCACTACGCAGTAACTCCCTTAAAATGCTTGGATTTGTTATTAGAAATGCCGAGATTTTTTAAAATATTCAGGTTCTGAAAACATTGTATAATTCCTTGGTAAGAAGTCGCATGGAATTTAGTTTTATCATTTGGTCGCCAAATGAAACCAGATATTCCTTAATGATCGAGAGGGTGCCAAAAAAAATCTGCGTTATCTGTCTCCGGAAGTATGGATATTACCCGTGGCTTTTCCAGACTAACTTCCTTCTAGGAATGCTGGGTTACCAATCATTGTTGCGGATAAGAAATATTCATTTGGGTGATCACTTTTTTTTAACTCATTGGTGGTCGCATACATAATTCCGATATTCTGAAGGAATTCGGTCTATTTGTCCCCGATAATTATCTTCGAGAAAGCCAACACAGGTTGTTCTACCTACCGCGATGCAGATTCAACCTGCCAATGGTTATGCCGGTAGGTAGAGCTATCGTGTTATTCAATTGTATCGCCTCGGATGTCGATATATTTCATGACAGTGGGATTTCTCTTAGGAAGGCAATTCCAAAATTGTAATATATAATATATGTATATATAGTTGGATAATTTATATAGCGCCATTTTTGTGAAAATCACCTCAAGGGCGCTGTACAATTAATAAATATCCCAGTACGTCTTGCAGCTACAGAGCGCATGGACGGTTGGGATTCTAGTTCCTCGTTATCAATTAAGATCAATAAAAAATTATGACAGATAGGAGCTAGATTACAGGACGTCTTGCAGCTACAGAGCGCATAGACAGTTAGAAATTTAGCCCCCATTTACACATTTTAAAAATTGACAAATAAATTTAGTGTATTAATGATACTAAAAAAAAAAATAAAAAAAAAAATAAAAAAAACAATTAAAAAAAATATAAATAAAAAAATAATAATATGAATAATAAAAAGGAGTAAGATTACAACACGTCTTGCAGCTAATATTATGTATGTCCATTTTACAGGCCTTTTTTATTCTCTTTTCCATTTGATAAATCTGATGTGTATATTTTGTGATGTTTGAGAATGAATTGGATACTCTGTAATGTTCTCAATGTAACTTAAAAATAAACAAATTGAATAAAATAAATAAATCCTTATTGAATTGTGAGATATACTATGTGAGAGAGTCAAAAAAAAAATTAAACCACTCTTATACATAAGAGCTTTACAAAGTTGAAGAAAATCACATACTTCCTTGTTATATGATCATAGCGATATAAAGATACATTTTTGATTTGATAAATATACCTCATATGAGCTTAAGTTATTCATACGTCTTCTGTATTTAATACCCTTTTCATATATAATAATATAATTCAATCCTCTGTAAATATTATTTTGCGATTCATAAACCTTTGCTTTTGATGGTAGAAATTATTTTACCATGAATTTTAAATGGTTATGGAATCAATTTGTTTTCTATTATGTATTCAGAATATTGAAACAGCATCTCTCAGAGGAAGGGATATCGAATACAGAAATAATATTGTTTTAATATAATATATTTTATTTTTACAAATAATGTCTAATAGGCTGATTTGAAACCCGACATAAATTGAAATCCGGGGAAAAAACATTGGACCAAAATATAAATATTATGAACAATAATAAATCAAACATTGATATTAGTCTACGTATTTATTTTTATGGCTAATAAGATGAAAAAACTATCGGAATTTGTTTTTAAAAATGTAAATATTAAATAAACTTTATAGACTCTAATCAGTGTTTGATTTAACATAATGATATGTATGTATTACAATATTATTTTACATAAAATATCAAGCAATAATTGTCCAAAAAAACTATGAACTAATACAAAATGTATATTTGAAGGACTAGCTTCGTGGTTATTCATTTTAATAAAATAAATTTAAAACAACTTTGTTTTTGACCACTTTTTTTTCTGCCGACCGATTTCAAAACTACCCAAAGTTCTTTATTAAGGAATAATTTACTAATTAATTTATTTATAGTATTTACTTAATGTTAAATCTAAATAAATCGAGCGAAAATGTGAAATCTATTGGTTACTGTTAAAATAAAATAGGATATGATTCATTTGTAAATTATACCTTTATAAAGAAGCTTGTGTAGCTTTAAAACCAGTCGGTAGAAAAAATGAAAAATAGGTGATTAAAAACAAAGTTGTTTTACATTTATTTATGTTCAAAGCATCAACTTTGTGGTCAAATATTGATTGTTTTAATATATCGAGTTTTTCTACTGACATTTCTTGGTGCAACTGCATTTGGTGGAACGCCAGTTTTTATTATATACATTCAAACAAAACTTATATCCTTATAATTGTTTTTACCTTATACTTAAATGATTTGAATTTAAATTCTTTTATTTTATTTTATTTTATTTGGGAAATCAACAGATCTACATACATATATAGTGTATAAACTCAAAACTAATAACAGATTTCCACATAGTATACAAAGTTAGTAAATAAAATATATTACATACCAAATAAATACATATAATTTATACATATAAAAATGTTATTTTCATGTACTCGTAAATATTTTTCAATAATCAAAGAATTTTTAAATTTATTTTAAGAACATTAAGTTACTGTAAATTGAGCGGGATTAGGACAAGAATGTTTATTTATTTTTAATGTTTTTTTATTTCCATAATTATATAAAATCATGATTTACAACCCCTGATTGCACTTGTATATAAATTTGTTTAGTCTCCCACCAGCCTGACGATGTTGGTCACGACGAAACCCGGTCACTGGTAAAAAATTATAAATAAAAGTGGAATAAAACTATATACGCATTTTTATTATTATAATTGATTGTTTTATATTTATTTATTTATGAATGAATATATTGTAATCCTGTGCTTAGACATTAGTGATAGTAAAAAATAAATAAAAGAGTTCAGACACAAATAAAACTTCAACCGAAAACAAGATAAAGTAGTTTAAAATATTTAAAAAGTACGAGAAAAAAGAGAGAAAAAAATACAGTGATATTAAAGAATACACATTTACATTGATGGTTTTAATGCTTTACGACAGGAAAATTTAGTTCCTAATACAGTTGTAGCTCAATGCCTTAATTGTTTTCAGGCGTTGCCTAGTATGTGAAATAATTCAGTCACATGAATCTCTTCACAACAATAAAGGTTTCAGCTCTTTAACTTCACTAAAATCAACAAATGGAAGAATTGAAGAAATTTGGATGTTCAAACATAGGCAAAATGGTGAATGTTACACAGTGTGTAAAGTGGCCACTTAAACCAGCCAATGACAAATTATAAGCCCTGTAAATGCCTAGACTTCTATGCTCCCTTCTTCAAGGTATTCTCCGTCCCTGTTTCAATTTGTTAATATATATTTCACCTTCAAATTCTATTGTAAATTTTTCTGGTGTTATGTATACCTTGAAATCTGTGTTTTGTAACGTACATAACGCATCAAATTATTAAATTGAAATTGAAATGACGATATGATAAATATGTATTTACAATATACAAGTTGTATCAGTTTCACAAACTCCATCCTACATTACCACTCCTAGAATACTTGATGCATATTTGGGAGAGATGTTTCAAACCTTCCGAAGTATTTCCTCAACAATTTGTAACCAGAAACACTTAAGGTGTTGTAAGACCAACCTAGAGGTAGGAGACGGAAGACAAGAGGTGTTTATTCGTAATATCACTTGAGACGTTGTGAATTTCAAATGCAACGTACCGTCTAACAAATTTTACATTTATTAAGGTACGTTCAAATCTCTACCGGCATATGTTAGATTCAAATCTTTAAGGAGTTACAGATTGACAGACGTTTAAACACAGGGACAAATATCTTTTTATTATTTATATTTTTACTCCTATTGTATATTTATATTGTAATAACATGTATTTTATTGAATAATGAATCTATGGATAGAAAAACAAAACTATCAAATGAACAAAAACATGGTTTTCCACAAGAGACAATTCTTGGTCCTCTATTATGTATTATATATATATATATATAAATGGACTATGTGATCTTAAAGTAGAAGGAGAAATATTGTCATATGCTGATGACACTGCTTGTAATGGCCATCGGTTCGAATTCGTCCCGGCAGTGACATCTGTTGAGAAAATATGAAGTCAACCGAAAAGGACAACGTATTTGATTAGTTAATCAAATACGTAGTTTTAATGGGCGTCGATAGATGGCTCGCCTGGTCTTCCGTGACTGCACACGGGCGGATATACAAAAAAAAAAATATGTGTTGCAAATTTCGCCATATTGGGCACGCCTCTGAGTTTGTAATCTCCTTTCTTCGAAATAATCGCGAAGGAGTAAAAATTCAAATTCAATTCAAAAGAAGAGTCAACAGTTAATCCATCCCTGTTCGGGCGCCAGTGACCAGGAAGACGAATTGGATGCAGACCAGGACTTCGGGATTGCCCAGGTCAGTTGTATTCAGTTTTCTTTGACGGATTACCTGTCGGTTGGGTTCGAACTGTTGGCCATTGTTATATAAATTAGCTTTGATTGTTATTTGCGAATCGAAGCTGCAAAAGAAGAAATATGTGTATAGCTTGTGATTGACAGAACATTATACATAAAATGGTCCTTCGCCGGACATAAATAGTCCTAATCGAGTTACTGGATTATTCCAGTAAATTTATTTATTGTTCTATCGAATTTAATACAAATTAAGTTTATTAACTTCAACTCCAGAATAAATAAATTCTGCAAAAAAATCATATCAATTATCGCTTTCTAAATTTATTTCTTACCGTACCGTGTGACATTAAGTTATTTTTATACATATTTAATTAATGAAATTAAATACCTACCGCACGTCTGTGGAACACTTATTTAGCCTACGTTTTACAAATACGTTTTACATATATTAAACATGTCGGAAATAAATGCAAGAAAATTAAAAATTCTCATAGGGAAACGAGAGGTATTTTTTGAACGTATAAATGCAATTTATAAATTATCGTTAAATATTAGTTCGTTAAACGATTCCAGAACAAATGAGAATTTCCTAGCGGAGTCGGAAACAGTCGACGAATTGAATAAAAAGTACGAGGAGGTGATCGACCTTATTAATCAGATAAATTTGGAAATTAATCCCGAAAACTCGCTTGATTTTCAATCACTGGGAGTAGTTCAGGATATGCATTCGAGAATTACCAGGGCTAGAAATAAAATAAACAAAATGAATATAACTACTTCTAGAGAAAAATGTAATATAAATTTGCCGGTTTTAAAAATCCCATATTTTGATGGTAAACAAGAAAATTGGTCTATTTTCTACGAATCTTTTAAATCCAATGTTCATCTTAATACCAATTTATCGAATTCGCAAAGAGTGCAATATTTAATTTCAAATTTGACGCATAGCGCGTTGAATATAATTTCCGGCGTTATTCCCACGGGAGAAAACTACCAAATTCTTTGGGATAGTTTAGTTCAAAAATACCAGGATTCAAGGTCACTGGGAATTTTTTATTTGAAAACCATTCTCGACATAAAGCAAGTAAATAATACTGCCGCAAACTTAAATACCTTTTGTGAAAATTATACTTCTAGCGTCGCCGCTTTAAAATTATTAAAGATAAATGATTTGGCGGATTTTATATTTTTACATTGCGCGTTAAGAAAAATTGATGTTCAAACAGCGCAACAATTCGAAATGCAAATGCGGGATAAGGAATTGCCCACTTTCCAAGAATTCACAGATTTTTTAAAAGGCCAAGTAAAAATATTGGAAAGGACAACAAATGTTTCCGCTTCCTCTTCTTCTTCTTCCCGGGCTGCTATTAATGCGGAGCCGAATGGGCCCAGTAATAAGAAAACCTATAAGGCTTTCATATCTACTGTGGAAAAGAAATGCTTATTATGTAACAAAGACAATCATACTAATCTTTATGATTGTTTCACATTTAAAAATATGCCTGTTAAGGGTCGTTTTGATTTTATAAAATTAAAACATGGTTGTGTTAATTGCTTGAGTTACGCCCACACCAGTGCAGGGTGTAAATCTCAACATACGTGTAAAAAGTGTCAAAAGAAACACCATTCATTATTACACTTTGAATTTTCTTCTAATAATTGTATTACGAACAGTAGTAATGGGCAACATGCCTCAAATTCTAATAATGGGGAACATGCATCAAATGCGTTTATTGATTCTGAAAAGGAAGGTGGCAAAAATAACTCATTTTCTCGGAATACTCGTGTTGAATCTACTAGTACATCGCCTTTAACATTCATAACATCGCGATCAAATACACTGTCTTCTTCACCTGGCCACGCTATTTTACTGTCTACCGCGCAAGTTTTTGCGTATAAAAATAACAATAATAACAAAATAGTAGTGCGTTGTCTAATTGATAACGCGTCGCAAAACAATTTGATAACAGTCGATTGCTGTAAATCTTTAAATTTAAATATAATTCCACTAAATAACTCCTTCTTGAAAGGTGTGGGAGAGACATCACGACAAATACATGGGTATGTTTATTTTAACATTGAATCACGCATGGTTCCAAAAAATAAATATAAAATTCACGCATTAGTAGTCGACTGCATAACAGATAAGTTGCCTTCACATTTTATTGAAAAATGTGATTTGAATTATCTCGCTAATATCCCCCTCGCCGACCTAACATGGAACATACCTGGGAACGTGGACATTATTCTAGGTGCGACTATTTTTCCCTATATTTATTTTGGAGAAAAAATAGAATCTGGTTCAGATGCCCCGCCTGCCTTGTCTACAGCTCTCGGATATGTCTTACTTGGGAAAGTTCCTTACCATTCCGATTTTCAACCTAATTCTTTTTCCGCTTTAGCCCTTCAGGGGTTAGAAAAATGTTTACAAAAATTTTGGGAATGTGAAGAAATGCCCGTTAAACGGTTCTTAAGCCCCGATGAAACTAAATGCGAAACCACATATGCTGCTACAGTTTTACGCAGTGTTAATGGGAGGTATTCGATATCTTTGCCTTTTTGTAAAAATCCAGATGAATTAGGTCACTCTTACACGGTCGCTCTCCGTCGATTCTTCACTCTTGAACGAAAGTTCAAGTATGCCCCCACCCTTCGGGATGATTATCATGAAATTATTAAAGACTATTTAAGAAACGGCTATTTAGAAGAAATTCCGTCTACGTCAGATATAGAATGTGGGTATTTTATACCTCACCACGCTGTAATTCGTAAAGATAAAATTACTACTAAGGTACGAATTGTTTTAGACGCAAGTGCTAAAACACACTCTGGGTTGTCACTGAATGACATCCTATCTACCGGCCCTAATTTACAGGCCGATTTGTTTACATTATTATTAAATTTCCGCTTACTGCCTGTCGCTATTACAGCTGACATTAGACAAATGTATTTACAAATTGGTGTGATTGAAAATCACAGAAAATACCAAAAAATCATATATAGATTTGATCCTAACGAAAAGGTTAGATCTTTTCAATTTACCCGCGTTCCGTTTGGACTCAAGTCCAGTCCGTATCTTGCAATGCGCACCATACGACAATTAGCTTTAGACGAAAGAAATAACTTTCCTGCGGCTGCTAAATTGGCCGAATCAGAATTGTATATGGATGACTTGGTCACCTCTGTTATGAACAATTCCGAAGCAATTGAGCTAGCAAATCAATCAATTAACCTTTTTAAGTCTGGTGGATTCGATTTGGTCAAATGGGCCAGCAATTCATCAGAATTACTCTCAAGTTTACCTTCAGCTTATTGTACACCTGTCAATTTTACAGATGATGATAATTTAAAAATTCTTGGCTTGGAGTGGCATCCAACACAAGATATTTTTTGTTTTACTACATCCCCTTGTGCAGAAAAATGCACAAAACGAATTATATTATCTACCGTTGCCAGATTGTTTGATGTACTTGGCTTAGTTTCTCCAGTGATATTATACGCAAAAATACTTATAAAAGAACTTTGGAATGCTAATCTAGGATGGGACGATACTCCACCTGAACAAATAGTAAAAAAGTACTTTAATTTAAAAAATGAATTACCTTTATTGAAGGAATTACGATTGCCAAGACATTTGAATATTACACCTAATTGCACAGCTAACTTGGTCGCCTTTTGCGACGCAAGTATGAAAGCGTATGGATGTGCAGTATATTTACACGTAACTGATTTAACGGGAAATATTTCAATGCGATTGATTTGCTCTAAATCTAAGGTTTCCCCAGTCAAAGTGGTGTCATTAGCACGTTTAGAATTATGCGCCGCAGTTCTTTTATCGAAAATTGTTCGCAATGTTTATGAAACATATACTCCGCGTTACCTGATTTCCAAAATATATGCATTTTCTGACTCCACGATAGCTTTATCATGGATTCATTCATCTCCGCATCGCTGGTCGGTATTTGTGGCTAACAGAGTGGCTATAATACAGTCTAATTTAGATTCGAAATGTTTTTATCACATTTCTGGTGTTGAAAATCCTAGTGATTGTCTATCTCGAGGCATTTTGCCATCTCAATTATTGATGCATACTCTTTGGTGGTATGGACCATCGTGGATGTGCGCACCCCCTCAGTCATGGATGATTAGGCCATTTGCTGCTTCTGCTTACGAGGAAACGCCAGAATTTAATTCTAAAACATTGATCACCACCGTAATTAAAGAATCTTTTATATTACTGTCTTTAGCAAATAGGGTTTCCGACTGGAATAAATTATTACGTATTATTGTATATATTCTGCGTTTTGCAAAGCGGTTACCATGTTCCGAAAAAATCAATTCTTCTGATTTAAATTTCGCTGAACATTTTCTGATATGTGAAGTGCAAAAAGAAGGTTTTAGGAAGGAAATTGATTTATTAAACAAGGGTCTTGTAATTTCTAACATTAAACATTTAAATCCCTTTATGGATGAGAAGGGAATCATTCGCATTGGAGGTCGATTGTCCAACTCCAATTTGCCGTTCGAAACTCAACATCCGGCTTTGCTACCAAAGAAAGGTCACATTATAAACCTTTTAATTGACCATTATCATCGCACCAATTGTCATACAGGCCCAAATTTATTGAACTCCTTAATAAAACAAAGATATTGGATTCTTTCTTCACGAAATATTATCAGAAAACGCACCAAATCGTGTATATTTTGTTTTCGCGTCAAGCCTACCTACGTATGGCCAAAAATGGCAGACTTACCAACGTACAGAGTCCAAGAAGCAAAGGCCTTTGTTCATACGGGTGTAGATTATGCTGGGCCAATCAACATTACTCTGACTCGTAAACGCGGTCAGCGTTCTCAAAAGGCTTACCTTTGCATCTTTGTTTGTTTGACAACAAAAGCGGTGCACATTGAGCTTGCTTCAGATTTATCTAGCGACACGTTTTTAGCGGCTCTAAAAAGATTTTTGTCTCGCAGAGGCCCAGTGTCTAACATGTATTCCGATAACGGAACCAATTTTATAGGTGCCAAGACACAATTAAATGAAATTTATAATTTAACCGCATCTTCAGACTTTCAAGCTACTATCAGCAATGAACTCAATAACCGTCGCATATTATGGAAATTCATTCCCCCTTATAGTCCTCATTTTGGAGGAATTTGGGAATCATGCGTTAAAAGTTTTAAGACACATTTATATCGAGTGGTAGGCGGTCAGTTATTAACTTATGAAGAACTCCTAACAGTATTAACTCAGATTGAAGCATTGCTTAATTCACGACCTCTTTGTTTATTATCCGAGGATCCGTATCCTGAGGTGCTGACTCCTGCTCATTTCTTGATGTCGTCTCCTCTTCAATATCTTCCCGCGCCCGATGTGCTTAAAAATCGTCTTAGTCTCGTAAATCGTAAACATTTATTAGATAGTTTAGTACAATCTTATTGGAAAAAATGGAGAATAGAATATCTCCATACTTTGCAAATGAGACAAAAGTGGTGTACCCCCGAAAACCCAGTGCAAATAGGCACGGTAGTTTTAATAAGGGAAGATGATGTTCCACCACTTCGTTGGCCTCTTGGGAGGATTGAAAAGGTGTATCCGGGGACTGATGGAACTATTAGAGTTGCATTAGTCAAAACACAATCCGCAAGAATCAAACGGCCAGTTGTCAAACTGTGCCCTATTCCAACTCAGTAACATAAGATTTATTTAGGCATCTTAGTTATAATTTACCTTTATTATTTTTTAATTAAGCTTGTTATTGAAAATACTGTTAAGTAAAGAGATACTTTAAAGAATAGCATACGCTTTTCTTTGAGTTTAGGCTAGTTCATTTGATTATTATTTTTTTGTTTTCTCTCGATTGTTTCCGATTTTCTGGGACAATTCCGCTTGTTTCAATATGTCACATATTTAGTATCATTGCATTAATGATCAATATTATTATGAATACAGTTCTAAATGCTTCGGTTATATTGCAATTATATGCGGTTTGTTCATGCTCCGCCATAGTTTATGTAAATACCGTTAAATAAAACAATCATTAAGTTATTCAATTTTCTTGTTGAAAGTTTCGTCTGCAAACTTTCAAGGCGGGCAGTATGTAATGGCCATCGGTTCGAATTCGTCCCGGCAGTGACATCTGTTGAGAAAATATGAAGTCAACCGAAAAGGACAACGTATTTGATTAGTTAATCAAATACGTAGTTTTAATGGGCGTCGATAGATGGCTCGCCTGGTCTTCCGTGACTGCACACGGGCGGATATACAAAAAAAAAAATATGTGTTGCAAATTTCGCCATATTGGGCACGCCTCTGAGTTTGTAATCTCCTTTCTTCGAAATAATCGCGAAGGAGTAAAAATTCAAATTCAATTCAAAAGAAGAGTCAACAGTTAATCCATCCCTGTTCGGGCGCCAGTGACCAGGAAGACGAATTGGATGCAGACCAGGACTTCGGGATTGCCCAGGTCAGTTGTATTCAGTTTTCTTTGACGGATTACCTGTCGGTTGGGTTCGAACTGTTGGCCATTGTTATATAAATTAGCTTTGATTGTTATTTGCGAATCGAAGCTGCAAAAGAAGAAATATGTGTATAGCTTGTGATTGACAGAACATTATACACTGCTTTTATGTTAAAAATAAAACATGGGAGTCAACCTTTAATGACGTAAGAAAAAGTATTACGATAGTTAATAACTGGCTTGAAACAAAGATACTTAAAATAAAATAATTAAAACAACTTTGTTTTTAACCAGTAATTTTTATTTTTCACCGACCGGTTTCAAAGCAAACAAGCTTCTTTGTCAAGGTTTACGTAACTAATGAATTGATTCCTTTTTATTTTATTTCTATTATGTTCACTAAATACTACACGAAAATTAGTGGTTAAAAACAAAGTTGTTTCATTTATTTTATTATAATGAATAACCACAAAGTTAGTGCTTCAAATATAAACTTTGTACAAATATACTTAAAAATATTTTGAGTTTGTCCAAATTTTTGTAGACAAGGACTGGATTCAACTCCCTGGGGAGCTGTTTATATTAACATATTACAATAGAGATGAAGAACATTTAAGAAAAGGTAATATAAAAGTCTAGGCATCTACAGGGCTTATGACCTGTCAATGGCTGGTTTAAGTGGCCACTTTACACGCTGTGTAACATTCACCATTCCATCACCCCAAAATATCGTTGATAAATATACCTGGTCCGTGAAGAAGTATAGAAATTGAAAAATTTTCAGGCGTTAAACCTTTATTTACAGCCAATGACAGGTCATTAGCCCTGTAGATGCCTAGACTTCTATATTACCTTCTCTTAAGTTTTCTTCATCTCTGTTGTAATATGTTAAAATTACTTTTTTACAATTACGATCTACTTTTTGAATCTTCGATTTCGCGAACCGTGATTTTGGTCGATTTTCACTCTACTGCTCACATAGTTAGTTTGACAAATTGTATAGAAGTTTTACGTCAGATATTAGCGTTATCCCTCAATAAAAATAGAGCCTTAAATTGTAAAGCAAAGTTTCTTGAAAATGTATGAAAAAATATATAAAAAATATATTTACTAAAACGAACTACTTTGAACGACGTCACTCGTTCATATGAATCAACCAATGATAAGGGAGTTGTGAAAGATTTCCGGCTTACTTATCGCTAACGAACCGATCGGTAGAACTGACCTAGAAGAAGCAGATGAGAACTTGAGACGTCACACGCGAGGTAATTTCAATACAAAACTTAAAAAAATTATTGCGCTATTTTTAATAGTCTTTTAACAAATATTTTTAAAAGATAAACCACTGTACTTCCTCACCACATAAAGTTTATCGCATTTTTTTTAAATTTACTTTTTTTAAATTCAGTTACAAAATCTGTTTCCATTATGGTATTTTTTATCAATTTAGTAACAAAATATATTGAGGTTTTCCTCTGACATTTCTTGGTGGAACTGCATTTTAATTATAATAATAAAAATACCTTATAGTTTTATTTATAATTTTTTTACCAGTGACCGGGTTTTGTCGTGACCGACATCGTCAGACTGGTGACGTCACCTTATACTTAAATGATTTCAATTTAAATTATTTTATTCCCATAATTATATAAAATTATGATTTACAACCCCTGCTTGCACTTGTATATAACATATAAATTTGTTTAGTCTCCCACCAGTTTGACGATGTCGGTCACGACGAAATCCGGTCACTGGTAAAAAAAAAAAGATAATAAATAAAAGTGGAATAAAACTATAAAGTATTTTTATTTTTATAATTAATTACAAAAATTTATACCGTTATCATTATTTTGAAAAAATTCTTAACACTGACGTCCTTCGTACAAGTAAACAAAATATCGATTTTTTAATTTTACAATGAAGGTCGCTTATTTCAATGTTATTAAAGATACTAACATATTACATCAGAAATTAAGAACACTTTAGAGAAGGAAATATAGAAGTATAAGTATCTATAGGGCTTATTATACTATGTAACATTCGCCATTCTTCCCATATTTTAACATTTACATTCTTTCAATGCTTCAATCTGTCGATGTTTGTGAAGTTAAAGAGCTGAAACTTTTATTGATGCGGGTGAGTTTCATTTGATTGAATTATCACACATACGATAATATTTTCCAATTTTCCTTGATGGTTTTCTTGGACTATGTGTGAAAAACAAAAAATCAATTTTCAAATTGACTACATGCTGTGTATCAATATGATATATATTTTTTAAAAAGCAAAACTTACCGGCACTAAAAATTTCATTAAAGGTACTTACTATTTCTAATAAAATATAAAATAATATCAGTTCAGTTTGCAAGTTCAACGGGACTACGAAACGTCGATTTTTGTTATTAAAAATTAGTCCATCTCCGTAATTATTTCACAATTAATTAATCGATCAATATGCTTGTTTGTTTTCTCCTTTAGTCCTTGAATAAACGCGAATAGAACGACGTATCGAAAATGCTCACTTTCGTTTACTTTACATTCCATTTTGAAGCCTTGCAATTAAATAAAATAACGTCTAACGTAAAATCAAATACAAGATCTTGTAGAGCAGAACAATTCCCTTTCAAATGACGTACAATATTTACTCATTTTTTTAAATCTTTTGGTGCCCATTTTCAAATTTAAGAGAAAACGAACTCAACTTATGTTAACACCAAATAGTTATTTTCCTTACTGCGGAATGATCCTGAGAGGTTTTTCTGTGATTTGCATGATTTAATACCAATAACACGTACGACTTTTGCTAAGAAAAAAATATCGTTTGTGACCTCAAGAGTGATCAATGTCCTGGACAAACATATTTGGTTCTCCGAAACGAAAACCGTTTTCAGGATAAGTGTACAAGTTTGGATTTTGTCTAAGGAAAGAGACTATTGCAGGAGACTGCAGCTGCGAGATATTGCATATATTTATTTTTATTTAATTTTCTTTTATTTAGGAAACATATAGTACAGTTACATAGTTTTATATTTTACACAGTTAGACTCAACTCTAATGGACCAGTGAAGTTTCCATATCATAAGGTAATTACTACTACTACTACTACTACCATCACGCCATTTCCCCGTAGGGGTAGGCAGAGAGAATGGACCGCCACACACGTCTATCCTGGCATACAATCCTAGCCTCTTCCACATTCATACATCTTGTCATACATGCCCTTTGGTTCTGTCTGCTTTTGACATGACCAGATTTAAGATTTTGGTTTATCTGATCATGCCACGTCTTCCTTGGTCGTCCTCGTCTAACGTTGCCCTTCATTTTTGCCATGTATACTTGTTTTACCATTCTCTCGTCGTCCATTCGTCCTACGTGACCAAAATCTACGTGATAAAGTAATTATATTTATTATTTAAATGTAACTAAGTGAAGTCCAGATGTTTATTAAAATATATGTTTATGTACCATGATACTTATGATCTAAATAAAAAATGTTATTTTTATGTTGTTTTAATTACTTTTTGAAATATTAATTGTATATTTTCTTTTGTTTCAGGTAATATATCGGGAAAACAAAAAAAATGCCTGAAGATAGAAAATAAACTCCTAAAAACGTATCACATACATACACAAATAATATAAGGTAAATTGAGGATGTCATTGGTTTGATTTCCAGTCTGGTCACCCTATTAGAGAGTACATTCTGATTCACTCGAGCGCGTTCAAAATATTTTTTTTAAATTTATAAATTTTAAACTATATATTCCAGCTGCTTTATTTAATTATGATCAATTGTTATCTTCAGCAAACCTTTTCAAACTTTCCGATAGAATAATCCTAACTAACTTAATATTACTTTATAAAGTGATCAATTCATTCATTGACTGTCCAGATTTGCTGGAGTTGGTGTGTTTCCGTGTACCTGGTCGACATACCCGCCACAGATCTACTTTTTGTTCTGCAAGTTCTAGGACCAACTATCACATGCACTCGCCTATCCCTAGGCTCCACAGTTATGGTAATCAGTATCAAGACAATGCTGATATATTTGGTTCTGGGCTTGAAAGTTATAAAACGAGTCTGATTTATTTTTGTCTCTCGCACTATAATTTTTAAACTTTTCTTTATATTTAATAATGTTTTCCTTTTTTGCTTTTTTAATATTTATGTTTTTATTTCGTTATTATTTTTGGTTGCTTATGTGTATTTACCTACTTGTTAGTATTGTTATAGTTATGCAATTTTATCATATTTTGTTATGTATTTTTATATATATTTTTTTTCTTCATATTTATTTTCAATATATGTTAAAGGCAATTTACGCCGTTTATGTAAAAATAAATTACGTACATGGTTAACATGAAACATTTATTTTAAATATTACTGAAACGTGGTGTTTTTAGATATTTATGGTTCATAGTCCCTTGACCGGTACTTGTAGCGTTGTTTGGCCGAACTTCTTTAATCGGTGTTACAAAAAAAACTGAGAAACTATGAGATTGGTGTTCAAACACCTAACCTCGAACACGCGACCGCCACGCCATTCTCTTATGGTGTTTATAGTCAGGATCCAATCCAAAGAAAAGTGCTGTGCAGGCTGGAGAAAAAAGCTAGGAACAGGTTATTGACTATCTTTAATCATAATCGGACGTGATGATACACAGAAATATGCTGACGTGTGTAAAAAAAATGGAAATCGGTTATAAAAAATGTTTTTTTTCCTGCAGTAAAAATTATAGTCGTGAAATCGTCGGGAAAAAATAAGCAAAATGATTATTATGAAGCCAAACTACTTTGATCGATGGCACAAGTTCTTCTGAATCAACCAAATATAGAGTGTTGTGATAGATTTCAATTCACTTATCAGCAGAACTCACCAATGAGAACTTGTGACGGCACATGCGGAGTAATTTCAAAATTACAAAGCTTGTAAAAATCTTAGCGCTGATAATCAGCTACATGAAATTTTTTGGCATTGTTTAATAGTCTAAAAACAAATAAAAATATTTAAAAGAAAAAAAAACTTTCTCATTGTTGAGTGCAACTCAATATTTGACATTGTTGTTAGTAGAAGAATAACGTGTCTATTTATTTTACATCGGTGGTGAAAGAAGCTTAACGTAGAAGTAGAATTTAATTCAATTAAAATCGGTGTTTATTAAATTGACAGGCGCCGTGGCGCAGTTGGTTAGACGGCCAACTGTGAAACTGGCGTCGCGGGTTAGATTCCCGCCAGTTGCAAGAAAAAAATCCAAAAAAGTCTTTTTTTCAATTGGTCTGAGTGTTGTGGTGTATTTTTCATTACCTCATTCCATATCCCCTCGATCTCACCTGCTGACAAGTCTCGAAATAGAGGCTTAGCGGGTTATTCCCTTAAAAAATAAATTAAACAAATTTTAAAAGGTAATTTGGGCTTTTTTAACATAAAAATGTATTTAAGAATGAGCGCATGTGCTTTAAAATAGTTTTTGGATATGTGGAGTGAGTGAACTTCAAACATATTATGATGTTATTAATTACATATGAGTTATTAATTTTAAAAATACTTGGTACACTTCCACTTATTTATTTTGACCAATTGGCGCTTTCACCCTCTAATGGGCATCTTCGAAATGGTGAATATACAGTGTAAGGATAATTGATATAAAACTTTATATTATCTTAAGTGTTGGTACATTTAAAAATAAGTTGAAAAATATACAATACGCAATATTTCAATGGAACAGAGTGAGACAAATTATTGAAACATGTGTTGGCGGTGTACTTTAAGAGAATATTCTATTACATGAAAAATATTTACTGTTATATTACAATGTACAGGGTCCAACTAAGGGGGCTAATAAGGGTGAGTTATTGAATTCTATCGCTATTATTTTTTATCCAATTTATTTCTAAAATTTCCAATCTATCTAACTTTTGACCTTTACGTCCTACATGTAAAATGTTTATGTTTTTTTATTTTTTAAAATTATGTTTTAATTAATTTAAATGTGATACATAGTTTGATATATCGTTATTTAATATATGTGAAGCTAAATGTTATTTCAGTCTATATTTAATTGCTCTCCCCCTTTCCCGGGTGAAAGAGCTAATTGGTCAAAATAAATAAGTGGGCGTGTTTATTGTGTTTATTGTGTTTGCAGACAATTGGTAGAATTCCATATTTAATTTGGTAATGTATCCAAAATAAAACAAGTTTATTGGATTATAATTCTACTTTATTTTTTATAAAATATACAACGGGTATATTGTGACGCGTTTCGTCTTGTTAGGACGTTTTCAAACAAACTAACTTAAATATTTATAAAGTTTCCTTGTTTACTAAAAATAATTGCTTTTTTTATTTTTGTGGATTTCTATACAAGCCAAAATAAGTAAGGTAATTATATTATAAAATAATATTATAATATTATAAAAATAAAATAATATTATAAAATCTGAATGTAATTTACCTTAGTTGACATTAAACATGAATGAAACCTGTGTAAAACACCAATGTAGAGTTTTAACAATAATTTTCAAAATAAACCTGTATAAATGAAATCAATATTTATTAATTTTAAAGTCATACCCTTACAAATGTTTTTAAATAATGAAAGGTTTTTCCCCAATATAACCAAAATATTCCTCTAATATACTCGGTATACCCTAATTTTAATTACTCTTCTTATTTTAGCTTGTATAGAAATCCACAAACATAAAATATCAATTATTTTTAGTATATAAGGAAACTTTGTAAATATTTAAGTTAGTTTGTTTGAAAATGTCCTAACAAGACAAAACGCGTCACAATATACCCTTTGTATATTTTATAAAAAATAAAGTAGAATTATAATCCAATAAACTTGTTTTATTTTGGATACATTACCAAATTAAGTGGAAGTGTACCAAGTATTTTTTAAATTAATAACTCATATGTAAATATAAGTTATTACATCATTGCAATGGAATTCTATCAAGAATTATCAATAAATAATTCAAATGAAATAAAAACATATCAGGAAATAACCTCAACATATTGTCAAATCGAAGTTTGAAACCAATGTCAAGCAGGTATGTGAGTGTAATTAATTACCTATCAATATGGTTAACTTACCCAGAGTTTGGCAATTTTAATAGCCATATAAACTGCCTACTCTAGAGCTGATGGTACCGAGTCGCAGTACCGTTTTGTGTATCTGCTGCTGAGGTACGGAGTGTGTGCATGCAGGCCGGGTGCAGTTAGCGGTCAGGACGGGCACAAATTATGGCGTCGGTTGACCTATTTGGCTAGAGCTACTGGCAACAAGGTGTGCTTTGGTAGGCGAGAATTCCACCGTACATTCTGCACAAGGGGTATCGGAGACCAACGGGACTTAATTAATGTTTAGGGGTGAAAATTATTTAGGGCCAGACTTTGCACGAATGTCACAATACACACATGAAACGTTATTTTTGTCTCGTTTGTAAGGCTTTGTATAATGTTTGTGTTATTTATGGTCATGTAACATTGTGTTTTTTTTTTTTTTTTTCTGAATCATATAACACAAAGTATTTTACATTATTTTATTATATATCGGTTTAATAGTGCCTACCTAGGACATGTAAAGCGAAGGGTCAGCGAAAGAACGGCTAAATGTATTTGTATGTTCATTTTGAATCAACGTACCTGAATTGTCATACCTACCTTGTTTTATTATTTTTTATTTTATTTTATTAACATAAACGGCAAATCTGCCTTCTACAAACATTTATAATATTAACATATTTGGCTTAATGTTTTTCTTTTTAAAACATGAATTTCCTTATACCCAAGATTTATAAAAAAAAATAAACTAAAAATTATACAAGATTCATTGTTAAAAAATTAGCTTAAAAATTATACAGCATATTCAGAAGAAAGTTTAAATAATAAAACATTCTACAGTAAAACAACAAGAAAATCATAAGTACTGTTTCACACAGCTAGGCAAAGCGAACAAAAAACTGTATATATATACATATATATGCATATATATATATATTATGAAATGACATTATATCGTATTTACTGCATTTTGTGGTTACTTATCGTGTTGTATGGGACTCGTTGCACATTATTTATTCAGTGTGTATCAATTAAATTTTAAAATAAAATGCTTTTTTTCAGAATAAGGGTTTGAAATTTACCATAGTTTTAAAAAATACAATTTATAACATTTCTTGACTTAAATTGTAACAAAAAAGATTTCGAAAGTAGGTATAAACTATATATATATTTTTTTTAATAATCACACTTCTTACCAAGCTCTTTCATTTACTATTTTCAATATAATTACAAGTTTAAATAAAAAAAAATTACACTCACGCACCGACACATACGCACCCTCTCCTTCATTCATTTCCACACGCACATGCACCCTCTCCCTCAGTCATTTACGCATACACACATTCACATACACACACACACACATGATACAAACGTCACACACATACAATTACGTAAACTATTTTCGTATATATTATGTATTATTAGATTAACATTGGATTTTTTTAATTGGCTCAAGAATTGTTAATATATTTCTACTTTTTGATGTAATAGCTGTAAAAATCCCAAATAAAATTAAAGTATCTACGATGCAAAAGTTGATGGATGCAGAAAACGAGGAAGACCGAGAAAGACATGGCACGATCAAGCCCATCAAATACTTGATGACGGACATGTCAAGAGTAGGAATAATCGGCGTACGTGCATGAGAAGATGTATGAATGTAGAGGAAACGAAGTCTATTTACAAAGACAGAGGAATATGGCGTTCTATCCTCTCTGCCTTCCCTTTACGGAAAAACGGCGCGATGGTTTGTTTGTTTATTTGTTTTGAACATAGCAAAAAATAAGGGCAGTGACCTGAAAACATTTTTTATTTCTTTTTTATACTTTTTTTTACCAGTTAGTTAATGAAACAATGTTTTGAGTATGTCCAAATGTTTGCAGGCTGGCTGGATTTTCTCTCTAGGGAGTTATTTAGATCTCAATTTGTTGCAACAGAGAAGGAAAAAATTTAAGGAAGACAAACTCAAAACATTGTTTAAGATTTTTCTTATCTGGTCTGGGTGTTTTAACTTTTCATAACTTCCTTCCATACCCTCTCTTTTCCGCTTGCCGACAAGCCCCTAAAATTTAGGCTTAACAGGTTATTCATACGTTGTCGCTGGGCGCAAGGCAGCAATGGCGGGAATGAATATTGTCGGTGCATTGGGTTAGGGATGTTACACACATCCAGGTAATGTGACACAACACGAGCCGTGTCTGTATTCCCCGCGGGCATCTTGGTCGAGGCACGGTCATTGTATGTAGCCACGACATGCCACGTGGACACGTGCGCTCACCCGTTTATCTGGGAGGGGATGTAATGTCTAGAGATGCGCAATTTAATTTAAACAGTCGAAGAATTCGTAGTCATGAGTCTATTCGATTATTCCACAGCGAATGTAATAAAACCGGTAACGGTGAAATATAATAGATTTTATATTTATAATAAAAAACGGTTAAATAATTTTTGTTTATTACCGTCATTAAAACCATTTTTTCTAAATTAAAAAATGATAGCCGAAATTCAAACTAAATGCTAAATACAACAACATCATTCGAAATTAAATATTCTGCTCTAAACAATATAATATTTTCTTCACGTTGTGTATTTTATTTTATTTGGGAAATCAACAGTTCTACATACATATTTATATTTAACAAACAGATATAGTGTATAAACTCAGAACTAATAACAGATTTCCACATAGTATACAAAGTTAGTAAAGAAAATATATTACATATCAAATAAATACATATAATTTATGCATATAAAAATGTTATTTTCATGTACTCATAAATACGATTATTTTCAATAATCAAAGAATTTTTTAATATTTATTTTAAGAACATTAAGTTACTGTAAATTGGGCGGGATTAGTACAATAATGATTGAAGAGAGGATAAGGAGGGGAAGGGAGATGTACATATTTATAATTATAATGTCTACTAAGTTACATAATGCATTTTTAGTGTAAATTTTAAATCTGACAGAGTGATGTTTGTTTAATCTATATCTTTAAATTTTGTATTGTACACTGAAAAAGTCCTACAATAAAAAGTATTTTTAACATCCGATGTTTTACTTATTGGTACATGAAACAGGTAGTACCGTCTACGAATCCTGGATGGCAGATGTATGTTATTTTATTTCATTAAACGCCTTTAAAATTTAATGTCAAGTAGACAAAAGTAAGTATTTTCGACACCTCGTTCTGTTCGCGTTCAACCGAGGAATTAAAGCTGCCAAAGCTGTTAGAGATATTTGCGGAGTAAACATATATATATATTTTAGCATTTGAAATTCACAATTCGCTATTTTAATCGATAATTATTATATTAACTTTATTTTGAATGCAGGTACTGATAATTGAGCTCAAACCTTTATTTACGTGGGTGGCATTCATCGGAATAAATTATTTAACCTTTCTACAAACATTTGGATGGATTTGAAATATTATTGACTTAATTCATTGTTTGCGTGAAAATAAAGTTATGAGATCCATAGAAACATTTCATTTTTTACAGGATAACGATTTACAATTTTCGTTTTCCTGCCTCTCATTTCAAATTAGAAAACTTTTTAAAGGAGCCTAATTTTTTTTCAAAAAAATGTTTTTGAGATAACTATTTAGTTTTCTTTCGGGATTTTTAAAAGTTTTCCTTAAGAGTCGTTTTTCCCATTTCAATTTTTATCATCTTTTTTTAGGAATCATAGTTTTAGAACCAATTTTCCTAGTACTTGTAATCGATTATATCAATTATTATGATAACAAACTCACTTTATTTTTTTTGTATTAGAAAACATCACTTTTTTTAAATTTTTTTAAATAATGAAGGTCTATAAAATACTGTCCAAAAAAAAATATTTTGCTAATTATTAGTAGAATAAAAAATATTTTTAAATTTGTAATTTTGAATTCCCGCAAAAACAGTCATTCTATTGGCCACTCCCCTAATACGTAACAATTCATGTTTTTTTCTTTCTGGCCATTAAAAATTGCATAGACCATTATCACGAATCTTGACGTCACATCAACCAAGGCCTTGGGGTCTTTCTTGTAAAACCAACATTAAAAAATTCAGTCTTTACAAAACTCGGCTCTTAAATTAATTAACAGATCAGCTAGAATTGATAAGGAAGAGGTACCCGAACTTTTTAAAAAGCAAGGCTGCCTGTCTGTAAATGCTATTCTATGGATCAAATTTATAACTAGATATTGATTTGATACTACTAGAAAAAATATATACATACACACAATACAAGGCTAGCACAACGTGAAAGCTTATCAGTACCGAGGTTTGTAAACAAGCATGGCCAAAGAACACTTTATTATACAATTACTAATTTTTTTAATAAGATTCCTAAGCTAATTTTAAAAGAAAATGTTGACTAAACTTATAAGAAAAAAATAGTTAAATGGCTAAAATAAGAAACCTGCTGACAAGCCGGTTTTGCGGTTTAGTGGGTTTCATTATTTTTCCTTTTATAATTTTTCTTTTTATTTTTACCTACTTAACTATAAAAAAAGCACATTGCGTTTTTCTACGAACGTATTTTTATTGTTTTTTTTTTTTTTTACAATAGATTTTTTAATTCAATCAATTATTCTAAATTCATTTTATATTTTTTATAAATAGCTCAAAAATGAATCATGAAGGTCATTCTCAAAAAACTCTTGAGGTATTCAACGGAAGATCTATTCGCTAAGTTAAAGATATTGGATGTAAGACTATTGTTTGTGAGGTACCTACTACTTAAATTTTATGATTATGTCAAAAGAACCCAACAAAATATCACTCGTTCAGCTACACAAATTAACTGTATTGTCCTATTTGTATCAACCGCCTTTGGTAAAAAGCAATACAATGTTATTGCTCCAAAAATATTCAATGATTTATTGCCAAATATAAAAGACTCAAAATGTAAAACAAATTTTAAAATAAAAATAACCGCACATATAAATAGTGTAGTGAGAGATTTTTTTGAAAAATATATGTAAATAAAAAAACGTAGTACTTTATATAATTGGTACCCATATTATTTATATTTTTATGTATTTCATTGCTTTATATTTGTTTTATTATATATTATACTATATTATGTATGTTTAAGTAACATGTATTCTTGGCACATATATATACTTTATATGTGTATAATTACGATTTTTAATTTCTTACATTTGATTAGCTAGGCATTTATAATTAAGTAGTTTTAGTTTTTCTTTTTCATGTTATTATTTTATGAGTATAGGAACTACTTATGCTCTAAAGATAGACAATCTCCATCTTAGAACAGGCTATGCCATGTTTAATGGAGACTATCATAAACAGAGAAAACTCCGTTTTTATTTTACATTGATTGGTTTTATATAGATTCCCTGTTATTAAGTATGTATATTATTTTTTGCAATATATTTATAAATATTTTTTTTTTCAAATTTTTTATTGGTATTCGTAGAAATGATATTTTCCTATTCTTAAAAAAACAATCAAATTATTCGAACGCCCATAACCTATTATTCACTTCACGAGTAATGGCTGCCATTATAGGCCGTTAGCAAAGCTGTTTATGAACCACCAGACGTTTGGTTCGTTCGAAATATTACCTTTACTTAAGGGAGTACAGATATTATCCGTGGTTGTACGTTGTACCCCTCTGACTTCATAATGGGAATGCTTGGATACAGTAGTTTGAAGAAAAGAAGAAATGCATATTTGCTTATTTTTTTTTTCCGAATGATCCGTGGTAAAGCGGTCATCTAAGGTGTAATGGAGAGTGTATTTCTTTATGTTCTTAATAACTACCTTAGACACAGGCAGGATTAGCTGTTTTATCTTCCCGCTTGCAGAATCAGCCTGCCAATGGCAATGCCAGTAGGAAGAACAATGTGTCTCTTCGGATATCGACATCTTTCGTGTTTCTGAAAGAAACGTCAGTGAGGATAGCTTCCTTTTACTTTAATAAGAAACTAAGTCCTGCTAGAAATTGCATACAAAAAATGTTTTTTCGTGCGCAGTAAAAACAAGAGCATTAAATTATATGGCTAAGTCTCCTGAAAATGAATGAAAAAAAAAAGATAAATATTTTAATTAAAACGAAGTACTTTTAACGATGTCACTGGTTCATATGAATCAAACAATGAGAAGAGAGTTGTGGAAGATTTCCGATTTGCTTGCCGTCAATGAACCAATGCAATGGGCAGAACTTATCAAATGTTCTTCATCCAGAGATGAAGAACATTTTAGACCAGATGTATTATTTCATTTAATTTATTTATTCAGATATTTAGAACATTACAGAAAAAAGACCCAATTCATTCTAAATACAATAATAGATCACAAATTGCAGTAGATAGTAATGTTATTAAAATAATATAACAAAATGTAAAAAGAAAAATTGAAAGTTAGAAAGTGCTTTCCTAAGGGAAGGCCCACTGTCGTGAAATATGTCGACATCCGAGGCGATGGGATTAAGTAGCAAGATTGCTCTACCAACCGGCATAACCATTGGCAGGTTGGTTCTGCATCGCGGTAGGTAAAACAATCGATGCTGTCTTTGTCGAAGATAGTTATCAGGTACGAACAGACCTACATCCATCAGAATTTATGTATACGACCACCGATCACCTGGAAAAAGTTAACACTCAAATGAACGTCCCTCCTCCTCCATAATGACTGATAGCCTAGCATTCCCAGTAAAAAGTCGGTTGGGAAGAGCCAAGGATAATATCCACACTCTTTTAGGTACAGATAGCGAAGAATTTTTTTCTGCACTCTCTCCACCATCAAAGAGTATCGAGTCTCATGTGACGACCAAATAATGAAACTAAACTCCAAACGACTTCTAACCAAGGAATTATACAATGTCCTCATAATCTGAGTGTTAGAAAAGATCTTGGCATTTCTAAGAACAAAACCAAGCATTTTAAGGGAGTCATTACATAGATTAACTATATGAAGATTAAAAGATAACTGAGCATCAAATTATGTTAATATTAACAGCTCCCTAGAGGATTCTCAATATTAATGATGTAACTTTTTACATGACTCAAGTCTTTTGGATCACAAAATCGAAAAAAGTATAACTTAAGACTTTTTGACCTGTAATGCAACGATTGATTAGTATCAATAACTTGTGACAAATACACCAAATAATGCACAAAAAAAATAGCTTTTAACTGTATACTCAAGTCATTTTGTCCATTTTATGACTTAAGCCCTTTTCCCGCGCACGTAAGATATATTCGTTGACTAATCTCCCTTTACCTTACCAACACAGAATTATCCACTATAACAATCATGACTACTTTATAGGATGAGCGATGCTTTAAATTTACGTACTTTCCTTCTATGTTATTTCTATTACACTTCGTTTGACTGCATTGCGGTGTACAAACAAAGTCTAATATATATTTAAATAAATACACGAACCTTCTCAAATTAATTTCTCCGGCAGAATTTTCCCTCGCGAATGCGAACGCAACAAAAACAGACACAATTCCTGTTTGACATGGTTTGTTCAAATGGATTTTTCCCTAATTTTTTGCCGCACGTAAGTTGTACTTCCCGGATTTCCCCCGGGACTCTGTCCGTCAGTTTATTAGATTAAAAAGGATTTTCCCTCTAAAACTACCCTTGTCCCTTATATTCCTACGGTAAAGTGCAAGACCAGCACTGCCACAATTTTCCTATTCGCGTTTCACGTACATTAAGATCATCAGCAATTTCCTTGAGCATATCACGGCAAGACGGGGGAATAGCTTTCCGATACTCGATCTCGGAAGATTTTGATGTTACGAGTATATTTTCCTCTGCAGAAATAAAAAATTCATTAATAATATAATTTTTAATTTCCATAATAAAAATTTCCAATTTGATAGACAAGTCAACATAACAACAACAACAACAAATCAATCATTAACTAAATCATTTGAATAAATCCGTAGCACGTGACAACAAAATAAATTATTTTAATTAAATTACAAATTTAAAAGCTTCAATTAAATTAACTTAACAATAGAATCACCATGTAAAGCGCCCTTGAGGTATTTTATTACGAAAATGGCGCTATATAAGTTATCCACAATAAATAAATAAACAAACCATCCCGCTGTTTTCCCGTAGGGGTAGGCAGAGATGATAGAACGCCATATCACTCTATCTTTGCATACAGACCTCGCTTCCTCTAAATTCATATATTTTCTTATGCACGCACGCCGATTATTCCTACTTTTGACATGTCCATCTTTAAGTATTTGATAGACTTGATCGTGCCATGTCTTTCTCGGTCTTTATCGTTCTCTGCATCCATCAACATTCGCATCGTAGAAACCGGAAATCTGTCACAAAACTTTTATCAAAATCATTTACAATATTTTAGTTCATTGGGTCCCAAAATACTAAATGTGTTACCCGAACACTGTAAAACCATGACCCGGATTCAATTGAATACATTTGCAAAAAAAAATGCCGTTCTTTCGCTGTCCATTCGCTCTACGTGTCCAAACCAACGCAGCACCCCTTTCTTGATTCTGTCGATAATGCATGTCTCAGCCTTACACAGTTCACGGACTTCGACATTTGTGCACCTAGCATACATCGTTTTACTACACATCCGCCTAAGGGATCGCATTTCGACAGCATTTAACCTACTTTCATCATCATGTTTCCAATTCCATACATTAGAGTTGGCACTAGAATTCCATTGTAAACTGCTAATTTAGTCTCCTGCGATAAACATTTGTTTGTCAAAAATATTATGTCAAAAATGTGTTTGACACAAGTAAACATAGCTGGTTAATTTTTTGCAAAGAGAATGTGGCTGGAAATATTTGACCCATTTACGGGTCTTGTGACTGAATATTATTTTCCTGTTCTAAATGTTATTAATTATTTGTATATAACCACTTTCCGACATTTCTATGTCTACCGGTTTCGAGACGTACCCGTCTCTTCGTCAGGATACCAATTAAACCAACATGCAAAACCCACTATACACCTTCACCATGGTTGTTGCACAAGAATATAAAACTAATACGACATGCATTTTAAAAAAACACATGCACTGATTAGGACAAACATACACTGATTAAATTATGAAAATATTATACGTTGTTTGAGAAATAGTTGAAAAAAGATGGAGGCGATGAAGGGAGGGGGTGAGTTTAATAGGTTAAGGGTGACCATTACAGTGAAACATCGTATAACGGACTATATTGTAAGGTTGTTTGATTATTGATCAAAGGAACATTATTTTTTTAAGCTTTCCTAATGTGAAATATTTCCATATTATTTACTTTTTTTTGTTTAATTGACGAAGGGAAAATACGTCTCGAAACTGGTAGACGTAGAAAAGTCGGTAAGTGGTTGTATACAAATATTTAATAACATTTTGTTAAATGTTTGACCACAAAGTTAATACTTTGATATTAATACTATTATTTTACTGTGTTTAAACATCCAATAAAAAATTAACTTTTATATGATATAATTGTATTTATTTTCAATTTTTTTAACAATCGAATGCCCAAGTACTTCATCGATAAGATGGTGTTAAATAAAAAATGACTAAAATATGTAACACTAGAAATAAATAGATAATAATAAATAATATCACACAACCTAAAATATGAATTTCACAGTAAGATCTAATATCTTATACAACCTCTGAATGTAAGAGATGTCATTCATTTTCGTGAAATTTTAAAACATTTTCAGAGGGTGATTATTACTGTTTTTTTTTATACTAAAGCGGCCGGCTGTTTTTAGCATTGAAAAAAAAATAGAATCCCCAAATCGCATTATGTATAAAGGTTTAAAAATGTATGAATGCCTGTGGTAGTGTACGAAGAATGAAAAGAGTTTGAATAAATCAAAAAAATAATGTTATGTTCACTGTAAGATGATGTAAATATATATGTTATTAAAATAAGTGTATATATTAGTTTATATACTGATTGTTATATGAGCTGACTGCAGATATGTTTTTTTATTTTTTATTTTAAATTCTTTTTTTTTTTTAAATAAATGCCGTTAGACCATTTTTACATAAACACATAATGTCCTCTGAATACATTATTAATTCTTTACTTACGATGTTTATATAGTAAAACTTTGTTCGATAGGTCCTCAAAATTTCAAATTCTAAGCAGTTTGTAGGTTAGGATAAGCATTATCGACTAAATTAATAAAGAAAGAAAAATTTCGCCAGTTTGGACAAAAAGGGCGAGTGGACTGCAAAAGAACCGTTAAAAAAAATAAAATGCAAATTTTGATGGATTAAAGGTCAAAACGAACTAGAGCGTCACTGCGAGGCACTGCACGGCGAGGCGCAGCAACACGAAATATTATTTTCACTGTTTTGGATTAGACAGTCGCAGTTGGTTAGACGACCAATTTGTAAAACTGGCGTCGCCGGTTCGATCCCTCCAGTTAAAAGAAAAAATCCAAATAACGTTTTTTCTCAATTGGTCTGGGTGATATTATGTATTTTTCATAAATTCCTGAAAACCAAATAAACAGCATTAGACCTTCGCTACATGGCGCTGCAGTTCATACAAATAGTTGTCATGTCCTTGTCACTGTTATTGTTGGTTCTGGGTTCGATTTCCAGGTAAAAACACAAAAAAAATATGTTATTTTGTTTTCTGTGCTGTAATTTATCACTGTAATTGGGTCTCCTGGCATGTTGTGGTGCGAAAAAAACAAAAAAATACTTGGAAATGAACATTTCAGATGTCGAAAAATTAGGCGTTTATTCATAAAATGTATGAATATAGATAATGTCAGATGGGATTCTATTATCTTTACCTACCTCTACAGGAAAACGACGTGATAGTTTATTTTTTTGTTTGCATATAAATGCCTACACACGAAATAAAAAAAATGTTGTTTCTTCTCGCCGATACGTCGTGTATCTAAAAATGCTTCAGCCAGGGAATATTTGAACGTAGTTATGCAGAAAAAGGCCAGTCGACAAGTTTAAAAAAATAGGATATTGGCGTTATCGGGTTAAGGAAAGTCGATTGTATATTCTGCTGAAAACAGCCAGGCCACTTTCGTACAAAAAACTGAAATAATTATCTTCTGAAAATGTTTCAAAATGTCACTAAAATGAATGTCACGTCATACATTTAGAGGTTGTATGCGATATTAGATCTGGCAGTTTTGCGAAATTCATAATTTAGATTGTGTGGTCAACCAGACTTCAAAGTCACCAAAATTTCTTTAAAACATAATTAAATTACTTAAATAGTTGAAATTACAAATTAACAAATTACAATAGGGAGGGAGAATACCTTAAAGAAGGGAATAGTTTCTGGCGTTGCCTAGTATGTAAAATAATTCAGTCAGATGAATCTCTTCGCAACAATAAAGGTTTTCGGTCTTTAACTTCATTAAAATAAAAAAATAGAAGAATGGAAGAAATATGGATGTTCAAACACAGGCAAAATGGTGTATGTTACACAGTGTGTACAGTGGTCACTTAAACCGGCCAATGACAGGTCATTAGCCATGTAGATGCCTAGACTTCAATATTCCCTCCTTTAAGGTATTCTCCATACCTGTTATAATTTGTTAATCTAAATGACTCCCGAGGGGGAGTAACAAAATGCTGTCAATTGTCTCTTGTATTCTGATGATGCCGTGCTTCTTGCTAACAACAAAGAGGATTTTTTGGTAACAAAGGTCTACGACGTATGCAAAAGAAGCGATTCGCTGATAAATGTCGATAAATCGAATGTGATGGTTTTTGAAGAAATGAAAGTATTACTAAATGAGAAATCACTGTGAATGGGATTATACTAAAACAGGGACAGGAATTTGTGTATCTGGGAAGTATGTTTACTAGGGATGAAATGACTGAGAAAGATATTGAAAGGATGGTGAGTACCGGGAGCAGAGTGAACGGTACACTTAAATCAACCTTAGCAAATGAATGTTTGTCGCAAGAGGCAAAATCAGCAGCAGACAATGGAGTCCTGGTCCCGACCCTGATCTATGGGAGCGAAGTATGGACTTGGAAAAACAGGGATAAAAGTACGCTGTATGCTGTCGAAATGCAATCTCACAGGCGAATTTGTGGTTAAACTATGCATGATAAATGCACAAATTTTAAAATCCGTACATAATTTGAGGTTGAAATAAGCATTATCGACAAAATCAAGAAAGGAGCTCTGCGTTGGTTTGGACGAGTAGAGCGAATGGACAGCAAAAGAACGGTTAAAAATATTTACAATACAAATGTTGATGGATGCAGAAATAGAGGAAGACCGAAAAAGAAATGGCGTGACGAAATCTAACAAATACTTGAAGATGGATATGGATTAAAAGTCAGAATAATTGGTCGGCGCGCGTGCATGAGAAGATGTATGAATGTGGAGAAATTGAAATCTGTATGTAAAGATAGTGATATGGCATTCTATCTTCTCTGGCTTCCCTTACGGGGAAACGACGTGGCGGTTTGTTTGTTTGTTCACTGTTGTATGGTTGGCTGCTTTCTGCATAACTACGTTCATTTTTACGTCGTTTATGAAGATACATCTCATATTACTTTGTAAGCCATAGAGTACTCGGTATGGGTCTTACTTCGAGCCGATATCGGAGCTCAATATTACGCAAGAAGGATGTCACACTCCAATAGTCCCGAAAGGGGATGCAAATACTGCTAGTGCGGGGGATGAGAGAGGATGAAAGGCTTAGAAGATGATCGGCTTAGTTCGCTTCAGTTATTTGTTCAGCGAAAGTAAAAATCCTTAGTGAAGTGATTATCGTATTAAAAATAATATTGTGCACAAAAAATTTATACGTGCAATCCTAAATATGGTACGGCAAAAAGCCGTACCATTTTATTGGGTAAAATGAACAGAATGTTGATAACTCTTACTATGTGTCATCAATTTTGAAGATGTTTTTTAAATTGACATAAATTCATTTTCTTATTTAAAGATTTTTTAAAGATTCTTCTCATCGTTTCTTTGAATCCCTTAAAATATGTATGTGTATATTTATGTTTTTCCTTTTTAAAAAAATGATATTATTTTATTTTATTTTTACATCGAAGCATGTTTTTCATTCTTTATTTTAATTCTTAACTTTTAATTACCTACTTTTACAATTTTTTTTCATTTTTTTACTTTAATTTAAATTTTTAAATAACTTCTATTTATGTTTATTTTCCTTCTCTTTTTTGTACTTTAATTAATAACCTTACATATAATTATTATATAATATGGAATCTTCATTGGTCCATTAGAGTTAAGTCTAACTGTGTTAAATATAAAACTATGTAACTGTATGTTTCCTAAATAAAAGAAAATATTTTAGGTATACTGTATTGCAGTTTCCTTTTGATATATTTTTTGTAATATCTAGGAACAGCTAGCCCTTTCATACTAGTAAACCTGGTGTTGTAATCATGTACCAACTTGTGTTTATACTCTAAAAAAAGTATAAACATAAGTTGGTACATCATTTATTTGATTTAATAGCATAATTATACTTTTTTACAATTTTAAAAAATTTCACTTGTTATATTTTTACTAAAACTAAAATCCCACCAAGCCACTTTTTGTAGCTTGTTGGTGAAGATTATATTTATACTGACTTAATAATATTATTTACATTTATAAAAACAATGAATAACATATAAAAATTAACAGCCGGAAAGATCAGAATAAACATGTTTATACAAATAATAATATATATTTTTTTTTTTAAATACAAGAAAATACATGAAAAAATAAAATATTTACACCTAAGCTACTATTCATATATAAACTCTTGATCGAGTAGCCACTCTCTTATTTTGCTCTTGTTACAATGTGAGTTAAATTTAAGTTCTTTTGGTAATAAATTAAAAATTCTAGGTACTAAATATTTGAGAGTTCTATTTCCATATTTATTGCATACTTTTGGTACTACCAAGCCATCATTAGACGTGAAGCATCATCAGCAATCAGAAAACATGATTATATGAAAGAAAAAAAGTTGGTAAGTATGCAAAGACAGAGTGATGCGGCGTTATATCCTCTATGCCTACTCCTATGGGGAAACGGCGCGATGGTTTGTTTGTTGAAAATAAATCATAAAAACTACATGTAAACATTTTTTTTCGCCGGTGTTCTTAATTATTTTTAACATTTGTGATTCATAGTATCAATCAAGCATCTTCGTTTAGTTTTACAATATTACTTATAAGTTGACCAATAAATAAATTAGTCAGCATTAATAACATAGGTTATTAGCACAAAAAGTAAATACAAAAACAGTATTATGAAAGTAAATAATATAATTACTTTCTAATGCACAAATACATATTCTCACTAACACGCACCCTTGCTAACATACCCTCACCAATATTCTTTCAACTGAGCCAACAATTGTTTTTTTTTTACTTTAGCATGATTTAAAAAATACTTGAAATGTACAACATGTGCATGAGGCTGTAGATTTCTTTATCAAAGATATCAATAAATAATCCCAAAAACTCCTTAAAGAGATAGTACCTGATTTGGCGAGCAGGAAAATAACAGATTATAATGGGGCGACAAATAATATTGAAAGCTAAAAAGTTCACTAAACCAACATGATATATCTTGGTCAAAAAGCATTCGACTATATTTAAGGGTATCAATTATGAAAGTACCTCTTGAAGATGGGTATCGTAAAACACCTCGTTCACATTTTAAAGACACTGTTTAAAGACAGCTCAGCTTCTCTCAAAGTAGACAATGTTAACTTTTGCCAATGGCAATGAACAGTGGTGTTCTCCAAGGGTGTTTTTTGAAGCCTCTCTTGTTAATATTATGTAGATCGCATAATGAAACTTACACGGAAAAATAAGACGGATGGTGGAAAAAACATCTCGAACCTCCAATATGCCTGATCTTATTGATGAATTTATTTTGAAATCGAATGGCCTTAGATTTAGTCTAAATATCTACGAAAAAAAAGCAGGAATGTTACGGAAATTACTGAAGTAGTCCAATAATACGACATTATTGGTCATAGACAACGGGAAGTCGGTATATAAGCATTTTTAGGTAGTTGTAAAAAAAACAAAAAGATTCAGACAATTTTATGATATCGCCAAATAAAAATTGGCATTTACGCATTTACGCATAAATATGTATGAAATTGGTATATTGAGAAAAGGATGAAAAAATCACAATCAGATCAAATATGTTTTTTCGCAAATAGCACTTTTTTATTAACACCGCTGTTCGAATTTTTCCGAAAACTTGTGATTTAAATCAGAAAAAAATAACAGAACGAATTTCTTCGCAGAATCGTGAAATATTAAATAATATTTCACGATTTCTTTGTTACAGATCTTTTGACGTTCGCTTTTAAGGATCTTAAGGCATTGGGAATACGATCATATTAAATTCATGCAAAACACACTAGAAGGGGAGGGAAAGAAACACAAAGAGACTGACTTTTAAAAGGTATTACAATATGTTGAAAAATACATTTTCTTCTTTGAGTGAGACGCAGACGTTTGGAAATCGACAATAGCCGATCCCGTTAATTTAGACTTTACATTATAAAAGAGAAATTGATACAACCCTTGCGATGAATTCTACGTTTATGCTTTTGCAATTGATTACAGGAATTATGTAAAGATGTGAGTAGTTATTTATTTTATATGCCTGGCTGAAACCAAAAGATGAAAAGTTTTAACAAGAGGTTTGATAGTCATTTTTTTTTCTTCTTAAATTTCATAAAAAGTATATGTTTTTGTAAAATTCTAAACATATCTACTTTTACACATCTAGTAAATGTTATCACTGTAACTCTCCAAAAAAAGAGACTAACTCTTGTGCTTGGAGAGTGACTTACACTGTTTTAGTTGTTTATTCATAAGAGTTTATATAATTTAAAATACGAGTACAAAAGAAAAATAAAATCATAGGATTTATAAAGAAAAAACATAAAACAATAATACATTCATACTAATTAAAATTTAATGTTGTTTTTACACAAGTTCAAAAAAATTCTTTTGATTAACTTTAAATTTATTCATTGATATATTATATTTAATAGTTTTTAGTTCATTAAGAAGATTATTATAATTTTTTACACCTTTGAATACAAAGCTATTTTGACCATGACCTGTATGGAATTTAGGATTTTTTATATTATGTTGGTATCTGAGTGACTTATTCATTTCAAATTCTTTTATTCTTTCTTTTTTATATATTTGTATAATAGAATTTATTTTATAAAGAGTGTCTACTGTATGAACCTTAAATATTTTATATGGACTTTCCGTATTTAATGTTCATGGTTTCTTTTAAATTACTTTAATAATTAATCTTTGTACTATTTTAAAAGGGTTTAATATATTAGCATATGCACCACCCTATCCTACAATACCATATTGTAACAAAGATGATATTTTGTAAGAAATTGTTAATTTATTTTATACCACTGGAATATTAGAGCTAACTAAAAACACTTTCCTTATTACTGGGCCAAATCACTGAAAAACGTGAATTATGAAACGACAACAGAGGTTTTAAATTACAAGCTGCATACAATAAGGACTGCAACACGGTACAAATTTCAAGTACATAACCCAACATATTATATTATCTTCACTTAAATAACATCAAGCACAGCTAGGCTCCGGAATACATAAAATAACTATGCATTCCAAATAAACTAGCTAACTACGCTTAGATCAGCTACATCTGCGGCGAATGGAAATATCATTATACCTGAACGCTACTTACGGACTAAGTTCGGACACGCATTTGGAGTTGCAGGCTCTAAAATAAAAGAGTGAAGAGATGTTTCTAAAAAAAATAAAAACCTACCTGTTCTGTAAATCATTTGAAAAAATCCGCATCATTTAATAACAAAATAAATCATGAATTGTACCTAAAATTACAGTCAATATTGGCACATAAAATGCTTTCTCAGTGCACAGACAACCGGAACACGATCGGACCCAATGTCGGTCCCCGGAGACATTGTAGCCGTTACGTTTCTGAATATGTTAAAACTTATAATTAGAAATCAAACACTGATTTGAGTCTACTGAACACTTTATTTTATTTTTACAAATATAAACATATAAAAATAAAAACTTCGTGACAGTTGTTTCGCCTTATTAGGGCATTTTCAAACGAATGTCAATTCACTCAAGTCAAGTCACTTTCGTTTGAAAATGCCCTAATAAGGCGAAACAATTGTCACGAAGTTTTTATTTTTATATGTTTATATTTGTAAAAATAAAATAAAGTGTTCAGTAGACTCAAATCAGTGTTTGATTTCTAATTATAAGTTTAAATATGGAGTTCTACAAAATAAACACCAAATCAATCAATAATTTAAATATGTTACCTATCTGATTACATACTATGTTATCTGGTTAATCTGATGGAGACTTTTACGTTTACAATCTACTAGGTGGAAGTTTAAATTGATTGTTTGTCGCAGAAAGTGCTTCTTCTTGACAAAATTCCAACTGTCTGTCTCTTGTCGTCTTGTCTTTCATTGCTGCTACCTAATCCATACTCGCCTACAATGTCTTCAAACTTACCTCTTCCAATTTTCGCATTGAAACTGCCAGTGACTAGTCATTTCCTTATTCGTTAGAAGTTTGACCATCTTTCTAAAATGAAGAGTAAAACTCTTCGACGCTTTCATCGCTCTTATCTGCTGTTGATGAATACACTTGGATTATATTAATATCCACGGGGTTAGCTTGCAATTGTGTCAGACAAACTCTTTTAGTAAAAGGTAAAATTTTTTAAACACATTTACTGGTTTTCTTGTTCACAACATTGAAAATATCTTCCACATACCCGAATCCGTTTTAAAGACTAAATGTCTTTCTTCGGATTCACTTTTCACAACAATAGCCATTCCACATTGATGTTTGTTATTGTTGTTTCCGGGGGGTGAACAATTCCAAATGTTATACTGATTAGGACAAACATGCACTTATTAAATTATGAAAATATTATATGTTTTTTGAGAAATAGTTGAAAGAAGGTAGAGGGGTGGAGGGAGGGGGTGAACTTAATAGGTTTAGGGTGACCATTACAGTGGAACATCGTAAAGGACTATATTGAAAGGATGTTTGATTATTGATGAAAGGAACATAATTTTTTTAAACTTTCCTAATGTGAAATATTCCCATATTATTTACTTTTAACCTTTTATTATTTGTATGTAAGATTTTAACTCCTGTATTTTTATTGAAGTAATGATTTAAATTGATTAGGTAATTTGCGAATTCGGAGAAATTATTATTGTGGAGACACCTCATATGTTCTTTAACACGAATATCAAAATTTCTTGATGCTCTCCTACGTAAACTGAAGGGCAAAAATTGCATTATAATTGGTAAACACCTGAATTATTTCATAAGTTATTTTAATCTTAATTTTGAGGCAATAATTTCGCAATATCGTTATTTGTAAAAAAAGCAGGTTTGATATTATTTGGTGAAAATTTGGATACATTGGTATCCAAATTTTTCTCCCGAAACCGGTAGACGCAGAAAAGTCGGTAAGTGGTTATATACAAATATTTAATAACATTTACTGAGGTAATTTTGTTTAAAATTCGGATTTATTTAAACCCTCAATTTTTATATACCGATTGATCCTAATTTTTTACTCACGTAATAAAAATACGTCACATTTTTCTGACAATTTCGCCCGTTTTTTACCAAGAAAAAATGTCTAGATTCTTGACAGGCAACGGACGGGCCTACGTTTCTCTTTAAACCAAGACCCTTTTTCTTGTAATTACTAGAAGGTATTTCTAGAACTACCTAATAATCGATACAATTAAATATAAATGGTAGAAGGTCGAGATTGAGTGATTTTTCTTGTTTTAATCGGAAAGGTTTTCTGCAAAATACATTACCTTGGGCCTCAAGAAACAATTCAAACTAGAGATAGAAATTGGATAAGAAATCGAAATAGCCTCTCGATAAATTATCCGATTCTATCTTAGTGAAATAACTAGAGTAATTAACTTATCCGTAATAACAAAATTAATTTGATTTTGCCAAAACATAATTAAAAGCCACGATTCGAAGCGTTAGAAGATTGATTAACGTTTTATTGATTGAGTTTGCATTCAGTATAATTATGAAAGCAGTTATTATTTTACTTAAAATATTTCGTTTGTCCAAGTTTTCATTTCACGTTTATAACTGTATTGTTCATTGGTTGGATTTGCATGTTATTCGAAATTTTAGTTTGTGTATATTTTATTAAATAAAGGTTTTTTTAAAAATATTTATTTATATATTTATTTGACACTTTATATACATAAACAATAAATATACATATAAGGGCGGGCATATTGCCTTAAGGCAATTTCTTCCTACCTACCCAAACCGTTCAGTTTGAGAAAATTATAAATATATGGACATATTGAATCTTATATATATATATATATATATATAAATATAGTTGGATAATTTATATAGCGCCATTTTTGTGAAAATCACCTCAAGGGCGCTGTACAATTAATAAATATCCCAGTACGTCTTGCAGCTACAGAGCGCATGGACGGTTGGGATTCTAGTTCCTCGTTTTCAATTAAGATCAATAAAAAATTATAACAGATAGGAGCTAGATTACAGGACGTCTTGCAGCTACAGAGCGCATAGACAGTTAGAAATTTAGCCCCCATTTACACATTTTAAAAATTGACAAATAAATTTAGTGTATTAATGATACTAAAAAAATAAAAAATAATATGAATATGAATAATAAAAAAGAGCAAGATTACAACACGTCTTGCAGCTACTAAGCGCATAGACGATTGGAGTTCTAGACCCCATTTATAAAATTTAGGTATTTTTAAGTTGATATATGAAAGCTAGATAACCAATCATCGTGCAGCTACAAAGCGCATGGACGAGTGGAATTCCAGCAAAGTTAGAATGATATCAATAAATTTATAAAAAATAGAGCATAGTAGTAAGTTTGTCAAGTATTCAATTACAATTTTATACAAAAATTAAAAGCAAAGATTAACAAAAATAAATATAAATATTTAAAAAAATAACACTATACTATGAAGAGAGGAGAGGGGATGGGAAGGAAAGAAGAAGGATAAAGGAACAATTTAAATATTTAGATAGTGACATTTCAATCTTGACTGAAATGTAAATAAAGAAGGGGCGTCTCTAACATTAGTGGGTAGATTATTCCACAATCGAGCGGCTACTACTGTGAAAGAGGAGGCAAAAAAATAAGAGCGATGACAAGGTATTAAATACTGGGTATTAACATAAGTTGTGTCCTTTTAAAAAAAAATATAAATGAGCATCAAAAATACAACAAAATGGTCAAGTTTTTACGTCATTCAAAAGAAAAAATTCCGTTTTATAAGGTATTGTATTAGCTTTTACTTTACAATTATTTTTATATTTAATTACAAGCCTTTAAAATGAAATGTCAAGTAGATGAAATTGAGCATTGCATTTTTTACTTCTCTCGTGCGCGTTCAATCGAGGACATAAAGGAGACAACATGTTTGAATAAAAAGAATACATTATTGTTTTATAAATAATGAAGGAGAATACAATTTTTCCTTATTTGTTGTAATTTGTCTTCTTGTTCGCTTCATTTAGAAGAAAACGGACACAACTTGTCATAACAAATACGTTCTTATTTAATACCGTCGACGATAATTCTCTTTCATTATTTTACGTTAAGTATAGTTCGTTTTATTTATATTTTTCGTACATTTTAAAGGAACTTTGCCGTAAAATTTAATGCTTTATTTTTTACCGCGCGCAAGAAAACATTTTTTGTATCCGATTTCCCGTAAGGCTGAAGTTCCTCATTGCAATTGTTAAAAAAATATTGATGTTTCGTATTCATTCACGAAATATAATTCCATGAATTTTTGTTTCAATTACATGGTAAGCATTTGCGTAACTTGATAACGATATTCGACCCTATTATTTTGCTACTGTTGGCTATATTTCCGAGTGCACCGCTCGATATTCAAACTTTAACAAACTACATCATCTATCCTATAGTTTTATTAGAATTCCAATACTTGCAACGCATTATTTAACATTTTCGCGATGCAAGGCTCGTGTTTATGTCGATTTTGCCAATCACTCATGAAATTATAACAATTATTATTCATTGTCATGAGTCATTATGATTCGAGCGAGTATCATTGTGAAATTGATTGAAATATTCTATTATTTTACTTCACATTGTTGATTTTCGATTGCTGAACTGTGTAGGTTCAACTGACTGAATCAAAGTTTTATCATTACACAAAATAAATTAAATTTAAAAAATAACTTAGTTTTAAAGCGCTTAATATTTATCTAACTACAGACCGGTTTCGAAGCCGCATACGGTTATGAGGAAGTTTGTGTAACTTCGAAAGTCAATGTACAATTTAGTAAAGGGTACAGTTAAGTTTGCTAAATTGATAAGGAAGCTTTTGTAGTTTCGAAACCGGTCGGTAATCAGATAAATATTATGTGTTGATTTATTTGGTGGTTATTTTGTAGAACTCCATATTTAAACTTATAATTAGAAATCAAACACTGATTTGAGTCTACTGAACACTTTATTTTATTTTTACAAATAAAAACTTCGTGACAATTGATTCGTCTTATTAGGGCATTTTCAAACGAATGTGAAGATTATTTGGATTTAATTTCCTTATAAAGTTATATAATTCAAGGTACTTGAGTAGAAAATAAAAATAATCTTATGAACTATAGCATGTACTTTGGAATAACAAACTCCTTAAGGCACTTTTGATTAAACCACAAAATTTGCACTGTTTTACGATATTTTAATTTTAATCTTCTATATAAAATCACCTGGGTGGCTATATCTAATCAAAAGTGTGCTATATTATATAAAAAAAATACCATAAAATCTTTTACAGAATATTTTATTTTCTCTTTCTTATGTTACACAAATATTTATTATTGAAATAAAAGACGAGTGATGTCCTCGTCTGATGATTCCGAAGATAATATTTCATTATTAAGTCAAGGCGCAAAGAGGGAATATTTTTCGTAAAAAAATATTCAAATTACTATAAAGTTAAATATGTTACAATTTAGGGGCATCAATGCGCATTTTGTTTAAAAACATGACTTGTTAAATAATGTAACATAAATTTCAAAAACCATGTAACGTGAGTAACTTTATTTATTTTATTTCACCATAATGATGTAATAACTTAAATTTACATATAAGTTATTAATTTTAAAAATACTTGGTACACTTCCACTTATTTATTTTGACCAATTAGCGCTTTCACCCTCTAATGGGTATCTTCAGACTGGTGAATAATTAATACATGTGTAAGGATAGTTTATATAAAACTAAATATTATCTTAAGTGTAGGTACATTTAAAAATAAGTTGAAAAAGATACAATACGCAATATTTCAATGGAACAGAGTGAGACAAATTAATTAATTATTTTTTTAAATTAATAACTTATTATATGTAAATATAAGTTATTACATCATTACAATGGAATTCAATCAAGAATTTTCAATAAATAATTTAAATGAAATTATTTCACTATATTTCAGTATTGATAGCGAAATTTGTCAATCGTTATTGAAATAAACGAGAATCCCTTTTAGTTTTTGTTTTTTTAATTTTTTCTTACATGTTTAATTAGAACATAGTTTTAGCATTATATAACTGTGCATAGAACTTTACGTCGCACATTTTAACGTGAATTACCAAAGCGAAATAAATATTTTAAGAATATTTGTTCACCTTAATTGAATTATTGTTTTCCTGGAAATTTTTTTTTTTTTTTTTGTTTATTTTTCCATACTGTTACAAATTATGCATGTATTAATTTACATATTTTATACATTATATTTATTAAACATTAGAAGAGAAAAAGAGAAAAAATACATATTCTAAAAATAAACATAGCCTTAAATGTTTCCTTAATAGATATTAAATGTACGGTAACATACAGAATAAATATTTTTTACATTATATAGATAAAACACAATATAAAATATTAAATTATAGAGGTAACTGTAACGTAACTTACCGTGGAATAACCCTTCTGTGATTTTTTTCGGCAAACTAAAATACCGTAAAAGCAATAAAAAGCGCAGCGACAATGACCAAATAATAAATGTTCACTTATTTAATTTAACTGACTTTATTTACCTATTATAATTACATGATTTATAAAAGTATTGTTTCTATTTATTTGTATATAATTTATGTCATTAATGTATCTGTTTTTTCAATTAATCAATTAAAAATGCTCATTAACATAGATATGAAAAAAAAAATACAAATCTGAACCGCAAGAATTTCACAATTTTGATGTTACAACTCTCACCGAGCTGTAGACCGACTTTCGGTGAAAATCGGCTCTCATCTAAGTTTCTAAGTTTTCAATGCATAAATTATATAAGTCATTGATAAGTTTTTCCTTATGACGGTACATACTCGTATACGCGGGCATAATATATCAGCGTCGCGACGCCGCAGTGTCGCATCTGGCGTCGCTTTTCATATGGAAATGGTTCTATGAAAAGTACCTACTTACCCAATTCTTCACATTTTATCCAATAAAATGAATATGGTTAAAGCTTGGATTCTTCCGCATTTTATAAATTATGGAAGTATTTCACAGATTTTTTTTCGATTAAGTACCTAGATTAAAATGCAAAACCGATATTTTAATATTTGAAATTTAGAAACAAATAATTTTATTTGAAGATAAACATTTTTATTATTATTGATTGAAGTACAATGTATGTTTTATTATTGGGCATAAATGGAATATTATTCTTGATGAAATTTCATTGTAATGATGAAATAACTTATATTTACATATGAGTTACTAATTAGAAATACCTGGTACACTTTCACTTATTTGTTTGACCAATTAAGGCTTTCACCCTCTAATGGGCATCTTCAGACTGGTGAATATTATACAGTGTATGTATAATTTACATAAAACTAAATATCATCTTAGGCGAAGGTACATTTAAAAATACGTTGAAAGAGATACAATACGCAATATTTTAATGGAACAGAGTGGAACAAATTATCAAAACATGTGTTAGCGGTGTACTGTAAGAGAGAATTCTATTCTACGAAAACATGTATTGTGTTATTACAATGTACAGGGTCTAATTAAGGGGATTAATTGGAGTGAGTTTTTAATGATATCTGCTGATTTATGAAAATTCTACCTACCTTAACTTAAAATAATATTTAGTTTTATATAAATTATCTTTACACTGTATAATATTCACCAGTCTGAAGATACCCATTAGTGGGTGAAAGCACTTATTGGTCAAACAAATAAGTGGAAGTGTACCAAGTATTTTTAATTAGTAACTGGAAGAATGACTAGACAGGTGCCACCGTTTTGTAGCAACAATTCACGGACAGTGTATACTTGTAATGCCGTATTAAACAGACTTCATGAACTTGGCAATAGTTATTCCCACGTATCTGATATATTTAGTGAAGGGTATTGTTCCTACAGAGCAAACCTTTTGAACTTTTTCAAAGATGGTGAATAGTAATTACATTTATTTATTCATGCATTTCATAATTTATACAGTTTTTTGTTCACTTTGCAGCTGGATGAAACAGTATTTATGGTTTTCTTGTTGTATTACTGTAGAATGTTTTATTATTTAATTTTGTTTTTTACATTTATTCTTGAATTGTTTACACTTTCTACTGAATATGCTGTATAATTTTTAGGTTATTTTTTTTAATATAAATCTAATACAATTTTTGGGTTTAATTTTTTTTTATAAATCTTGGAAAAAAGGAATATTATGTTTTTTTTTTTTTAAAAAAAGCCAATTATTTTAGTATTATAAATTTTTGTAAAAGGCAGATTTGCCGTTTATGTTAGTAAAATAAATGTAAGTTATTACATCAATAAATTGAAAAGTTTGTTTAATTTCATTTCTCTTCTTTCTTTTCGTTCATGTTATTTTCTATTTAAGTATTTTTTACAAATTTTCGTTTTTAAAAGTAATATTGAATTTTTTTGAGTTTTGAATTGAGTTTTTTTAAAAATAAAAACTCTTTCATTTGAAACTGTCTCCGAAAAGTAAAGAATTCATGCTAACCATAAGAACGCAAATATTTATAGATAAACTACGCTTACTCTACGTTTTGTAAATCAGATGAATCTTTCCTACATCAATAAAGGTTTAAGCTCCAACATTGAAAGTCAAATCGAGATTTTTTCTATCGAAAGGTCCAGGGGCTATTAAATATCGTAGCAAAAATCACAATTATAAATCATATTCTATCATAATCTTGCTAATAATGGAACCCGCGGCTACAGGTATGGTAAAAAGCTCAATCAATCCAGAAGCTGATTTATCTCCACTCGATTTCTTTATTCAGAATTTATAGCAGCATCGAGTCAAAAATAGTCGTCCGATCTTTGTTCTATTTCATACACAGAACCGTATTTTCAATCTGCCTGGACACAGAAAATAAAGCGAATTAAACAAATAAAAAAATAATAACAATCATTGAAATATAAATTGTAAATACGTCTTTAAATAAATAAATATTAATATATGCTTGTCCCTAAATGAGATTTTCCTGAAACTCTTTGGGAATGTTATATAAAATTATTTATGCTGTTTCTTGAATAAATAAATATTATGCTGGTCATCCAAAACGTACATATTCCTGAATCGCTACTTGCAAAGAAAGGTCTTCCGAAAAAGCTATATCCGCTTTATCATTTCCCTTTCCATCTTGAAATTTTGATTCCAGCATCGTCATTTTTTATTCAGATAACCTAGAAATGTTTCTCAGAAATATCGGTAAGAAGAATTTAGGGGTGAGTCTCCCACGCGCGATAAGCATACGAACATTCACCCTTACACAGAACGTACCCCGCTGTACGCAAAAAACATTTATCTATCCGCTTCTAAGGAATAACATAATCAACTTTGGATTTTAATTCAACCCAGAAAAAACGACTTGAGTTTTATATTATTAAAGATATGGCAGATCCATAAATGTTTTCATCAACGGGATCCGATAAAATTTCAAAGATTTTATTTATTTATGCTGTATTAAGTTAATTCATAACATTTTCAGAACTAATATAAACTTTTTATAACATTGCTATCAAGAACATATTTTTTTAAGTGTTTTAAAATATTTTCAGACTTTCTGTTTCTATTATTTTTCAGGTAACTCAGTGAACAATTTTAATCCTTTGTACAATGAGTTTTGAGACCTTGTTTTTTTCCTCATTAGTAATCTTTTTTATCTCTATTTTTGTATGAATGGTACTGTTATTTAAATTTTATTAAATGCAGCATCAATAATTTATCTATATAATTCCCTTGTTTGTAGCAATTAGGAATTTGGATGTATTGTTAGATCACCTCATTATGTGATTTATAAAAATATAATTGATACTATACAGAAAAAAATACTTCGTTCTTTGTCATTTAAGCATAATGTATGTATGAAGGGCGCTTGGGGTATTTGAAAATTGAAAAGTTCTCTTTCCGTTGGTGGTGCATAGAACACTGCATTGGTACGCCAATTGCAGCGTATCTTGTTTTTTTTTTGTTACATGAAAGTAAGATCTTACGCTTCAGGTCCGGGGAATATGAAATATTGTAGTGTAAAAACATTCTTTTTTCATATCAACCATATCGGGAATCAAAACCGAGACCTCTAGCATGATAGGCAAATGCGCTGACCATTAATTACATCACAAGACCGACCCAAAAAGTTTAAAAAGGAAATTTAAGTAATTGTAAAACTCTTAATAAAAAACCAGGAAAATAAATGAAAATTACATAAAATAAAGCGGAGAAAAAATTACATAATGGTTAATTATAAAAATTACTCAATAATAGACCATAAATTCTTAATGTTTTGATTGTTGCTGTTAAGCAAGAAAGCTAATCTTTCAAACGATTTTTTGTATATTTAAATATGTATTTGTTTTTATTAATACCCTCAATGTCATTTTTTGGCCAACTATAAATAATTATTCATGTTTTTATAAGATATTTTTATCAGACTTCACACTAAGAAAATTTCGCTAGAGTAGTAGTTTGGAGAAAAGAAGAAATGCATATTTGCTTATGCAGTTTTTATGATTGATCTATGGCATTCTTAGATCATCTTAGGTGTAATGGAGAGTATTTTTCTTTATGTTAACTACCTTAGACATAAGCAGCTTAAGATGTTTTATCTTCCTGCTTGCAGATCCAGCCTACCAATGGTAATGTCAGTAAGAAGTATCTTTTCAGGGGCGAATCGTGTATAGAAGCAATTATGCGCAGCTTACCATTATATTTGACTATCCATAATGATGTTTTACGGTTACTTTATTTACAGAAAAACAAACGAAGAATTGCTTTTTCTTATAAATCATTGCCACCGTTTGTATTTTTCTCCAAATATAAATAAAAATATCATTGAAGCGCGCCTAGCGCCAGTTATGAGCCAAGATACTTTTTTCCGTATTCCGATTATTCCAGTTTTTTTTCTTTTATATAAATAAGTATTTTGAACATCGTAAACCCAGTGATGGGTTTTTTCTCTTGGAGTAAAGTTGCAGAATACACAATTTTTTTAAGATTCTCGATTTGGAAAACAGTATTTCAAACATTTTTTCTTAAGGTTTATTTTTCTTTGATATGATACTTTTGACATATGACCATAATTACTTTCATGCGTCATATTGCAGGACATGCGGCGCTCGACGTGGACGCTTTTGGCATTATTCATTTCTAGAACAAATCGGCCAGTTGACATTTCAATCGTAATAAAAATATCTAATACTGACTAGTAGGTAAAAATATTATAAGTTAGTTCTGGTAGTATAAGTAGACTTATTTCTGTCCCATCATTAATGGTTCATGTAGCATATCTGGAATATTTCTGTTATTTGTACAAATAATTCGAATGTGGTTACACATATCGAACATTTAGGATGAAAACGACTCAACTCAAAAAATCTACTTTTTGGGAAACTGCAAAAGAAGAATTTAAATTGTGACACCTTCGTATTCTTTCGTCGATTGTTTCGTATTTATCAAAGTAAGCACCGAATTTTGAGTTTGAAATTATACTTAAGGCATTCAGCTATAAATCTATAAAAAAATGGTAATAAAAATAAATTATTTTAAGTTTAAACAAGACATTTATTTAATGAGTCATTATTAGATTGAAAAAAAAACAAATAAACAAACGCACTGTAATAAATAAGATAATGACATAAATTTTATTAGGTCATATCAGGTCACCAAACACATATTTTTATTTATTTTCGAAATGACATAAACTTGATTATCGGTAAGTCGAAACGAAACAATCACAATGCTAAATTGGTCGTTTAAATATTTTTTATATCAAGTAAAGTTGCCATTTGGATCGGAATAAAATCAACTCAACAGGCTTTCAGTCCCTAATATGTTTGTCTCCATTGCGTCTTTCACACAGCAATAAAAATACAACATTAATAGCGTCGCTTCCGTAGTGACACGGAACCTAAATTCTCTGAGTAACAAAGAGACCGATGTAACGGTTTTGTCCTATTCCCACCCGATTGAAAGAAAGATGGATAATGTTCATTGAAGTCGTTTTATGATCTTGACTCATTTTAAAGTTTTTTTGAGTTTAATCGATTTCGTTCTAAAGGTGCATATGAAATGATCTTTAAATTATAACCCAATTTAGAAAATATGAGTTATATGGCTAAATAATTAGGTTTATAATAACGTCTTTTTGCTCTCATGAAAAGTTACACTTTTGCGGTTATACTCGTGTCCGCCCATCAAAGATATATATTCATCGCACGTGTTTAATTTCTTGTTTTTCTTTGCAAAATAATGTTAGAAGTACGTCGTATGTATAGCGAGTATAAAACCTGCCATGTTTGTTTAGAAAGCGAGTCTGCTTTCTTATTTACGTCCTTAGCAATCCTAGCACTGCTAAAAGCACTTATATGACTTATATTTCTCCCAAGATTTATGGCGAAAGCAAAAATTTTGCCTGTTTTATTGATCCTCGTAGGGGTTATAAATTATTCCGAATCCATTGTATGTCTTCTGCCAAGAGATTACTAGCATCTTCTGATTTGGAAGTTTTCCACTTCCCAGCCCCAAAAATTATATATTCCTTCATGTACGATGTAGCTTAGTCGAGCAAAAACATAACATATTTTCAGTATTATGTAACTGGTTTCATCAATTAGCTTTATTTTTGTATTTTTTTAAGGAATTCAAAGGCCAAGTTGTATCTGTATTAAGTTTTTACTGGCATTTTACTGGATTTTTCAATAAAAAAAGTTTTCACTACATTTTTACTATGTTTTTACTTAATTTATTACTATGTTTAACTACATTTTTCAATATGTTTTTACTTCATTTTTTACTTAATTTTTAACTGTCTTAGAACGGGGTTAATAACCCTAGTTAGATAATTAAAGCAAAAAAAACCACCATAACAACATTTTCGTTTATTTTATTCCTACACAATATTTTTTTAAACAACTATCAGTTATTTCTATTAAAAAAAATATGTGTATCGGGGAAATTGTATGTGCCATTTATTTATTTGTGCGCAAAGGTCTTTGACATATTTAGAGGATATAAACAATTGACAAATATAAAAACACAATTAAAAATGAAAGAAGTATATAAACTCACATAAAAAACATATGAAAATACTAGAAACTAAAAATATTATTCAAAAAATTTTAAGAATAATTGGCTATTGAAATTTGACAAAGTTATAGCAAATATGTCTATTTTTTGGTCATCAATCTATTTGTTCCCGAGAGAGTGAATTTTCGAGAACAGAGAATGAATGTGCGAATTATTTAATATTTTAATATAGCTAAAGTAAATATGACAGAAACATCAAAAATATTATTTACAACTTTATACAACAAAAAAAAGAGATTCGATATTATTCTTCTGTCACCAATTTTAAGTAAAGTTAATGTATTTAGAAGAAGATTATAGCTTATATTTTCTCGCGGTATATGCAAAAAAAAAAATATTGGATTAAAATTATTTTTATTATAATAACTTATTTCATTCGTGTTAGGACTAAGTTACAGTTTAAAAATTTAAAGCGCACTGCATCAGTTTACTAATTGGAGTAATAACACCTTGTATGTATGCCCTGAATTTTATTTTAACTTCAATACTAATTTATTTTACCGATGTACATAATATTGTTAATGTTTGTTTTCCTTTTGTTTTTTCATTCAAATTTTTATTTAAAAAAAACAACATATTTCCATTTTTTTTTTTAATTCAATAAAAATTATAAGGTTCGGTATACCGCCTTTTAAGCTTTTTGTTGTCGTGTGATATAATACAAGTTCAATATGTTACTTAAAAAGCCATAGAAAACGGATACAAGTACAAAAAATGCAAGGTGTATAATAATTAAATATTAACAAAAAAAAACACTTATAATTAAAGTCAACGTTTGGTTTCAATTATCGTTGTATTTTATTTATGTTTAGCTATGTATTTTTGCTATATAAGCTTCAAAAAGTAATCTCATTTCGAGCGAAGTAATAAATTGAAAGACAATTTTTATCTCGTTTCATTAATTTATCTTTCGAGTAAGCACATCCCTTATCTAGTCTCAACCTCCTTCCCTTCCCACAAGTCTCCCGAACGAAGTCTTGTATCCTTTTCCTACTATAGGGTCATTCTTGTCCTTTGTAGAAAAGCAACCCTTAAAATCCCGAATTAATCCCAGAACTGGAAAGATTAAAGCGCCGAAAACCAAGAATTATTCTCAGATTATCCCCAGTGGAAAATACACGTACGAAATCTCAACAAATCCTACAATCATTCAGCAACAGTACTATGTTGTATAAAAGAATGTCTCAAAAGGTTTATATTAATACTATAAAATTGAAATAAAGTCATCATGGTGTGGACCCTTATGTATTTGAACGAAATATGAAATTAGGAAAAGAGGAATAAAAAGAGGCCGAATGCTGTCAAAACGCAATCTCTCGGGCGAATGTGTGATATTACTTGTGTACGATAGGTGCACAAATAATGTCAATATACGTATATATTTATTTTTTTCATACTCGTATATCTTATCTTATTTAGAAGCCTTACGTGTCATGTTCAAGACTAAGGTACTCGGAAAAAATCGTTCTTGTTTGTCTTAGAAATGGGATGTTCGATAACTGATTTTGGTTTATTACCTTCATGAGTCCAATCACCATTGCTGCAAAGTCCAAGAACAATGGCGCGTGATAGCTACTTTTAACGACACTGTTGATATCTGTTAAGTATATTCCATCTTTCCTGCATTCTGCTTCAATATTATGACGTTGTAATCTGAAAAATGGGCACGAAACAACAGATGTTTGATACTCTGTGAAGAAATGTCATCGCATGGACAATAGTCATAATTCCTTAATTTAAACCTTAACTTCTCATTGCTTCGTGTCCGGTTAAAATTTGGGTCGTTTCGAAAGTACTTTGGTGATGATGACGGAAGTTTGCTGCATCAGCCAGCGTTGGGAAAAACATTAAGTGATTTGATATCATATCGTTTATTATGAAAGGCTGAGCTAAACATTATCGACAAAATCTGGAAAAAAGTTCCCCGTTAGTTTGGACACGTAAAGAAAATGGACAGCGAAAGATCAAAAAAAAAACTTACAATGCGAATGTTAACGGTTTCGAAAATCGAGAAAAACCGAGAAAGTCACGGCATGACCAACTTAACTAATCAATTAAATAATAAACATTTATATTTATTATTTAATTCAAGCTCCAAGCTGGTTTCTCAGCATGCGTCTATAGAGACAGCTGAATAAATAAATAAATTGGAGCTTGTATATAATACTCGGTTCACTAGTGTAGATGGACTAGCTCTCCCTAAACTCAATAATAAATACGGAAAAAGAACACCAGAGTACAATATACCAAAAATGTATAATATACTCCCATTAAATATAAAAAATCAAAAAACTTATCTGGCTCAAGAGAAAGACGTCTGCTGAGAATCTGGCTTTTAGAACGTCTTTTTATATCAAAATTTTTATGTTTTTTCTCTTTTATTTAGACAATTTTTTATTTTCGATGCACATATTTTTATTTTTTTCCATAGTAATAAGAGTTTTTATATGTTTATAGAATTTAAGAGATAATATTATTTATTTATTTTAGCACCACAATAGTCCAGGAGGCCCAATTACAGTGGTGAATTACATTACAGAACTCCCAGGCTTGAGAAAAATCACATTTTTATTTTCCGTGTTCTCACCGGGAATCGAACCCGGAACCTTCCGTGCATGAGTCAAGCGTCTTGACCACTACACCACGGAGACCGCCAATATTATGTATATATATTAGAACTTAACTATAAGCTACTGTTGCTGAACTGCATTTTATGCAGTTCAGTAGGACTTGATAATTTATATGTTAATTTTTGTATGCTTTTGATAAATAAAAAAATTGAAATTCCTTTTATCTCTAATCAACCTGAATCTCATTATGTTTTTCCATTATGTACATTTTTTCGCCTTTTTTTTGTTGTTTCGTTTCTAGTTTTAAGTTACTACGTATAATTTTCGTTTTCGTCATTACGGCTTTTTTTAATTAAAAATAAAAGTTTGCGTTCTTATGATTTACCCAGATATTATAATTTTGAGGGCCATTTTCAACAAATTATAAATAACTCTCTATTAGAAAATAGGAATCAATTTGTGGTAGAGTGGGGTTCGAACTTAGGACCTCTGATCCGTGAGTCCGCGACACTAGCCGCAGCACCACAATCCGGTTCACAATAGACTCGGTCTTCAAATTTATTAAAATAAATATCTAAGTAAAATCCGTCGAATATTAAATTCGGTATTCGTCTAAAATAAGTACGACGCTCTTAAAATACTGTTCGCCATTTTCTTTTTCAATTTTATCTTTGAAAAATAATTTGACGTCTTGCATTGGACTTTCTTACAGTACTTTTCATTATCCCACTAATCCTGTCGATCACAGTGAACTGCCTTAACATCCACTCTCCCGGAAGGAACTAATTAGCAGGTTTTATCTGTTTCAATCGTCTACGCACTTTTCAAATTCACTTTGGCTAAGGTTCACTACTCAATCGGTATCGATCGGAAGGGATTTGATCTCCTGCTCCGCAATTGAATCGGCCGAACGAAAAATGTAATATCTCCCTTTCTGCAGATAATGTGATTTTAATTTGAAAAATTTCTATCGCATTCGCTTCATTTTTCCCTTTGTTCGACGCCATTTATCGTCCTACTGTTCCATTTATCTGTCATCTCCCGCCTTTGTCCGATAGGCTGGTAGTTTACTTTCGAGACGTTTTTCTTTTCCCCGGGCGCCGAGCTGAAAGGATCTAGCTTTCGGCCCCCCGAAATATGATGTTCATGCCATCTATTCTTGGCTTTTTGCTGTTTTCCTTCTTGCTTTCTCTATTTTTGTATGTGTTGGATCCTGCCGACTGTCACACAAGCGTTTCTTGATTTATGCCTAAAAGAACTCGCAAAAATGTTTACTCCTAAGCCAATCTATAAAACTGACAGTTTGCCAAGATTCACATGTTATTTGTCACAGGTGAAAATCTCATCCTAATTCATCCTTATTTTTCACACAATATTTCCCTGTTTTTCCCGAAAACAGTTCATTCATATTTGGTTGCTTTTCTTTAATATTAACAGGAAAAAAATCCAATTTGTTTTCTACTTCACTCAAACATTTTACTACTCTCCTATTGTATATTTTTTGCACGAACTTATCAATCTTGTAAAAATGTGTATTATTTATTTATTTATTCATTTCAAATTACATGTCAAAAAATATCGATTAGAGAAATATAGTTATTTGTGTTTTATCTGTTTTAATTAGATTACCTAAATAAACTTTATTAATTTGCCATCATCAACTTTTTTATTAAAATAAGGATTTTTTGGGGCATTTTGATGAAGCATGAGAATTTTTAAAGCCTTGTAATATCGGATTTAGTGAACAAATTTTCTCGCTAGCTTTGCAGCATTTAATTGTGATTAAAATTCCATTCTTACTTTAAAATTCATAAATTTTGACATCGAACTCTTTGAAAAATCACTCATCATTTGTATACATATTCTTAGAATATGTTTCAGCTGATTTTAATTTTATTTTAAGGCAATGCAAGTTTGATCGGTATTAAAACCGATCAAACAAACCATTGCTTACAATATTTAAGTTTGTCCAAATATTTATAGACAAAAGACTGGATTTCACCCCCTCGGGGGTCATTAAGATTAACAAATTACACCAGGGGTGGAGAATACCTTAAATAAGGTAATATGGAAGTCAAGGCATTGTTATAAAACCAACTGGTCCAAGAAGAAGTTTAAAAATTGAAAAGTTGTTTTCAGGCGTTGCCTAGTATGTGAAATAATTCAGTCACATGAATCTCTTCACAACAATTAAGGTTTCAGCTCTTTAACTTCACTAAAATCAACAAATGGAAGAATTGAAGAAATTTGGATGTTCAAACATAGGCAAAATGGTGAATGTTACACAGTGTGTAAAGTGGCCACTTAAACCAGCCAATGACGGGTCATAAGCCCTGTAAATGCCTTGACTTCCATATTCTCTTATTTAAGGTATTCTTCATCCCTGTTGTAATTTGTTAAACCATTGCTCGTTTAAAAAAAAATTCTTCTTGGTTTTTTTTTAATTGGTTGCACTATAGACTCGAGAAATTTATAATTCCTACCTACAACTGCAATTTTTACACCATTTTCTATCATTTCAATTATTTTTAGTTTATAGTAAAATAAGAACGTCACTACATTGCAAAAAATATCAACGAATCTGCACTCGCCGTGGTTGCGATCAACGGGGGGGGTTTATTATTATTATTATTATGGATTACTTATATAGCGCCATTTTCGTAACAAAATACCTCAAGGGCGCTTTACATATTGATTCTTTTAAATTTGTAGTTTAATTAAAATAATTTATTTTGTTGTCACATGCTACGGATTTATTCAAATGATTTAGAGAACAAGTGGGTTTTAAGTTTTTTCCGAAACATCACTTCACTTTCACATCCTCGCACCTCTGCTGGGAGAGCATTCCATGCCTTAGGGCCTGCGACCGCAAATGCGCGTTTACTAAAATTAGTGCGCTGCTTGCGTTTACCTGTGTTTACCTGTGAATAATTGTTTATTTAATTATTATTATAACTAACTGCCGTTACCAATTTGTTCAAAATGAAAGTTAAATACAAAGTCATATAATATAAAGAAAACATAATTAATTGTTATGGTTAAACTCACTAAAAGTAGTAATAATAAAAAAGCGTAATAAAAATGAAATATTATAAGTTTAAACAAGACATTTAATTAATCCGTCATTATTAGATTGTAAAAAAGCACATTGATAATTGAGATAATGACATAATTCTTATAAGGTCACATCAGGTCACCAAACACATGTTTTTATTTGTTCACAAAATGACATAAACATAAATAAGTCTTTAAGATTATCGGTAAGTCGGAACGACACAATCTCACAACTAAATTGGTCGTTTTAATATTTGAAAAAATAAAGTAAAGTTGCCATTTGTATCGGTGGAATAAAACCGACTCAACCGGCTTTCGCTCACTATATGTTTGTCTGCGTCGCGTCCTTCACACAACACTATTATCGTCTCCGAATAGTAAATAAAAGAATAAAAGATTTATAGTAAATCCGCGAAGTATAGAAGAAAAGTAGTAAAAAATATATGCATTTTAGGTTTGTAAATCTTACATAGGCACAAAAATTCAGCAAAAATAAAAATAAATAGACATTTATATGAGTATATTATACAAACAGACTGAATCTCCGGTGCATCGGTTATTGTTGCAAAGTCAGTAGTACTTACTTCCTATGTACAACCGAATGAGCATGAACCCATGTAGGTAGCAAGTATGACTACTTGTATGTATAATGTTTCAGGGGTCTCAAACTAATTATTTTATTTATTCTATATTAAAATGAAAGAAAATGCAAATAAAAATCAAATAAAAATGTTGCATATAAAAACTAGAAACAAATAGAAATATTGAATATTATTAGTACAAGTATGCATATTGGAGTTGCGCGAAATGCGTAAAAAACTCTTATGTTATACTATATATTATAAAATGTCAAACGAAAAAAGTATTATTTTGATCACTATGCCACGGAGGTGATGTATTAGATAAATATGTTTTAATAAACTCTTTTATCTTTTTATCTGTACATATTTACGGAGAAAATGTCTCTGAATTTTTTACCATGAGTATGTTCATTTTATTGAATCTTTAACATATTCTGGTACTTTATGGTTTGCTTTAGCATTTATTTTTCAAGTGGTGTAATGGTTGACGGTTAATGGGTTGTCCCAAATTTATGCGCTCCATAAACTTCGTTTGAGTATTTTTTTCAGCCAGTTTTAAAACGATAAATTCTGCTGTAAAAACAAGTTCGAGAACGCATTTTAAGCTAATGGCTAGATATGATTGGGGCTCGGGACATAAATTAGATGTATTTTCTTCGAGTGTCCTCGGAACGAAAACTAAAAACACTTGAAGAGAAATGTTGTTTGACCTGAAGTTCACAAAATAAATCCGCCTTTTAAAACTAACCGGTTTCATCAAAATAAAACCATACGAAACCAAAGAGTAGTAAATTTTCCAATATTTTTTTTTCGCCATCCGGCTCGAAGGACCATATTTTGATTTCGAATATTAAATTTATTAGGATGAAAAAACTAGTGAAACTCCAAACTCCAACAGACACCAACATTTTTTAGCTTTGTTTGAGCCAACACTGTGATTCAGTATAAGTAAACGTGAGTATAAGTAAAAGTGATTCAGTATTGTATCAAACACTCCTAACCGTTGATGTTGATTTATCAATCAAGCCGTTGTAGGTTGATGATCTTTATTAACACTTTTATAATTAAAATTATTTTTTATTAAAAACATTACAACACATTTACGTGTTTATAAAATAGTAAAATATAAAAGTTATTTAATTGACATCGACCCTCTACAAAATGGTGGCAAGAAAAATATAAAATCAGACATTGGCCCTTCTAGATCTCAAGACACAGATACAATGAATTCATAATAATAATAAAAAAATAGAAATTACTAAAACATTTTTTTTAACAAAAAAAATATAAAACAAACCACAAAAAAAACTTACAAAACAAAATCAAATAAAAAAAGAATAACACCGGTTTACTTGTTGATTTACAAATGTTTTGAGTTTTCAGGCGTTGCCTAGTAGGTGAATGGGTTCAACCAGATGAATCTCATCTACATGAGCAATAGTTTTGATTTAAGTTAATTTATAAACAAGTACGTTTATTTCTATTTTAATATATCTTTAGCTTTTTTTTTATTGAATATGTTCCGTAACTTGAATTAAAAAAATTAAACTTTTATTTTATAGGTTGGTTGGAAGAAATTGCCATTTGGCAATAAGCTCGCCAATGTACAAATAACAGACTGTCTACAAAAATTTTAATAAATACATGAAAAAGGTTTCAGCTCTTTTACTTCACAAAAATCAACAGATGGAAGAGTTGAGGATGTGCGGATGTTCAAACATATTTCAGTCACATCACAGTGTGTAAAGGGGCTACTTAAACCAGCCAATGATAGGTCATAATCTCTGTAATGCCTAGACTTCCATAGTACCATCTCAAGAATATTTTCCCTCTCCGTTGCAACTAATTTAGATGGTTAATTTACCTTAAATTAATATCTGATCTACATAAAACTACTAATTAGATTACCAATTCCCTTCTAAAGTGTTTGTATGTAACCATATTCTGCTTGAATTTTTTTTCCCTATTTATAACTGGGATACGATACAAATTCATGGCGTATTAAATCGTTAGGTTTTAAGCTAGGGTTTCCTAGGACAGCGGTGCCCGTATCTTAACGGCCGCAGTGAACGGTGATGCGGTGGATAGCCGTCGTAACGTCGACTAGAGAGTGGTTTTCTAGGGAAACGGTGTTAAATGGTGTTGATAACACCGTTTTCTTAGGAAACTACTCTCTAGTCACCGTTACGACGGTTATCCACCGCATCACCGTTCACTACGGCCGTTAAAATACGGGCACCGCTGTCCTAGGAAACCCTAGCTTTACTTTGTAAGGATTTTTTAAATTAAAATTAAGGTATATTATGTTATATTTCTGTACGATAATAAATCAATACATGTTGTGTTTATTTCTTACATTGGTCTTTTGAAAGGGAATTCTCGAACATAATGACGTTAAATTAAATATTTTATGCGTGTCTATCTAATATTTGATTATATTTATTGACAGTATAACGAAAATCGCAGTTACCATTTTTATGACAATCAATAAAATTGCGTACGAGGATATTTACCGGGATACTGGTTTTCCGATGTATTGTCAGATATAAAAAACTGTTTCTTCCCATTCGCCCTGACAGTCATCTGGATGGCGAAATACGGAATCCAATTATTTTTATCTCGAAATCCATCTATTACAAAATTTGCAAACAAATTTCCATCTTATTTGACGTGGGTGGGTATATTCTGCTGGCAGCTAAGCGCCTGTTAGATAGGTCTCACTTGCAGTGAGTTTTAATTTCCTGACTGCAGTTGAGTAAATTCAACACTTAAATTCTCTTCTTCCGTTATCTGATCCTTCCTTCGAATCCTTTTCAGCTCCGGAGCCTCCTTCATAACCATACTTTACTCATTCTTGATCCTGTCTTGCTATTCCAGTTCTTGAACTAAAATTGCGAAACTTTTTATAAATCTTTTTTATGTCTGAATTCTTCCTCGGGTTTTCTTTCCAACTTTTGTTTTTTGTGTACTTTGAGTGGGCGATTATAATAAACATCCAAAGCGAAGCCTTTCTTTTTCTTGCTTAACTTTTTTAAATTGGTGAAGATAATTTTACAAAGTTCCCTTTTGAACTTCTCGTAATTAAAATATGTGCATTTATTAATTTTATTTAAACACAACTTCGTAAATAAGTTTCTACGTCGTAAGATTAACATTAAGAATTACATTTTAAGATAATCGTTTTTTTAGTTCTTCGTTACTTATTTTTTTTCTTTTTCTTAGTGGGGGGGGGCAGTCAGTGCTATGCAAGCTCCTCATGTTACTGCGACATGTGAAGATCTATTGTGTCGGGTCCCCCGTGAATAGTTCTTGCTCTCCAAGCTTAGGTCTATAAAGAGCCTGGCTACAAATTTCCATCTTATTTGATTCGGGTGGATATATTTTGCTAGCAGCTAACACATCCTAATTCTTAGTGGAGAGAGGGTCAGTGCTTTGCAAGCTCTTGACGTCACTGCGACCTGTGAAGATCTGTTGTGACGGGTCTCCGAGAATAGTTATCGCCCTCCACGCGCAGGTCTATAAAGACCTTGGCTACTGAGTGGAAGACGAGAGTTTACATTTTGCTGAATCTCCCCCTCCAAGGCCAGAACCGTAAAGTATTGGGCTATTAGGTAGGGGGCGAGTTCTTTAACATCCTGAGGTTTAACCAGTGGTCCCCCGAAGAGGAGGGTTCTTTTATGATGTAAAGCATCTCACATTCACATAGAATGTGTAAAGGTCTTTCCTCATCTGCACTGTAGAACCTACATCTAGAAGTTTTGTAACAGGTACTACTAAATATAATTATGACACATATGGAGCTAAAAAATCAAGTTTTTTTGTCATGTTGTTCTTGTAAAGATGGGAAGTGTGAAATTTTGATAAAGAAGCTTGTGTATTAGCTTTAAAACCGGTCGAGAGAAAAAGTTAAAATAATTGGTTAAAAACAAAGTTGTTTTATATTTATTTTATTATAATGAATAACCTCAAAGTTAGTGCTTCAAATATAAATCGTAATATTTTTTTAATTCATCATGACTTAAGTCAAAAATGCTGATTTCGAAGTTACCTAGTTGTATTAATTACCCCGCAAAATGGTGTTTGCTATTTAAAAAATAAAAATAAAAGCTTTATCTAATAAAACGTGATAGTTCTCTGGTAAAACTAGTTAAAACTACACTGTCTCACTTTACCCAATCTCCATGTACTCGAATTCCCCACGCGACCACCACCGGCTCTCACTGTAGGCAGTATAGAGATGGAATTTTAATTAAAATCGACCCAGGGGACTGTGTAGGTATATGAAACTTTAATAGTCCGTACAAAATGAATCGACGCGACGTTCATTTACCAAACTCTTCCCATATTCGCTTTGTGATTGGTTTTGAAAATCGAAAATTATTGCGATCGGTTGATTTTTTTCTTCTCGATTTTGCCAATACGTTTCTTTATTTTACTCTGGCAATATTTTTCACTGAACATATTTTTTTGCTTTGTACAAAAGACATATTGATTATTTTCTGACGTTTGTCATAGTGGAAACAACACTGTTATTTTATTTTATTTTTACCTGAACATATCGAAACATTCTGTTCTTTGAATTTTTCAATCGACATTTATTTTAATCGTACATTTAAACCGCAAACTTTGTGATTTTCCATATCGAATCATATAACTACATATTCAGTTTGTGTAAAATCATCAAAATAAATTTAATGTTTCGACGGGTTTCGGAAAATTATTGTTTCTTTGTCAGGGCTTTAAACTTGAAAGTAAAAAAACCCTAAATATTTTTAGTGTTACCAAATACATAATTTGCATAAATGTGTTACGTTCTGGTGCTTAGTCACAGATACTTATCACGTAGTTTATCACGTCGATTAAAAGTCTTTAACCAACACTATTCTATAAAAAAAACGAAAAGTGCGGCCATTGTGATTGAGCTGCCGGATACGCATTATCAACCATGTCTCGGGAATCGAACCCGAGACCTCTTGCATGGTAGGCGAACGCGCTGAACAGTACACCCCGAGGCCGACAAAAAAGTATACATGTAAAAAATACTAGGTTAGATATATTATCAGTAGTGAATATACGTAAGTAAGAGCTAAAACATAATTATTTTTACTATTTATTTACATTTTATTGTTTTTTTACAGTATACACCAGAGGTAAAACAGAGTATTAAAAAATAAAGGATAATTACTCAGAAATGAAATACATATTAACAGTAAAAATAGTAAACAAAAAATCCCACAAAGGCATGGCCTGTTCGTGGGTATACAAGAAATGTTTATGAATTTTTGCTCCTATAATAAATAGACAATTTTAATATTTTTGTGTAACATAAAGAGAAAAGAAAATATTCTGTAAAAGATTCTAAGGTTTTTTTTATTTTTATAGTAATTAAACAAGGAAATAAAAAATATAAAAAAACATAAAAATAATAAGGGCCACATAATATATCATAGAAAAAAAGAGTTCATATCTTTTGTTTGAATCTAGAATAGTGCGTGTTTTTTAAAAGAAGGAAAATTTTGAAAGTTTAGGATCAATGAAATATTATCAGTAAAAAGGGAATTAAAAATTTTTGGGCCTATAAAATATGCATGTCTCTGAGATAGCCTCGTTTTACAATGTGGTATTTCTAACACACGATTCCTTCTTTGACTTGATCTATCTATCTATCTATTTATCTATATTCATTCGTTCATTTAAATAACTATACATCTCAGTTAACGCTGTAAAATAATGTTATATTTATTATGCTATTTCTTAGATGAATTCCTTACACCGTCGATATTTTTAATGCCTTTAAGTATTTGTAGAAATGTACTGGATTTAACCACCTTGGAAGTATATTAAAATCAATATGATAACCAACATTAAGTATATCGCTCAGACTCTCATACATTCCTCACTTGAAAAGTTTTTTATCTTCCTTGTAATACTCCTCCAATCATGTTGTATTCGATCACGGCTTTAATTTTCTTCTCAAAAATCGTCGCAAAAAATCTACGCCCACTTAAAAAAATCTCAATTACTTAAAACGGGAGGTGACGTGACTTTGTGGAACTGACATCGCCGTATAAAATTACTGGCAACATTAAAAGCCCCATCTTGTTTCTTCCCTTAGCCACTGTGGAAATGGGTGTCTAGTTTTTGTGATATTTAACTTCACCGGGGTAGGTAATTGGTACGAAGCGGACGGCTGCTTTCTTGACAGAACATCCCTTAATGATCTCCGTACTTATTTATAAATGTAACTTCTCGACGACTTTAATAAATTGAAAAATCACTCTCGTTTTCGGAAAATATAAAATATAAAGCTTTTCACAAGAACTTTTTAAATAAACAACTCAGTCGCAAAAAAAAATATCACACCGATCGTTAGTTTTACAAATAACTCAGTAATCGCATAATCTGTTGAACTGTTCATTATTATTTTTCATAATCTCGCGTCCAATGGTGCATTGGGCACTTCATAAGCATACAACAACAATACGTGTCACCTACTTCCAACTTTAAAGAAACGGCGAGCACTGGCGGACCTTTTATTTATACATAAAATACTTCATTGCCAAATTGACTGCCTAGTTCTACTCTCCTCGATTCATTTTAATGTCCCACCTAGGCGGACCAGACACAAAACTTTTTCATTTATTGAAATACTATACGAACCCAGCAACAAATTCACCCATTAATCGCGCCCTTACCTTGTACAATCAAATTGATACTTTTGACATCGACATTTCACTAGACTCTGCAACATCGTTTAAAAATAATATTCTGAAAAAAAAAACTGTAACTCAACTGTAAATTAAACTATTATTATCCTCACTTATATATTTTTTATGATACTCTCACTCTCTCTCTCTCACACACACACACACACACACACCCTGTTTTGACATACCTAGAAATAAAAAATTAGGCTCTTATTGGAATGCAACTAAAATGACATTTTATTTATTTATTTATTTTAACATCAACGGTTCAAAGAACCTTTTACAAAAAATAATAATTTACAGAAATAATCACAGCAGTGCACAATACTCATGAAGTACATACTATGATATAATAAAATAATCAAAACTAAAAAATTTTGTGAACATATAATACAAAAAACAAACAAAAAAAACATCTCTATATAAAAGATAACAATAACCAGGATAAAATCTTATGTTCTAAATATAAATATAACACAGTAAAGTTGAGAAAAACTAGATAATAATTTAAAAAATAATACAACATAAATATTTTTAGAATAAAAATATTTTTGAGCAATAAAATAAATTAACTTAATAATACCTTTATTAAGTAGAATCGTCATCATCAGTTGGTTGGAAGAAGTTGCCATTTGGCAATAAATCCACCAATGTACAATTTAAATTATGTCTGACATGTTAAATAAAGAAATAAAAAATCACGTATTCCGGGAAACAAAGTTAAGTGAATTATATATTTTATACCTAAGTATTATTCTCTCTACTTGTTGTTTTGATATATTTAATGTGTTGTATTCTGTTGCCTTCGTAAAATATATAAAATTTAATAATAAATAATAAATACTAACTGTATCATAATGCTTTGGTCATCTGTTACATGATGGGAAGGTGATCAGTCTTAATCACACACAGACACATATATTTTACACTTATATCTCTTGTTTTTATGAACTTAATAATTTTATCACCATAGCAATGAACGAAAGTAAGAAAAGACTATTGTTGTTTAAAGGGGAAGTGAGGCTACTGAATGCATTATAAATGTATACAACGAATGTCTTGAACAAACGGAAGAGTTTGTGTATCTGGAAAGCATGTTTTCAAGAAATGGAAGAGCAGACGATGTTGAAAGGAGTGTAAATACGGACTACATAATGAACGACGCATTAAGCACAGTGATTGCAAATAAAAATATGTCAATTGATGCTAGACTGGCAGTGCACAACGGAGTTAAGACCCGACACATGTGTGCTGAATAAAAACATGGAACTGTCAGAGAAAGAATTAAACATAGTTATGCAGAAAGCAACCAGTCCCACAGGTTTGAAAAATTGAGATATTGATGTTATTAGGTGCAGTAAGGTTCGATCAATTCCTGAAAATCTCATACAAACATGAATATATATGTTTTTATTTATTTATTCAATGCACAATATACACAATTTTATCATAGACAAATATATGTTTTTTACGTCCCGAAAATTCCGTGTTAAGTCGGGACTGTATTCACTAAATGCAGCACTAAGCATCCATTTTCTGTTCCATTTAATATAAGTTCCGGAACCTAACTTGTAGTCAGTCAACGTGAAGCAGCTTAAAAAGACGCGACTTTTAACATTGATTTTAAGGTAAGCTCGCGTTTTTTAAGAAAACTTTTTAAAGAAATAAACATTATGACGGTATTTAGTCAGAATATTTATGAGAATATTATGTATAATATAAATATATTATGTGTAAAAATATATCTCTTTTTCCCAAAAATAGCAACAAACATAATTATAAATCTAGAAGTAAAGACAAATGAGTAATCCCGAAATTAAAGCTTAGTAAGGTAAGCTTATCGTTTGTGGGGCACTGCGTGCACTTCTACAATAGAATACCCGAAAATGTCCTAAATATGACGGACAATAAATTCGATTTTTTTTAAAAGGCGTACCTTAAAAGATCCCGATTATGGATCAAATAAGCACATGAAGGACAGCAGTATATGGGACTGACAATTTTGTTTTATTTGTGTTAATTTATTTAATAATTTTTAGAATGTGTATTTATTTATTCAATCTTTGACTATATCTTTGTGTTGTTTTGTTTATTCAATATACCTTTTTCGACTTTCAATAAGCGTGTAAATCATACCTTCATTGAAAATTAAATAACAAAAACAAATAACAAACAAAATCGACAGTTATACCCGTATGCAGAGAAGGTGAGGAAAGTACATTCTATTGTCTTCACCTTCGGGTTATTCTCCGCATTTGAGATTAGAATATACTTTTCTCATCCTAAGTTTTGTCTCTGCATACGGGTATTAGTCTTTTTTACTCTATTACACGTTTTGCACGGCAATTTCCACGTGACAACTTTCAAACAAATTTCAAACAATCGTTCTATGAAGCATCATCTCTATTTGACTATACATCAGTGTATACAAACTTAGTATCATTCAAAATTAAACAAATAAAATGACGATTTTCGAATTCCACTTTCAGATAATTTGTCTTTGACGCCATTTCAAATTTTAGTTGAAGACATTCATCCATATTTATTTTGTGTTTCCACGATTTTTGGTTCAGTATCGAACGTAGTTTGGTGGCGGTAGGTACGCTCAAATACGTTGCGAATTACCTCATCTGTCACCGCCTCGCGATGTTTGGCGGAACAGCTAACCACGGACACACCTTCCCTGAAACTAAACCTTTGAAATCATTTCTGAATTCCGGTTCCCCCAATCCCAACTACCATTTAATACCGTATAATGTAGGTGTGCGTCAACCTTTTCGTCTACCGGGTGTTTGAATATTTGCGTTTACCTGAATATTTACATTTCCGCGTTATTTTCGTCCAGTCGTAAGTAACCATGTTAGAAAATGGGACACAAGAAATTGGTTGAACGAGGTTTAAACATTGGGCCTCCGGACCCGGAGTCTATAATACCATATTACCACAATCCGCCTCCTATTCATTTCACTCTACCACTACTTTGCTCTATCACCACATCACTCCATTTTTATCACTACTCCGTTTTAATGTCATTGTACATAAAATATATCATCGGGTTGCTGGCACAAGTTGGTAGCTACATTTTATTCCTTTTAAGGTATTGCCATTGACGAGAATAAGCATAAGCGTTCAAAATATAGTCCCTTAACCTGCGACAAATTGACATATGTTTGATAGAACCGGCTTTAGTATGTTGCAAACATTCTTCGGCTACTTTTGAACGTTTGTCTCTCCTCGTAATTACTAAAATGCCAACACGTACGCTAAAATACTGCACAAATCGTTTAAGAAAAGATAGAAAAGTGATAATATTACCTTTCACCGATGGGTAATGTTTTTATTTTAATCAATATTTGTTTAAAATACCTATTTTAATGTTAAAAAAACGTTTTGTTTACATGTTACCACTGCTACCAGTATTTATTAATCGTGAGCTACCTCTTGTCTTTGTCCTTCCCAGCGAGCCGGCATCACATCTTCCTTGGTCGTTCTCGTCCCACATTTACGTTCATTCTCGTCATAATATATACCTGTTTTACTATTCTTCCGTCATCCATTTTTTTGTAAATTTGTTTTTTGTTCAGATTTGGAACATTTTTTTTATTATATACATCACTTTATTTATTAAAACAAAAAAAAAACGTATAGGCATGGCTAGTGCGTGGGCATACTAAATTTAGAATATACTATGAAAGCAATGGTGTAGATTTATATATTAATATAAAAAATAGAGGCATATGAAAAAATAAAATAAAGTTACATTCAGGTTTTTATTATATTTTTAATACGAGTAAGTGGAAAATAAGCAGAAAAAATACAAATTTGATGTAGAGCAAAAAAATTAAATTAAAGTAGATAATTAAATTAAGAAAAATTGCGAAAGCAAATAAAAAGTTTGTCTGGAAAAGAAAACATTGAAGACGATATCAATCGCCGACTTGGGACATTCAAGAGTACATTAATCAACCAAAGAACTCCTTATAAAAAAAACAAAACAATTAAATGTGAATGAACTACAATTTTTAAAATTTATTCATAAGTAAGACACTGATATTATTGTAGACAAAGAACTAAAACTTGAAAAAAATTGTAATAAACATGGACATAATACAAGAATATCAGAACAATATCACATTCTCTAGTCCTATCTAAAACTCACTCTTTGATGCGCCTAAACTACTAATCTCAATAAAATTAAATATCCCAACTAGAAACCTCAGACAGAACTTACTCTTTCATACCGATAACCACAGAACTAACTATGGTTTTCATTCCCCTATGCTCAAAATTCTTAGGTCTGCCAACAAACATACCAGTCTTGATTTTTTTTATGGCAACTTGTCTTTTTTCAAACGATCATTGAATCGAATTCAATTACAAACACCTCTCTCCTGCTTCCACTCCCACCAAGTCCATTGTACTATATACCATTGTGTTTACCAGTGTGTTTTAAATATAAATATATGTCCTTAAAAATGCCGATTGGGCGTATATAAAAATAAATAAAAACAATATTCCAAAACAAGACAAGGACAATCGAAACCAATAAATCAGGGACTGAAATTATACAATAAACTACCAGACAAAACTAATCAAAAGACTCAGACAAACTTTTCAAAAGGCGTAAAAAATATAATTATCAACAACAGAGTATAAATAAATAAAAAAAAAATTTTTTTTTAAATGAATGTAATTATCCGTAATGGTTAATAAAAAAATTCAAATAAAAAAAATCTCCAAACAAAATCTAATCTTATCATCTTCATCTTTCATTCAACAAAAAACGATCGAGATACTCTGCGGTTGGTGTACCAATGCAGTGCCCTATGCATCATTAGGAGCCTATAAATAAATTACAATATTTTGCTAACCTCCCTGTATCAGACTAGCCTGTATTGTATAAGTTAGACGGTATGTAGTGTTATTTCTACAGAGTGAGAAATAATAGGAACCGGCTCATTAGCGCGCTTTTGTCGCCACTACCGGCCACTAGGGGGAGATTGGGCCGCAGCTACCCCCACTATAGAAGGGGAGAGAGGAACATTTGAAATAGGGACACCACACTTATCGGTTAACTGGTTGCCAAAACCGATTTATTTCGAACTGAGCCGAGGCCTCGCGATAGCATCTCGGACTTACGAGTCAGAGCTCTGGGGTTCGAACCCGCTCTGCCGAAACATGACATGAACTTTTGCTCAGAGAAAGTTATCTTTTGTGGCCCCAAGAGTGTTCAATGTCCTGGGTGGAACATATTGAATTCTCCAAAATGAAAACCATTTTCAGGAGAAATGTACGTAAGTTGTATGTAAGTTTGTATTTTGTCTAAGGGAAAACATTGCATTTGATTTTGGAGAGACATTGCATAGATTTATATACTATTAAGCGTGTTGCAGAGATGTTTATTAAAATTTATGTTTATGTAATAATTTTTATTTTTAGTATTCTTTTATTCATGCTTCCATTTTCCATTATGTTGTATCCCAACTCATTACAGGGCTCTTGGCCTCATAGAGTTAGGGATACGTTATTGTTTTTTGTAATATGTATATTTGTATGAATGAATAAATAAATCAAATTATTAAAAAAATTGATCCGAAATCAATATGTACAAGTTAACTATAGGAATGAAAATATATTTTATATAATATATTGGTAACGATGTAAAAATAAAAGCAATAAAGCCAATTAAAATGTACATGGTACAAAGAATAAGTACAATATCTTCCAGCCAACCAAAAATTTTGGTCAAAAAGAAGAGATTGGCCAAAATTTTCTCCTAATAATAATAAAAACCTTGTTAATTAAAAATAACAGCTGTTTTTTTAATTGGAAGATAAGGCTTGCACAAATTTACTTTAATAAAAATAAAAAAAACATTATGTTATACATGTTAAATGATGAAGAATATGGGATCAGATAGTGTGTTTGAAAAGAGAGAGAAAGAGGAACTAAGGAAAGGAAAATATATAATAATGTTTCAAGCGTTTCTTGAAAGTGGCTAGAGAAGGAGTATTGTTTATATCAAGAGGTAGCTCATTCCAAAGTCTAGCAGTTTGGACGGAAAAGGAGTAGCGTGTCTACTTAATTATATGTATGTCCAATTATAAAGAAATTTTTTTTTAAATATTGAAAGATACTCTTACAAACTGAATTACATTGAGAACTTTTATTTCAACATTACACCATTACTCAATAGTAGGAAACATTAAAAGTGATGCTTAATGATTTGTAAATATGCATTTTAACGATTGCTAATTGAAACATAAAATGATTTCTTAATCTGTTAACTAAAATTGTTAAATTTCATATTGCACTAAATAAATAAATTACTTTTATTATTTTATTAAATTATTTCATTTTAATTTCTACTATCAAAATAAATTACTAAATTTAATTATGAAATTATTCAAGAATCAAATTAAAATTTTAGATGCACGATCTTAACTTTGCTACTCTGTGTTTTATTAAATAGCATTTCTGAATTATATTTTTTGATACGCATAATTATTTTTATTTATGTTGTATCATATATTGATGTGTTATAATATTTTTGCATGTATTTGAAGTGTAAAGGCGTCCCGATAAATAAGTAAAAACACTTCTTCTTTTCCCGCATCTACTTCTAAATGGAGCATGTGGATATCGCTAGAAGGCTCCTGGAGACCTTATCGCTAGCTAGCACTCTCGCGTCCTCCAACGTCAATCTCGCGTCCCTTGGGTATGCCAAATACAGCCGAAAGATCGTCATTAACAGTCTTCCAAGGCGGCGGGAGCCCGTAGGTGTAAAGAAAAGTCAACTTGTGTTTTAAGCTTTAGCTTTCCTAGGCTTCTGCAGGACGTGACCAAGCCACGTCCACCTTCACACCCTCAAAACGCTCGTTATAGTAGGCTGCTGCGTCCGTTGTCGGACTTCAATGTTAGTCATAAAACCGAAACGCTTTTTGCCTAATATTTTCTTCGAGCAATTCTCAAAACTCAGTTCAAAAGTCCGCACCATTAACAGATTCTTAAAACACCTTAAATACCAACTCCGATTTTTGGATCCCATTTCCATATTTTTTTTTTTCAAATGTACACTGTCATTATGGCCCCCCTATTTTGAGTTGGGTTAGGCGACGAGGGTGGAAAGGGGGTTTGGGGGATGGACAGGTCGCCATGACAACCTCCCTCCAGGTGACACATGACACCTGCTGTTAATGTGCAACTCTGATTCTGGCGTGGCGAGGGTTCAACCAATTTTTGCGTTTTGACAAAGATAACGTTAGAAAGATCTTCAGAACTTGCGGTACTTTGTCATCGTTTTGTCATTTTCATACCTCGAAAATTCGCTGCAAAAAATATTCGCATTAGACATTGAATTTCCACCCAAATTATTCGTAAATGCAATAATTTATGAATTCATGAGTTGAATATTATTTTTTTTTTAAATATAGAAGCAAACATTATTTATTCGAATAAATCAAAACAAGTAAACGGAATATATTCTCTTTGTGATGTAGTGGTTAATGAAGTCCCCAGTTTTATGTCAAACGATGTCAACGTTGAATATTTAATTATAATATTATACGGTTTCTGCATAGCTTGCTGTTGCTAGTTTGCAACTGACGTATTATATTTGAAATTCATATCAATGTATTTTTTAAAGCATCCTCTCATGAATATCCCGTGCCGAGAGACAGATTACATTTTTCCTACGAGATTACAGATAAAAACTCTATTTAAAATAAATTGTTTGTCTGTACAAAATTTTGTAACAATAATAACATGCTGGCCATGGAAGTTCTTAACGATATATTGACAGGACGTCTAGAAAGTAGATAGTAGATAGCCAACTCAAGTCTCAATATTAGCCCTTAGCACTCCTGGCTACCGTACTCGTCACACACACGTCTAACTGTTCATGCCCAGAACACTGATGAGAAATGAGGGATCAAATAATTAGTGGAGGAAACAGTGAAATAATTATTTATCAGCAATATCGTTCTGAAATCACTGTTCCACGATTCCAAAAAAAATGGCTTTGGCTGAAAACAGCTCTCCAAACAGCGGTCTTCGGGTTATGAAGTGGTTTTTGATGATCTTCTTTCGGGTCGTACTCCATTCAGGAGCATATATTCTGTTTTTTGACGAACTTCGTAATGCAAAAATGCCATTTGTCACTAAGAAAGCGTTATTTAAATATGTTTTGGTAGAAAATTCTTTCAAAATCATTCTGGCATAGTTTTCCCTCAGTATGTAATCATCTTATTTCAACTGCTGCATGATTTGCAGCTTGTAGATATGAAAGTTTAAGTCCTTCTGTGAAATCTTTTGCACCAAAATATTTTAATTCCAGTAGATTCCGCAACATTTCGGTCAGATTAGTGTGGACTTTGCAAAATCTTATCTATATTTCTAGACTCAAAACAGAAGCAGAAGATCCGGTTCGAGGTTCATTTTGACTGATCCTGCTTTTTTAAACTTCTGCACTTACGTCCATATCAACCGGTTTGACTGCCAATAACTTCGGATATCGAACTGAGAACAATAACATCGTTTTTCCATATTGATCGAATTCTTGTTCGCGAAATACGACTCAACCGCGAAACCCCGTAGGCTCGTGTACACGGACTAGTGAGTAATAAAAAACCCGTAAGACTCCTGCGTCGAATGATCCTTCGCTTCTCTGCTTTTACTATAACCAGAGACAGAACGATTTAAAGTGTCAAATGTGGGCACTGTTGTGAAGGGGCTTATTGTTGGGGTCAACAGTTATGTTGGACTCCCAGTTCGTCGACTCTATTCTTTCTTTGCAGGTAGGTCAGTCAGCGTGCCTACGCTACGTGGAGATGTTTTTATACCTGCAATGCAGGCAAAAGTATTGTGAAAGAAGTTGGCGGAAGTCCTACGTTTATACGAATTTACGTTTTATACGAGTATTTTCTACGTCGGTTAACAATAATTTCGGGAGACTACGATCGGTGATCCTGGCAGTAGGTAGTGGGCAGCAGAGGTAGATAGAAGAGCGAGCGATCCGTTCGTCGGTACTTTTATAGTCTTACCTACGTCACTGATCCTCTGGGTTGCCAACGTCGTAACTATCGGGTTCGTAGGCCATTGCTGACGCCGACGCGCGACGATTGGCGGTACCTACTTCTGAGGCACGACATTGTATTATATTTTGTAAATATTATTTTAGTGATATAAGAAAACGCAACAAAGAAATTTAAAATAAGTATTTGAGTAATATATTTTTGTACCAACCGACATCAAATTTTATACCTTTATTCGGGTTTATTGAGAATTTCATATTTTCTCAGAAATGCTTTCAAATCAGCGGTAATATTATTCAGCAATACCGCAAATAAAAAATCAATGATCTTATGTTGGAAGACCGCACTAAAAGAAAAGGAAATGTCTTTATGTATGCGGGCTACCAACATAAAGTCTCTCGTGAGTGCGCCTGACATTCAAATTCGGTTCTTATTATGTTCCCCGTAAAAATAAATTTACACAGAACGTCGGCGAAAACACAACCCCTTTTTATTCTGAAAGATATAAATCAGCGGGTGGTTAGGCATGGCCACTGTAGACTAGCGATGTGCATAACTGATTGGTGCAAGTGATCGAATACTTCATAACCGTTTGACTGAATATTCGATTTCACGGTTAACTATCGTAATCAATTGTGAATTAACTGACGGATTAATTTTCCTTGTATCCAGGAGGATGAGTGAGTAAACAAGAACCAGAACTTTTGACTCGATGGCTGCTCTCAGATAAAATCCTGAAAAAAGAGATCAAATGCAAATAAGTTTTTATTATTGTTTATGTGGTCTTACCAGACTTTAAAAAATCACCGAAATTCCCTTAAGAAATAATTAAATTATTATTTAATTTATTACAATAAATGAATTAAGGGATTCTTAACAATTAAGTACCCTTATATAATTATAAAACAAAATGTTAAATACGTAATCACACTATACATCAGAGTTTTACTAGGGCTGGCTTTTTTCTGCAAAATGCACATCTTTGGTTATGTGGTCAGCCATATAACCAAAAACGTGCACAAATTAGGGATGTTTGGTGAAAGGTGAGATCATTGCGCTTACCGAATATTTAAAGAACTTAGTAATGACTAGTCTCTTACTCTTAGTAGTACTTCTTTTACATGGCCTCTAACTCTAGTCCATTAAAAATATTACACAGTATGGAGATAACGCACGGTGGCTTAGTCAGCGGCTCGAAATTTGGGGATGACCAGTTGGGAGGTACTCCTAAAACAATCACAATGGTCAGATTATACATAATATAGTTCTATGATATTATTGGACTAAGTGCGGTGGTGTAATGGTCATTGCGTTTGCCTATCATGCAATAGGTTTCGGATTCGATTCTTGTCATTTACTAAAGTAAAGAACATTCTAACTGTTGTGTAAATTTTATCATTCAATCTTTTCACGAAAGTGCTATTATCTTAGTTTCACTTTTCTGCCTGCTTGCCGCTTTCTGTATAACTACGTTTATGTTGTTGATAATAACGTTTTAAGTTTGTATTAGGATATTCATCTTTTTATATAATTCTTCTGTACATGTGATGTCACTGAACTCCTCCTAAACGGCTTAACCAATTTACTTGCGGTTTTTAAAGAAATATTGGTCTTTGCGCTGTGCGTGTTCATAGATATTAAAATCTTCAATCTAATATGTAAAAAAGAAGTTATGAGCATAAATGTTTTATTTGATTTGAAAGATGTTGTTTTTTGTATATAAAAAAAAATGTTTTTGAATGTTTACAAACAGCATTTGTTTTTGTGGATCTCACTCATATTGTTTCCTTAAATTCTTTATGATTTCTTCCCATTCATTTAAAAAAGTTACTGGATTTTTGGTAATACTGAAATAATACTAAATTAAATACATTTTTAAAAATCGTATTCCTACATTAGTACACCCCTCTGTTGGTGAGAAGACCGGAGTTTGACGTTTGCAAAAAGAATGCCATATCTGAAAAAATATTTATTTTATGCTTTGGAATTCAACCATAAATAAGTACCTAAGTACCTACTTAAATTCAATATTTAAATATTCAGTTTTTAGTTTTCGAATTAAATCACAAACAAGAACCTGGGTACATACGTATCAATGAAAAGTATTTTGCCAACGTTCGGGCAGGACAACGTCTGTCGGGTCCGCTAGTATATTATAATATTATTTGTACTATTTAAGACCAAATTAAAAAATATTTTGATATTTCGTGTCCGAATAAAACGAAACGCTTTGCAATAAATAATCGTAAAATTGTATCCAGTTATTGTATTTCATTTTTGGATACCATACCAACAATTATAATCGAATGTTTCTGTAATGAAAATATTCGAATGATTTTATTATTATAGGCAGTTATGCGCACCACTACTCCAAAATAATATTACTATATGGAGAATAAGACTTACCCATACTGTCGCTATGCGGGTGTCGTAAAAATAAACAAGCTATCCGATTTCGGCCAATGGCTCAATATGCCCTACTTTACGTAAACTGTGTCATTTTACACTAAGTAAATCTTGAAGACCCATATTTTTAAGTAATACAAACTAAATATCATCTTTCCAACTAAATAAATATTAATATTGAACAGCTTTATATTGAATATTGTTCTTATATATTCAAAATGTTACTTTACCCAAAATTTACATTTACAATAAAAAGAAGTCTCAGAACAATGTCCGTACGAGGTTTTCCCAGAGCATGAATTATGTCATACCCAAAACCCATACGACTTTTGCTTTGAGACATCTCTCATTTATCGCACCGAGAGTGTTTAATATTTTGGAAAAGCGTATTAAGCTCTCACGGACAAAAAATATTTTCAAGAAAGGAGTTAAGGACTGGATTTTCCTTAGTGGGAGGGATTTGAGTAGGAAACTCCTTCATGATTTTCCAAATGTTTGAGTTTACTGTTTACCATATTGATGTGCCATATATATGTTTTTTTAATGTATTTTTTTATGTTTCTGACCTTATATTTGTGGTATACTCATGTGTCTGTGTCAACTAATTGCTCGTCCCATCTCAACACCGGACTTTTAGTCCCATGGAATTGGGACTTACGTCTCAAATAATGTACAATAAACTTATGTATGTAAATAAATAGATAAATAAATAAAATAAATTGTTAATTTTTGGAAATCGATTCTTTAAGCAAGTTTTTTATTTTTTTAGAACTTGACTCGCTGTATTTAAGCTCTCAAAAAAAGGTTTGCACTACAGGGTTTTATAAATTAATGTATTTGCACTACAGGGTTTTATAAATTAATGTATTTGCACTACAGGGTTTTATAAATTAATGTATAATTACATAATAAACTTGACAAAATATCTAGGTAGGATCACTAGGAATTGTGTACAAGTAATCGTGGTTATTCGTAGATAAATGTAGGCGAGTTCTAAATAATCTACATTATATAGTTATATTATAAATTAAATATTATACGGGAATGACGATATCGAATATTTGGACTGGATTTTACGATTTTAATGATATAATTATTGATGTATTGAAAGCAAGTTTTCATTTATAATTTATGGGTTTGAAAACGAGTACATACAAAACAGTTCGCTGTTAAAGTCACGTTATCTTAACGTCACACGTCATGCTCACCGATTGCGCTTCTAACAAACATTGCGTACAAGTATGGCGCGGTAACGCAATACGTGCTATTTGGCTAGTCTGGAATTCCGACGAAGTTTTAAACAGTAAAAATTTCAGATTATTAAATCAGTTTTTTAGCTCTTGGGTTGAGAAATGGAAGATTCTCAGGGGTGTCTTCTAATATAGAGATCTATACTTGTAAAATTCTCATCTTTAAAAGAATGTGCAGAATGGTTGGTAAATCAAATTTTATGTATTGTCCAAGAAGCCCAATGTCTCTGGGTATGAACTGAACTAATATTTTGTGCTGTCCTTCCCCACTAACGGAAAGTAGTGTTGCTAACTAAAGTGGTGTTGAAATTTTCAAACGTAGTACCTACCTTCTAACACTACTTTCACTGTGATTCGTTGAAATTGACGTAGTTAATAACCTTTAAATAAACGGTGCTAAATGCACGATTATGGAATTTATCTTTTGGTGACTTACATGAAGGGTGTTTGAGTGAGAAAATTTTAAAATAACGATTATTTATTTATTTATTTATTCATTCATTCAAAATTACAAAATTAAATATTTATGAACTTATTAGGGCTTTTTAGGCTATGCCCATGTCAAGCCACACTAAATAACAATAAAAATACATAGTAAAATTAATTAGATCAAATTATAATGACATAGAATCACAATCTAGAAAAAAGGTAAATGTATTAAATAATCGAATTCCAAAGAATACAATGCAAACAAGATAATCAGAAATAATTTTGAAAATATAAATTATACAAATTAAGAATCACACATAATCAAATATACAAAATAGTGGTTTCATTAAAATCAACAAAATAATAGTAAAATATAGTAGTATTAAAAAAATAACACAAAATAAGAGCATGATTTAAATCATCAGAAAAAGAATATATATATATAAGCATAATTGAAATGATAATTGAGTTATGTTTTCTAAAAATTCACTCAATTATAGTAAGAAATATAAGGAATAAGAGCAATAAATCATATATTGTCTAATATAACGCTATTAAATTTATAAAATTATTATAATTTTAGTAGGTACTTTTAATTTTCTTATTATTTTTTTTTTCTGTGGATATGAATTGAAAGTTTCGATTTACTTTGTTTTATTTTTTATCTTGTTTTGATTCCATATATGAGCACACACTATTTATATATGTGTTTATTTTGTTTTTCCTATACTTAAAACACATCCAAGTAGATGTCTATTCTTTATTATTCTGTTTTCTAACTTTTCAAAAAAATATTTTTTTGTTGGGTTTTTTTTCTTCTTAATAATATTTTTCAAAGCATCGAAAACAAAATAATATTTAAATATAAAGTTTATATTTATAAATTATAAAATTAGACAAATTAGAAATCTTAGAAATTAAAAAAGCGATTCATAATAAGAAAACAATAATTAATAACCAAATAAACAATATTTCTTTTAGTCCTCTCAGGAGAGGCTTACTTCGAAAATAATGATATCAAATTACCACCCGTGTAAGAAAAAACCACTTGATTTATTGGGTCCACGTGTAGTATTTAGTGAACATGATAGAAATAAAAAAAAAGGAATCAATTCATTAGTTACGTTAACCTTGACAAAGAAGCTTGTTTGCTTTGAAACCGGTCGGTGAAAAAAAAAATTAGCGGTTAAAAACAAAGTTGTTTTATTTATTAAAATAATATTTTTTTATTATTTTATACGTATAAAGTATTATGTTTGACTCTTTTATTTGAGTATTAATTAAAACTAATGTCTGAGCACCCGATGACAAACTATTATTGAATATTTCATTTAAATTATTTATTGACAATTCTTGATGGAATTCCATTGTAATGATGTAATAACTTATATTTCCATATACGTTATTAATTTTAAAAATACTTGGTACACTTCCACTTATTTATTTTGACCAATCAGCGCTTTCACCCTCTAATGGACATCTTCAGACTGGTCTGAAGATGCCAAATAAGTGGAAGTGTCCCAAGTATTTTTTAAATTAATAACTTATATTATGGAAATATAAGTTATTACATCATATTATTGAATAGTTTATCGAGACAAATTAAAAAAAAGTAAAAAATAAAATAAAAAAATTAACATTGCCTATGGTGATATAAGTAAATACAGTTTTTGCTACTATTTATATTTGCAATAAGGACAAAAGGATGAATGACAATATCTAACTAAGGCCCCTTATATAATTTGCCAAACTCACATTGAAAGGGACAGTAAAAGTAGTAGACTCAAATGAAATAAAAAAATCGGGTCATGAAACTGCATATTTTTAAATAATAACTAGTTTACTGACAGAGAAACGTTGCTTTTTTGTATGAGTGAAACCGATAAAAAAACCCACGGTATTTAAATGGATTTGGGTATGTGGAGGAAGTACTTTCACGTGCCGTGTATCCCATACGGTGTGAAACGTCTTGATTTTAGGTAATTTAAAATATGCCTATTTTAAACTTTCGTAAAAAAAATATTCGACGTCGCACGATAAAAATAATAATACCGTTATATTTACAATTTTATGATAAAAAAGTGTTTTTTTTTTTTTGCTTCAATTTAGTGATGTTCGCCTTTTAAACGATCGATCATTACTTGGGGAGGAGATATTCTTTAAAGTATTTCATTTCAAATCTGTCGGTATAAAATAATTGGCAGTTTCGATACATAGCCAAAACCCGACACAATCTATGACCCATACTTAAGAATTTCTCAAACCACACTTGAATATTTCTCCCATATTTCATTCCTTATTTCTCGACTGTCATACATCCCGACTTGATCGATAACTGTGTTGTTATCTTGGAACAGAAATAACAAGGATATAGTAGAATGGGCGCCATAAATATTGCTTAGGGTAGTCGGCGATTTTTCCATGAAAGATCGTGTCATTTTTCATAGGAATGTTTATTATATGCTAAGGATAATCCCGTTTAGGGCGAAGTCTTTCTTCCTACCCCGTGTCCTTTGTCTGGCCTTCAAACACATTTTCAGAAAGATGCCTTCGAAATCATTTACTTGGAAATTAATCATTTTATTATGTCACTTTTTTATAATACTTTCAGCCTTACATAGCAGTTTTTCATATTTGAATACGTTCGATTTTGAAAATTTCATTTAATTATTCAAAATTAAAACAAAGATATGGATTGCCTTTTTAACAGAGCGGGAATGATATAAGCGAACAAATAGAAGTCAGACATTTTTAAATTAATGATTTTGATCCAAATATGAAAAATGCGAACATTATTTTTCGTTTGTCTGTGTTACTTTTATTTGTTTGTACGCGAATTTCATTCCTTATATTCTCGCAAATGTCTCCAGATTTTGAATTTATCTTTTTGTATAATATGTCCCATGTTAAAATGGCGATGTGTGTGTATACTGTGTGTGTCTCCGACAACAAAAAGTAAAGTCTTGGCATCTAAATATCTTCTGGGGTTTAGAAACACTTGAGGCAATATGTTATTCCATTTTGTTCCAGTCGCTTTCTGTGGAATACGCACACAAAACTCTGGAAGTAATTTCAAAGTTTGTGCAAAAATATTGAATTTTCCGGCGCCGCGTTGGGCGCCATTTCTATTATTTAAATTAAGGAATCACGCAAATTTTAAATATTTTTATTATTTACTTAAAAACTTTATTTCTTCCTTGTACGCGAGACGCTGTTTTCAATAATTTCACTGTTAGTTTAATTATTATTTTGTACATAAAAATACATATTCTCACTATCCCGCGCCAAACTCGATTTTTTTTCCATTATAAAATCATTATTTACAGTTTTTTTTTTAATTGTGACATATTTTTTCAGATAATAATGAGAACACAGCGTGTTCACTGGGATACGACGAAAAAATTTTTTTTTTCTTATATTTGCAAAACAACCGTGTTAATTCAATCCTTTATTTTCTTTTGTGGTTATTTTAATTTAATATTTAATAAAAACAGAAATACTGGCGTTTTTTTGATTTCCCCAAATATTTCAATTTTGGAGCCATTTTCAACGAGTTGTAAATAACTCACTTTTAGGAAATGGAAACCAAGTAGTGGTAAAGTTGGGTTCGAACCTCGGACCTCTGATCCGCGAGTCTGCAACACTAGCCACGGGACCACAACCTGATTAATTTAGATTCAAAAGTATCGTAGTTTAATTTAAATTTATTGTTTCAGGAGCGGACGAGGTTCACAAGTTTATTGGAAACGATTCACACACAGATCACTTTCGAATAATCTTGAGAGATGGAAACTCACTTCTCGTCGGCGGAAGGTAAGTTAAAAATTTAATTATTATTTTAATGTATTATTCAGAAATATTTCAGCTATTTTTTATTTTTTTTATTTAAAGCTATGATAGCAAAAACAAAATAAAATGGTTTGAATATCGCAAAATACCTTGTTTATTTTTATACACTTACTTACATGTAAAAAAAAATATCTGCTCCTATCGTTTTTCTTTATAAATTTCTTCATAAATTTATTGCGAAAAAAAAATATGCATATTTAATAACAGGGAATCTATATAAAACCAATTAATGTAAAATGAAAACGGAATGTTCTCTGTTTATGATAGTCTCCATCTAACATGGCACAGCTTGTTCTAAGATAGAGATTTTCTATCTTTAGAGCATAAGTAGTCCTATACTAATAAATGAAAACATAAAAAAGAAAAACTTAAAACCACTGAATTATAAATGCCTAGCTAATCAAATGTAAGAAATTATAAGTCGTTATTATACAAATATAAAGTATATATATGTGCCAAGAATACATGTTACTTAAATATAAATAATATAGTTTAATATATAATTTCTCAAGCCTGGGTGTTCTGTGATGTAATTCACCGCTGTAATTGGGCCTCCTGGCCTGTTGTGGTGCAAAAATAAAATAAAATAAAAATAAAATAAAAAACAAATATAAAGCAATGAAATACATAAAAATATAAATAATATGTGTACCAATTATATAAAGTACTACGTTTTTTGATTTGCATATATTTTTTTTAAATCTCTCGCTACACTATTTATATGTGCGGTTATTTTTATTTTAAAATTTGTTTTACATTTTGAGTCTTTTATATTTGGCAATAAATCATTAAATATTTTTGGAGCAGTTACACTATATTGCTTTTAACCAAAGGTGGTTGATACAAATGGGACAATACAGTTAATTTGTGTTGCTGAACGAGTGTTTTTACTTTGTTGGGTTCTTTTGACCTCTCTTAATTTATCATAAAATTTAAGTAGTAGGCACCTCACAAACAATTATCTATTCAATTTTGACAATTTTGTCTGTTAATTTCCTATAAAAATAATAAACAAAATTTGATTCGTTATATTTACGGCCCATACCATTTACAGTACTTGCGAGAAGAAAAATATATATGGAACATAAATACATGTAGCAAAGGCAAACAAGAACACTAAAATAATGGTATACAGTACGTATATTAAAAAAAAACGGTATTCATTATACATGAGCTAAGCTATGCCAATCCTTATGTTTAGTGAGGGAAAGATCTAAGACGAGTGGTAAGATCTATTCCAAAGAATTCAAAATATTGAAATATCACATGCTATGAATACCATTAAAAACGCGTAAAATGGATTAAGAAAAATCAATTGTATTTTCTAAATCAGGACGGATTTTGTAGAGAAATGTTTTCGTACATAATTTAAAACATAAAATGACTAAAAATATGTTTTTACAAAAATGTGATATGTTTGGCCTTGACAATAATTCGTCCTCCATCTTTCAAAAAGGCATATCTCAAATTTGTTAATTGTTGAAACGACTCTTTGACGATTTGTTTGAAAAATTTTTGTCTTTAAAAATAATAATAAAATAATATTTTTGTATTTATATTTTTTCAAATTATTATTTTAATACAATAAGGAGGCCTATTTTTTTATATAACTTAATTTTCAGTAAAATATTTACTATTCAATTTCGACATGAAACGAGATACGCCTTTTGGAAAGATGGACGACGAATTGTGCCGTCAAGATTCGTGACGATGTTCTATTTAAATTTAAACGGTCACATAAAAAATTCAAAATTTAACCGAATTGTGACGTATTTGGCTAATGCAATGTACTGTTTTTGCGGGAATTCAATTTTTTTTTGTGGTACTAATTAGTACAAAAAAATATTTATTTTACTCGATAATATTTTATATACCCTTATTAATATAAAATTGTAAAGGAAAAGTGATATTTCTCTATTGGGCGATGAATTGACTAGTCTGCAGTGTCTACACATTCTGGACATCGGGGCATATAAACCAAAGTTGCTCTTAGAAGATTGGATAAATAGCAATTTTTTACTTCTAGTAACACGGTTGGGAACATAAAAAGAGATTGATAGCAATAGAGATGGGATATGACTTATAACATCCAATATTAAGCTAACATGGTCTACAAACTCTTCTCATGTTGTTCATCTTGGTCACTATACCGAATCTTGTTGTCCTTTCTTGGCAAATCAAGATCAAAAGATGTCCATCTAACAAGTTTAATTAATAATGTCAATACTTCGCGCGTCATTTTTTTGCCAATACGTAAAGTAACTAATACGTAGGGGAAACGTGTCCAAAATGATCCCTTTAAAAGAGAATTGATATTTAATATTTTTAAAATGTATTTTTTTAAATAATTCGACAAGTTTTGAAAAGTGTAATAATTTTTATCTCTGCAACAATTTATTGAATTGTGTTATTATTCAACGTGTTATTTCTATACCGATTTTAGCAAAACCCTACCAAATAATCATTTTTCCCTACCACATGTTCAAAATGATCCTTTGAGGATAATTTCGCAGGATTATTCAGAAGTTATTATACTAATAAAAGAACTAAAATATTAATAAACTAACATATGTTTAAATAATGAAATAAATAGGTATTATTTTATAATATTGTTTGTGCTGTATAAAGAATGTGCTGTTTTACAACTTTATATGATGTTTAAAAAATACTTACCTTAGATCATACAGGTGAAAATTATATCTTACGCACACTGGTTCTCACTGCTCGCGTCTCTTTGCCATTTCTGTCAAATATTTAAAACGTTGTTTTGTATATTTATTTATTTATTAACAAATTACAACAGGGGTGGAAAATACCTTCAAGAGGGGAATATGGAAGTCTAGGCATTTACTGGGCTTATGACTTGTCATTAACTGGTTTATACACTGAACATTCACCATGACTCCCGAGGGGGTGAAATCCAGTATTTTATCTACAAGCATTTGGGCAAACTCAAATATTTATTTATCAATTTATTTCGACAGCTTACGCCTTTGACAAAGTATAAAATAGTATTGAAAAACAATTATAATGAAACTAAACACCTGTACACAAGTATAGAAAATATAGATACATAAAATAAAATCAGCAGAAAGTAAAGATATAATAAAGGAAAATTAAAAAGACATTATAACATATGTAGATATGCAGCAAATTAACAATAAATAAAGAGTTTAAATATAAAAAAGTATTGAAGTAACGGAGGCAATGTACGAGTATCATAGTATAAACAGTAAAACAAGTGTAACACTTGGTACATTTTTATAATTTACAAAAAAAGGGATCTAAAAGTAATGATTTTAATTTGTATAAAGATAAATGAAGTAAATCAAAGTTTCCATGCTTGTTCGATTACATGTGGAGCCGTGGAATAGGTGAGTATTTAGCATAGTTTGAACTATGCAAATCAACAGCAAAATAAATATCGTCTCGTCCCACGCGGTCTCACATAAAAATTCACACAATTTAAAAGTTCGGGACTGTCAATAACATTATTTAATAACTTAAAAACAGCACTTAATCTGAAATTTCCCTTCTATCACTATTACATATAAATTTTAACTGCTTCATTAAACATTTATAGTTTTAGCTCCTCAACTGGAATGTTTTATTTGAAATTCATGAATCTTACAAACTTGTGTTGGACCTTCTCCACACTGTTTATATGGGTAACAAAATAAGAAGACCAAACTGACCATATGTTTATAGAATTAAACAATAGATGGCATTAGTAGTTTCGCTGAAACCTCGAGGGATCATTTTGTACACGTTTCCCCTTCATTTCACTCGCGTTCTCTGTATATTTCTAAAACAGTTTGCACATAAGCCATGGACACAATATACATCTTGCATTCAGTAATACATAATATTATATACAAGATGTCGGGAAACCCAATCGCATGGAGGCACGCCTCGTCTAGGAAAACTGCAGGAAATTGTTCATTTTATCAAAATCACTAGAGTGGAAAAATTGAAAAACAATTTTGCTCTTATTTGGATTCGGAATACATTCTCAACCCGCGCCAATATCAACTTTACACGTACTTCCATTTCAAAGTTACATTTTACATATATCACATCACATGCATACGTTTGTATTTTCTTTTCTGAGAGTTCAAATTAGTACTCCCCCGCATCATTTCTACATCTTCACGTATGTGGTGGTATTTTGAATCTTCTTTCCCCCAAGAGAGTGATTAGTATAAAGATTTTTATTATTTTAATGCGACGACACTTTGCTTCATATAATGGCCATACTGATGATTAATCGTCAAATGGTGTATAAAACAGTGGCGAATGGTGATTTTATTTACAGATAAGCTATAAAAAAATATCATATATTTGTGCCTACATAGGAGGTACATATTAAAATGTAAATAATATATACTATAAATTGATATTTTTCTGTGGTACTGTGTGATACAACAACTCTTATCCATGAAATCAACTCAAACGATGTAACTTCGTGATATATTATATTATATAGATATATTATCCATTACTTTAATATATAATTCATTAAAACATAAATAAAAAATACCACTATGAATTCAGTCGATATTAGGTATTCAATTGAAATGTCAACTGGCCGAATTGTTCTAGTAATTAATAGTGCTAAAAACGGCCGTGTGAAGCGCTATATGTCCTGCAAAATGACGCATGAAAGTAATTATGGTCTTTTGTCAAAAGTACCATCTCAAAGAAAAATAGTCCTTAAGAAACAATGTTTGAAATACTGTTCCAAATCAAGAATCTTCCAACGTAACACGCGTAAAACGGGTTCAGCTAGTAATAAATAAAATTGTATGTTTTTAATTTTACAAAAGAAAACATAATACAACTAGTATTTTTCGCATTGTTTAATCATTTGTTTCTTTGGCAGATTGTTTATTGACACGAAGTAAACTAAACCAAAAAGTGTAATGAATATCTTTCACGTTTAAAAAAAAACAATTTGATGTTATATTCCTCGTCAATATTCCCATCGTTTTATCTGCGTTTGCTCAAATAATTCCGCAAAATGCACAGCACACAGAAAGAGAAGATCCAGCCATCATTACGAGGTATAAATAATCCTCACTCATCCAATATTTATCTTGGGTTTTGCGGGCAAATAAAAATCTCCGTCGGTAGCACCGATTGGCTCCCATTAGCGTCAACTTATAGCGGGCGCGATGTACTAAACTCTCCCCGATTCATGCTCTATCTGTGCTGTAGATCTCGATCAGTATTCCGTACTGTGCTGTAGTCGGCACTGCCCCTTGTTCGGGGAGGCATGTTCACATTGGTCCAATAAATTTATTCAACTTTTTTTAGTTCATTTTATTTTTTTTAATGTATTTGTATTATTTTGTTTCAAATCACCTATTAAAAAAATGCCTGCCGGCTTTTGAAAACGTCGTTTTACTGGAAATCAATGTTCATTTTTTTCTGTTAGTGTTCAAGGGATCATAATTTTTTTGTCAGAATATTAATGTTTTGGAAATGCTTATAATTAAAATTTCATAGTTAAATAAATGTTATATAATAAAATTGAGCGGGAATTTAATTCTCATTATAAAACGAAATAATACAGACTAAAATGGATACAAAGTCGTTGGAACAATAAACTTCTTTCCCCCCTTCGGCAACTACACGTGGACTGGACAATCTTCTAGGAATTTAGCAAAAACATGTGTTTACACATGTCCGATACTGCAACACTGACTAGTTACTACCGAACATCTACGAGGGCTACCCTTCGGATATTTTTATCTGTTATGTCATCCACAGTGTTGAAGTGCTTTATCTGTTTAGTTTTTTATTGTTTACTTTTTAGCACGAACACCTTACAGATTACAGCACGTCTTGCAGCTACAGAGCGCATAGACAATAAAAAATCTAGCCCCTATTCGACAATAAAGTTAAGAGATTTAGTGACATTTAAAAAAAATATATAACAAACAAATTCATAAAAATAGAAGTTAGATAACAACAAATCTTGCAGCTACTGAGCGCATGAACGGTGGAATTCTAGACCTCATTTACTAAATTTGTATATTTGATAGTTGATAACATTTACCTATTGAAGCTGGATTACTAATCGTCTGGAAGCTACAATGTGCATGGACGAATGAAATTCCAGCAACTTAAAATTATCAGTAAATCTACAAAAATAAACATTGAACATAATAGTAAATTTGTAAAATGTTCATGCTAAAAATGATTATAACACTGACAGTTTGAATCCCAACACACACATTAACATGAGCTAATTGAAATTTCGAAAGAATTGTACGTATCTATAATTATAATGAAGATCTTTTTTTCTTTAATTTCCACATTCAGCATTTTTCGCTCAATTCCATTACTCCATCAAAATGCAAACAAACGACGGTCAGCTTTCCCTACTCTTTCAATAACAACCCTATTTCTATAACAGATAGTCAAATTCGCGACTTAGGTGTTATTAATGACACTAAATTAATGTTTAATATTTATTTATTTATTTGACACTTTATATACATATACAATAAATATACATATAAGGGTGGGCATATTGCCTTAAGGCAATTTCTTCCTACCTACCCAAACCGTTCAGTTTGAGAAAATTATAAATACATGGACATATTGAATCTTACAATTTTATACAAAAATTAAAAGCAAAGATTAACAAAAATAAATATATGTATAAAAAAAAATAACACTATACTATGAAGAGAGGAGAGGGGATGGGAAGGAAAGAAGAAGGATAAAGGAACAATTTAAATATTTAGATAGTGACATTTCAATCTTGACTTAAATGTAAATAAAGAAGGGGTGTCTCTAACATTAGAGGGTAGATTATTCCACAATCGAGCGGCTACTACTGTGAAAGAGGAGGCAAAAAAAATAGAGCGATGCCAGGGTATTAAAAGGGTTCTCTCGTTACTAGAACGAAGAGATAGTCCGTGTTGTGAAAGAGGTTGGATGAGCTCTCTCAGATAAACAGGCGAAGTGGGATTATTTAAAATATTGTGAAGAAGTGATAGAATGTGAATGTTTCTTCTATGCCTGATACTGAGCCAGTGTAGTTGCGTGCGATACTCGGTTATGTGGTCAAATTTGCGAAGATTAAAGATTTAACGATATATAATATTCGTATTGACTCTGTCCTAAAAAAACATATAAAATAGTTGGACTTATCATGCGGGTATCGAAACCATTTAAATATTCAGAGACATACGAAAAACTTAATAAAACATTTGTTCATCCCCAGCTAGAATACTGTACTCCTATTTGGTCACCTTACTATAATGTTAGTATTAATTAGTGAAGGCCTTTTCAAATCCTTAGATGTCCTTGGCTTAAGGCAAATCTACAGGTAAGTAATACTTGACATTCACAACAATAGGAGCACTCAGGTGATTGTGAGTCATGCGCACTCAACCAGGAGTACGGTAAAAAACGATTTGGTGATTCCAATAGCACGTACAGCGGTATTCCAAAAATCATTTCTATATAACAGACCTAAAATATACAACCTGATACCGTGTTTTTGGAAATCTGATAAACCATCAATACTGAAAAAAAGAATAACAATTTGGTTGACAGACATTGGAAGTAAGGAATCTGAGAATTTATTGAGGATAGTAATCTAAATATTATGCTATCCCATTGAATCATTTATAAATTTATTGTATTTTTGCATGTGCATATATATTATGTATGTATGTATGTATATATATATGTATATGTATATATATGTGTGTATATATGTATTTATGTGTATATGTATGTTTGTATGTAGTATGTATGCGTGTATGCGTGTATGTGTATATATTTAATGTAAACTGTACTTTTTTTTTCTTTTCTTCTCTTTTGGGCTATAACTGATTTCTTTATCTTCAATATTATTTTTACTTATAGGAAACATATTTGAAAACCATATTTGCCGCAACAAATCGGTTTCTTAGAACAAGCATTTCCCCATATAGGAACCGATTATATACCGACCCTTCATATACTGAGCCTACTCCTAGTACAAGCAGACTTTGCCAGAGTGTTTTTTGTGCCATTTTTGTAACAATGTATGTATAAACTAATAAATAAATTTATCCTAAAAAAATAGACTAGAAAGGGTCCAACAAAAATTCTTTAAACAGGTCGACTACCGGTTAAACCTTAAATTCTCTAACTATACAGAAAGTATGCAGTACCATGGAATAAACTTTTTAAAGTTAGACGTGTATGGCGGTATATCCGCTCTGCCTACCCCTTCAGGAAATGGCATGATGAAAGTATTAGCAGTAGTTATTTACAACATTATTTTGGCACGTGTATTTGTACATACACAAATCTGGATTTCTCCCAATTTCCCATTTCGCGCTCCAACTCGCTTGTGAATGGTTTCTCGTTTAGTAACATATATACAAAAATCAAAAATGTTACCTGTGTGGATATTCGCTAATAAGCGGAATGGGGAATGTTGTAGTACCTACTTAAAGTGGCCACTTAACCCAGCCAATGACAGGTCATAAGCCCTGTAAACGCTCGAATATCCATAATCCTGAATTTGAAAAAATTCTACCTCATCTCTGTAGGGATATAAATAAAAATAGTAGTTATTTACTTTGATTTTACTTGGTAGTTTATTGTACATATGGGGTTCGGAAAACCTTCTTTAAAAACTATTTTAACCGAACTTTACAGAGTGAAATTCTGAAATATTTGAGGTGTGCGTATTGTGACTATAGATGTCGCTATCGTTAGAAGTTATTGCTTTAATTAGTTTGAATAAGCCTGGATTAGTTTCGTTTACGGCGTTAAGACAACGTCCTGTGAGATAGATTCAATAAGAAACCTTTTGGCAAAGTTTCGTGATCTCCATAAGCTTTGTCACTTGACTGGCTTTCTCACCCACTCAGCCGAGTTAAGGTGCGGAGTCTCGACTCTCGAGTACCGGCCGTATACTAATGACCCGTCACTCGGCAGAAGTTGCCCGAAATAAAAAAGATACTTGTGAGTTTGGTCCGTCCGACTCGCCCCTAATAGGCTTGGGCCATTCTATAGGGGTATTTTGGAACCCGCATAATGAATATTTCACGAATAGGGAAACGTAACTTTTTTTAACATTTTTAGAGTAATACTGTGTAATACTGTCTACTGCATTGGCCACACCCTAATACGTCACGATTTGGTTAAATTTTGAACTTTGTTCGTGACCGTTCAAATTAAAATAGAACGTCGTCACGAATCTTAACGTCACAATTGTAAAGGCCAAACACGTCGCGTTTTGGGAAAGACAATTTTTTTAACAATTTTATTTTTTAAATTATGTATGAAAACATTACTCCACAATATATTGATTTTAAAAATACAATTAAATATTTTACATCCATTTTATATATTTTTATCGGTACTCGTAGTTTGTGATATTTCCCTATTAGACATTTTGAATGGAAGAGAAATCAAATCCTCAGTACCACTCTTGTCAGAATACTTGTACTTAGAATACATTTGAAATTATTTTTTATTTATTATTAATTTATTTATAAGGATCAAGTCCGGTGAATACGGTGGCTGACGCATCAATGCGGTCTGGTCACGAAATAGCCACGAGGCATGAGCGGTAGGGCTGAAGAGTCTCGAGACATTTTCAGTATCGAGACTCTCAAGATACTAATATCGAAATTAAGAGACCAGTAATACGATTCTTAACTCTCTCTAGGAGGTAGAGAACGCTTTGCTAGTGCGTAATTTAGTTACTTTTTAATAAATATGTAGGATTTTGCTGGTTGAGGGTGGGAGCTCCTACCCCAGCTGTAGATTGACGGAGGACAAGAGGTTTGAGATTCAATATTGTATTTATTACTGGAACAGATTTGTTGCATGACTAGGTTGACTTGCTTGGGCTCTTTGGGCTGACTGACGTTACCACGCTCTGTGGTATCTTTGGACAACAAATCTTGCAGCTACTGAGCGCATGTACGTTTGGAATTCTAGACCCCATTTACTCAATTTAGATATTTAATAGTTGATTTTTGTCTTTTTGGTCTTATACTTAGTTTCAATAATAAAGTCTTATTTTATCTTATTTTATTTTATTTTATTATATTTTATCTCTAATTCTTAATATTTTAAATATATTTATATTTTCGACACTTGACACTTGTGCAATATTTACACACATGTCCACCATCATTCCAATATAACACCCACCCTCTCACTCACTTACACTCACACAAACACACTAGTATGTATTGTACGTGTATTTAATGTATTTCTGTGGATATCTGTCATTGGTTTTATTCTCTGTATATTTTATTTGTTGTATTTTTGTCCCCAATGAATAAAATAAAAAAAAATAAAAAAACATTTACCTATTGAAGCAGCTACTATTATTGTGGATAATGTATACAGCGCTATTTTTGTGAAAATCACCTCAAGGGCGCTTTACGATATCCAAACACGTCTTACGGCTACATAGCGCATTGACGGTTAGGATTCAAGTTCCTAGTTTAAAATTGTAATTTTAAAATTGTAAACTTCACTCTCAACTAGTTGTTGATTAAGAAAAAAAAATGTTATGTTAGTTAGGCCATTGTAATCTTTGTTTAGTGAATCAAGGATAGTCGGTTGGTATGTTTTGAATTCAATTTAATAAAGTATGCTATGATGAGATTTATTTATTACTTGCACTGTTTTTTATACGAATTGTCGTAAGTATCAAATAGTCTCTAAAAGTGTAGAAATTTGGAGACTTTGTCTCGTCTTAATCTTGAGACTTAAATTTGTGTCAAGGCTGGGTGCCCAAGTGAGCGGGTGTCCGTTATTTTCACTCTGGAATAATTTTGAAAATTTCGCCGAACAGCAAAACACGTATATTAGTTTGTCTCTCGAAAACCGGCTGCGCTTCTGAAATGGCCTAAAATTGTCAGATTAATTATTGACATGTGTAACAAACTAGGAAAATAGAAAGGTTCTTACAAATGAACGTTGTTATGCAGAAAGCAGCCAGCCATAGAAAAGTGAAACTGAGATAATAGCACCTTTTTGAAAAAGGTGAACAATCAAATCTACACCACAATTGGAATGTTTTTGACTTTGACATATAATAAACAATAAATAGATTTGTTTTTAATACTACAAACAAGAACCTTATTATTTATTTGACTAGTTTTAATGATTTTTAAAGTACCATAAAAATTTTCTAGTGCTTTGAGTGTTTTTTGCAAATTGAGAAATGTCGTCTTTGTGATCTAAACTATTTTCAAAAAAGTGGTTATTACAGTTTTTTGTATGAAAGCGATCTTTCTGTTTTTAACCCCTTTTACAATTACGGATTTATATTTTTAATTCAAATATTATATCAAAGAAATAAAAAAATTATTATGCGTAAATTACGAAAGTGGCTATTAGACAGATTGTTTATATACTGATTTATTATTTATGTTAAACTTTCACTTAAGAAACTCAGCATTTTTATATCTCGTTAAATACATTTTTACAATTTTCTTTTCCACCTTTACTTTTCTTGTTAATCTTAATTTAATGGGTAGTTTTAATTTTTGTTTTGTTGATTTTTATATATTTTTATCTTGTTTTGGTTGCATGTATGAGTACCCACTACTTTTACATTATTTTCTAAAGTTTCGAATAAATTCTAGTATATGTTCATTCTTTAATTTAATTGGATTTATTTTTTCTCTATTTTTCTACTGTTTTATTTGGTTTTGTCGAGTTTTTTTTTCTTTCTTCTTAATACTGTTTTTTTTTCAAAGCACCTAAAACAAAATAAATATATTTTAATTATATTATTGTTATCAAAAACATTTTTCACTTTGTGGTATGACATTTTACACTTATTTGTTAATAAATTTGTATCAACCACTTAATTTTTTATTTTTTTAATTACACTTCGACCGGTTTCGAGGTTACTACCTCATCGTCAGGAATTTAACTAACTTATAATTACACGCGTTGCTATTTATATAATAAAATATTGTATGAAAGATACAGAAAATTGAAAGAAAGAGAGAGAAAGAAAATAAAATAAATCATAACGGGAATAGTTTTAAAATAGGACTCGAAGTTAAATTTAATTGATTATTTATTATTTGAAGTTTTTGATTAATGGCTTTACTAATTTCTAATCGTTCTAAATTATCTAAACGAAAACCATTTTTATTGACATGCAAAATTTCCACACACGTTTCTTGATTAAATTCATGGTTTTCGGTTAATAATATAGCACAAATTTTACCTAAAAATATTAGGCCAGCTTTTTATACTAATAATAACATAGGTAAAATATTAACAAATTGTACAGATAAAGATGATAAATTAAATCATTCGGGAATTTATAAATTAAATTGTTTAAATTGCCCAAATTTCTATATTGGAAAAACTTCACGTAAATTTAAAGTTAGAATCAAAGAACATATAAGATGTCTGAGTAATAATAATTTTTCAGAATTCGCAAATCATCTTATATCCGAAAACCATGAATTTAATCAAGAAACGTGTGTAGAAATTTCGCATGTCAGTAAAAATGATTTTCGTTTAGATAATTTAGAACGATTAGAAATTAGTAAAGCCATTAATCAAAAACTTCAAATAATAAATAATCAACTAAATATAACTTCGAGTCCTCTTTTAAAACTATTCCCGTTATGATTTATTTTATCTTCTTTCTCTCTCTTTCTTTCAATTTTCTGTCTCTTTCATACAATATTTTATTATATAAATAGCAACGCGTGTAATTATAAGTTAGTTGAATTCCTGACGATGAGGTAGTAACCTCGAAACCGGTCGAAGTGTAATTAAAAAAAGTGGTTTATACAAATTTATTAACAAACAAGTTTAATATGTTAATTATTTATAAGTGTACAATGTGGCATAGAAAAGTCGGTAAGATGTCATATACAAATTTTCATAACACCTTGAGAAATGTTTGGCCACAAAGTTAATGCTTTAAATATTAATAATATAAAACCCTCATATTTGATATCAAATTCTTTAAATAAAGTACGCCATTTTAAATAACCTTATTATTACAGTTCAGTCAATAAGTTCGTTTTTATTTCATAATTTGTCTGTTAATTATGCTATCTTATTCATTTTACGTTTATACTGACGTTGCAAAATCATGTTTACATGCTACTTCTCGAGACTTATCTCTTTATTTCATTAACCATCCGTTCCCTCGGCATTGCGATCTTCCTCTCTAATTTACTGTTCATAAAATGAAAACCTTTGCCAATTCGAACAAATTACAGGCCATTCCGACCAGTCCTTTGTATTTTCCCTTCATGTTTTCATGCATTTGTGTACTGGTTCTTTTCATTTTACACTGGTTCGTAATATTTCATATACAATGGTATTCATTAAATGTGCTTGAAAAAAATACATCAAAATTTGTATCGTATTTTTATTTTGTTTGTGGATTATACACATTCTGACTTTTAGGCGCCATCATGATCACCATTTCCTTATCCACACTTAGTAATGCATAGGACACTGCATCATAATAAATAGTGATTTTGCGCTGATTACATATTTTTTATTTTTTTATTTATATGTTATTACTGTACAGCATTCACCATTCCGCATGTAAAGTGGCCACTTAAACCAGCCAATGACAGGTCATACGCCCTGTAAATGCCTAGAATTCCATATCCCTTCTCAAAAATGTTTTCCCTCTATGTCGCAACAAATTTAGATCTGAATAACTCCCTCGGAAGGAAATCCTGCCAGTCTGCAAGCATTTGCAAGCAAACATTCTGCAAGCAAACATTGATAAATTTATGTATTTAAATTTTCAAGTACGAAGAATTAGTACTTTGGCGGACTTATTGCTAAAAGCCTTATCTTCCAACCAACCAAAAAAAAAAAGAGTTGGTCAAAAATTTGTACTCAAAAATAAAAGATATATGTCAAAAGATACACATATGAAAAATCCTAATTAATTAAAAATAACAGCTCTTTTTTAATAGGGAGATAAGGCTTGCACATATTAACTCAAATAAAGGAACATTATGTTATACATACTTAAGGATGAGGAATGTGGAATTAGATGATAAATTTGGAAGGGAAGAGAAAGAGAAAAAGGAAACAAGTAAAGAAAGGGAATAAAAATATATTTAAAAAAAAACAATTAAATGAATATAGGTTAGAATTCTCAGGATATATAGTCATTTTTGGGCGTTTCTTGAAGGGGGCTGAAGAAAGTGCTTTTTTTGTATGAAGAGGTAGCTCATTCCAAAGTCTAGCACCATGAACAGAAAAAGAATTGCTGAAAAATGATGTGCCATGTCGATATACTATAAGTGTAGAATTTGATACTATGAAATTTTATCTTGCATACCATTCCGATAGTCAAAACGAAATTTGTCTAACTTGTAATCCTCTATGTACTCTTAGATTTTATTAGTATAGATTTCCGTTAATATCAAAAAATTAAAGCTTGAGTGATTACTCTACGAATAATTCCAATTTCCCAATTAATATTTCGTCTTATCGCCGATCTTTTGTGCTATCTTCCATTAAATAATCCTACCCTCTTTAAAATTCTTTTCTTCCCCAGTAATTTTTTATTCAAGGCTAGAGGTATTATCTTTTCCTTTAATACCACTCGTTTATTAACTTTCCTGACTTTTTTTCGTTTTATGCCCTTCTTATTACATCCCTTAAAATGCTCTATGTTTCTTTTATGTATTGTTAGCAATTTCAAGCGAAAATTCTGCCCTTAGTGTACAATCATTTTATTTTTCACCTGGAGTAGAAATCCAAATAAAGTTTAAACTAACCTTTGCAAATTTTCGCTGAGCCAGTCTTATTGGGAAAAAATGTAATCTTATATTTTTTGCGTGTAATATTCAATTTTACTTAACGAAATATTTGTCTCGAATTAAATTTTAATTTAACCCTTAAATATGGGTACAGGGCTTTTGTCTTGAATAAATTATTTTTTAAAGAGCTTTTGTCCGACTTGACGATAAAAAATCAGTCAAAATTAGCGATGAAAATAATTGAATGAATTTGCTGATCGAATGATTAGTAATTGAATAAATGAAATAATAAAATCAATCAATTGAATGAATTATTGATTTCTATTTCTGATATTCCATAGATAACAGAGATGGGCGTTTAGGTTACTGTAGCCTCCGATCACTTAAAAAATTAGTACCTTGTAGGGGGAAGATGTGACCACTGAATTCGGATGAAAGTTAGTATCGAAATTAATGAGAATTCGTGAGGTACTCACAGGTTTTTGCGATCTTCTAGGCACTAGTCCGCCCTAATATATTTTTTTTTTTTTTAAATACGTTTTATAATGCAACTCGTATATTCCTTTATACATACCGAAAAAAAATCATTTCATGCTCCTCGTAATAATTGCATATTTTTACGCCTCTATTCTCTTTTTGCGCGGGAATATTTTACCGATCCACCTTTTTTTATATGAGTATTATGTAAAGTTGTCGTCCATGTTTGATAAAACAGAATAACAATGAGTTTTGTGTTTCCATTTGTATATTATTTACGCCAATATTTGTATAGCACCTCTATAAATCAAACGGCATTTGTCTCTGAATTTTCCATAATATTTCAGTGTCTTTCTTCATATTTGTTGTGGTATTTTTTACATCTAGAACGATTCATCAGATAACCAGAGTCAAAAATACTGGAACGTCACGTCTTAAGACGCAAGATCAGAAATCCTAACCCTTTCGATCTGGCGAAAGATAATAAATAATTAACGGGAAAGATGATAGATAAATCTCCCCTCTAAGCCCAGAGCTTTAAAGTATCGGGCTATTTATTAGGTAGGGGGCGAGCTCTTTAACATCCTCGGGTTTAACCGGTGGTTCCCCGAAGATGAGGCTTCTTTTATGATATAAAGCATCACATTCACATAGAATGTGTATAGGTGGTTCCTCACCTGGACTGCAAAACCTACATCTAGAAGTTTCGAAAAGGTTCATTTTAAGGTGTTTGTTCAATCTGCAGTGCCCTGGGCGGGCTCTCGTGATAACCCTCACTTGATTCCGGCTGAGCTTCATGAGGTCGAAGGCAAAGCTTCGATAACGCATGATAAAAATGCATGATACGTTTCTATTTATCCCCCGAACCCATTAACCCACTGAAACCTTTATTTATGCCGGTGAGATTCGTGTAATTGAATTATTTCACCTCCATACTAGGCAACGCCTGAAAATGTTATTTTTTCAATTTCTATACTTCTTCATGGACCAGGTAATTTATCAACAATATTTTGAGTTTGTCCAAATTTTTGTAGACAAGGACTGGATTCAACTTACTGGAGAGCTGTTTATATTAACATTTTACAACAGAGATGAAGAACATTTAAGAGAAGGTAATATAGAAGTCTAGGCATCTACAGGCTTATGACCTGTCAATGGCTGGTTTAAGTGGCCACTTTACACACTGTGTAACATTCACCATTCTGCCTATATTTGAACATCTATATTCCTTCAATTCTTTCATCTGTTGATTTTTGTGAAGTTAAAGAGCTAAAACCTTTATTTATGCGGGAGAGATTCATCTAATTGAATTATTTCACCTACATACTAGGCAACACCTAAAAATATTCACAAACTAACAAAATAACTTCACAAACATTAACAGATGAAAGAATTGAAGGAATATAGATGTTCAAATATAGGCAGAATGGTGAATGTTACACAGTGTGTAAAGTGGCCACTTAAACCAGCCATTGACAGGTCATTTATGATACCTTCTCTTAAATGTTATTTATCTCTGTTGTAATATGTTAATATCAACAACTTCCCAGGGAGTTGTATCCAGTCCTTGTCTTCAAAAATTTGGACAAACTCAAAATATTGTTGATTAGTTAAAATGTTTGACCACAAAGTTAATGCTTTAAACATAAATAAATTTAAGCTTTACGACAATAACTGTAAAACAATCTAATAAGTCTGGTTGGTCTATGTGGGACACAAAAATGTATTTATAAAGTTTTATCGTTCAAAGCAATCTTGTATTCTGCGCTTATTTTATTTTTGTTCGAAATATTCGTATCTGAAAGGGTTGTGAAACAGCCCCCGATCTGGTTCGTCTACGAAATGATAATATATTCATGTTGTTCCTATAATTCATCCCGCTTCACTACGGACCACGAATCCATCTTATTCTGGCGAATGCCTTCGTCCTATTGCAAAATATTCTTCTTGTATTCTGACACGTCCTACATCCTTATATGTTCTGTTTACTGAGACGTGCCTACTTAGGGAGATCACTCAATAGTACTTGGATGCTTCCATTTTGTATTATGGAAACGACATTTGGAAACGAATTTTTATCCATACACCCAGCTTTAAAATAAATAAAAAATACGTTATTTATCATTCAACGGACCAAGTCCAATATTATTGTAAAGACACGGAATAAAGAATTTCAAAAAGTATTTAAATTTTAAGTTATACATTTTAGTATAAAAAATATCTGAATGGGAACAGAAATAGTTTTTTGCCAAAGAATTATTTAAAAAATCAACCTGTCGCGTCGTGTTTATTTCATGTAAAAACTGTTTTTAATGTAGTTTCAATTTTTGTTAAATTTTCACACGCTGATTTGATGAAATTTCAATTAATTCTTCTATGCCAAATATGTTTCTGATATAATATTTTTACACCAAAATATTTCATGGTCCCTGGACTTTTACCTGAAGCGTAAGACTGAGCATCTTACCTTCGTGTAACAAAAAAAAGATCAAAATACACTGCAATGTGTGTAACAAAGCAGTGCCCTATGCACTATTAGGTACGAAAAGGAGACAATGGTAATAATTTTTTTGTGCCGATTGGTTTTTTAAATAAAAACACTTCAAAAATCAAAGTTTTTACTATATAATTTTTTTACTCTTATAACATGATATTTTTCTTTTTATCACTACCTGGGCCTCGAATATAATGGGAAGATAAAGACGTCATACTTCACCTTGACGGTATAGTTAAAAGATAAATTCTCTCAAGCGATTACAAAGGTATACTTCCGACCCCCCACTTTCGTTTTGGGTAGGTACATCGATATGAAACAAGGGGAAGCGTACGTCACGGTACACATATCTACGCTCTAAAATGACATAGCTTCAGTATGACGTCATAGTTAAAGATAAAATTCTCCCAACCGACCACAAAGATATACTACCGATCCCCCACTAACAAGTTTTGATGTAAGTACGTCATTTTATACCGATGGGTCTAGAACGCCTCGATACGTTTATCTACAGATTAAAAGTGTCCAAAATTTTGTTCCACCGAGCAATTTTTTCGTTAATTACGGTTTATTTAAATTTTTAATCGTTTTAAGGTTGGCTATTTTTTTCTTAAATGCCTATTCAAAATATGAGAGAGAAATAAGTTAATTTTGAACTCGAATTAAATTCCAACATAACTGTCAGTTTAATTAAACGAACGCCTGGTTGCAAAAAATAATGTCGGTAGGTTCTGCCCTATTAACATATAAGAGTATCTAGGCGATAAAAAGTTACCACTGTAAAAAATAAATTTAGTTATTATATTTTTTCCATCTATATTTCTGAGAGAACGTTTCGAGAGTCGGCCTTGTAATCGCTCAGTACTACCTCAGTAGATAAATGCAGACGATCGTTAAACATATCGTTTTGGCAATGGTTAAAATCATATAAAAATCATGTTCAAGCGAGCTTTTTTTGCTTGAATTGGGATTTATTGGAGTTTATAATCGCTATGAAGTCAGCACTTTTTTTCACAGAAGCCTATTTAAAATATAAACGAGAACTATTTTAAATGTTAATAAAGTAAGGAACGCGGACTAATTTTTGCGGTCATTCATTGGTACGTTTCGATCATATGATGTCGATATGGCAAGTAGATAGAACATACCAAGGTAGATACAGATAGTACAGAAGTTAAGTTTACCGTCTCGATATATACAGATGAAGAAAGGTTTCATAATTGACATCCTGGTGGTTCATAGCATTGTTAAAAATATGTATTTATGTATAAGGTTCCTTGAACTTAAAACTGAAGTTCAAGGGTACGTTATTCTTACTAAACCTTTGGCAAAAAATAATGAAGGATTATCTTAACATTCTTTATTTGGTCAAAAAGCATGACTAATATTTTTGGCGTAAACTATATGACGTATTTTTATTTATTTTATTATTAAATTGTCTTCCTTTGCCTCTCATGACGTACAACGTACAAATGGCTTTGTCGGTAGTATTTATCAAAATGACAAATCGTGGATTTCATTATTCGGAAACTTTTTACATATTTAATTTATTAAACCGAAAACAGTATGAATTATAAGGAAATGTTTTATAGATTACTAAGTTTGCTCAAGTAAACTAATGTTCTTTTCGAAAAATGAAATAAGAAATATCGCCAAGTCAAAAATTTACAAAAACAATAAACAGTGTCTTATTTTAACGCTTTTGCCCGTAGAACCGACTGTATTATTATGACGTTTCCAAATTTGATGAACATTTTCTTTCTATTTCTTTACCTTAGACTGTGTCCGCGCAGCTTAATAAATATTTTTATACTATTATTTAATAGTGATCACTTACATTACTAGTTACTACAGCAAATATAAATATAAAATAACATGTTTAATACATAATGACACAACATACATCAGAGTTTCACTAGAGCTAGCAGTTTTCTGCAAAATGCTCATCTTAGGTTGTGTGGTCAGCCAAACTTTAAAAACCATTACAACTAGTCAAATACAAGATGAAATTATTTTTTGCAACATAAAAAAATGAATGTATGCATTATTTATCATTTTTCAATGTAAAAAACATTACAACTGTTATGTAGATTTGATTATTCACTCTTTCCACTTTCGTTTTTCTATGGCTGGCAGCTTTCCGCATAACTACGTTCAATTGATCCTCTCGGTATAAATTCACTCAAATAAATTCCTCTCAAAGAAAAATACAGAAATGATAATAAACTATTTACCAAGAGAACCTGAAACTGACAATCAAATATTATTATCAAAATCCAAGCGAAGACAAGTGATATAAAAAACTATTAATGCTTTTATTTATTTATTTATTTATTTATTAACGGACATTGTCCATGTATACAATTTATAAGGTTTAAATATTACAATAAAAGAATAGTTTAAAACATTTTTTAAAAAAGAAAGAAGCATTGACAAACATAAGGGACATCGAGACAAGATCTGGACTATTTATTTAGTGCTCGTTTAAATCGTTGTAAACTTAAACCAAAAAAGTCCAGATCTTGTCTTGAGTTAACAATACGACAAAGGCGGGTAATTGGAGAATTTAGGCCATAGTTTGTTCTATGCTGATCGATGAACAGTACTTTATTGTTTCTCAATCTACGAGTCGGAATATTGAATTTTACTTGTCCCAGTAATGATAGAACATCGATTATACCATTTAGTATGCCGAACATATATATGGAGTCAATATTAGTTCTACGTTTTTGTAGACTAGAAATATTTAACATTGACTCTATTACAGCATAAGAATAATTATCTCTCTCTAGTCCAAGCATCCACGCTATTTTTCGAAACAATCGATGTTGGACTGATTCAATGTGATTTATGCGATTGACATAGAATGGAGACCAGACCACTGAGGCATATTCAAGAAGAGGGCGAACAGTTGAGCATTAAAGAGCTTTGATTGTACGGACATTAGTAAAATCAGAGGATATTCTGTTAATGAAGCCAAGTAATTTCAGTGATTTATTTACTGTATTATCTATATGCTCGTTGTATGTCAGTTTATAGCCCAAAACAACTGCTAAATCTCTGATGTACTTTACTACATCAATTTTGGAGTTTTCTAATAGGTACTCGAAGGAAATCGGTTGTTTTGTTCTATGAAATGACATTATTTTGCATTTTAAAAAATGTATTAAAAAATATAGTTCTAATTTATTGACTTTACACCATTGGTTAAAAGAGTTTAATGTCTGATTGAAGAAAAAAACAGTCTTGTAAAGTTTGAATTATTTTGAGAATTTTGTTGTCGTCCGCGAAGAGCCAAAAACGAGAGTAAGAGAATGATTTAGCAACATCATTAATAAACAAATTGAAAACAGGGGTGCTTTATCGATTCGTTGTTTTTTAGCGAATTCGATGCTTTAACGAAATCTTTCCTATATCGGTTTGATATCTTTAATATCTTACAAATTTGGTGCCATGATGCAGGCCTCTTAATAAATGCCAAAAAAGGTGAATTAATATATTTATTTTTTATTTTATTTTATTAGGTAAAAAAACAGTATGTTCACAAATATTGCCAATTTCTTTGTATATTAGTGTACGAAACTCATGCACACACCAAAAAAATGGTTTACACTTAATACAATAATTTAAATTATGTTTAATATAATAAATGTAAAAGAAACGAAAAAATAAGTATATAATAATGAAGTTAAATATCTGCTTCTCTAAAAATTTCTATAATTTTTGACCTAAATTTACATACAATGTCACAAAAAATATCAGCCTCGGTAAATCTAATGTTATATTGGTCGCATATTCTAGGTATTGTAGATTGTTTAAAATAGTTTGTTGACGCGTTTTCAGTGTAAAACAGAAGATTTTGTCTTGTCGGTCTAGATGGCACACAGAATGGAAGTCTTGTACTTGAGTACGTCAGGAGAATCAATTTTATTATTTATTAATTTGATTAAAAATAGCCGGTATAACATTATTCTTCGATTTTTAAGAAAGTTTATTCCGTGGTGCTGCATACTATCATCATGATTAGCGAAGTTAATGTTTAACCGGTAGTCGACCTGCTTAATTTTTTTTTGTTGAACCCTTTCTAGCCTATTAACACTTACATAATAGTAACGTGACCAAATAGGATAAATGTATGTTAGATCGCCACATGCCATAGTAAATATCTTACCTGTTGTAAAATCTCACAATTTTGAATATTGCGTTTAAGATAAATTAGCCATTGTGGACGAATATGTTTATTTAGGTACTGATTGATTGTTTTTTTAAGTGGAATATTTATTTATCTTTTTATTAAAAACTTCAAGTACAAATAATAAGAACTTTGGCGGACCCATTGTTACAAGCAATATCTTCTAGCCAACCATATATACATATTACAAAAACATGCAAACGGTTAAGATCCGTAGTTAGCGAGCAACACAAATTAAAGTTTTTACTTCCTCTCTCCACAGTAATATTAGTATATTTGTCTCTGGCCGAATCCATAATAAGATACGGCATCATCGCTTGGGGACATTCTTGCACTACAAACATTAAAAATGTACAAAATGCTCAAAATGCATACAATCAGAGACAAAATACTTCATTCATGTATAAAGAATTACATGTTTTACCAGTTAAGGGTATTTTAAGGAGCAAAATTATTATCCAAAAGATTTTCAGCTCAATGTATAAAAATAAATTAAAACACAGTTTTCTAACAAAATTTACATCTGTTGATGGTCTAGTAGTACCAAAATTTAAAAATCAATATGGACAGCGTACGTTGGATTATATTGTTCCAAAAATATTGAAAATGCGGCCACTTGACTTAAAAACATATCCTAATAAAAATATTGTTATGTTTTTATTACGAAAGTAGTTAGAATACAGAACGTTTCTGTACTGATTTATTATTTATGTTAAAATTTCACATATTTTTATATCTCGTTAAATACATTTTTCAAAATTTTTTTTCCTTATTTTGTTTACATATTTTAGATCTTAATTTTAATGGGTGGTTTCATTTTTTTTGTGGATCAAATTTGTTTATTTATTGATTTCGTTTTATTTTTTTATGTTGTTTTGGTTGCATTTATGAGCACTCACTACTTTTACATTTTTTTTCTAAAGTTTCAAATATATTAAATTTTATGTTTATTCTTTAATTTAATTATTTTTCTTTCTCTATTTTGTAGACTGGTGTAGGTGGTGATTTATACTCTAAATGTAGACTGGTAACCCCAGCAGGATCGAATATCTAGTGCGGAGGTTCATTTCATTCTTCAAAAGGCATCACGTAGGAATAATAATGGGTTCATAACTAAAAGGCCATAATTACTATTTTCACGGGCGAATTTGATTTACTCTCGGGATTAGGGTGAGGAAAGAACTCGAATGAAATTGCCTGAGAAAGCGGACATAAATCCACTTTCTAATTATCATTGTTGGAGGAGTAAAAAATCTAGTTGGAAATTATGTCCTATGATAACGTCAAAGAAAACGAAAGAAAAGAATGAAATTTCATCCAATTTAAATCAGATTTGCTTGAATGCAAAGGAATAAAACTTGGATCAACTTTCTCCTTGTAACATTACGCAATCCGAGATATTACGGAAGGAAATATAACTTAAACGCAAACTTATCTGGGATTTTGTCAAAGTTTAGGAGATCTCTCGATGTCTGTGATGGGAATTTATTTGAAAAGTCCGCTGAGAAAAAAACGGGCATTGTTAGCTCGAAGTTTGTACCAACACACATTTTGCATGTATTAAAGATAGCAATCTGCTAGAGATTCGCTCCTTGTTCTAACAAAACAGCTTCGCTCGCGTCAGAATGTACTGCTCGTTCGTTAACTTGTGATGTCGCTTCCTGTTTCAGCAGTTTAAGACATGTTTACCTACTTTACTGTAAAAATTCATGCGATTCCCCACTTATAAATTAGTTTTCCTAACTAACCGATAAATATTTACATATTTATAAAGTAGCTTAAAAACACACCATCAGACCTTTATTCAATAAGCAATGAATTGTTCCTAAAATGAACTATTACAAAAAATATACACCAAGTATTGTCAAAATACATTGTCTTAGATAATTCAAATAAAATTATTTTCTTTCTTTTCCCCCAATTTGAAAAAAATTAATGCATTATTTAAATTGATTGATTTGGTGTTTATTTTGTAGAACTCCATATTTAAACTTATAATTAGAAATCAAACACTGATTTGAGTCTACTGAACACTTAATTTTATTTTTACAAATATAAACATAAAAAAATAAAAACTTCGTGACAATTGTTTCGCCTTATTAGGGCATTTTCAAACGAATGTGAAGATTATTTGGATTGAATGTCCTTATATAGTTATATAATTTTCATTTCAAAAATTGTCACGAAGTTTTTATTTTTATATGTTTATATTTGTAAAAATAAAATAAAGTGTTCAGTAGACTCAAATCAGTGTTTGATTTCTAATTATAAGCATTATTTAAACAATTAATTAAAACAATATTTTCGTTTACTTTACGTTTTTCTGTTTATTTTTTACTATATGGCATGCTTCGGTCCTGTGACGGTCAATATTATTTTTTTATTTTTTAAATATTATTCCGAGTTTCCATCTTCAAGCATTTGTTTGATTTGGTCATGCCATGTATTTTTTGGTCTCCCTTGTTTTCTGTTCCCATTAATATCAGCATCATTAAAAAAATTCACGTTCGTTCGCTGTCCATTCGCTCTACATGGCCAAGCCAACGCAGAACTGTTTTCCTGATTAAGTCCATAATGCTTATTTAAGCCTTGCATGATGCACAGATCTCGACTTTTGTTCACCTATCTATCTACCTGTGTATAGTTTTACCAGAAATATATTTTAGTATAATAATATGTATAAAATATTTCAACAATGTTTTGAGTATGTCCAAATGCTTGCAGACTGGCTGGATTTTCTTCCTAGGGAGTTGTTCATATTTAAATTTGTTGCAACAGAGAGGGAAAACATTTTTGAGAAGGGAATATGGGCGTCTAGGCATTTACAGGGCTTATGACCTGTCATTGGCTGGTTTACACATTTCCTCATTCTTCCATCAATTGATTTTATAACATTGTTGAATTAACTACCTGTTAAAAGAAGAAGTATAAAAAATTTAAAAATTGTTTTCAGGCGTTGCCAAGTAGGTGAATTGAGTCAGTCGGATGAATCTCACCCACATGATAAAGGTTTTGCATATTTTACTTCACAAAAATCAACAGGGGGAAGAGTCAAGAAAATGTGGATGTTCAAACATTGCCAAAACGGTAAATGTTACACAGTGTGTAAAGTGGCCACTTACACCAGCCAATGACAGGTCATAATCCCTGTAAATGCCTAGACTCCCATATTCCCTTTTCAAAAATGTTTTCCCTCTCCGTTACAACAAATTTAAATATAAAATATTTGACGCAAACCCAAATTATTTATTTTATCGTCCACTGTGAAAAATATATATCGGATTTTTTTTTTACAATTGAAGTTTCTGTTATTCATTTCATAAATATTATAAGAATAACAATTAGTTTTTTGCACGTTACGATTTGCACGAATTAAGTGCAATGAAAAAATATATCATTTCGTTTCCCAGCTTTTTCTTAAATAATTATAAACAGCGCGAAAACCGGATACTCGCGTTAATTTACTTTGTTAACCTTCTGGAATCTTCTTTGTGTTTCAATAAAAATAATAAAATAGCACGCCGGAGAGTTTCCCTCGCACAATTTTCAACTTGGCCGTGTATAATAAGTGATATGAAACGTGCCATTTGACCGAAATGCTTCTTAACAATGCTCCACCTAGAAAAAGTTCAAACAAAAACCCGACATGGAACAAGGATATCGGAAAAAGAAACGAAATGAAAAAATTCCAGCAAAAGCAATCCAGAATTTTTCAACTTTTGTCATAGAATGGAGAGGGACATCGGATGAAAAACATCGGCCAATGTCTGCCTTCGTTATTTTTCTGATATCGAAAACTTTATTGAATTAAGCGCCCTTGTACTAATGTGTTTTTCTTTTCCTGATATTTTATATGATACTGTTATTTTATTTATTTATGTGTACATCCCTGTATATTGTTGACACAAAATGGCACAAAAAACACTGCCAATATTTCAATGTTTTCGGAAGCGGCCCAAAATATTAAGGTTTTGGCAAGCCAGAAAGATTAATACGCCAAAAGTTGCAATTGGTTCCTTTATGGGCAAATGCCTATTTTTATATTTATTATTCATTCCAAAAGTCCTAAAAACAAACAACGCTAAAAAGGAACAAACATACATACATGTTCATGTGTATGATGATAAAAAAGAAAATACATACACATATGTTGTCTACCATGCAAGAGGTCTCGGGTTCGATTCCCGACATGGTTGATATGAAATATTATTTGAAAGGGTGGGTTCATAGTCCCTGGACTGGCACCTGAAGCGTAAGACTGATCATCTTACCTTCGTGTGACAAAAAAATGATCAATAATAATTTTACAGTACACATAACATTTATTTTTAAATTCATTCAAACTTTTTTTGTTCTTCATACATTCAGGCATCTCTTCATACTTTTTCAAACCTTTATACATAATACAATTTTGAGATTTTCTTTTTTTTTTAAATGGCAGCCTTATTCTGTCCTTATTTTCAATAATATAATCACGGAAATTTTTATTTAGCACTATCTTATTAATGAAGTTTAAGAATTTTTATTTAAAAACAAGCATATTATATATCAGTGTCATTTTTATTGTTATCCGATGAAGATCTTCTCGCATTTTTGAAATTTAACTATACCTACTTTTCTTAAGCACTATTCTCATGGCTCTGTTTTGTGAAGTATTCCCAATTTATTTAAATTTCCGTCATTGGTTAAAAATAATACTGTTGAGCATTAATCTATACGTGGAATGATAATACAAATTAATTACATTTCCAGGAGTTACTGCAACTCAATTCGGGATTTAAATCTTTTTTTAAAAGCATATTTTCAGAAAACAAAGATACAAAGCAAGTTTAACATCAAATATATGACAGCAATATAAAAACCAAAAAAAATTTCTTACACAGACAAAATAAATTTTAAAAATTACCAGTCTATTATATTGTCGTCTCTGTGCTATTTTATTTTATTTTTATTTTTATTTATTAAGGAAAAACAACAGTTGTTATATAAGAATACAAAATACAAAAAATAGAACATACATTCAGTTAAAGTTTTTCACAAATATAATGAGAGAACATGTTACACAGTAAAGAGAAAAATAATACATTATTTAAGACATGAGAAAAAAAAAGACTTCGTAAGAAGGTTAGGGATGAGGAAATAGAGTGGAAGAGTGGAGGAGAGGGATTTTCATAATATAGTTGACTAATTCTAAATTTAGATATTATAATAAAATAAACATAATTAAAGGAACATAAACTTATTACACACTGACAAATGTTTCATTTATACTAATATTTGCTTTCTTGACGCCAATACGTAACTCATAGATCGTCTGGAGCGTTTGCAGAATCTATGCATCCGCTTCATTTTTAATCTCAAAACGTATGGCCATGCATCACCCTTTCGCTCCGAACCTAAGTGGCTTCGTTTTTATCAGCGCATAAACTTTCAATCTCTCTCACGTCTTTATAATATTCTTCACAACCCTTGCGCTCCAAAATATATTTCTGAGAATTTTATTTACCTTTCTGATCGTGGTCTTTCGCTTCGCTCTCCTCAGGAGAGAACACTTTCCATTCCTCGACATGGCACATCATTTTTCAGGTATTCTTTTTCCGTCCAAGCTGATAGACTTTGGAATGAGCTACCTCTTCATATAAAAAATGCACCTTCTCTAGCCACCTTCGAGAAACGCCTGAAACATGATTAAACATTTTCGCCCATACCAATGCTGAATCAACTGCTCCACAACTGTCTAGCTTATGTTAGGTTTTTGTTGTTTTCATTGTGTGTTTTGTAATATAAATAATATAGATGTACATAAATACCTTGTTTTTAAAACTGTCTGAATATTTGTTAATTATATTTGTTTTTTTAAGTTAGTCTTCTTTGTTTATTCTCAAATGTAATTTAAAAAAACTAAATTGTTAAGTGTCCTCGGCACGGGAAACCCCAGTGAGGTCACATTATTTTTATTATTAATTATAGTTTGTAAGCGAAAAATATGAATAAATAAATAAATATATCCCCAGAACCCTGAACTCCCTGAATTTTATTGTTTTTTTTATGTTTATTTTTATCGGTTTTTTTTTCCTTACTTCCTTTTTCTTTCTCTTTTTCAAACTTCTTTTAACATTTGATATTAGGTGTTCATGGATGTTCCATTGTGATCGCGAATACGATAAACAACAACGAAATTGTTATTGCGTCGCTTAATAAGCTAGTGCTAATAGCACGTCGATAGTTTTTTGTGATTGAGCTACCGGATGCCTAAGAAATTTCGTGTGGTACCGTTTGATAAACACATGCAGATCAGAAGCGAGATTCAGATATACAAAACGTGTGTCAGACCAAGCATGTTGTATGCAATAGAAACGAGAGTAGATATGATAAGAACCAAAAAAAAACAATTAACATTTTATAAATGTGACCGTACTATAATCTTGAACATTGTATTGTTTTCAACTTCAAATTCAATATTTATTATCTGTGATGTCCCAAGTTAAACAAACTTGTGATTATATTGCAACGAAGTACCCAATATAATACGATACGGACTGATAATGACGCTACACATCGTTCAAATAAATTATATAAAGCAGTTTTATTCCGACGCCATTTTAAACCATTTCCCGTTGAAGTTATGACAGCCCCTTGTCACGACTGTTACAGTTGATAGTTAAATCGTTTTTCCATGGAATAATATTCTCCGCGGGGTGTAACAGGGGCTCTCTGTCGTGTTAAGGGCTCATCAATTTTCTATGAGCTTCTCGTGTAGATAATAATAGTTACAGTTCACATAAGTCCCCATTTTATTACAGAAATAATGCATTTAATAGGGCCATTTCATTACTAAAATACTCTTAACTTTACCAATAAACCGGCACCGACTATCAGCTATCGGAGATAAACGGAACTACGTTACAATCCCAATAAATTATATCATATTTTATATCTTGCCCGCGACACCTTTATTTCATCGAAATGATGCAAATTATCGTAAAAGGGTAGTCTGTATTTAAAGCTTTAACGTCCAAAAAGTATTAACGTATAACTGTTTTATATTACCAAATGTAATTGTATTTTTTCTTTATCGTACGCTCTACAAAATAGTTGATTTTGAGCATGCATACATAAGAAAAAAAACATACCGAAAAAAACTTAGCCACGGTGTCATAGTCTTAAGAAAAATATGTGGTGACAAAATATACCTTTTTTGCTGTTTCACGGATTTTTTATTATGAATAATAAATTCCTTAATTTTTGAGTATGTCCAAATGCTTGCAGACTGGCTGGATTTTCTCCCTAGGGAGTTGTTCATATTTAAATTTATGGCAACAGAGAGGGAAAACATTTACAGGGCTTATGACCTGGCATTTATTTATTTATTTATTTATTGTGGATAACTTATATAGCGCCATTTTCGTAATAAAATACCTCAAGGGCGCTTTAGATGGTGATTCTATTGTTAAGTCAATTCAATTGAAGCTCCTAAATTTGTAATTTAATCAAAATAATTTATTTTGCTGTCACGTGCTACGGATTTATTCAAATGATTTAGAGAACAAGTGGGTTTTAAGTTTTTTTCCGAAACATCACTTCACTTTCACAGCCTCGCACCTCTGCTGGGAGAGCATTCCATGCCATAGGGCCTGCGACCGCAAATGCGCGTTCACCAAATTTAGTGCGCTGTTTGCGTAGAGGTATAATAACTTTTCCTCTCGCCATAGACGTAGCTGATCTAAGCTGGCATTGGCTGGTTTAAGTGGCCATTTTACACACTGTGTAACATTCACCATTCTGCTCACGTTTAATCATCCACATTTCCTCAACTCTTCCATCTGTTGACTTTTGTGAAGTAAAGGAGCTGAAACAAACAAAAATTTATGGCAACAGAGATGGAAAACATTTTTGAGAAGAGAATATGGAAGTCAATGCAATTACAGGGCCTATGACCTGTCATTGGCTGGTTTAAGTGGCCACTCTACACACTATATAACATTAACAACTCTGTCCATGTTTAAACATCCACATTTCCTCAACTCTTCCATCTGTTGACTTTTGTGAAGTAAAGGAGTTTGTTTCGGCTCCTTTACTTCACAAAAGTGTTTCCCTCTCTGTTGCAATAAATTTTAATAAATTCCCTGTTTTCATTATCAATCCGAATCCCATAATGGTTGTCATTTTTATCTACTTATAATTGTATAGTTTCTAGTTTTATATCACTTCGTTTTTATTTTATGTTTAAAATGGACTCTATCCGTAAATTTATAAAAATCAAATCAAGTAAAAACTTGTGTTACAAATCAGATAATTGCAATTTTTCGTTTTATTCTTTTTATAATCAGAATTAATAAATTCAAAAACTTGAAACAATTAAGCCAGAAAAACGTCATCAGTATATAATCGTTTGATTTTTGTGAGCTATTTTAATGTCAATACAGCTAGTAATTGAAAAGTTATTGAAATTTCGTTCGTTTATTTTGAATCTTCCTATCCATAAATCAAATTTGGACATTTTCTCCGCTCAATTATTTTACCTTCGATATAATATTCACCGAACACCATGCGAAATGTTTTTAAATACCGACTCCCCCCAAAGTTAAGATTGTCGACGTTGTCTGTCCGAAGGATTCGTGATTCTCCTGAAATGCATTATTTATCGTTACTCCGTGATTTACCTTCCCCCAAACCAATATTTCCCAACCACCCCTCTAAATCAAACCTCCCCCGCTCAACAAAACTTACTCACGAAACAACCGACTGAGATTGCTCGATTTATACTCAATAATTGAACTTGTAGGATTTCTTGAATAAAGAAACCTTTTCTTAATTCAATGCAGATACTTTAAAATGTGGTAAATCACTTATATTTCATATATTATATACTTTGTAAACACAAATGAAACATTAAATCACAAAATATTTATACACAACCACTTTTTAAAATTAAATATTAAAAAAAATAACACAAAATTGAAACTTTTGTAAATATTTAGTATCACAATATGTCCACAAGATAAATTGGTTGATCTTAATCCGATTGACGTAATTTTAGATATACACGTCAAGTCTTTTTTTTAAAGTTTAATTATATTCGGCACTATCTTTCTAAGCTTTCATTTCTAATTATTTGTATTTAATCGTTGGCCATTGTTAATACGTTCCTTTATTTGTAGATCTGAAGAAATATCAAACACTTATTAAAATTTGGTAATGTATCCAAAATAAAACAAGTTTATTGGAATTTAGTTCTACTTTATTTTTTATAAAATACACAAAGGGTATATAGAAATCCACAAACATAAAATAGCAACTATTTTTAGTATATAAGGAAACTTTGTAAATATTTAAGTTAGTTTGTTTGAAAATGTCCTAACAAGACGAAACGCGTCACCACAATATACCCTTTGTATATTTTATAAAAAATAAAGTAGAATTACAATCCAATAAACTTGTTTTATTTTGGATACATTACCAAATTAAATATGTAATTCTACCAATTGTCTGCATACACAATAAATAACTTATTGGAATTATTTAATTTTAATTAGGTAAAATAAAGTTTCATTTATGATATCGCTTATGTTAAAAACATTCATAAAAATTGATCGTCTATTTGTAATTTAACGCAAATTTATACATGAATACGAGGTTGTTTTTGAGGTTGTTATTTGTAAATTCGTTGTTATGTGTTTGTAGTTGAATTTTGAAATAACAAAACTATATACAAAAAGATAAATCAACAAATAGAAAAATACACAGAAACGTATTATTAACAAGAAGAATCAATGTTTTTTTTCTTTTGTGTAGAACTGAATCTTACCTTTACGTTTTGATAATACAAATAACGTTACGTTTCTTTCGCTTTCCTGGAGACGTTTTTTCCCGAAATTAAAACCTATTTTTTCATTTATCTCTGTCCAAAGCCAATATAAACATCAAGGCAATAAAGAAATACAAAAGACACGACAAAAAAACTGTCCAGCGGCAGGGGACTTGGCTACCATTCATTACAAGTTGACATAGACGTAAGAAAATGAGACGCGAGATTTTGGTTTTTCGAATCGAGGGGTTTGTTTAATATAATAAATGAAATATCGAGACACAGAAAACTCCCATGATACATTCAATTGAACGTGGTTATGCAGAAAGCAGCCAGTCCACAATTTTGAAAAAATGCTATATTTGTTTATTATTTTAACACTTAACATTTCGCATTTGTGCGGATGTTGGGCCACCGGGAGCTGACAGTAGCTTGTTACTTGACCTAATGTCTGCACAGTAATTAAATGTGTGAGCTGAACTTATACTATAATGTTGTTTTCTTTTTCTTTCTTTTTTTAATTTAAATTTATTTATTTTTTTCTCTCTTACTATTATATTTGTATATATCTGTGTGGATTTAAATGTAAATATGTAATATTTTACGTGTATTTTATATATATTTTTTAGACATTATAAGTATAATATACTAAATCATGTAAATGAATGCCTCGACACGGGTTGTGCCCAGTGAGGTATCCATATTAAAAAATAAAGTTTTATGTAAAACGTGAAATAATAAATAAATAAATAAATAAATATACGATATATCTTTATATATATATATAAGGCAATGTTCGTATGTGTGTTCTCGATAGACTGAATAACTTCTGGCTCGATTTACGTGAGATTTCAGTAAAATGTAGTTCTTTTCCATAAGTATTATAATAGCTCTTAAAATCTTCAATTTATTATGAAGAAAAAATTAAGGAGCGTAAATGTTTTTTTCATCGTTCACCAAAGCTGCATTTGCCGAATTGCATTTACAAAAAATTGGAGAGATGTTTTTTTTTTGTTAAAAGATAAATGATTTCGAATGTTTACAAACAACACTCGTTTTTTATGGATTCCAAATAGATTTTTCCTTAAATTCCTTATAATTTCCACCCATTTTTTTTCTTTTAATGGATTTTCAGCAACGATGAAATATTATAAACTGACATTTAATACATTTTTAAAAATTGCATTCTCACATACAGTGCACCCCTGTTGTTGGAAGATCAGAGTTTGACATTGGCAAAAAGAATTCTGTTTTAGAAAATTCATTATTTTATGTTCTGGAATTCAATAAATAATAAAAACCTAGGTACAACAAGTACGCCAACTACAATAATTAATTTCGATTGTGTTCATCAATTGAATCTATATACGAGTATGCACTAAAATCTAGGTAAGCATTGCTGGGTTCAGCTCGTATACATATAAGGGTAGGCGTATTGCTTTAAGGCAATTTCTTTCTACCTACCCAAACCGTTCGATTTATTTATTTATTTTGTTCATTAACGCCCAAAAGGCATTTACGAAAAATAAAAATGATGCTAACATACTAAATAACAAACACAAAATATACAGAAAAAATATGTGAAATTAGTTAAAAAGTTATTTTTATATACAGTTATTTTAAAGTTAGAAAGAGTACAATGTAAATTCCTTAGATTCATCAATTACAAACTTAATATACCCACTGAAAATATTGATTACGATAATTTATTATGTACACTTAATATGTCAACTCTTTGTAAAGGAAGAATTATAAATGATTTATTAAATTTATATAAAATAGCAAATGGCGTATTGGACGTCCCGGAATTAACTAGTGTTATCAGCTTAAAAGTACCAGTTCGTAATACTCGGCCGCTAACGTTATTTTTTTAATCTTCTGGCAGTCACAATTATTATTACAATTCACCAATACCTAGACTACACCGGCTAGGTAATGAGTATGGTGACGTTGATATATTTCGTCTGTCTTTATATAAATATAGGTTAAGCATTCAAAAGGTTACAAATTAATTTGTATAAAATTTCTAAATATTGTTCTTTATTTACTATTTTTTTTCTCATGTATCTCTATAATAATGTATAAACTTATATGTATGTATATGTATGTGTGTATGTTTTCATATGTAAATTTATTAAATATTTTTCTATGTATCCTATACCTATGTTGGTACATTTCCTGATTTTTACTTATTATTGTATCTTTTAGCTTTTCTTATGTTATCTTTAATTTTAACTAAATTTACATACTTATGTTTCACTGCTACACTTGAATGTAATTTCTAATGTAAAAGCCCGTAGGGCGTGTAAATTAATAAATAAATAAATAAATAAATAAAAAGTTTTACAAAGTAAAAAAATAATAATAATAACAAATGTATGCAAGAAAAAACAGAAAGCATATAAACTAAAAATGCAAAGATATAAATTCTGTAAAGCAAACAATAAATAAAGTGTTACGGTAAGCAAGAAAGACATTTTTAAGTTAAATTAATAAACAAGCAAACATATATTATCACGAAAAAATAAGAAATAAAAATATGTATCTATGAAATGAGTATTTGCCAATACTACAATGTAATTTGATACAATAGTAAAAAATAAAAAACAAGTATATGGTAAAAAAAATAAACAAGTAAGTATTTTTTTAGTTTATGGAATTGAATTGTCAATAATAGTTTAACGAGCAGCTACAAATGAACTTGATATTGTGGACTTATAAGATAGTAAAGAATTGGACAGAATGTCTGCAGCCGTTACATAAGTGTTACCTAACCTATGCAGCTCGGTATCAATAAATTGTTTTGTTGGTTGGAAGAAGTACTGGAGCAATGAAACAATAAAGTACTCCTAGTGATGACAGCGGGTACTCTAAAATTAATCAATTCAAGTATTTTTGGTGCGTCAAAAAGAGAGTTTACAATTTCATACAATACAGTAAGATCATTAATAGTTCTTCTAATTTAATTTCTTCATTAATTTGATAAGATATTGGTGTTATCGGGTGTAGAAAGGTCAATTCTATGTTCTGCTAAAAGCAGCCAGGCCGCTTTGATGCGAAAAAATGTAATAATCACCTTCTGAAAATAATGTTGATCACAAAAACGATATTTTTCAATGTGCAGAAAACACCCACAGCGCTAGAAAAATCTGACAGCATAGATGCTGATAGGAAAATTAATACCTCTATAAATTTAGTTCTCTTAAATAAATTAATGTGAATAAATACAAGAGTATTTTAATTTTACAAATTCATTAATTTGAAAATACCAGTAATAAAAACTGTGTTTTAATACAGAATGTCACCTCATTCATTCAAAGTTTTAATGAGGTATCATTCAATATTAGATCTGTCTGTTTTCTGCAAAATGCATATTTTAAGTTGTGTGATTAGCAAGACTTAAAAAAATCACCTAGGTTTATTCTTTCAACACATAATTAAATCATTTAAAAGTTATTACAACAAATTAATTAAGTGACTCTTTACAACTAAGTTATCTTATATATATTTATAAATATATATATATATATATATATGAATAACATGTTCTATACACAATGACACAACATACATCAGAGTTTTACAAGGCCTGGGTGATTTCTACAAAATGCACATCTTAGATTGCGTAGTCAGCCTGGCCTTGAACCGGTCAAATACATCATTTATTTTTTTGTTTTATAAAAAATTTAATATATGTCTTATTTATAATTTTTCAAAGTAAAACACATTCCAACTGTCGCGTAGATTTGATTATTCAATCATTTCAACAAAGTCCGATTATCTCAGTTTCATTTTTCTATGGCTGGCTGCTTTCTGCATAACTATGTTCAATTGTCTTCACTGTTTTAACTAATAAAAAAAACTTTTTTATTAACTCTCTCTGAGCCGGATTTCTACTGGGTCTGGAAATATGCTTTTTAGTTTGATTTATATTTACCCCTGAGCTGAGCCGATTAATCATAGAGTTTCCGATTACCATGTATATTTATTCTGGTATTTTAGGAAAAGTAACTTGTCACGTGGATCTTGCAAGTAAAAGATGTAAGGTCCTTTTAAATTTCAGTCACGCTTCAGTCCTCCAAGGGTTGCATTCGCTCTGTGTTACATTTCCTTCCTGCCATTAGAATTTTTTGCACGTTTTTTAAACTGCTCAAAATGAATTTAGGGGCGTTGTACTTCTATTTTTATCATGTTTTATAACTCTAACAAATGTATTTTATGTATATTATTATAAAAAATCAAAAGTTTTTCACATAAACAATCGTACTTTTAACATTCTGAACTTAAACGAATTTACCCGACATTTATTCAGTTTGTATCAACAGAAATCAATTGTATTTTGTTCATATATTCAGATTCGATTAATGCTCAAAACATCTGGGTCCTCCGATATACCACTACTGAAATAGCTTGTTCTAAAACACCAGTAGAGCAGTAATAATACTCATGCTTTCAACAAAATTCAACGGTTTGCTGGTATCAAAGCAGAGGATACTTGCCGTTAATTTCATTATTTCACTTTGCTTTTTTCACATACTGTTTACTTTCAATTACTGTTTTATTGCTATCAATATCATGTCATTAAATTTATATTTACCTGTTATGTACATAAAGAATCAATGTTTTAATGGCAGGTAATTTCATGTTTTTGCTTTAAGAAAGTTCTGTAAATACATTGTTTTTCATTCAATATTCTACATACTTCTACTCTCAAACTTCTCGGTTTTATCAATAGAGTGACGGCGAACTTCAAAAATATTAATACCATCAAAACTCTATATTGCTCACTAGCTCGACCCCATCTAGAATACGCTTCTCCTATTTGGTCTCCATTCTACAGGACTCATATTGACCATATCAAGTCTGTCCAACGCCGTTTTCTAAGAAAAGTGGCATGGTTGCTCGGATTACAAAGGGGTAATTATTCCTATTTTGAAATAGAGCATTCTCTTAATCTGTCTTCATTGGAGAGACGTAGAACTGAGATGGACCTTAAATGCATTTTCAAAATACTTAATGCTTTAAGTGATGTCCCATCTCTGTTGCAATCAATTTCTTTTCATGTTCCCAACCGTGTCACCAGAAGTCAAAATCTGCTATTTATAAAATCTTCTAAGAGCAACTTTGGTTTTTATGCCCCAATGTCCAGAATGTGTAGATTAGTCAATTCATCACACGACTTGGAATTTTTTGGGATAGATCTTCCGGCTTTTCGTAGATCTCTTCGCGACTAAACAGTGTGGGATGAAGTTGGATTGGCATGGTTTAGCTCAAAGTTTTAGGTCTTTCGTTTTTTTGAATATATTGTATACAATTATTGTTTCCCCCTTTTGTCTTTGCTAAATAGTTTTATGTTTTTTTTGTTCAGTTTTTTGCATTTATGTTTCTTCATACAACTGTTGTTATTGGCTTAGGCCGTATATATAATATATGAATTACTTTTTATACTAAAGTCCAAGGAGGAATTAGGGCGCGGGCCGGGCAGTTAGAACAAAAAACATTGAAGTCCCATAGTTATTTGACTGCCAATATTTTAAAAGTTTTTTTCTAAAATATTCTTATCAAAAGCCTATAAATTCCAAAAAAACAGCAATAAATTGTGTTTTTACTTCGAGAGATACATTTGAAATAGTTTTACAACTTCAAACCGCTCTTCTGAACAATTTATCAAATGTGACTTTCAGCATTTCAGCTTTAAGAAACAGAAATTACTTTGGTATTAGTATTAGATGTAATTTCACCAAATTACATGTTACCTAAAAATATATAACAAAAATCTAGCTTTTTACTTATTCCAATTGGAAAACCACTAAGAATAAACACTATTAGTAATTACTTTTGATCTTTTGCACGTTTCATTTGACAAATACTCACCCCTATTTATCATCAGATCTTAAGTAACTCAAAACAAACCTCTTTATGCATAATAATTTCACGCTTACGTGGTTTTGTTCGCAAAGTGCAACACAAAAGCAACCACCATTGAGTGTTAATGACAACAAACTACCCTTATTTTCGTCGGGAAGACGTATAACTGAAACTGCCCGCCAAACGTACACGTATGTGCATATTACCCCTATAAATTTTCCCCCTCAAAGGAGAGGCTTTAAGCTTTATACCTGAGGAAATGGGATGTTGGAAGCGCAAGACGAAACTGCTGGTCAAGTTTATTGATGTTTACTTTTGTAGAATTTGTTGCACTATATTATATATATCTACTTACACACTGCTAATATTTTTTTATTCGTTTTGTTAAACTTGCAATAAATAAATAGGTACATTTATTATTGTTTGATTTCAAAAAGGATTATTTTATAATTATTCATTTTTGTTGCTAGATTGGTTTGACTTCATCTTTTTTTTTTCATTAATATCGTTAAAATTTATATTCAAAATAAATAATCTTGATCGCGCTAAACAAATAAAAAGTTTATCTGCGTGTTTCTAACACAAACAAGAAACATGTAAAATAGTAATAAAATTTTTAATCATACTAAACAAAACAACAAATAAAAAGAGGAGAAATAATTGTCAAACATATTTTTACACTTTAAAGTTTTGATTTTAAATGAGGAAGTCTTTTAATCGAGTAAATTATATTTTTAATGTATTATTTACTCTTATTTTTGTTTAATTTCAATTCATTTGATTTAATATCTTCATTCTTCATTTTTAACCTCGTAATTTTCTTTTTTTTTTTTTTTTTTAAATTATATTTAAGCGATTTTCTTTATTATAAATGTTACATTTTTAAATATGCTATTTGTATGTTTAAAGAATTAATAAGATAAATTTTATGTACGGAGTAAATATAATTTGTACACGAAACATTTTTTATGTTTTACTGTGAGTTTTTTGTAAGATCTAAAAAAAAAAATTGTTTTTAAAGCCGTAACGGATCATAGTATCAGTACGGCTATATGAGTTCGAACCAAAAAAATAAAAAATATTTTTTTGGCATTTTAAATTCAATGAGACAGCTTGCCCACCGCGTACCGCACACCGCATCAGAGGACATAAGTCTCCTTACATAAGTCTCCTTGGCGGTGCTTACATACACGAAAAAGTTGCTCTTTGCCGAACAAGAAAAACTGCCCGAAGGAGCTCTCTGTAATCTGGTAGCTTTAGCATCTTTGTGCTGAAAGAAGGTAATCCAGAAGTACATAATATGCACTTTATTGGATTTAAAAAAGAAGGAAGTAAATTCTTCACTGACTGGGATTAAATTGATTGAACATAATCAATTCGATGAAATGATAACAAAACTTTTTAGAAGCCTCAAAATTATTTTTGGAAGCCACCAGATCTGTATGTCCGATAGGACCTATAACAGGGTCACGGATAGTAGCGAGAAGCTTCATACGGTAATCCTAGAGAAAATAGACGCACTGTATCTGAATTATGCTATTCGTATAAATTATTAAATAATAAAGTAGACTCTTTTAACCTGCTCTTCAAAATTAATCTCAATGTCCCCTTTTGCGTGACAAGAAATAAGTATTTGTTCCATCTGCCAGTCTGTGGCACTAACTATGCACAACACTCTTTCCTCTATCGTTCTTGCTCAAACTAAAATGATTTTTTTTCGTCTATTGATATATTTTACATGCCCCTTATTTATTTAAAAATAAATTAAGACTCCTTATTTCTGGCTGCAATACGATCCCACTTACTATTTAATGATGCTCACACTTACACATACCTTTATAACTTTTACTCCTACACTAATACACATAAAGACACATCTATACTTACTCTCACACAAATACACATAAACACACCATTTTGATGTAACACAATTTAAGAATATGTGTGATTCTTATTTAGAAACTTTGCTGGTCTGTCTTTAAACTGTATTTTTTTTAATGTTACTATATCATTGTCGACTGTTTGTTTCTTTATATAAATAAATCAATAACACTGTAATAGGCTGAGACAAGCATTATCGACAAAATCATGAAAGGAGCTCTGCGCTGGTTTTGACATGTAGAACAAATGGACAGCGAAAGAACGGCTAAGAATATTTACTATGCAAATGTTGATAGATGCAAAAAATAGAGGAAGACCGAAAAAGACATGGCATGACCAAATTCAACAAATACTTGAAAATGGACTTGTCAAAAGTCGGAATAATCGGCGCGCGTGCATGAGAAGATGTATGAATGTAGAAGAAGCGAGATATGTACGCAAAGATGAAGTGATGTGGCGTTATATCTTCTCTGCCTACCCTTGCGGGGAAACGGCGTGATGATTTGTTGTTGTTATTGTTGTAATAAAGAAATTCATTGATCGAATAATCACACGCATATCGAAAACTTATTTTTCATAACATAATATAAAATATTATTATCGTACAACTAAAAGTGACGCTAAAAAAAATAATTTCCATAATTAATAACGACTTCATTTAAATAACTTAAATCCATGAAGTTCTGCCAGTACGTACGTATTTTGAAAAATAATGATTATTTTACATTTATTTTTATTTTTACAAATAGAAATGTAGTATATACCGCAACATAATTTTACAGCACTTCTTTTTTCTTCTTTCTTTTTTCTCTGCTGCCATTGGCATGTTTTTATACTTGTTATACTTTTAAACTACTTTTAATTACTTATATTATATATGTTAATAAAATCAATATATTGCTGCTCTTACTATAATGTGTCATTAATTTTGAAGATGTTTTTTAAATTGACCTAAATTTAAATTTACTGTCTTATATTTCACTTAAAGATTCTTCTCATCGTTTCTTTGAATCCCTTAAAATAAATATGTGTTTATGTTTTTCCTTTTTTAAAAAAAAAATGTTATTACTATTTTATTTTATTTTTACATCTGAGTATGTTTTTCATTCTTTATTTCCATTCTTAATTCTTAATTACTCTTACAAGTTTTCTTCATTTTTAATATTATTTCCATTTGTAAATACTCACTACAAACTACAAACCTTAAAATATATTTTTTTTTTCACTTAAATTTAAATTTTTAAACAACTTTCATTTATGTTTTCTTTTTCCTTCTCTTTTTTATACTTTCATAATTAACATTAGATTTAATTGCTTTTCAATATGGAAACTTCACTGGTCCATTAGAATTAAGTCCAATTGTGTAAAATATTAAGCTTTGTAACTGTACTGTATGTTTCCTGAATAAAAGAAAAAAAAAAAAAATAAAAAAAAAAAACAGCACAATTTTAGTTTATATGTATTCTTATTTTCTGTATGCAATACAATTTGTAAAAACTATTGTTTTTTTCCCAAAATAAATAAATATCGGTTCCTTAGAACAGCCATTGCCCATATAGGAACCGATAGATCCGTACATATGTTTTACTAATTTACATTACTTTGCCTGTTTGACGTATTCTCGCTATAAAATAATATCAAACAATTTTATAAATTAATGTGTATGTTCGTAAAAAAATGACGTTAGTTTTAAAAAAACACGCTATAAAAGTGTGCTAGATTTTCTATCATTATCATAAAATTAGCTACTATACTTTTAATTTACATTTTCGTTCAACATCATTCACATCAACACGATATATTTTAAATATTCGTTTAAAGACAAATGACAATCGATGAGGATGGCGCGTTTTTCTTTTAGTTCTATAAACGTTTCTTTGGAAAAATTAGAATCGTAAACAATGGCGTGGTTTTCCTTTAGTTGTTTCAATGTTTGTTTGTACCCAACAAAGACCGGTGGAATATTTGCCTTGTCATAATATTGCGCAGCCTATTATAAGAACTTCCACTGTTGCGTACAACTGTCATAGAAGATAGAATTGTTCTACTATTGTTCCTTTAACAGCACACCCCTATTTTGTTACATTGATCCACTGAAACAGCGATCAAAATCATTTTAAAAATATACAATATCGAAATATATATCAAAATTTTTGAATTTGTTGTGAAACTGTTTTCATGTAAAGAATGATTATATCGACTTACCTAAAAGTTTAGTTGTACAGGATGAGCGTGTATAAATAAAAAAATTCACTCACATATTGATGTGGTGTTTAATAACCTAACAAAGCAAAAGAACAATTAAACGGATGCCGACAATACTGGCTGAACCTAACGTCGCGTTAGGTTCAGCCAGTATTGCCTAACGTGGCTGAATCCTAACGTTTCGACCCGACGCGTCGGGTCGAAACAACCGAAATCAGCGCCGAGCAAAAAGTCTGAATTTAGTTATTCAGTTGTTGGTGATGTGTGGCATTGCCACGTTGGCAGGCCTGGAACCTCGTATTGCAAGTGTCAAGTGTTGAAAGTGGCCATAAATTAATATAAAAAATTTTAAGATTTTTTTAAACAGCCACAAAGAGCCGTAGGATTTTGCTGAATATTACAGTTATATTTCGATGTGTTAAAACAGAAGACTGTGTCGAAAATGCTTACTTTCGCCTACTTGACATTCCATTTTAAGGGCTAGTAATAAAAAATATAGGTATTTTCTTTTTTTTTTATTTATATAAAGATGTACATTACAACAAAAAAAAATTGACGTATCTCTAACTCTATGAAGCCAAAAGCACTGTGTTAAGTTGTGATACAACATAAAGGAAAGTGAAAGCATGCGTATTATTAAAGAATGCCAAAAACAAAAATTAATACATATACACATACATTTAAATAAACACGCTTAATATTGTATAAATATATGTAATGTCTCGCAGCAGTCTCCTGCAATGGTATCTTCCGTTAGACAAAATCCAAAACTATTGGGACCACAAAAGAGAAATTTCTTTGAGCGAATGTCGTACGTGTATTCGGGTAAAAATAATTCAAATTACAGGAAAACCTCGTACAAGCATTCTGCTGGGATTATTATTATTATTATAGTTGGATAATTTATAAAGCGCCATTTTTGTGAAAATCACCTCAAGGGCGCTGTACAATTAATAAATATCCCAGTACGTCTTGCAGCTACAGAGCGCATGGACGGTTGGGATTCTAGTTCCTCGTTTTCAATTAAGATCAATCAAAAATTATAATAGATAGGAGCTAGATTACAGGACGTCTTGCAGCTACAGAGCGCATAGACAGTTAGAAATTTAGCCCCCATTTACACATTTTAAAAATTGACAAATAAATTTAGTGTATTACAAAATAATAATAATATGAATAGTAAAAAGGAGTAAGATTACAACACGCCTTGCTGCTACTAAGCGCATAGACGATTGGAATTCTAGACCCCGTTTACAAAATTAAGGTATTTTAAAGTTGAAATATGAAAGCTAGATAACCAATCATCGTGCAGCTACAAAGCGCATGGATGAGAGGAATTCCAGCAAAGTTAAAACAATATCAATAAATCTATAAAAAATAGAGTATAGTAGTAAATTGGTCAAGTGTTCATACCAAGAAGTAAGCAATAAAAAACTAAATAAATAAAGCACTGTATCAACTCCATGGTTAACAAAGGGAGATAGATGTCCGAAGAGAATCTTTTGTAGACAGTAGGTAGATATTGTCACCATGTGGTCCACTAGGCTGCTGGAGAATTTCTGGAAACGCACGTGTGTAGACCCCAGGATTACGCCTATTGTTCCAACGACTTGGTGTCCATTTTGGTCCGTATTATTTCGTTTTATGAGACGCAACATTCCTGTTCAAATTCACTTCTTTACATGAATATTACACAAACGCGTGTATAAGCGGTTTGATTTATAATTTTGTATATTATTAGAAGGCAGATATTTGAAATATTATGTATTTATCAATAAATGTCAGTTCACTTTTAGTAGCACTGTTGTAATTTTTTAATTATGGGTGTAGTGTTCTAAATAGCAAAATTTAGGTACTTTCGCGTCAAAAACTGATGCATTCTTAAACGGTTTTAAAGGATTCATATAAAATTTTATGATTTTAAGGTTACAGACGCACTATTTTTGTAAGTTTCCATTGTTCACTATTTGTCACATATTTTGTTAAGAATAATGCTATTAAATAAATAGTCTTCTTTTTTCCACTGTTTGTTGAAACATGACTACACTACTACACACTAATGATTTATAAACATAAACTCATTGTTTTCTAACATATAACAACTTATTTCAGATTTATTATAAGATTATAAGCTACGGTTGGGGAGGAACTATATTTCACGCCCAGCCCGTACGGTGGCTGAGCGTATCTCTTATTGTAACCGCATGATCAGAAATGTGTCAATGACAATGTAAATGTAACGTCAATTCAAACATAATATCGTGGGTAAACTGGCATTTTTTTTATTATTTGTTATTTATTTTTTTATTTATAAATCATTAATCATAAATCATCATAAATCAAGTATTTTACAAGTATAATACGTTGAATTATATTCCCAGGAGTTACTACAACTCAATTCGAGACATAAATAATATTAATATTTAGAAAATAACGCATATTGAGAACAACAAAGAAACAAAGCAAGTTAAGCACCTTTATAACTAAAAATAGCACAACAATATATACGCTAAAAACTTTTTTTTACACAAGCTGAATAAATATATATTTAAAAAACGCTTTGAAGAATAAAAAAAGTAATGAATCTAATAAGGGAGATAAGGTCATTAACATCACATGCCATGCAGATGATGCTGCCATAGTGATGATGAGAACATATCCATCTCAGTGATTAAACATCTGGATGCCTAAGAAATGTCGCATAGTACAATAAACACATGATTATTGGAAACATAATTCGGATATACAAAACGTGTGTCAGACCAAATCATGGTGTATACAACAGAGGCGAGGATAGATAGAGAGAAAATAAAAAATACGAAAAACCTAGTAGAAAAACTAAATAGAAAAATTAAACCAAAAAACCAAATAAATTTTAACTCGAAAATATGTGAATTTGACTTACTTATGCAGTTTTGTAAAGTTTTTAACGCTCTACAAACTGGCAAAATACACTTAAGCTAGGGTTTCCTAGGACAGCGGTGCCCGTATTTTAACTGCCGTAGTGAACGGTGATGCGGTAGACAGCCGTCGTAACGTCGACTAGAGAGTGGTTTCCTAGAAAAACGGTGTTAAATAGTGTTGATAACGCGGTTTTCCTAGGAAACCACACTCTAGTCACCGTTACGACGGTTATCCACCGCATCACCGTTCACTACGGTCGTTAAAATACGGGCACCGCTGTCCTAGGAAACCCTAGCTTTAGTCATATTAAATTTTATATATTTGAAGTTTTAAAAATAAATTTAAGTATAAGTTGTATACCCGGTATTTTATTAGGGTTAAAAGCTTTAAATAACTTAACATATATTTAATATAAAATTAAGAAACGGAAAAATTAAAAACATGTTCTTAAATAAGCACTTAACATCTTACTATATTTAAATTAGATGTAAAAAAGTAAAATTGAAACAAAACTTAAATGCTTGATTTCTCAAAACAGGGATTTGAGAGTTAAAGCTTTTTGCCAGTATACCCACGATATCTTTTAGAACAGAACATCTTATTTTGAATGACGCCTTTACCATTGTGTGTTACATTTGGTACTCATTTTTAAATTAGGAAAAAATCGGACGAAACTGTATGTATTATTTTCGAGTTTGGTTTTATATTTATTACATCCCTAATTTAACTTTTTTTGTATATTTTTTTGTGATTTTGATCCTTTGTTTCCTGTGCCCAGCTATGTGTGCAGTTTAGCATTCATTTCTGTGTACATATTTAATGGGCGCAATTAATTTGTGTTCAACACCACTCTGTATGGAATTCCGTCAAGGATGGATACAAGCGGGAACAAGGTTGCCAAACCCAAATATACCACCTCCCTTTCACCCTCCACCCCCTCCTGCACCCAAACTATCAACCATTGAATAAAAATCTGTCCTAAATAATGGCCCAAAAAATTTATACCAACTTTTAAAAAGCTCAAAAGTTCTGCTCCAGGTAGGATGAATTTGTGTGTCAAATAGAACTAGAACCATAGGTGAGTGCTTTCAACTCGATGACTGCTCGAGGTAAAAATCCTAAATAATTAATCGACCAAAAAAAGATCCTCGAAGTTTTGTGGTTCAACTTGGAGAGCAGACATGAAACTTTTTTTTATGATTTTCCTAAATGTTTTGATTTTGGGGGAAATTTCAACGATTTTTTCAACGATGTCACAACAGGGTAAAAGGCCCAATAACACTGGTGAATTACATCACAGAATACCCTGGCTGGAGAAAAATCACATTTAATTATCTCCGGGAATCAAACCCGGAACCTTCCGTATGTGAGGCAATCATCTTGATCACTACACCACGGAGGAGAGTTATAAATAACTCACTATTAGAAAATAGGATTCAAGTTTGGGTAAAGTGGAGTTCGAACCTCGTACTCTAATCCTCTACAGTCCTCAACACTACACACGGGACCACAAACCCATATTAAATAATGTTTTTTTTTTTAATTCAGTAAGCTATTTTTTACTGTTATTTTTTTTACAACAATGGCTACACCACCAAATGATGTCATAGAATAGATCTATTTGCGTCGCAATAGCAACGTCATAGCTTCAGTCTAAAAACTGGTTCTTTTTCCTGGAATATATATTTTTTTATTCAATGTTATGCCTACCCCATTCTATACGCAATATACCTACCCTTTAGTTCCACCTCGTACTGTACCTACGTTACAGCGCAAAACGGGGTACACAACCATCAGAGTAATTACCTCATCTAAGGGATGTATGTATTCCTTATCTCACGGAATATTTACCACCCTTTCGTCGAAATAACACCGAATTTCGTACAGTTTATGCTTAAAACGTGTTATGTGCGTAGTTTTTACGGAAATACAAGTCATTTTTAACCCGTAAAAAAGTTTCAGTATTTTCTAGACGAAAATATTGCACCATTTTGTTTAGTCTATATAACATATGTAATTGTATATTATTATTTACGCATTAATTAGGCGTCTTTTATTAATCGAGACATCACAAACTTCCTTTATGACTAACATGGGATATGAGAATTCCAGTCCTAAATTAATTAGATTTAATTAGAGACCGGAACACAAGAGTAATATCAGAAGGATTGTTGTGGCAACCAGAGCTTGTATGGAGCACCGAAGCTTAGGAAGGACTAAACAATACTTAACAATATTTTGAGTTTGTCTAAATGTTTGTAGACAAAAGTCTGGGTTTCGCCCCCCAGGGAGTTATTAAGATTAACACATTAGGTACTGCTGAGAAGAATAACATTTTAGAAGGAAATATGAAAATGAAGGAAGAATTTAAGAAATATGCATGTTCCATCGACAGAATTATGAATTTTACACAATATTTAAAGTGGTCACTCAAACCAGCCAATGACAAGTCCTGTAAATTCCTTAACTTTCATAAAAAGAAAAAGGAAAAGCAATCAAAAGCTTTTGTACAATAATCTATAATGCGGGATATAAAATTGGGATCTGTTTCTGTAAACAGAAGTTGTCACATTGTTAATGTATAATTTGATCAATTGCTCCTGTATTAGTAGTATGTATTTACCTGTATTTGTGATCTGAGTTTGATTACTTGCAAAAGGGTTCAACACCCAGTCGTGAATATCCAAGTTAAAAATGTCTTCAAATCTTTGGTTAAGGTCCGAATGAAGCACATAAGCAAAGAAATCTTCATCTTTATTTTGCAATTTTAAAAGATTTGGACATTGAGAACATTCTCCTCTTCCTAAGTTTTGCTTGTACAGCAAAAGTTTTGCAACAAACGCAGATATTACACATTTAGTTTTGATTAAATTTAATCTTTCACCTTGTGGTTTCAAATGAGTCTTGTTAAATCTTGCAAATAAATCAGTCATATAAGCGATGTCATTTTTTGAGATAATTAAATTGTGCAGCAAATCATTGTCTTTACTCAGGAATTTCAATACTGAATCAAAGAGCGAAAAAAAGAGATTCAAGCACGCACTTTTAAATAACCGGTGAACTTCTGTGTTAAGTAGTAAACGATTATAGTCATCATAATTTTTCAAACATAGTTGAGCAAATACTCTCTCATTTAAGGCATTCCTTTTGATTTTATTTACTGCTCCAATTAAACCTTCCGCGGACCCCCAAATCAATTTTAATTTTCCACGGACCGGACCCCTTGAATGATCCCGGGAACCCCTGGGGGTCCGTAAGAACCACTTTGGGAAACACTGCCCTAATGAATAATAAAATGATTCATAGAGAAAAATCTCAAAGTTAGAGCTTCAAATATTAATGTTATAATAAATTAGAATTAGTAGCACAATCCAAGTGATTTAGAGATGAATAATGTTAATAATGAACAAACTTCATCGATACGATATAATCTCTTTCTTCGCTAGTTTTCTCTTATTATTCCAACCATCTCAAATAAACGAGAGTAAATGAGGTAAAGTTTCTTTGGGTTTCCAAGATCCGGAGTGGTTTTATTTCTGTTCTCTCCCGGAACGCGATATTAATCACTCCAATGGCATTGCTGAGGTAAGTTTTACCTTGTAAATTGTTTCTGCATTTGCATAACGAACCACCTGTCTGCACAAGAGTATCGATGATTATCTCCTAGATGATGGATTCCGAAAAGTCTCCTCTGGATTATCCAAGAGTCATAAATACGACTCTCCAAAATAAAACAAAACTTTTTGACAATAATCTTGATATTACAAGTCATTTCTTAATATTTTTTTTAGTAACAATAATTATTCACAAACCCACTTTAAAATGCACTCATCTTTACCTAAATTACTCTACTTAATGTTTATTTTTTGTAAATTTATTGATATAATTTTAAGTTTCTAGAATTCCACTCCTCTATGCGCTTTGTAGCTGCACGACAATTGGCAATCTTGCTTCAATATGTAAATGTTATCAACCATAAATTTTATAAATGGGGTCTAGAATTTCAATAGCCCATGCGCTTAGTAGCTGCAAGACTAGATAAAGATAGTTATAAAACGAGTCTGATTTTTTTTTCTCTCGCAATATTATTCTGAAACTTTTCTTTATATTTAAAAATGTTTTCCCTTTTTTTTATATTTATGTATTTATTTCGTTAATATTTTTGGTTGCTTGTGTGTATACCTACTTGTTACTATTTTTATACATAGTTATGCAATTTTATAATTTTTTGTTTTGTTTTTATATATGTATTTTTTTCATATTTATGTTCAATATATGTTAAAGGCAATTCATGCCGTTTATGTAAAATAAATAAATAAAATAAATTTCATTTTCATTAAATTGTTTATTTTTAAGCATTCTTTAATTTTTTGTTTTGTTTACTGCTGTGATAACTTTTGTAATACTATTTTGTAAAAGATTCTTTGAACCGTTGATTAATAAATAAAACTCGGTAATTAATTATTTTTAAGAAAAGTTATACTTAGTGTAATTTGACAAAGAAATTGTATTGACATTGCGAGTATTATCAAAATAATTACTTTTTTAACGATGCGTGCTGTCTGGAACTTTAATAATACGTACTCTGTCAAAAAAAAAACCTATTTTGTGATATCATTCAAAATAGAAATGGACTTACCTAAATTATTTAACGTGGGAAATTGTAATGTAAGTGTTACAAATATTAATTTTAAATATCGAACATTCAACTCTTGTATAATGCCAGTACTCTTGTAAGGGTGCGGATCCTGGCACCTTACCAAAACCCAAAACACTAAACTCCTGAGTTTTGGGAGTTTGAAGAGAATATTAAATATATTTATTTATTTATTTAATTTTTTGTACATAATGTTATTTGTACATTGGCGGGCTTATTGCCAAATGGCAATTTCTTCCAACCAACCAATAAAATAAAAGTTTTATTTTTATAATTCAAGTTACAGAACATATTCAATAGAAAAAAAAGAATAAAAAGCTAAATATATATAAAAATAGAAATAAACGTATTTGTTTATAAATTACCTTAAATCAAAACTATAACTCAGTGGAAAATGGAGAAAAGAGGAAAGTGGAAAAAGGAAAGGAGGAGAGATTAAGTAAGAGAAAGGAGATGTTTCTTCAGACGTGATTTAAACAGAGATAATGTAGTAACATCTTTGATGGTGGATGGGAGATGATTCCACAGTCGAGCCGCATGGACACTATATGAGTTAGAGAAGAAAGAGGAATTGTGGATGGGTATTAAGAGAGTGCCTTGAGAATTAGAACGAAGGGGTAAACCATGAACTGATAAGCGTTGAAATTTTTCACGCAGGTATATAGGAGCGTTAGGACTATGAAGTACATTGAACAGAAGTGAGAGGGAGTGATAATTATAAGGTGGTTGGATTATATAACCAACATTAAATTCTGAGAACGAAAGGAAAACCCCCCTGTAACGAGTGTCTTGAATGTGCGGCGGTGGACGTAGCTTGGGAGCTTGCTGCAAATGCAAATGAAAAAATGGATGTTTAAACATAGGCATAATAGTGAATGTAACACTAATAAAATAAATCAGCCAACGACAGGTAAAAACTTAAGCATTTGATAGTACGGCGAAGTTTCTCTAAAATGCATGAAAAAATATTTTTTAAAAAACGACAATGACAGACTGTTATGATAGATTTCCGGTTTCCGGGAAGCCGACCCACCAATCGGGAAAATTCACTGAAGAAAACTGGTGACATCACAAACGGAGTAATTCAAAAATTCCAAAACTTTATCGATATCGATTTATAAAAAAATCGTAGCGACGATATTATAATGTCTAAAAATAATTGACAGTCTATTAATTGACGATAAAATACGTTTTAAAAACCACTGAACTTAAAACAAACAAAAACACAAACCATCACGCCGTTTCTCCGTAAGGGTAGGCAGAGAGAACGCCACACCACTCTTTTTTTGCATACAGATCTCGCTTCCTCTACATTCATACATCTTCTCACCCACGCGCGCCGATTATTCCGACTTTTGACATGTCCATCTTTAAGTATTTGTTGGATTTGGTCATGCCATGTCTTTGTCGGTCTTCCTCTATTTCTGCATCCATCAACATTCGCATTGTAAATATTCTTAGCCGTTCTTTCGCTGTCCATTCGTTCTACATGTCCAAACCAGCGCAGAGCTCCTTTCTTGATTTTGTCGATAATGCTTGTCTCAGCCTTACACAATGTACGGATCTCAACATTTGTGCATCTATCGTACATAGTTTTACCACACATTCGCCTGAGAGATCGCATTTCGACAGCATTCAGCCTACTTTCATCCCTGTTTTTCCAAGTCCATACTTCGCTCCCATACATCAGGGACGGGACCAGGACTCCGTTGGGAACTGCCAATTTTGCCTCTTGCGATAAACATTTATTTGCCAAGGTCGATTTAAGTGCACCGTTTACTCTGTTTCCGGCACTCACCCTCCTTTTAATATCTTTCTCAGTCATTCTTCCCAGATACACAAATTCCTCTACTTGTTTTAGTATAACTCCATTCACAGTGATTTCACATTTAGTCATACTTTCATTTCTTTAAAAAACCTTCACATTCGATTTATCGACATTCATCAGCAAATCGCTTCTCTCGCATACATCGTAGACCTTTGTTACCAAGAATTGCAGTTCCTCTTTGTTGTTAGCAAGAAGTACAGCATTCACTGAACTGAACTTCCTCATTGTAATTTGATTGGACCGCAATTTTAATTAAATAATATAATTTTTTTAATTTAATCACTTTTAATATCTTTACAGTTCCTTAAATATTACTATTCCCTCTAAGTGCAGTCTGTGTTTAATGACTGTAATATTCTAGATTTAAGGTACTCTGTTGAACCAGTGCTGTTAAATTTTAATAGTATTTTCTGCAAGTCTGTCTGTTGCACTGGATAATTTTATTTTCTTTTATACCACCATTAATAAAACTGTAATGTTATTCGTAGCATAAAAATGCTTTTATGCAGAATGACGTAAAACGAACTAAATTTACTAACTTCGTCTGTTTTGATCTCTATGTGATATTTCGATGTCCGTTTTGATCTCTATAAATATTTTTCAGCAAGGAGGATTCGCTACAAATGGTCTCTAGAATTAATGATGTATGCCTGGAGAGCAAATTGGTGATTGACAAAAGTATGTAAATCAAAAGGAAATGTGACGCTACTGATCGTATATTAAATGTTAACAACAAATGTCTTGAACAAGTCAAAGAATTTGTGTATTTAGGAAGCATGTTTTCAAGAGATGGAAGAGCAGAAACATATGTTGAAAGGAGAGTGAGTTCGGGCATCAAAATTAAACACTAAGTATTTATGTTTATATTTCATTTATGTTTACCTATATTATAAAATGCAAAACGCAAAACAAAAGCGCAAAAACATAACATAAACTTAACATTGGTTTGGGAAAATGCGACAATTTATTTTACTTCTACCCAGCTCATACTAGGCAACGCCTGAAAATACTTTTTAATTTTTATACTTCTTCTCGGACCAGCTGATTTTATTACCTCTGTTGTTGAGGATCTATAAAAATAAGACTAGAAAAGAAATCAAAAGCAATATCCCAGAACTGCCTTATGTACAAGGGAATAAAGTTATTTGAGGAAATGCCAGAAAGCATAAAAAATGAAAAAAATGATAATATATTTCAAATTAAATGTAAAGAGTGTATCTGTAAAAATACTAGATTATATATATTGTAAATATTGAATATATATAAGTTAATATAAAGATTTTACAACAGAATGGTGAATATTACACAGTGTGTAAAGTGGCCACTTAAACCAGCCATTGACAGGTCATAAGCCCTGTAGATGCCTAGACTTCTATATTACCTTCTCTAAAATGTTCTTCGTCTCTGTTGTAAATTGTTAATATAAACAGCTCTCCAGGGAGTTGAATCCAGTCCTTGTCTACAAAAATTTGGACGAATTCAAAATATTGTTAATATAAAGAGTAAATATTAAACATTTTGAATACCATGATTTATGATGTATAGGAGCGAAGTATGAACTTGGAAAAACAGGAATGAAAGTAGGCTGCATGCTGTCGAAATGCAATCTCTCGGGTGAATGTGTGGTAATACTATGTATAATAGCTGCACAAATGTTGAGATCCGTACATTATGTAAGGCTGAGACAAGCATTATCGACAAAATCAAGAAAGAATCTCTGCTGGTTTGGACATGTAGAACGAATGGACAGCGAAAGAACTGCTAAGAATATTAACAATGCGAATGTTGATGGATGCCGATATAGAAGAAGGCCGAAAAAGACATGGCATGACCAAATCCAACAAATACTTGAAGATGAACATGTCAAAAGCCGGAATAATCGGCGCGCGTGCTTATGAAGATGTATGAATGTAGAGGAAGCGAGATCTGTAAGAAAAAGTAGTGTGATGTGGCATTCAATCCTCTCTGTCTACCCTTACGGGGAAACGGCGTAATGGTTTGTTATTGTTGTAAAATAGTAAGTGTACAATAGTAATAAAAAATGATAGAATAAGTATAGATGTAAATATTGTGTTGTAAATATATACATGTTAGACTATGTTTATCATAGAACTGAATAAAATAAATAATAATATATAATAATATTGATAACTACCAAAGGGGTTGAATCCTGTACTTACCTGCAAAGATTTGGACAAACTCAAAATATAGTTAATTAAGTGATTAACAAATTACAACAGTGATGGAGAACATTTTAGAGAAGGGAAGTTTAGGCATTTAGGGGGCTTATGACCTTTCATTGGCAGGTTTAAGTGGCCACTTTACAAACTGTATAATATTTACCAATTTGCCTAAGTTTGAACACCCATATTTCTTCAAATCTTCCATCTGTTGATTTTACTGAAAGTAAAGAGCTGAAATGTATATTATTCTTACATATTCCTTTTTCTAAAATGCTCTTCATCCCTGTTGTAATTTGTCAATCTTGTTGACTCCCTAGGGGGTGGAATCCTGTCTTTTTTCTACCAACATTTGGACAAACTCAAAGTATTGTAATTAAGTAATTGTTTGAAGGAAAGTTTTGATATTCAATAAGCCCGGAGAAAGCTAAATAACGAGCTTTTGTGGAGCGCAAACAGTCAAACATCTCGGCTCAATTATGTCAGTCTTTATCTGCCGAACAAATGTTTGAACTGCAGCGCATAATCAAACTCCATTGTTCTGATGGGATCCAAAAGTTTACCAGGCTCGGCAGCCGGCTGACCGCATCAAAGCGATTCCCGTTGCAATCAACGTCTAAATTCTAAATCTTTCGATCGCCCTTCAACTTGCGCGAATAACCGCTATTCCTTTGAGTACGAATCCGCCCCACTTTCGCTCGCTTCCTTCCCCCGAGTAAATACACCACGCGTTGCGTTCAAATGGGACAGTAAGGCTTTGATCTAGACCTTCTTTTCTTTATGTTTTTTTATACTGACAGTTCTGTGGCGTTGTACCACAAAGGGTTTATTATTATTATTGATTTTTTATTTTATTTTTTATTTTATTTCATTGGAAAGCCAACAGACATTTATACATTTATAAGAATCAATTATACCATAAATACATATCATAAAGTCCAATTAGAGGCTTCCACGTAATATTGTTATTGTAAATGTTGTCACATAAAAATTATACATAACATAAAATAACTAATCATACAAAACTTATAATATTACTAGAAATGTAAATGAATATTCTTCACACAGTTGCACATTACAATAAATAATACAACTATAGTTAACCATACAGTGTTCATTTATTATGTGCCTACATACAGAACTGCACATAACCTGTATATTATAGGCTGCGGATTCAAGTCGCAACATCATAACTTGAATTATTTTTGGAAATTTCACTTTTAAAGGAAGTTAAAGATATGTTATTAATATCAATACAATTTAATTTCTGATTACACATATGGCAGGTTCTATTTACAAATGAATTTTGAAAAGATTTAGTTTTACATTTAGAACTTTTAAAAAGAGATTGGTTTCTGGTCTGCGTTACTGGGACTCTAAAATTAATAAGTGACAGAATATTAGGGCAATCTATCATGTTATTCAAAGTTTTATACATAAAAGTGGCATCAGCCATGTTCCTTCGAGTTTGGAGAGTTTGGAGTTTAGGTAAGTTTGAAGTAATCTTGAAATAAGGCACTAACATCATCACCGTTCCCTTTCCTCACCGAATGGTGCATAGGATACTGCATTGGTACACTAATCGCCGCGTATTTTGATCATTTTTGCGACATGAAGTTAAGATGATCAGTCTTACGCTTCAGGTAGCAGTCCGGGCACTATAAAATATTCTAGTGTGAAAAACCCTTTTAAATAAATATTTCATATCAACCATGTCGGGAATCAAACCCGAGACCTCTTGCATGGCAGGCAAAAGCGCTGACTATTGCACCACGAGGCCAACAAACTATCTAGCAAAATAATCTTCAAATCAGTCGAGCAGAATAATTTTAGCGTATATTACATTAACTTTTAATAGTAGGTGTAGTATTTTATCAAATCTTTTAGTTGAAAGAAATGAAAAATATTGGGAGTGCGAAATTTGATCAAAATCAATCAAAATATCAATATCAATAATAAAAATTGAAATTAAACTAAGAAAAATATAATTATTGAATTGAAATTATTATTTAATCGGGTTGTGGTCCTGTGGCTAGTATCGTGGACTCACGGATCAAAGTCCAGGGACTATGAAAAATTTTAAATAAATATTTGATATCAACCATGTCGGGAATCGAACCCGAGAACTCTGCATGGTGGGCAAACGCGTCGAGAGTGTTTTCACACCAAAATATTTTATGGTCCCTGGACTGGAGTACATGAAGCGTAAGACTGATCATCTTATCTTCATGGTACACATAAATATCAAGATACGCTGGGATTGGTGTACCAATGCAGTACTCTTTTCACCATTAGGGAATGATGATACTGATGAAAAATCATAACGCTTCTAATTTTTTTTTTCGGTGTCTTGTCGGGTCCCTCCGACGTTGGTGATCGCTGCAGCGAAAGCATATCTGTACCGCGCTACTTTTATGTTCCGCAGCCAGGACGACTGCTTATTGATGTACTCGCTTTAGTGTTCGGTGTCTGAGGTTTTTGATTGCGATTGCCCCTGTCAGTGAACATCTTTTGCTGAGGACTTTCCTGAGCACGAAATATACGTCTACTTTATTGCTTTCGCTTGATGAGGTAAAATTCTTCAATAAAATTACAGTTTGAGTATGTCCGAGTGTTGGCAAACATTGGTTTGCAACCAGTAGTCTTTGATAAGTCTGCTGTTTTTGGGTGTGCCGCCGGTGACCGGCCTTGAGTGCCACCTGGGGGCGTTCTGGTTCTCCAGAGAGTAGTTACTAACGTTTCCTATCACTGTCAATATAAAGGGGTTTGAACTGGGTGATGGATTTATTTATTTATTTTATTTATTTTATTTATTTTATTTATTTTATTTATTTTATTTATTTTATTTATTTTATTTATTTTATTTATTTTATTTATTTTATTTATTTTATTTATTTTATTTATTTTATTTATTTTATTTATTTTATTTATTTTATTTATTTTATTTATTTTATTTATTTTATTTATTTTATTTATTTTATTTATTTTATTTATTTTATTTATTTTATTTATTTTATTTATTTTATTTATTTTATTTATTTTATTTATTTTATTTATTTTATTTATTTTATTTATTTTATTTATTTTATTTATTTTATTTATTTTATTTATTTTATTTATTTTATTTATTTTATTTATTTTATTTATTTTATTTATTTTATTTATTTTATTTATTTTATTTATTTTATTTATTTTATTTATACTTCCCTTTGTCCATAACTTGTAGACGATGAAGGGGCCAGGGGGTTTTTTAGTGGGAGTTGCTTTATTATTTAGCTTGCTTATAATATACAAGGTTTTTATTTAAAATATGGAATTTTCTGCAATTAAATTTCTTTTAATTTATCTAAACTGTTGGGATCAGGAGGGATAAACTAATGTGGGGCAATCAGGAACTTCTCAGAATTTGCTTATGTGGAGAGGAAACCACTTAAAACTCTTCAGGAGAAGCCGGTCTGTTAGCAGTAGTCAACAGGCCTTCTGTTGCACTAGAGGAGTGTTCAGCATTTTCTTCCCTACTTTGATTTATTTTACCCATTGCCTGCACTATATTGACCATGTATAATACTACCTCTCGTGTGAGTTCTTTATTACCTATCACCGATGGGATGTCACATAGATCTTCACCCAAGCTTCTGCATTGCGCCTCCATCTGTTGTCTTTAAAAGGGGGGGGGGGGTTTAGAACAACAGTGAAAGGGATATTGAAAGTGGTAAATGTAAATATTTGTTCGCGCTTTTCCTCACTGAATTTAGTTAGTAAAGAAAGAAATATAATCAATTTGTAATGAAAAAAATCATTGCTTGCTAAAATGAGTAAATCCAAAGAAAGACATTTAGTCTTTAAAATGGATTCGGGTATGTGGTGGATGTTTTCTGTGTTCCTGAGAAAAAATGACCAGAGTGGTTTCCTGTTGCCTTCTCTAGTAGATTTTTCTATCGGGGTTACCTTCTCTTAGTTAGTCGATTCTAGTTTGGAGACGCCAGACACTCGCTTTTCATCCTCTCGTTATCTGCTGAGATTACGCCGTTACGAGTGTGATCCCATTGCCCAGGGTTCGCGACGTGGACGCTAACGAGTTCGAATAGTCAGTAGTGTTGCCGGTGGAATGCAACTGGGCTTTCACAGCATTTAATAGAATCACACCTTTTAGCAAGATGTAACTCACTGCGACCCTACTGACAGTTTGAACCCAAGCGCTTCTAATAAGATACATAGAAAATAATATTTTTTTAGGCTTCGTTTGATAGTCCACTAACAAATATTTTAAAGTACAAAACTTTCTCATTCTTTAAATGCGGTGTTCAGTATTTGGTGGGTATGCTGTAGCTAATACTATGCTTTATGCACCACTGGGTGTGGATATTGAAGAGATGATGAAATATAATATCGATGACGCCCTGTGTGTGACCTTGTCCCGATTCCATCTCGGGGAATCACGGTTAGCCTACAATATATGAACCATTCTTACATCCCTCCTCTGCCCTCTCGTGTCTCTTTCCGCAACTTTGATCTTCAGTGGCGATGGCGGGGGGATTCCAAGGCTTAGCGTTTTTTAAAGGGCCGTAAAATCTGAAATCGTGTCTGAAAACCAACCCCCGGATAGAGAACGAACCGTTGACAGACAGAAACATTATTATTGTATAGAATCCTCTCAGTGTATCGAAGATCAAAGATTTTGCAAAACGTTTTTCATAATACATACTTTTTATGTAACTCACATCTCATAAGGTGAGTCTGTAAAGGAAAATGGATACTTATTTGTCATATGATGTAAAATAGATATTTGAAATACGTGTAATTTATAAATTTTTATTTTATTTTATCGAAAAAAACGATATTTGATGCCTTTTACATATTAGTGGCAAATACAGTAATATGCACACATGTAAGTAGAATTATTAGTCAAAACAGTTATTTGCAAATTGAGAAGTCTGAAAAGATAAATAGTATAAAAATTATAAAAACAGTTATAAAAGTGTTAATGAAAAAAAAGTTATTTGTTATAGAAATATTTTGAACCAGTAAAAAAACAAAGAAAAAAATACGTAAAAAGATTTTTTTTTAATATCACTAAATGATTTTAAAAATATGTATATTAACATGTTTATTATTATTTATGTAAATAATATGTATTTAATAACATAAATTGATATAAAAAAATACAAATTGAAATATTTCGTCCCTGTAAAATCAAGAAAGGAAAAGGAAAAAAAACATTATTAATAAAGAAATTTAAACAATTTTGATCAATACCAAATGATAAAAAAAAATATTATCCAGAGCTATTAGGTACTAGCTTCCCCTACCTATAAATACTGAATTGTGTAGCTGAATCTCTGTAGCTACAAGACGTGTTGGAATATTTATTTATTGTACAGCGCCCTTGAAGTGATTTTCATAAAAATGGCGCTATATAAATTATTAAACTATAATAATAATAATAATAAATACAGTAGAAGAGCTGCCCTGTTTGTACTAAACTTTACATGGAATGAGTCACCAAATATTTTTTTTTTTCAATTTTGATTTAATAGTTTATCGACAAATATGTTTTAAAACTTTATGTTTTTATTCTTATAATGTATTCAAATAGTAATAAAATGAGTATTTTATTGAATCATAATCTATTAAAGTATAATAATAAAAACCACTTAATTTACATCTTATTACCGACCGGTTTCAAATTTTTAATGAACACCTATATTTATTTTTTAAGTATTTATAGGACTTGCAAACAAAAAAATACGAACACAGTTCAATCCTTGTCAGAACAGGTTAAAGAAGCGAGGAAAACAATTCAATCCATTTTCTTTACAATGTTTGATAAATCGCATAATAAAAAAAAACATTTTGCACCAGGACAAAGTTGTACCGTCAGGGATTAAAGGATTTAACAAAGTTGCCTTTTCTTAACATCTGCGGACTCCAGCACTACCATTCTTAAGGTCCTGGGTTCCTGAACAGAAACCGGAAGCTTAAGACTGATCACCAAACGTTCCATGTAAATAAATATATCTAGATTAAAGATGCAAGGCGGTAAAATTACCGCGGTATTTTACGGGAATTTTACCAGATTTTGGTAAAATACGGTATTTTTCGGTAAGAAACGAATTTGACGTACTAATTTTTATTTTTCAAAGATATTACAAATACGAGTAGCTTTGTTTTAGAACACTTTACATGACTGCAAAAACCAGGTTTAGATCCATCGGGTGGTTGTCGAGATTTATTAGAAGTATGTGACGTTCAAGGTCATTCGGTATGTACTTTTTTCACTTTTTTTTATAAAAAGGGTTATTGTGTTTTGAAACTTAACAGAATCGGTGGACATAGGGTCCTTGGTAAAACCTTAAGTTTTTGACCTTGAACGACCACCGCTCATGCCGTGATTTTGAAAAAATCGTGCTTTAAATCAGTTTTTTGTGTATAATTACGTCCCTGAAGGTTTTATAGAAAAAAATATACGAAAGTCTGAGAAAATAAAATTTACTTGAAAATCGTTGTATTTTTTTTTTCGTAGGATCAATACTTTCCAAGATTCACGTTTGAACATCAAATACATTTTAACAAAATATCGGAAAAGCGCTATTAGCACTAACTTTTTACTAATTATTTGATAGTTGACCTACCAAAAGTCATCATCATTATCATCACATTCCATGTCCGCTACCTAGTTGGAGCATATGGTGTTCACAAAGATCCTCCAGGCATCTCGGTCGGATGCCAGCTCCTGTGCATCCTCACAAGTCAGGTTCGCATCTCGTAGTTGTGACATGAACTACCAACCAAATTAGCAGCGGAGGTCTAAGACGTCGAGAACTTGATGCCTCGTTAAGCCGGCTAACCTGAAGTAGCATTATGTAATATTAAATTATTTTTATATTATAATGTACACTGTTTGAAGTATTTGTAATACCTACCGCCTGTATATTTGTAAATTTCGATTCTTTTATTAGAATACGCGACTGCGAGAAAAAAAACTCTTTTTTATTCGTTTCTTACCGAAAATTACCGTAAAATACCGTAAATTACGGTATTTTACCGCGACTTTTGGTAAAATTACGTAATTTTACATCCATAATCTAGATACGCTGCAGTTTGCGTACGAAATGATGACGCAAACATTATTTTCTGTTTTTTCTTGGTAATTCAAAATAAAGATAAATTAACAAAAAGATAGAATATCAATCCTTATTTTCTGCGGTCTTCTTCTCTGAACACTGTGACATGAAGTTAGGTGTAAGCGAGGCTCGGGACTTACTCTCGGCTTGCTCTTTGCAAGCTTCACCTTAGGAAACTCCATTAAAAGTTTCACCTCGATCCAACAACTTGGGCCAAAGGACAAGTGTAGAATTATTGGAGTCCCGTGCATCAATATTATCAACACATAGGTCACCTTCATCTAATCTCTTAAGGCTGAAGTTAGCTCGTGACATTTAGCTGTCATATTAATAATGTTACTGTCAACTCCGCAGCGTCATATTTTTCAAAAATACAGAATAAGCGTATTCACATATCTTTGATGGGCAGAGATAAGACCATAAGAGTTTAACTACATTTTTGTTAATTTTGTGATTTGTATGTGAAAATTGTGTTCAGGCGTTGCCTAGTAGGTGATTTGGTTCAGCCGGATAAATCTCAGCCACGTGATAAAGTTTTCAGCTCTTTTACTTCACAAAAGTCAACAGATGGAAGAGTTGAGGAAATGTGGATGTTCAAACATGGGCAGAATGGTGAATGTTACACAGTGTGTAAAATGGCCACTTAAACCAGCCAATGACAGGTCATAAGCCCTGTAAATGCCTAGACTTCCATATTCCCTTCACAAAAAAATTTCCCTCTCTGTTGAAATAAATTTAAATATTTACAACTCGTTTAAAATGGTCGTCAAGTTGAAATATTAAGGTGAATTTTTAAAACGCCAGTATTTCTTTTATTTAAAAAAAACGCAAATATTCGCATAAAAATTTAATTTGGCCATTATTTTTTGTGATGGTAGTAGTACGAGTAGTATTAGCACTGTTAGAGTTGCGTTATATGTTGTATTAGATTCTATAGAAAATGATTACATTGCTTTCTTCGGTCATCGCACTATTTCAGGTGAAATCTCAAATTCAATAATTATCTGTTGGCTTTCCGATATAATAAAAAAATTACTGTTTTTTGACGTGGCAACCACGTTTATTCTTTTTGAGTGATTAAAAAGTCAACTGCAAATATTTTAATCCAGCCACGCCTTGTTCGGGCGTTAATCGTCGGAGTGCAAAGTTCGTCCCTGGAATAAATTATTTCACTCGAGGAAGTAAGGAAACCGTTCCTGAACTTTGCTAAATAAGTCAAAATAACCTTTCTGCCCTCCCCCGCACCTTTGTACGGTCCTGGATCAATTAGTCACCCGCTAACGCAAAAGTTACCTGGCTCTACCTGCCTTTAAACCGATGGATACACCAATTGTGAGAATTTATTTATTTTAAGGTAGTATTCAGTGTATATATATTTTTTTCTTTTATTTATTTATTTATTTACACATTTCATCGTAATTACAATTTTTTGTTCACTTTGTCCAGCTAACAAGGGTGAAGGGTACATACCCCATTTCAAGCTAGGCAATTACGTTTTATTGGATGAACTGGTTTACAAGTTAATAGAAAGCACAGACTAATAAAACATTAACTTACTCGTATACACATTTTGATACAAATACACATACACAGATTTACATATATACATACATACACCAGGGGCAAACCGTGTATAGAAGCGATATGCGCAGCTTACTATTATATTTGACTAACCTTAATAATGTTGTACTGTAATTTTATTTACAGAAAAACAAATAAATAATTCCTTTTTATTTTAAATCATTTCCACTGTTTGTATCTTTATTCTAATATAATTATAAATATTAATAAAGCGCGCCCAGCGCTTGCGGTGAGCCAAGAAACTAGCCGATTATTCCAGCTTATTTTTTTATACAAATAAGTATACTATATTTCAAATGTCTTAATTCCAGTACGGGTTTTTTCTCCTAGATTAAACTTGCAGATTACACAAATTATTTGAAGATTCTTGACTTGGGAAAATAGTATTTCAAACATTTTTTCTTAAGGGCTATTTTTCTTTGAGATGGTACTTTTGACATAAGACCATTTACTTTCATGCGTAATATTGCAGGACATATGGCGCTCGACGCGGTCTTTTTTAGCACTATTAATTTCTAGAGCAATTTGGCCAGTTGACATTTCAATTGAATATTTTATATCGACTGAATTCGTTGGGCTATTTTTGGTTTTTTTTTAAATGAGTTATGTATTGAAGTAATTGATAATAGATCTATATTTATTTATTTGTTATATAAATACGGCCTAAGCCAATTACAACAGTTATATGAAGAAACATAAATGCAAGAAACTGAACAAAAAGAACATAAAACTATTTAGCAAAGACAAACAAGGGCAAAACAATAATAGTATACAATATATTCAAAAAAACGAAAGACCAAAAACTTTGAGCTAAACCATGCCAATCAAACTTCATCCCACACTGTTTAGTCGCGAAGAGATCTACGAAAAGCCGAAAGATCTATCCCAAAAAATCCAAGTCGTGTGATGAATTGACTAATCTACACATTCTGGACATTGGGGCATAAAAACCAAAGTTGCTCTTAGAAGATTTTATAAATAGCAGATTTCGACTTCTGGTGACACGGTTGGGAACATGAAAAGAAATTGATTGCAACAGAGATGGGACATCACTTAAAGCATTAAGTATTTTGAAAATGCATATAAGGTCCATCTCAGTTCTACGTCGTATAAGTGGCCACCTTACACAGTGTGTATGGTGGCCACTTACACCAGCCAATGACAGGTCATAAGCCCTGTAAATACCTAGACTTCCATATTCCCTTCTCAATAATGTTTTTCCTCTCTGTTGCAATATATTTAAATATCAATAACTCCCTAGGGAGGAATCCAGCCAGTCTGCAAGCATTTGGACATACTCGAACATTGTTGCAAATAATATTGTTTCACAGTTGTGTTATCAATAGTTTCAGAAAAACAAGCTTTCAAACTTTACAATCGCAGTTAAATTTTACAACCAAATATTTCAAATTTTATCGATAGATCCGAATTATTCGTACCATACCGTTAATAACTTGAATACAAACTTATCATTGGTTTGTTTTAATCATTAGACTTCGATAAAACATTAAATAGTTATCAAATAGAAAGAATGAACAAACTCTAACTCCCATTGTATAATACTATTACACTTTCCAAACATATTTTACAGATATTTTTAAATTTTTTGTCCATTTTATGACTCCATCGCGTGCCCCATTGCTGAAGAATAAATTTTTCGTTAATAGAAAAAGTTGAACTTAGTTCGCGCCCAATTAACTTACAATCATTTCTCAAAGGAATGCGAAAACTTTTTTAATGATAATATTTCCTTATTTTTCAAGGGCGCCCGAACTTCTAATAACTTTGATAATAATTTTAATTGCTAATAATGATTTAATTCGAAATAAAAATCCTTGTGTTATTGTTTTTATATATTGTGTTTTATTCCGATTATATTCTCGGCAAGGGCGAAAAGTTTATTTTATATTGTTTGTTTTTTTTTAAACCGAGGCGTAGCTGTTGAAAAAATGGAAGTCTATACATTTAAAGAGATTAGGGTCTTTTATTGGCTGTTTCAAATGATCGCCGTATACACTGCGTAACATTTACCATTCTGAATGAAGGTATAGTCCATAAAATATAGCTTGATTAAAATAACAGCTGCCTAACTAATGTCACTAGTGCATAGTAATGGGAAATTACTGATCACTGATCGTGTACCGATCAAATCGATTTTATCAGTGCAAACATGTGACTCTGTTTCCGAAAATTGATATAAAAACGCAAAAACAAGCCTGTTATAGTATGTTGAAAACAATTATTTACTAACAAATACTTTTTTTCATGAACAACAACAAATTAACTATTTTTTATTCCATCGATTTACATTGATCATATGTCCATCTCTAACATTTTTGCAAAATGACGTTAACATGTAAGAACGTCGTTAATAATTAGGTTCATTTTAGTTTTAAAACTGATTTTATATAATTATGTTCATTTATATTATGTCAAGCATTGTATTAAAAGGGTAAATTAACATGCCAGATACGATTTTTTTTTTTTTTTTTAAAAAAAGAAATATTTGCGTTCTTATGATTTACCCAAATATTTAATTTTGAGGGCCATTTTCAACGAGTTGTAAATAACTCACTATTAGAAAATGGAATCGAGTTGGGGTAGAGTGGGATTCGAACCACGGACCTTCGGTCCGTGAGTCCGAGACACTAGCCACAGGACCACAACCCGATTTATGATTTTTCACAATTTGATTTTGACACAATGATTTTTCGTGTGTCAATATAAATCACTCTTTAGACGTTTCTACAAAGTTATGTCGTCACTTTTGCCGACAACTTTCATTCTAATCAAGCTATATTTTAAGGATCATAGTTTGCTTCCACATTTAGATTGCATTTTTCGATGTTTGTTGTTATGCCTGGTTAAACACTACGTTTCACAAGTATATTAATTTAAGATACATACATATTCCCAACAGCTTTATCGTTTTTTTTATTTATTTATTTATTCAAAGTCTAGCTATTTACAGGGTTTTATGAGCTGTCATTGGCTGGTTTGTATAGTCACTTTAAATACTGTAAATCATTCACCATTCAGCTTATATTCGAACATTCTTATTTCTCTTTTTTTTATTCTTAATAACTCAAATGTATTAAATAATAAATATAATATGAAAATAAACAGGAGCTAAACCAAAATAATGACTGGCCCGTAATGAGCAGCGAATGAATATACTAATGTCAGGAGCAACTCTGAAAAACGCAAAAGAGTTTGTGTACCTTGGAAGCAGGATCACCTGGGATGGGAGAACAAAAAGAGAAGTCGACTGCCACATATACCAAGCGAGGCTTGCGTTTAGCAAAAAATCGAAGATTTTTTAGAATTGGGTTGTGGTCCCGTGGCTAGTGTCTCGGACTCACGGATCAAAGGTCCGTGGTTCGAATCCCACTCTACCCCAACTTTATTTCCATTTTCTAATAGTGAGTTATTTACAACTCGTTGAAAATGGCCCTCAAAATTAAATATTTGCGTAAATTATAAGAACGCAAATATTTATTTTAAAAAAAAAATTTAAAAAAAGTATAAATCTAAAACTCCGCAAGCAACTTGCAAAGACATATGTATGAAGCATATTGATGTACGGTTGTGAAACTTGGTGCCTTACCGAAAGAAAAAACAAAAGTCTAGAGGCCTACAAGATGTGGTGCCACATAAAAATATTAGGAATTTCCCGGAGAGACCACATTACTAATGACGAGGTTCTCAGCAGAATCGAAGAAGGGAGGCACCTAATCAAAACCATCTCAGAGAGGCGAGCCCAATGGATCGGTCGCATTATACGCCATGACGATCTCCTGCATGACATCATAGAGGGAATGGCTGAGGGGACAAATTACAGAGGGCGCCCCCGACGGGAATATTTGGAGCAAGTGTGTGAGGCTTTAAACTGCGCCTCATATGTCGAGCTGAAGAGGGGGTGCAGGGAATAGAGACCAATGAAGGACAAGACGCAGGACTTTTCTGCAGACCAATTCCCAGGATCAAGACTGCGAAGAAAGAATTCAATGATTGTTTGGGGTCGAAATCTAATCAAATTAATTGAAAAATATTTCCAAGCGTTTCAAAGTATAAAAGTGAAATAATTCAGTCTCATCCGCATCAATACAGGAAATCAACAGATATAAGAATTTAAGAAATATGGATGTTCAACCATAGACATAATAGTTAAAGTTACACGGTGTGTTAAGTGTCTACTTTAACTAATCAATGATAAGTCATTAGCCCTGCAAATACCTAGACTTCCAAATTCACCTATTTTTCTTGTAATAAGTATATTAGTCTAAAAAACTTCCTTAGGGTGAAATCCAGTCGTTGTCTACAAACATTTGGGCAAATATAAAATCCGTTGAACAGCCTACCGAGAGAGGTGAATCTTTTCAATGCTGTGATGGCCAGTTTTAGACTCGAACTATGAATATGTAAATGAAATATAAAATACGTAGTGTATAAAACTGTCTGAACATTTTGTTAATTATCTGTGTATATTAAGTATTTTTTGTATATTCTAACAAGTAAAAATATTTTTGAAAAAGTATATAGTTAAGTGTCCTCAGCACGGGTAACCCAGTGAGGTCACATAATTTTTATTTATAATCTTTGTTTATTATGTGGAAAAAAAAATAACGTGTATTATTGACTTATTTGTAAATTTTTTTATCGACCATATGTTGGACCTCAATAATCTAAAGCGCCTTTTTTTATTTATTTTTTTGTAATTACCTAATAATGTAATATATGTAGAATCACCATGTAAAGCGCCCTTGAGGTATTTTATTACGAAAATGGCGCTTTATAAGTTATACACAATAAATAAATAAATAAAAGTAGTGTTATATTGTACATGTAAATAAATGAATAAAATATTGCTGATTTTCTAATTAGATTTTTATTTACGATCTCACGATAGCTGAATCACTATCGAATAGTCCGTTTTGAAATGTGCCAACAATTGATGCATAAATCTAGCATTATTCAAATTTTCTGAATAATATTTAAATCACCGCTTTATTTAGGTAAAATGGCTCCGTTCGTTTAGCCAACAGAATTAATATCTCGGATATTCATTACATTTTATTTAGCACATCAGATTTTATAATATTGATCCGTTTTGGGTGTTTTGCTATTATTCCCCAAACATAATATTACCCATTTATTTAAATAGCCGTACATGTTAAACCATTCAGTCTTTATTATTCGTCTTTATAAATATAACTATGTTGCCATTTAAACTTGTTATAACCCCTAATGTAACTTTGTTGGCAAACATTTTTTAAATGGGAATTCTTTATTTTTTGCCTTGCTTATTATTTATAAGACTTGTATTTATTGCAATGGGTATGTTCCTTCTAACTACTCTTACTATATTGTGAGGATCTGTAGCTCAATCACAAATAACTATCAACGCGCTTAAAAACATGCTAAGCATTTGAGCGATAACAATGAACAATAATGAACATGCTTAAATTATCACAGTCATAAGTCAACGCTCATGTCGGTTTCTTTTTTGTTTTCCTCATAAATAAATACAGTTCATTGGCAAAAAATCGGCGTTTACAATAAAAAATAATACAATATATTGCATTTGCAAAATAGTAAGAAGTATCTAATACAAAAAAGTGAAAATTAAATTACAATTACTATGGGGACTGCTTTTCTTGACATTTGGCTTGCCAACCGCAGGCTAAATGCAATAAATAGCATGATAAATAATAAATAAATAAATAAAAATAGCAGTTTAGGAATATTTTCCATATTTACACCGGCGAAATTCAATCATGTGATTGAGCAGCGGGATTATACGTCACAAAACGTAAATATTGTGACATTTAGTATTAGGTGTTCACGTTTGTTCGATTGTTCCATTGTGATCGCGAATACGATAAACAACCATGGTGAGAAACTGTTATCACGTCGCTTATTAACACGTCGTTAGTTATTTGTGATTGAGCTACTGGTGGGATAATCGAGTATGGCCTTGTTAAGGAACTTCTCCGCATTTGTTTTAAGAAAAGAAAACCACAGAAAACTCATTTAGGAGAAGCCGGACTATTGACAGACATACACAGACCTTCCTCGTCTTTTTTTTATTTATTCCAACAGTTACTTTTACTATTTTTACCGTGTATGATATTATTTCACGTGATAAGTCGTAATGACTTATTACGATATCTTCTAAGTCCTCATCCATAATTCTTCATTGCTCCTCTGGCTGCATTCGCTCTAAGCTGAAAATGAGACAATGCATTAACAAATGAGGGACGCCTTAGGGTGTCTCAACATCACATGGACAGCTATTGATTTGCGAGAGCTAAAAATGGTGAAGATTACTCATATAACCACCATGGCCGGTGAGGATTTGAGTCAGTTCATAGCCAACTTGCTGCGTTTTCCTGAAATCAATGGCGAGAAAAATTACTGGAAAAAATAGTAAAGTACCTGTCCAGCAGATTCATTTAAACACCGGTTGTTCCAGAGCTTAAGAGTTCTGCTTATTATTTTCTTTTGGCAACACTTAAAGGAAATTTGTCAAAATCAGGAGCTGTTTTCTTGAGAGCAGCTTCTCGAGCCTTTTCATTTGCTTTTTGCCTTGGATTCCGCAGTGGCCTTGTATAGAAATCCACACACATAAAATCGCAATTATTTTTAGTATATAAGGAAACTTTGTAAATATTTAAGTTAGTTTGTTTGAAAATGTCCTAACAAGACGAAACGCGTCACAATATACCCTTTGTATATTTTATAAAAAATAAAGTGGAATTATAATCCAATAAACTTGTTTTATTAAAAGATTTTAACATTTATTAAAATGTTATCCCACAATGTTAATGCTTTAAATATTCACAATAAAATTTACCTTCTTAATTAAAACCCAACTGCATAAGTTTACCAATGTTAGACCAGCCCCCAATTGCATGTAGCATTTTGTTTTTCTCGGTACTGACTTGTTTTGATACGCGTATCGTAACATGGCCATTTTGTTTATCTGTACACGAGGGGTGCCCGGTAAATCTCGGAGCGGGGAAAATGAAAATCAATGATGCATCTATCGGTCCGATAGCATTTAATGGGAAGCAATGATAAGGACAACGTTTCCCTTCTTTAATTGTGTATGCTTCTATCATTGCGGGCATCCATCTTCCTCGTCGTGACAGGCGCGTGTACCGGGCCGTGACGGATCGTGGCGCCCCCCGCGGGTGCCCGGGTGGTGACCGCCGCCCTACGCCCCACTGGATATTGGCTACTGGCTACAGAAGTATCGGCCAATCAAACGTACTGTCATTGAAACATGATTATTTTTCAAATCGTCTGAGTATCGTCATTTTTATTTCGGTTACCTTTATAATAATAATAATAATTATGGATAACTTATATAGCGCCATTTTCGAAATATAATACCTCAAGGGCGTTTTACAAAGTGATTATTTAAAGTAAAAGTAAAGTAAAGTCAACACAAGTTCATTTTTTATAATTCATTGCCCAAAAATAAATTAGGTTCAAAACTCGTTTATTTATCGTAGCTGCTCCAAATTTAATTTACTTTGTCATACATTGATTCCCACACATTCGTCCAAGAGATCGCATTTCAACCGCGTTCGCTTGGCTATTCATATTGATTTTTAAAAATACAATTAATTATTTTAAATCCATTTCATATATTTTTATAGGTATGCGTAGAATCTATAGTAAACTTTTTAATGCATCAGTGATTCATCTGCAATTTGTTACGAATTTATTTTTCTAAGCCCAATAATTTATTATTAATAAATTATTTTAATCAATACGTTAATGTTTAACGGAGGAATATCGAAAATCTTAACCAAGTATTTATTTTATTTATAGATATAATAACGTTATTCCATGAACTGTGTACTGGCTACACACCACTAGGAATATAACTCAAAATTATGTACAGCTATTTTGTCGGTTTGTTGTTTCGAAAAGGATTAGTTAGGAAAAGATTATTCATAAAACAAAGATTATGAGTCCAAAGAAAGCCATTTTCACTAATAATTATAAAATTGGTGATGTAGGACACAAATTAAAATTTTGTAAAGACGATGTATCAGACAGTATGAGTCAGACAGTAGTGGCGAGCTGTCATTTATTTTATAGGTAATCTACAAAAAATGTTCAATGATTTGTATCTACATTTAAGTACATAATATTTAGGTAATATCAATTTAGATGCCATCTTTTTCTGTGGCTCTGTGAAAATCAACTCAAACAAAAAAAAATACTAACCACGTGATATACGTAGCTTTATTCTACATTATTTTAATATAATGCTTGCAAAAAAGCTTATTCAATTCATTTATTTAAATATAACATATGCATAACATAATTATATAAATTCAATAGAATCTGTTTAAAAAAGTTCTTAAAGTACATTTTGAATAAGTTCCAAATTTCTAACCCACGTTCAAATTAAAATTACGGGCAACTTTTAACTCTTTTTCATTTTAATTCTCTGATAAAACGCCGCGTTGTTTTCGAAATAAAATTTCTGTATAAAATATTAAACTATAAAGTAGATACTAACCTAAATAAAATACAAAAATAGATGCGGGATTGAGAACACTCAGACATTGGAAAATATTTAAACTGCCTTTGTTTTCAAATAATGCTACATACCTCACACCTATGGCCCGCATGTGTCGGGAATATAATATATACTACCGAAACAATAAAATTGTCATTTTTCATGATACTCTCTCAGCTTTTGCGAATAATCTCTTAGGAATAAATCTTATTTAATAAATACACACGTACAACTTATTTTTTATTGCATTGTTTTCTGTATAAAAAAAATATTCATTTATATTAATATGTATTACATATTAATATATAAATCTATTTTGTGTAATTATATAATTGAAGATACATATATATGCATGTAAAATTGTATCGACGAATGCTTTGAAATTGTATGTTTTGTCATATGTATCTTTGTTGAATTACCTAATAAAATAAAAACTGAATAATCATTTGACCTAAATATGAAAAAAACAGTACAAATTTAACTAACAGCCCGAAAGCTCATTAATCTACATATTATGTACATAAAAAAACTAAAAGTAAAAACATACTTATGTGCAGTCCATTCAAATCTCTAATAACCTTTGCTTTATGTGTTCGTTACAATAAGTTTTCATATAAATCATTCAAATGTGCGTGCTTACAAAAGTAAAAGTTGTATGTTTTCTTGGCTTACCGACAGGCACCAACACATTAACATAGTCTTATGGAACATTTGAACGTTCAGTAGAATATTTTATTTGGAAACGTTACGCTAAGCAGCCATAAACAAAGGTTTATTGAAGATTCGACTGTACAGTGCGTTTAAATGTTTTACAGCCAATACTTATGAGATAATGCCTGTCGGTGAGCCAAGTGGGTAAACATGTTTAAATGTAATAAATTACTTAAATTGTGTGATGAATCAATTCAAAACAAAATTCATTAAAATAAATTATCGACAATAGTATGAACTAATCGTTTCGTTCTCTTCTTTCATTAAATCAATGTTGCTAATCAATTCCGTACATTGTTGTTGAGTTCTGATATAATATTTCCTCTTGAAGGGGGAAGGAATAATTGCTTATTAGTTCTCTTTTGTATAAACAATTAATAAATATTACTTGTGTTCAACTACAGAATGCTAAGAAATATTTCAGTTATTCTATGTGGCAATTACTTCCTCTTGTTTCCGTAGATACTCGTTTACACGAGTATTGAGGAGTTCAACTCTTCAGATCTGATCAATTACTGTACTCGTATAAGGGTCAGTCAAAAACTAATGCCTCCTATTTTTATTTATTATTTTAGTTGTCAATAAATTAAAATGCAATTACATAGGTTAAAAACCACATTATTGACGCTTAATTTGTCACAATATAATATTCGTCCATTTCCACAGTTTTTGTCTATCTTTAAACAAGGGCACGTATTGCATTGTGGTAAAAAGCACAAACTTTTGAGTACCCCGGTTGTCAAATAATCGTTATCACACTGCCTTAGAATGATGTCATCGACTCGCTGAATGTTCCGTGGAGTCACTGCAGTCAACGGCCTGCCGCTCCGCTTTGTGTTTTTCATTCAGCTTTGCCACAACAGTGTTGACGTCAACTGTTGCATCACCGTACATATTTTTTGGTCTTTCGTGAGTGCAAATGGGTGGTTCACTTTCTGCATTCAAGAATTCAATCACAGAACGCTGTCTAGTTCGAACATCGATGTCGGCCATTTTGCAAGCGTCTGCAGTGCTGCCACCAGACCTGTTGACGCAGAAAGTTACTTCTGCAAAAGATTATAGAAGAAGGTTTGAGGAATAGCGCCAAACGCAAATTTTTCACTTAGCTAACTTTATTTAAGTAGAAAAAAAAGGAGATTTTAGTTTTTGACTGACCATCGTACTTTGTTCCCTGTCCAGTAAGGTCGCACCCCTAGAAGTACACTCTCGTAAGTCTAAATTGGTCCGTTTTGAAAACAGCTTAACAATTTTTTTTTATATTTCTTAGGAGAACACTCACGTATCTCTACGGTTTTTTTGAGCAAGGTATACCACCAACTTCAGTATTCTTTTAAATAAATTGAGTAAAATATTCGAAAGAACACTGCACTTATAATGATTCTTGTTGTTCCCATATTTTAAGCGGTAAGGTGGTCTGACTTTTTTTTTTTTAATAAAAAAACGTATTCCTGTATTTCCTTCCTGGATTTTGGCATTGAAGCTGTGATTTTTTTTACACACTATAGATATTTACCATTTCCGTGTCTCTATTGTTTTGCTTTTTAATAAATTGTTTCTTATGGGAACTAAGACCATCCTAAAACCCAAAAAAGCACCTAGTTTTATCTGCCGTCTTTGAAAGTACCGTATACAAATATGATAAACTATTTTGAAATATAGAAAATTTCATCCTGTTACTCTTTTAAAAAAAAAAACAATCAAATCTATGCAGTTTTGGGGTGCGTAAAACAGGACAGCGAAACGTCATTTGTCAACTTCAATTAGACAAAAGCAGTACGACGTCCAGTTGTCTTTTTCTCACAGTATCGATGAGGCATTTGCGATAGAGCGACAGAAAAATAATGTTCAAATACCTACCTACAAAAAATTATACCATTCTGTCGAAATCTCAAAAGGCGCCATTATTCTACTCACTAAAACATCTCTCGTAGTGATTTTAAAATGGCACAGAACAGCCCTAACTAATAAACAATTTGTAGTTGCGTTCACACACATACTGTATACACAAACACACATTACAGTATACCAAAACTGTTGTATGAACCTTAACTTTTCCACAGACCTTCATTCCGTGGTGGAATTCTGTTTCGTTCCACTTTTCCCCCAGTGCAGAAATGGCCAACACGTCATTACATCAAATATCTTTAATTACGAATACAAGCAGGAAATAAAACATGTATTATTGGACAGTAACACATAAAATTAAGAATAGTCCAGAAGGAGCGTAGAATCATATTTGAATACATCGGACTGTGTCCAATAATCCCCCCACCATGTCCTATTTTCGCCGCGCGCATTCGTGATATCGCTGCGTGATGTTGCTTGATAGGAAAAAAAATAATTGTAACACAAATGCATGGTAAAAAAAAGCAATCTGTTAATTTCTCTAAAATTTTATTCTGCGCGCGGAAACATTAATTGACACAACAGAGTAGATAAGTAAAGGGTCATTTAATAAGAGTAATTGAATTAATGAACTTTGAACTTAAAATATAAAACAAATTTTATTTTACATAAAACGGATATATTTATATAATGTTAAATAATATTTTATGTTTTAAAGATATTGTCGTTCAAATGTCCCCCACGGCGTTTTTTAATCCGAGGTCTAATTTTTATTATTTCTTTCATTAGATGAGCAAAGTAGGGTAAAAAAAATTACTACCCTGGCAACACTAACGAAATTTCCATTTTGTTTCTTCGACAATCTGACAGATGGAAAAATAATTCAATTTTTAAGTAATGCATTTGCTATTCAAACATTCGTTTGCTAATTACACATGAAATGTGATAGCATCCTGTTTCTTTAAGATCCTAGCAGTATTTCTACACTTTAAAAGGACACTACACGGCATAGTTGGATTCAAATCAGGAGTTGCGTACTGAGCGACGTCTACAAAGAAAGTAATCGGTCAAAACGTAAACCTACTAATTTATGAGTAGTTTAGTCGCCTTCTGTTTGATGTGCGTATCCGTTTTCTGGACTATTCTTAATTCTATGCAGTAGCATAATTAACCTTGAAATCATGGTTACACTGTAATTCATGTTACCCACATTTAGTTTGAATTTTTTTTACAATATATTTTAACCTTAAATCAATAAACAAAATATGCGTAACTAAGTGCACTTGGTAAATCTATTATTTTTTAATATACCTTTATAAAAAAGTCCATTCTAAAAATATTATTTTTTGTATAGATATATTCTCTTAAAGTACACCGCCAACACGTGTTTCGATCATTTGTCTCACTCTGTTCCATTGCAATATTGCGTATTGTATTTTTTTCAACTTATTTTTAAATGTACCTACACTTAAGATAATATTTAATTTTATATAAATTATCCATACACTGTAAAATATTCACCAATCTGAAGATGCTCATTAGAGGGTGAAAGCGCTAATTGGTCAAAATAAATAAGTGGAAGTGTACCAAGTATATTTTAAATTAATAACTTATATGTAAATATAAGTTATTACATCATTACAATGGAATTCCATCAAGAATTGTCAAAAAATAATTTAAATAAAAACTTTGTATACTTTGTGGAAATCTGTTATTAGTTTAGAGTTTATACACTATATCTGTTTGTTTACTTTAAATATGTATGTAGAACTGTTGATTTCCCAAATAAAATAAAAATAAGGTCCAATTAGAGGCTTCCTCGTAATTGGTTACGTTAATTGTCAAATAACCATAATATATGTGTAATGTAAAATAAGTAATGGTACGCAACTTATATTTATTTATTCTCTTTTACATGACATGTATAAAATTAAAATCCAAGCGTTTCATGGTATAACAAGACAGTAGGTCTAGTAAATATGTACATGTGTGTTATAAAAATGTACATTTTTTGATGTTTCGAATTATATTATGCTTTATAGACATGTTAACATTAATAAATATTAAACACTATGTAAAAGTAGATAGATACATATTTAATTTTTTTTGTAAAATTATAACAGTTTAGGCAAAGAAAATAAGTTTACAGCGGGTATTTCTTAAGGGGAGGTAAGTAAAATACGTCAAAGTCAAAATGATATATTATTATAAATATGAAAATAAATGTACGCTTAAATACAGAGCACTAATGTTTGTCGCACAGCTACACAATATATGATATTTGTATTTTTTTTATTGATTAATATTATTACATAATTCACGAATGTTTTTTTTATATCCAATCAACTTTTATATTTTTTTAATGTTATAACTGTTACTTTTTAAAAAAGAGACTAGCTCTTTAGCTTGGGGAGTGATTTACACCTCTTATATTTATTTAGTTATTTGAAGTTATATTATTTCGAATATATAAGAGAAAATAATTAAAATCATACGAAATAAAGAAAAAAATACAAATAATACAGTAATTCTAATTTAAAAAGAAAGCTGTTTTTATTTGGGTTCAAAATTTTTTTTAAATTTAAACTTGAATTTAATTTTAATAGTTTTTAGTTCATTGGGGAGATTATTGTAATTTTTTATTCCTTTGAAAATTAAACTATTTTGACAATGACTTTGTGGAGTGTAGGAATTTAGATACTATTTTGGTATCTGGGCGACTTATTCATCTCAAAATCGTCTATTTTTTCTTCATTGTAAATTTGTATTAGATGGTTCATTTTGTTTTATTCGAAAATCAAACGCGCCGTTTTCTAGAAAACTGTTACTTTTGCTTTGTAGTTGTTTTTGTTAACTGCGTATTTATAAAATATTCTTTTTATTTTTAGTATCGATTTATGCAATCTAACGCGAAGTAGAACCTACGCAACATTTGCAATCTGACCAACTTTGGGTAGTATTTTTTGTCATTGTAAAACTGAACGCGCTTTGTAGGAAATTTGCTTTAAATCTCTAGCCGTAAAGGTGGGAGACTCCTGGCTCTGTCCACACGGCCAGTTTTCTCTCTATTCTCCGTCATTTTACCCCGATGTGTGTTTCGCATCATTGTTTTTAATTAACGTGAAAAGGGTAGCCAGGTCGAGCCGTACAGGAATGCGGTCCTTCGAACAATTCACCTTTTCGGGGTTCAAATATTTCAGGCCTCTTGGCAGAGTAACAATAAATGAAAGAATTTCCTGATCCGCCTCCATTTGTTGGTTTTATCTTGTTTTTGCTCGGCTTTGTTTGATTAGACATTTCAAACGAATAACGCACAAATAAAATTTATTAAACCTACATCACAAAATTTATGTTCTGTGCAAAAATACTATGTAGAATCTTGCTTTAAAATTTTATTCGGTACTTCATAGCAATATTTAATTCCACTCAAATAAGTTTTGTACTTTACTCTGTACTAAAAACTATTGATTCTAGAATATCCAATTTATCTCTTCTTCTCCATTCCTTTTCCACACCTAATGGTGCATAGGGCACTGCGTTGGTACACCAATCGCAGCGTATCTTGATTTCGATTTTATCGAACGAAACTGACCAAAACCGAACTTTTGGTCCCTCTCTACTAACTAGTTTAACTGACAGAGAAAGAATGAAAGCCGAGTGAACGCAGTCGAAATGCGATCTCTTCGACAAATGTGTGGGAAATCAATGTATGTCAGGGTTACGAATGATGAAATCAGGCGAGAGTGTAAATCTGAGTCAAGTATAATTGATAAGATTAAGAAAGGGTATCTGAGATGGTTTGGTCATGTAGATCAAATGGACGCTAAATGAATGGTAAAACAAGTATATATGGCGAAAATGAACAGAAACGTGAGACGATTACGACCAAGGAAGACGTGGTATGATCAGATAAATTAAAATCTTAGACTCGTCATGTCAAAAGCAGAAGGAACCGAAGGGCATGTATGACAAGATGTATGAATGTGGAAGAAGCTAGGAATGTATGCCAGGATAGACGTGTGTGGTATTCCATTCTCTCTGCCTACGAAATGGCGTGATGGTAGTAGCAATGACGTCAAACAGATCATTATAACGTCACAAAATGGCAAAATACTTTCCTGTAATATTACGATTACGACATTGGCACTTTAGATCCAAGGCACAGAAATATTGAATTATCGTTTTAAGAGTATATGATATTATCTTTTTTTTAAATCAATTAAAATCTAAAGACCACTGTCAGACTGTGTTTTGTAAGAAAGTTATGTCTCGTTATGTAAAAAACCTTTTTTCAATGTATAGTTAAAAATAATGATTTTCTATTACGGGCAGTGAAAGGGATTATTTTCTTATCAAGTAATCTGCTTCCGGGAAAGCTCAAGTGTAAACAATAGTCCTGTTTGGAGGAAAAGCGCATAGAAAAAGGGAAAAACAAAATCTGCAACCACCCTTCTGTGCAGCTTAAAGTTTTCCTGCAGGAAATACCTCGCCCATGGGCGATCGCTCAATCCGAGTCAACTTTTCTCACAATTGCGAAGCTCGGGACTTTAGTGATGCTATTAAACCATTTTAAAGAGAGCATTAAGGAGATTAAATAAGCTAATCGAGTTTTATTAATGATCAAGTTGTCGATTGTACTTACTGATAGCTGTTTTAATGGTTTTTAATAAATCACCATGGAATTGAGTGCTTTCCTGTTAATAAAAGTACTTGAGTACTAGAACTTTTTATTTATTTTTCAAAAATATTTACACAATAGTCTTGAAACTGCAGTCTAGTAAAACGCACGCAAAATGAGAAAATCATATGATTTTGACATTTTAAAACGAAGGTTTTTTTTCAATTGCGCAATAATAAAAAATGAGATATTTTTTACAGGTATTTCTGTTAAAAAATAAGGTTTTTCGTAACTAAAATATAATTAATTTTAGACCGACAGATTACGCCATTTCAAATTTAGACTAAACTTAGGTATCTAGGATCTCAATAAAGACTAAGTATTGAACTAAAATTTCATCTATTAATTTAAGATAATAAATTAAACATGAAAGTGGTAGAAGCAAAATTTGAATTTTTTATTTTTGGAAAGAAATACAAGCATTTTAAATCACATACATTTTTTAAACATTTTCCTTTGTTTCTACGTAAAATTATGCCTTCGAATTACAGAAGTATTAACTTTTAAAAATATATGTTTACCAAAGTATTTTAGTTGAAACCTTTTTTTATAGTATATTGAGTTTTTCTACTGACATTTCTTGGTGGAACTGCATTTCAACTATGATAATTAAAATACGTATGTAGTTTTATTCCACTTTTATTTATAAATTTTTACCAGTGACCGGGTTTCGACGTGACCAACATCAGTCTGACAATGTCGGTCACTGGTAAAAATTTATAAATAAAAGTCTAATAAAACTGTTTTTTTTTCTTTCTTTAAATATGCTTTTTGCTATACAACATACATTAATTTTTTATTATGACTTTAAATATGCTTCTTACTATGTATTCTGTTTTTATTTCGCATTTTACTGAGTTTCAAAATATTTTTATAGACATATTTATATATTTTCATGGTTTTTTTTACTATGTTTTCACTGCATTTGTTACTTTTTTTTTATAATTTATTTTTTTTGCTACGTTTTTTTTACTACATTTTTACTATGTTTTTACTACATTTTTACTATGTTTTTACTACAATTTTACTATGTTTTTATTACATTTTACTTTGTTTTTACTACATTTTTTACCATGTTTTTACTCCATTTTTTATTTTGTTTTTCACTTTGTCCTGTATCTTTATAACTGTTTCTATAAATTGATTACTGTTTTTTATATTTTTTGACTGTTTTAGAACGGGGTAAATAACCCTAGTTAGACAGTCAAAGCAACTTTACATAAATTATAATTTTGTGTATGTAATATAATGATAATAAATAAATAAATAAACTATATACGTACTTTTTTTATAGAATTGTATTCTTTTTTTTTTTAATAAGTTAATTCTGGTTGTAATATTCAATATATAACATTATATTATAGACGTTTTTAAGACTTTTATGCCAGGAATGAAGGTCATAAAAACGTAAATAAGAAAAGTCAGCAGGTTCTTATAAATTGCTTCAATTATTCATACTTAACCTACATTATAATAATTGTACTTGAAAAATGTTACACATTATACTACATTTTATTACATTATTAAAAACTAAAAACTATCGCAAATACAAAAGACTTGTTTCGATTAACCATAATTTGAGCATACGAATACAACAATTCATAAGAAAATTGGAAAAAGACGATTTGAACCTTCCGAGTGCGAGTCAAGCGTCTTAAACACCACAAAAACTGCTGATGTGTTTCTTCATTTATTTTAACATTACTTTGGTGCCTGTGGTGGTATTCTGGATCTTCTCTATCCCCAGAGAGTAATTAATTTGAAGATTTTTATTTTTTAATGCGACATATAATGGCCACACTTTTTTTTCACGCAGCGATTGTTTTGTCTCCTAATGAAATGTGTGTCTATGTGTCACAAATCTGTTCTATGATTCCGTTTCTTTCACAGCATCTCTAGCGTATTCTGATCCACGCAATTCACTCCATAAAGTCGCATTCAAATGGGATTACGATAATTGGATTGTAAAAACCCGGCATCTTGGATTTCTAGGAATCCTCTCTATCTACATCTCCTTTTTCCGATTCAGTAACAAATTTGTGCCCGATTTTCCTTACACTAAGCTCTCGCTTTGTCATCCTTTTCCTCTATTATACTTGACTTCTCGGGCCGAAGTAATTTGTTTATCCTAAGAATGCATATCATATAACATTAGGGAGGAATATCAGTGGAATTTTTTACCTAATTCTTACTTAAATTTTATGTATCTCTTACGCGTTTTTTTGCTGACTAAAAATTGATTGCGGTTTTAAATATCAGTTGAATATTCCTCTACGCGGTAATTCATTTTTATTTTACAGAGGTGTTTTTAAACTAGGTCCCTTAAAACGTTTAAACTGTGGATGCAACATAGAATATTTAGAATATATTTTAGCAATCTGATAACCATCAATGAAGTATTACGTATAGCCCAATACAAATAGATAAATTCTACACTACCGTTAAAAAAATAACGAAATTATACGATTCAGCCATTTTAAATATTCATTCAATACATTCAATATGTCCATGTGTTTATAATTTTCTCAAACTAAACGGTTTGGGTAGGTAGGAAGAAATTGCCTTAAATCAATATGCCCGCCCTTATATGTATATATATTGTATACGTATACAAAGTGTCAAATAAATCAAAATAAATAAACCGTATTTTTTTTAATCGTTTTTTTTTTTAATAAATATAATAAGTATTAGATAAAAACAAATATTTCTTAAGATATGCTTGATAAAAAAAAACTTGAAAGTTTTAAATAATTAAAATACAATTTCTTTAAAATTTGGTAAGGTATCCAAAATAAATCTATTATTACGTTTATATTATATTATAACCATAATATTGTATATATGACTTTAAATTTCAATAAATAAATTAAATTTAAAAAAATGAAATCACTTTTATTAGATTTAATTCTACTATCAACATATTACAACAGAGATGAAGAACATTTTAGAGAAGGTAATATATAAGTCTAGGCATCTACTTATGACCTGTCATTGGCTGGTTTAAGTATCCACTTTACACACTGTGTAACATTCACCATTCTGCCCATATTTATACATCTATATTGCTTTAATTCTCCATCAGGTCATAAGCCCTGTAGATGCCTAGACATCTTTATTACCTTCTCTAAAATGTTCTTCATCTCTGTTCTAATATGTTAATATTAACAGCTTCCCAGGAAGTTGAATCCAGTCCTTGTTTACAAAAATTTGGACAAACTCAAAATATTGTTTAATTCTATTTATTTTTTAATATACCTATGTCACGCGTTTCATCTTGTCAGGACATTATCAAACTAGCTTAAATATTTTTTAAAAATCCTAATATACTAACAATAATTACTGTTTGATAATATATGTGCATAATGTTGCCAATAGTTTATGGGGATATTTATTTAACACTTTGTATCCCGGAACCGTGTAAACACGTGATTATATCGTTGGTATACTAGCAAATTCCGTCTAACTTCTTGACTCTGGATTCTGCCTCTTTGGGGTTTCCCTCCGATTGCCTTTAGTACTTTCATCTCTGACGTTCTAAGCAGTTATTTGGTTTTTCTATTTGGTTTTTCTATTTAGTTTTTGTACTTGGTTTTTCGTATTTTTTATTTTCTCTCTATCTATTCTCGCCTCTGTTGTATATACCATGATCGGTCTGACATACGTTTTGTATATCCGAATTATGCTCCCAATAATCATGTGTTCATTGTACTATACGACATTTCTTAGGTATCCAGATGTTTACTAACTGAGATGGATATGTTTTCATCATCACTATGGCAGCATCATCTGCATGGCGTGTGATGTTAATGACCGTATCTCCCTTAGTAGATTCACTTTTTTTTTTATTCTCAAAAGCGTTTTTTAAATATATTTATTGTGCTTGTGTAAGAAAAGGTTTTTGGCGTATATATTGTTGTACAATATTTAGTTACAAAGGTGCTAAACTTGCTTTGTTTCTTTGTTGTTCTCAATATGTATTATTTTCTAAATGTTAATATTATTTATATTCCGAATTAAGATTTTGTAACTCCTGGGAATGTAATTCAACGTATTATACGTATTATACTCGTACTACTGGTTTATAAATAAATAAAATAAATAAAAAAACGTTGACTCGAAAATATGCGGATTTGACTAAATGATGAACGCTCTACGAACTGGAAAAATACACTATCCATATTAAATTTCATATATCTGTAATTTTAAAAATAAATTTAAGGTTAAGTCGTATACCAGGTATTTTATTCAGGCTAAAAGCTTTAAATGACTTAATCTTTACTTAATATAGAATTAAAAAACGGAAAAATTAAAAACATGATCTTAAATGAGCACTCAATATATTACTTTGTTTAAATAAAATATAAAAGAGTAAAATTGAAACAAAACTTAAATGCCTGATTTCTCAAAACAGGGAATTGTAAGTTAAAGCTTTTTGCCAGAATACCCACGATATAACCACGTGTTGAGTCCCGGTCCCATGGTTTACCAGCTGTCTAAAAAGTGCATTTTATTGACATCTAGTGACTTTTATTAGTACTTTTTCGCTGCTGGTAAAATACGTGAAAAGACGGGACCGGGACACAACGCGTGGTTACTATAATCACGTGTTTACACGGCTCCGGAATACAAAGCACAAAAAAGAGAGTGAGACCCTGTATATATGCGAACATTGGAATGTGGCTCTCTATAAATGCCAATGTTGGCAAAACTGTCATACAAAAATTTTTCAAATTGTTTTAAATAAATATAAGAAAATTCAATTGATATAATTAAGTATTTTGATAATTATGACACTTTTAAATTCTATGTGTATTCGGCCAGTGCTCAAAGTGTTTTTTTAATTTTTTTATTTTATTTATAAATCATATAACACAAAGTATTTTACAAGTATAATACGTTGAATTACATTCCCAGGAGTTACAACAACTCAATTCGGGACATAAATAATATTACAATTAGAAAATAACACATATTGAGAACAACAAAGAAACAAAGCAAGTTTATCACCTTTATAACCAAATATAGTACAACAATATATACGCCAAAAACCTTTTCTTACACAAGCAGAATAAATATATTTAAAAAAATGCTTTGAAGAATAAAAAAAAGTAGTGAATCTACTAAAGGAGATAAGGTCATTAACTTCACATGCCATGCACATGCTGCCATAGTGATGATGAGAACATATCCATCTCAGCTAGTAAACATCTGGATGCCTAAGAAATGTCGTATAATACAGGACACGTGATTATTGAAATCATAATTCGGATATACAAAACGTGTGTCAGACCAAATCATGGTGTTTACAACAGAGGTGAGAAAAATACGAAAAACCAAGTAGAAAAACTAAATAGAAAAACTTAATAGAAAAACCAAATAACTGCTCAGAATATCAGAGATGAAAGTACTGAAGAACTGTTAACAAGTATTGAGGATTTTTATTTAGACCAAGAAAAGTAACATTATCAAAAATCAATTGGGATATACTGAGTTTATTTTATTATGTACATTATGGGTATATTTTTGTGAGCCTTGCATTATTTCAAATATTTGTAGGGGTGCATCTTTAAAATTGATAAAATAATTCGATTTTAATTTTTAAATTAATTTAATTCAAAATTCAATAAAACACTAATGTAGAGTTTTAACTATTTTTCAATATAAACCGTTCGTCTCGAGAAGCCAACTCACCAATTACGACAATTTACCGTTTACAATTTACAACTAGTGACGTCACTGGTAGAGTAATTACAAAATAATTAATCACAACGATGATAATACAATATATAATCATATATTTTTTTAATTTTCTCCAAGTTCTTTTAACCAACAAAAAAACATTTTTGTTTTAAATACTCCTCAATTTCTTCTTAAAATATAAATATTTCATACCCAAAACCCGTACGACTTTTGCTCAGAGACATCTCTCATTTATCGCACCGAGAGTGTTTAGTATTTTCGAAGAACGTATTTAGCTCTTAAGGACAAAAATTATTTTCAAGAAAGGAGTTAAGGACTGGATTTTCCTTAGTGGGGGGGATTTGAGTAGGAAACTCCTTGATGATTTTCCGAATGCTTGAGTTTACTGTTTACCATATTGATGTGCTATATATGTATATATTTTTTTGATTTTTTTTTGTTTCTTATCCTATATTTGTGGTGATATACTCATGTGTCTGTATCATATAATTGCTCGTCCCATCTCAACACAGGACTTTTAGTCCCATGGAGTTGGGACTTACTGTCTCAAATAATGTACAATAAACTTATGTTTGTAAATAAATCAATATATTCAATGTGCTAAAATCCCATAATGAAAATCAATTCAAAGTCATTTATTTCTGTTGTCAACTTGCTTTTCACTGTAAATTTATTGGGAATTTGAAATACACACTTTTGAAATAATAGGTATATTTTTGTGAAAAGAGCGAATCGTTTAAATAAATAAGTTAATAAAATAAACCATAGCACATCCAAAAAAAGCTACTACACCCATTTTAATAACACTTTTTTTTTTTTTAATTGGCTTAGACCACTTTTTTCCTGTGAGCCTTCTATGTACGTGGATACGAGCTTTCATTCTACGTCCTGTAACATACCGACATATGTACATATGTCTGTGTGTCCACGTGCATGGTAGTGTGTGTGAACATGGCGGAATGCAGCAAATGTTTTTGCCGGGAAACTTTTCCAATATCCAACCATTCCGGAAAATGTGCATAAAATTCAATTCCCACCCTTTTCTCTTTGACAGAACCTGTGTGTTGTCGGTAGCCTCTCACAAAGACATACAAACGGGTACTTTAAGTACTTAAACTGAGTGTTTTACTTATTTGTCGACTTCGTAATCTAGTTCGCGTGTTTGGGTTTTAAATCAATGTACTTTAATAAATATTTGTTTTATATGCGGCGTTTGCTTTCAAAATAACTCGTAGTATTTTTTTTCTTTTCTTTTAAATTTACATTTAATTACTATTCATTTTATGTTCGAGAATCTTTTTTAACTTACTGTGATGCTACTTGTGAAAACCTGTAATTGGCTGATTTGTTATTTGTTTTGTTATATAAATATGATATAATATAGCTGTTGGTTATCCAAATAAATAAAATAAAAAAATAAATAAAATAAATAAAAGACGAGTGATACTTTAATCCACAAATTTGGATTTCGCGACATCTTCTAGACTGGTATCTTCACTAAGGAGTTCAATGTATTTATACAAAGCAGAGGTACAACAACAACAACAACAAACCATCACGCCGTTTCCCCGTAGGGGTAGGCAGAGAGGATAGAACGCCATAACACTCTATCTTGGCATACAGACCTCGCTTGCTCTACATTCATACATCTTCTTATGCACGCACGCCGATTATTCCTACTTTTGACATGTCCATCTTCAAGTATTTGATGGACTTGATCGTGCCATGTCTTTCTCGGTCTTCCTCGTTTTCTGCATCCATCAACATTTGCATCGTAGATCCTTTTAGTCGTTCTTTCGCTGTCCATTCGCTCTACATGTCCAAACCAACGCAGCACCCCTTTCTTAATTCTGTCAATAATGCATGTCTCAGCCTTACACACTTCACGGATCTCGACATTTGTGCACCTATCATACATCGTTTTACCACACATTCGCCTGAGGGATCGCATTTCGACAGCATTCAACCTACTTTCATCATTATTTTTCCAATTCCATACTTCGCTCCCATACATTAGAGTTGGAACTAGAACTCCGTTGTGAACTGCTAGTTTAGCCTCCTGCGATAAACATTTGTTTGCCAAAGTAGATTTTAGTGCACCGTTCACCCTGTTCCCGGCACTCACCCTCCTTTCAATATCTTTATCGGCCTTTCCGTCCCTAGTAAACATACTTCCCAGGTACACAAATTCTTCTACCTGATTCAGGATATCTCCGTTCACGCTGATCTCACATTTAGTTATAATTTCATCCCTTTCAAAAACCATCACTTTCGATTTATCAACATTCATAAGCAAATCGCTTTTCTTGCATACCTCGTAGACTTTTGTTACTAAGAATTGAAGGTCTTCTTTGCTGCTAGCAAGAAGCACGGCATCATCCGCATACAGAAGACAGTTAACAGTTATACTGAAAGTAAATTAAATAAAGTTATTTTTATCTTAAGGATCATTATCAACATTTTTTCTGGTTAACTAATGAGTTGATATAATGCTATTTTAATGAGTTAAAGTATTTTATTTTTAGCGTCCCATCTTTCGTGAGTGTGATTTTTGTCAGTCATGATTTCTAACCTTACCTCTGTTTTGTATAAATACATTGAACTCCTTAATAAAGATACCAGTCTCGAAGATACCGCGAAAGCGATGTAACTGGTCACTGGACATTTCAAATTTGTGGATTAAAGTATCACTCGACTTTTATTTAAATAATGAATTACAATGAACTTCCATCAAGAATTTTCACTAACAAACTTAAATGTTTTAATAAATATATTGGAGGTAGAGATTTCTTAACTGTACCTTCACGAAATTGCCAAGACATTCAGATAAAAGATAAAAGTATATATTTTTAGCTATCTGTGGCGAGTATATTTTGTTTGATATATATTTTCCAGAATTGAAAGGGAGGCTCTGGAGCATTCAATCATGCGCGTAATGAGATATCGATTAGCGATATCCCCCGCCATTTATCGTAAATATAACATCCACTTTTATGATAACGTTGTTAATTTAAATGGATTTCTCCAATAATTGATGTTTTTCCTTTTACCTCCGGTTTTTCCCTTCGGATTGACGTAACTTTCCTCTCTTATTTTCTCGTTTTTTCATATCTTTTTCATTTTTCTTGTGTAAATATTTTATATCATCTGTTTACAATCTGCAAATTTCTAAATTTTGTACTTCATGCGGTATATCATTATTTATTTCCCAATCATCTATTTATTTACTCTCGTGTTATTTTGAATACTTACATTCTGATACTCATCATGATTAATACTTTTCCGTTCCTAATGGTGCATAAAAAAATTAAATATCCCAACTAGAAACCTCAGACAAAACTTACTCTTTCATACCGATAACCATAGAACTAACTATGGTTTTCATTCCCCTATGGTCAGAATTCTTAGGTCTGCCAACAAACATACCAGTCTTGATTTCTTTGATAACAAGTTGTCTTCTTTCAAACGATCACTGAATCAAATTCAATTATAAACACCTCTCTCCCGCTTCCACTCCCACAAAGTCAATTATAAACCATTGAGTCTTTCTAATTTTGTTATAATAATTTTCTATGTATAAATGTGTCCATAAAAATGCCCATTGGGCGTATATATAAATAAATAAATAAAACACTGAATTGGTACTGTAGTGAATCTGTTTTCGTGTAAAGAATACTTATGTGGAATTTCGACCTGCGGAAAGTACGATACGAAGTTGCGTGTATTAAATAAAATATGTCACTTGTATATTTATGTGGAGTTTTATTTTTATTTATTTGACTGAACAAAGAAAAAATACAATTAACTACATGGCGACAATACTGACTGGACCTAACCGTGATATTGAATTTAATTTACGGTTAAATGTTGAAAGTTGTTATCGACGTCGCCGTCATGGAAAAGCAACTGAAACCAATGCCGACAAAGAAAGCCTGAATTTAGCTTTGTAGCAGCTGGTTTCGTGTTGCGTTGCTGTTTTGGTAGGCCTGGCACTTAGTGTTGCAAGTGTTAAGTATTGCTAGTGCCCATAGTACACTAACTGCAGCGTATCTTAATGATTTTTGTTACAAGAAGATACGATGATCAGTGTTATTTGGGTGCCAATTCAGAAAAACATGTTGATACTTGTTAAATAATAATTTTAATAGTGCCCTCATATGGCTTACCTAGCGAGACAATAACGATCCAAAAAATTATCTTAATTACCAGTAATAAATAACAACAGAGATGAATAACATTTTAGAGAAGAAAGTATGGAAACTTTATCAATTAAAGGGCTTATGGCTGTCTCTAGCTGCTTCAACTCTTGTGTGGCTGTGATGTCACACAAGTCAACATACGATACAAGACTTGATATATCTCTCTTATTTTCTTAAATTTTGAAAGCGTATTTTTGATAATCTTCAAATGGACATTTTCACACCCGATTTGAAAAGTAAATTTCGTATAACGATGCTGGATTTCAAAACAAAAAATATTTAACCTTGCTACCCGAAGACTGAGTCCGCAAATACAGCAAAACATCTGTATTAGAGAAAGCACGAAGAGAAAACACATAACAAGGTAGACAGAGACAGAGTTCTGTGTAAAACAAATTCAGTCGGTTGTTGACTGTGATGGGGGACGGACGCGTGAATTATGAGCGGTGAATTTATGATTTTATTTTTTTTGCAACAGGGCTAAACTGTATATTTATTTTCATAAATTATGGAAAAGGAATTATTAAACTGTATGTCTTTATGTTTTTTTTTAATGTCTGAGCTTTAGAATATTCCGTTTTTTGCTTGTGGTAACACGATTTTACATTACCGCGCGTAAAGGAATTATTTACCCCAATCTCCTAAGAGTTAACTGATCTATTACCAAACTGTAACATGAACCATTGTGCCTTTTTTGTTATTACATATTATATTTATTGTTATAATAGTAAAGTGCTGAAACATTTATTTACGTCCGTTTTCCCTTCTCGAAAATGTTCTTTATCTCTCTTGTAATGTCTATCAACTTAATAAACTTCCTATTGCTTAAAATTTAAAATTATTCTGACTATGTTTTGACCTACTCAAAATATCATCTATTTTTCCGTACAGTTTTCACTGGATTAATATTCTATTTTTCGTTTTTTCCAGGAACTTGGTACACAACTTAAGTTTAGTGGACCTCACGGAACAACGCCGCCTCACCTGGTTTACACCTGAAGATGACGTGAAGATGTGCCTGATGAAGGGAAAGGACGAGGTAAGTTCTCCTGGCCTTCTTTATTTCCAAAAAATATAATTTATTCTTAACCTTCATCGTTCCCCACAGTTTCTTTGATAACAAAATTATGATTTGTTTTTTTAATGTTTTTTTTTAAATAAATAATTTTACTAATTATTTTGAATAAACAAATAAATAAAATGATTTTTCATAGTAAAATTAAAATAGAAAATTAATAGTGATACATTTTATATGCTACAATATATAATTCAATAATTTGGTAAATAGATTAATAAATAATTTTATGTCTTAATTTATTGCAACAGAGAGGGAAGCATTTTTGAGAAGGGAATATGGAATTCTAGGCATTTACAGGGCTTATGACCTTTCATTGGCTGGTGTAACATTCACCATTCTGCCAATATTTAAACATCCACATTTCGTCGACTCTTCCATCTGCTGACTTTTGTGAAGTAAAAGAGCTAAAACCTTTATCATGATGGTAAGATTTATCTGGCTGAACCAATTCACCTACCAGGCTACTTTTTATCACAGAAGCCTATTTAAAATACGAATCAGAAATACTTAATTTTTAACTAAGCATTGAACGGGGAGCAAAGTTTCAGCGCCATCTATTCGTTGAATTTGAAAACTTGAGATAGTAACGGTGTATGTGTCCGATCATACGACGTTTGAAATCTTATGGCAATGGCAACAGTTCGTAAGATAAAGCCACTGTGACAAATAAATATTACCATTTCATTTTTTATCGTCGATAGTGTTATCTCCCTGAAAACACGTATAGACATGTCGGTAGATAAAATTCGTCATACCTCAGTAGATAAAAATAGAAGAAAAGTTAAGTATACAGCGTTTGTAATTGCGACTGGTGTTTTTTTGTATTTTATATAGATTTTTTTGGAATTATTTTTATTTATCTAGTTTCACGATATAAATATTATTAGATGTATCTAATTTCACCTTAATCAATGCATTGTCTGTAAAGTTACAGCCCATAAACTGTTACTCCATATTCTCTTACTTCCGTGTTGTCCATCTTAAGCTATAAAGTATCTTATCTCCTTACTATAATATGTCTTACTTCCTGTGATATAATAAAATTATTACGAAACTGCCGTAATATTTTATTTCGCTTTTATTATCCAGCGCATACTTGTTCCGCCTTTATCCTGAATTTTATCATAAACACATTTTTTAGCTAATAAATAAGATACATAAGATTCTTTTTATAGGTTTCAATACGCTTTTCTTTCATTTGCAATATCATAAGTACCTACTTCAGTAATGGTATGACATGCGTGTCGGAGGTGACACGCTAACTCATTTTGAGTGAAAAGCATTCGGTATACTGATTATATGGTTTTTGACTGCCCAATAGTTGACAGTTATAATATTTATTTTTTATCATAGTATACCAAAACAAAATTCACCAGCAAATGCCGCTTCTGTCTTGCCATGTCTCACTCAATTTACTCCAGTCCATTGAGCTACAATTAATACATTTCTTTTTTTTATATTCAGATACAATAACTATCTCTATCTACTTCGGTATTTTTTTTATTTTTATTTATACCACTAAAATGGCTACATAGTATAGTGACAATTCTACCATATAAAACAAAATTATCTAAGAGGTGTTATATATATATATATATATATACAGGGTGTTCTTTAAACCCTGTCACATCCGAAACCACGATGATCAGTATGGACAAGAAGACATATTAGCATATTAAAAAAAATATTTAGAATGAAGAAAATTTTTAAATATATAATATTTAAAAAAACAAATGGTTGCTGACTTCTGCAGGGGAAAAGCGAGGGGGGCGTGGCCGCGCAGTTGACAGTGTATCAGACTTCCCCCTCCCTCCTCCTCGTTTCTCCCCAGCAGAAGTAAGCAACCAGTTGTTTTATTTGATATTTTATTTTTGTAAATTTTATTCGTTTTAAAAAAATATTTAAAAGTGCCAATATGTCTTCTTGCTCATACTGAGCATCGTGATTTCGGGTGTGACAGGGTTTAAAGAACACCCTGTATATTTTTGAAACGCTTATGGCGGTGTCAGCATATCCCGCCAACAGGGGTGAATGGATCCACCCTGCAGTGGTTTGGAGAAGCGCTTTGTTGGAGCTTATCAAGCGTTCCCAGCGTATTGAAGCGTATTGCAAAACCGGCTCTTCGACATATCAATACGTGTTTTCTGGAAGGTCATTAAAAAAATAAGACAATGTTTATGTCATCTCGCACGTCAAATAATGGGACGAATGCTCTTTAACTGCCTTTAGTTTTCAAATCTTATGCTAGATGGTGCTGTCACTGCTGTCTTTACTGTCAAACTTTTCTCCGCACTTCAGGTTGATTTAAACTTTACTAATTTCTCTTTCGTATTTTAAATATGCATCTGTGATAACAGCAAAAAGTGCTGATAAGAACGTGATTTTTATCACTTCGTGCGTAGATATGTGTACCGTGAGGTACGGGTGCCCTCGAAATTCAAATATATAGGGGCGATAGTTTATCTTCGTAATCTTTCAATCGCTTTACCGTCATAGTAAAGATTTTGCTTTCGTATCGTCCGACTGTAATCGGAATGGAAATTATGTGACAACCCGTGGGGAACTTTTTGTAATACTCTCTTCTGTTTTATTATTAAGTTACTTTATTAATATTTAGCTGTTGTCAAGAAGAAGAAAGATGGATTAATAATTAATCTCAACGTTCTCCGGAGATTCATCGATCCATTAGTCTTATGCTTAGATGTCAAAATATTAATAATAACGAAACGAAAAATTATTTTAATATTTTCTTCAGTACAATATGAGCTTTCTTATAATTTGATTTAATTAAACCTAACGTTTTTATATATTCATGTTTTTAAAATTTATAATCATATTCTAAATTGTTAACTTATTTAAGTTTCAATAATTTAAATAAGTAATTTTTTAAAACTGTAACATTTGTTTTTTGTTTTTATTGACATTGACTTTTTTTAACTGTTCATATATGTCGTTCTTTTTCAGTAACCTTCGTAAAAAAAACGTACTGTTATGTTCAAATGTGATCCGCTATTTAAAAGAATTCCGTTCCTGTTATTGGTCATTTTTTTCTTCTTGAGGTTGGTAGGACTATCATAGATATATAAGCGATGAGCGATCTGGGTGTTTTGTTCGGTTCAAAATTATTGTTTAAAGAGCACATCATTAAAATATCTAACAAAGCTGTAAAATTATTAGGATTTGTACTTAGAACCGGAAAAGATTTTAATAATATAAATACATTAAAATATCTTTACACATCTGTAGTTAGAAGCCAACTAGATTATAATTCTCCAATATGGTCACCTTATCAAATCACTTTCTCAGATTCTATTGAGAGAATTCAGAATAAATTTCTTAGATATATTTTAAGATGGGTTTTTCTACTAATCAATTAAATTATAACAAAATTTTAGACTATCTTAAATTAACTAAATTGTAAGAACGAAGAACATCGACCGATCTTACGACTTTATATAAAATAATAAAACCAATGCTTGATACCCCTGATCTACTGAAATTGATTTCATTCTATGTACCACCTAGATTAAGCAGAACATCTTCAATATTTTATTGTCAAAACTCTCTAGTATAGAATCATTTATTTTCTAATTCAGAATAATATTGTTATGTTTCACATTCAAAAAATCTTGTTCACGGTTAATTTTAAGCTATGAATCACATTTAGAAGTCGTAACGGGTTTCCAGTTTGTTTACAAACATTTAACACAAACGTTATAATGAAGCTTACATAGGCCGTTTTCACACCTACCACGCAAATCCATACTACCCGATATTTTACCGCGCTTATCCTGCAAACGCATACAAAATCTGTTACCTTTTCACACGCGTTGTAAAATGAATACGACCCGGTCTGTCAGACATAAATCTGTTGGGGTGTGCTTAATCGCAAACGATTATTATCAATATTAATAGTTCGAATAACCGAATTAGATTATTCCCGTAATCGACTTTTTATTTATGGATAATGCGTTGTTTTTTCAAAATACTTATGAAGTATGAAGAATGAAAGAAAAAATATTAATTAAAAATATATAAAATAAATATGCCTACTCTTATAATGCTTTATTGTATACACTAACTAAAAAAATACATAAAAACTTATGTATTGTACTCGTAATATTATTATTATTGTAAAAAAATATTTTTCGGTCATTTCTGTTTAGAAAAAGGTGTTTTTTAATTAGGTATTTTTTCTATTTTTTGTTATTATTATTACCTTTTTTTTAATAAAAGAAATATTCCTTCACACAGGTTTTATCAAGGGGACCATTGAGAAAGAATGGTGTATTTCTATAAAATAATTTAATAAATATAATAATAATAACGCGTAAATCAGGGAATTTTCATGTACCTAAGTTTTGCTCAACGAAGTTCGGAAAAAGGTTTCTGGAAAGTATTGACCATTCCGAATTTTAAATAAATATTAAAACACGAAAAATCGAATAGCCAATTCAAAAGTGTCGTAATTAAAAAATATTACTTAAATCTTTTTGATAGTGATAGTTATTAATGTTATTTATAAAGATGGTGTAAAGTACTATGCTTTATGTTTCTTTTTGTTTCCTTACAATTTCGGATGTATTTACTATGTATGATATTATGTGTTGTCACAAAAATGTCTCATTTTTATTTACGGTCCCAAATGAGGTTTTTTTAAATTCCTGGGAGTATAATATCTTAGATATGTATTATATATTTCATAAATAAAATAAAAACAAATGTAAATGTATATATATATTGAAATATTCGATACTTTTGAGGCATTTTTTTCAAAGCTGTAATTATTTCATATATGTAATACTGTCTGTAGCTCTGATTTAATATAAAGAAATACATTATGCTACATTGCCTCTGTCACTTCAAAACTTTACATTTTTATATTCGTGCTTTTCTTGTCTGATAAAGTTATGGGTTTTAATATTTTTTTGTTTTTTTTTTATTTTTGTTTTGTCCTTAAATAGTACAAACACAATACATGAATGTGCTAATATATTAACCTATATATAATTATTAGTCGGCCTCGTGGTGTAATGATAAGCGCATTTGTCTCCCATGCAAGAGGTCTCGGGTTCGATTCCCGACATGGTTGATAAGAAATATTTATTTAAAAAGGTGTTTTCCCACCAGAATATTTCATAGTGCCTGGACTGGTACCTGAAGCGTAAGACTGATCATCTTACCTTCATGTAACAAAAAATGATCAAGATACGCTGCGATTTGTGTACCACTGCAGTAATCTAAGCACCATTAGGTACGGAAAGGGAATGACGACGACGAATAGTTATTAAAATATATAATAATTATTAAGATTTCACTAATTAAAAAAAATCTTTAAGACCAACTCGAATGCAATAACTTTTTAAGAGCTAACTTATCTGCTACACACATGTTTTATCAACTAACATTCAAATGAAATGATTTTTTTTTGTTCTCTTATTTCTAATGGTCTTTCCTTAAACTCTTATTTCTGATGGTCCACCTCGGTGAACCAACGAGTTCTGTGTCTTTGTTTTCTTACTAAATGGCAGACTTACTTCATTTTTATTTCTAGTTTCATATCCGAGTTCACACTGATTAGAAAAAATCTTGTTCCCTATGTTCAAAAGATTTTTTGTTCATTTTGTTTATAAACACAATTGTTTGGTATTTTGCTTTCAATACACAGGAATTTTGTTCTATGGAGTTGAGATATGGTCTCAAAAATTGATAAATTAATTTAACTAAACTAAAATTATTTTTCTGTGTTAAAAACCTAACATGTTTTTTAAAATTGAATTTCATATATTGAAATTGATCAGGCAGAAACCCAAAATTTAGGCAAAAGAGCAAAGATAGATATTTTTTATTTGGCTAGGTTGGCATTGATTTTTTTTACTATTTCGTTAGCTTAATAGAAAAAAAACTGTATTATTTTTAAGTATTCAATATATTGTTAGCTATAGAGTGATTTAGACAAGTAAAAAAATACCGAACGTATTAAATATTTTTGATGAATTTTCATAATGTTCCTTTTATTGTAAGAAACATGACTAAATAAGTATTTTTATACACAACGTATTATTATTTAAATTTTGTTTATATGTTTTAATTCGTATATATCTTAAATCTGCTAGTTTTTATTCACAAATGAAATGATAAATTAGGAACCGTTAAGTCAAACGCACAGAAATGTAAATAAACCACGCTGCTAATTAGCGTATTATTAAATAATATCTGTCGTCTTCATAGAGATCCCATCCCGCCTGACATTAATGTATTTATTTGCTTTACAAACAATGAAAAATAATATACAGAAACATTAAAATAAAAAAATGCACTACTTATTTTTCATCAATTACGTGCAAACACTTTTAATAATATTTTACTTAAACTTAAAATACATATATAAACAAAATGAACAATATAACCCACTTATTTATAATATAAATTAGAAAGGGTATAAATAAATAATATGCACTTATTAGTGCAGTTTTTAGTTTTCATGTAAATTATTTATTATTCGGAAAATATTGCTCTTAAATAAATACCTTTTTTTTTTAAACTGATATAAAATATTCGATTATAATAACAGGTTTAAAAATATTCATAAGAACATCGCAAAGAGTTTTTACGAATGTGTTAGTGAAAAAGTAATGTACCGCCATTATTCGTTTAAATAAGTTTCGATAATAATATCGATTTATCGTTTATAAAAACGAATATTTCTTTATATTAAAGTAAATTTATATATACATCGGTAAAATTTATATTGAAATACATTATCACCAAACCCTTATCAGAACCTAATGGTGCATAGGCCAGTGCATTGTTAATTTGAATGTATATATGATTTAAATCATTATATAGACATAATAAAGTAATAATTGCATACAATAAACATTAACGTATGCGAGTGTATAAGTCCTTGTTTACACCTTCAACTTTAGTAAGCAGGAAATTAACTATCAACAAAATTACCAAAACAATCAAATTATACAAAAAAAAAAAGAATTTTTTTTTGTACAATTTGACTGTCTAGTTTCGGCTACAAAATGTTTCACTCTTTAGGGTTATTTAACAAGTTAACATACATAATACATATATTATATATTCGGCTGTGTAAGCAAATACAGTGGATTACAAAACAGTATTTTTTATTCTCAAATAAAAATTATATATTACGATGATCCACAATATTAGATTTACAAACATCTAAAATAATACAATGACATTATGTTCATCACCATCAAACTCTTATTCGCACCCAATGGTGCAACGGGTACTGGAGGTGCAAGTAATGATGTACCGCGGGAAAATTCCCGAAAGCGTAATTCCCCGGAGCAGGAGTACATTCCTCCACATACCCGAAACCGTTTTAAAGACTGTGGGTCTTCCTATCGGTTTTACTCATTCAAAAAAAACAATATTTTGGTCAATAAATGAGTAGATCTTTTGAAATTTCTAATTTCGTTTATTATTTCAATTCAATTTAACTTTATTACGTTCACTGCCCCTTTCACTGTGAGTTTGAAAGATTATATGGAGGGTCTTAGTCGGATATTGTCATTCATCCTTATGAACATACATGTGTATATTGCAAGCATAAATGGTAGCAAAAACGATATTTACTTGTATCGCAATAAATTCGAGATGCAAGGCGGTAAAATCTCCGCGGTATTTTACGGTAATTTTCGGTAAGAAATGAATATGACGTATTAATTTTTATTTTTCGAAGATGCAACAAATACAAGTAGCTTTGTTTTAGGACACGTTACATGACAGTGAAAACCAGGTTTAGATCCATCGGGTGGTTTTCAAGATTTATTATAAGTATGGGACGTTCAAGGTCATTCGGTGTGTACTTTTTTAATTTTTTGACAAAAAGAGTTATCATATTTTGAAACTTAACAGGATCGGTGGACATAATGCCCTTAGCCCTCCCGTGCCTAAGAGGAGTATCTGGGGTCCCCCAGGTAGCATATTTGTTCAATACCTTTTTTGTTAATCATCATATTGATTTCATTTTATGCATAACTCTACTCCATTATGTTACAAATGTATCGAAGATATTAAAATATTTTTCCGCGGAACTCTTTTAATAATAATTCACATTTGTCTTTTTTTCCCCCCCGCGCAAACAGCATGCATCACAATTCATTTGCTATTTGCTCCACAGTTTAGTGATCTTTGATACTTCGGTCAATTTGCACGTCTCATCTGTTTCCGGAATAACCACAAAAATCCAGTTTACGCGAGTAAGATTTTGCATGCTAAGGGTGTTTAGAAAAAAGTATTATTATGACTAATAATTTCAAATAAACAAAATTTTTATATTTAGCTATCTGGATATTGCGCATTGGATTTTGCATACAAAGGTGTTTTTTGAATAATAAGTGAATTTTTTAAAATTTATAAAACCTTTTTTTACTTCGCCAATCTCAAAATGAGTAGAAAAAATTTGACGGATGATGTTATTGAGCAGCTTCTAAACGATACGGATATTGAAGTGTCTTCCAGTGATGACAGTGATTTAGAGTTAGAATCTTCAGATGATGTTTCTGAAACAGATGACTTTGTAATCGAAGATTACGATGAATCTGATTATTTCGACCAGGATAGTGTTAATTTAGAAGAAAACAGCCAAAATGACGGAGAAAACGTCTTCGCTTCTAAATCGGGTTACCAATGGAGCAATATTCTACCTTCTACTTCAACAACACGTTCCCATAACATAATTAGTCCTACGTCCAAATTAACTTTTTTTATTTTAATTTTGCATATTATATAAATTTTTACACGGCGTTGTTCGATTTTTGAGTTTTTATTTCTTGATTATTTGATTTTCAAGTTTTTTAATTTCGTATTTTAGATTTTTTAAGGTCTCGAGTTTTTTTTTATTGTACTTATTTGAAAAAAAAATCGATTTAGTGATTTTTCAAAGTTTTTTTGCCATGGAGTTACTGTAGAGTAATAGAAATTACTATTTTGTATTATTTTTAGTCGTCGTATTCTGTAAAATTGTATAATATATCTACATATGTAACCGATAAAAGGAATTCGTGCCGTGTTATACTTTATTGTATTTTATTTGGGAAACATACCAACAACTTTAAACACATTAAGATTGAGCTGTGTGATTTTTTTTCTATATTATTTTGTAAAATATTATTAGTTTTTAAAATTAATTCAAATAAATTAACAAACACGCTGTATATGGTTTACGAACTCGCTCATCCCTCTCCCGACCGCCCGCCGTACCGCCCCTTTAGCTAGTGGCGTAATTTCAATCAGTGGTATCCAAAACGTGGCAGCGGGAGGAGCGCGCTGCCATATAAAATATTATCGCAGCAGTATTTTATGAAAAAATGTATGAATTTCGCAGAAAACTGGAAATATTATGATGAACCAGTTTTATAAACAATACCATGACAATTATAAAGACATTTTAAAAATATTTTTTTAAGACGTATTTATAGCATTTTAGCTGGGGTATTCGTAGTACCCCCTCAGGCGCTCGCGGAATTTTTTCACCCTCAGGCTCCCAAAGGTTAGTAAAACCGTGTGTGACCTTGAACGACCACCGCTCATGCCGCAATTTAAAAAAAAAAAAGTTTTTTTGCTCTTAATTACGTCCCTATAGATTTAATATAAAAAATATGAAAGCCTAAGAAAATAAAATTTATTAAAAATGTTCATATATTTTTTTTCTTTGGACCAATTCTTTTCAAGATACACGTTTGAACATCAAATAGAGTTGATCGAAATAGCGAAAAAGCGGTATTTGCACTAACTTTTTACTAATTGTTTGATAGTCAACCTATCAAAAGTCATCATCATCATCATCATTCTATGTCCGCTACCTAGTTGGAGCATATGGTGTTCACAAAGATCCTCCAAAAGCAAAAGAAAGAACAAAAGTCGTACGGGTTTTGGGTATGTCATAATTCATGCTTTGGGAAAACCTCGTACGGACATTTTGCTGAGACCTCTCCTCATTGTTCGACCAAAAGCGTGTAAGTGCTTCTTTTAGGTACAGTTGTCTCATATCCAGCACCTTCATGTATTGGAACAGCTGTTTTGACGGGTATGTTGGAGGGTGCCGGAATATTATTCTCAATAATAATTTAATTATGTAATCGTATGTGTGTATATGAGTACTTACATATATATTTATATTTTTGTTTTTTATTACTTTGTTGAAATTTTTACATATTTTTGAATTTGGATTTTAGGCCAGAGCATTCTTAACAATTTTAAATCGATTGATAAGGTGGTTGATAGCTTTCCTCATAAAGGTTTGAAAAAAACAATTATTTTTTGAAAATCATTGTTCAATAAGTCAACTTATATTCACTACACATTGTCACATATATGCACACCCATACATGAATACACAATATATTTAGTAAATACACACCCTCACACAATATATTTAGTCCCCCTCCCTAACATGTACAATAATACTGATACATTGTAACAAGTAGGTACTTAGCATAAATATTATTATTGTACAGTAAAAGTTATCCTCATAATGTAATTGTACACATTATATATAAATGTATATATTTGTACCGACATATTGAAACCATTGTATAAATTCTATAATGTGTTAATAATGTGGTTTTATAGTACATAAATTTAGAGTTAACTCTAATGGACCGGTGAAGTTTACATATTATATTACATGCTAAGTTTATCAATTAACTATTTGAATTTTTTAAGTACAATATTGTAAGGGAAAAAAAACATAAATGAAAGTAATTAAATAATTAAAATCGAAGTAAAAAAGATATGTTAAAAGTTTCTAGTTAGTATTTACATAAATGGAAATAATATTAACATTAATAAAAAAACTTACTTAAAGTAATTAAAAAGTAAGAGTTAAAATAAAAAAGAATAAAAAAACATGATCAAGTGCACAAACCATTTTTTTTAAAGGTAAAATATATTTACGTACCTACATATTTTAAGGGATTCAAAAAACCGATGAAAAGCAACTTAAAAAAAAAAGACAGTAAGTTTAAGTTAATTTAAAAAACATCTTCAGAATTAATGTTAGGAAGATAGAAAATATCAGTCTAGTGCGTCTAGAGGGGACATGGTATGCAAGTAGATTAATTAGTTCTGGGGAATCAAATTTATTATTTACAGTTTTGTAAAGCAGGATCTGATTGAAGATATCTTTTCTGTGTTTCAATGAATCAAGGTTATGAAATTTTAAAGAAGTTAGGTATATAATTTGGAAAATACAAATGAAATTTGTATGTATATTTATATATATACATGATCCCGTAACTTCGAATCGATATTCGAATATTCGAATCGATACTTTAGGAATGAAATAGTTCCGCAGTCCCCATCCCCTTCTCACACACACAAATACAATTCTACTGACTATGCGATGTCGCATGGATACGCGCTGCACATGTGAAATGGGCCATACTGAAAACTGTGAACCATCTTCCTACATTTATTATATCGATGGCTTAAAGATTAAACATTGTATCTCCAATTTTTGTAACAATGAGTTTAGTACTAAATTGTGCCAAAGATAATAAATATTTTCACATGTAAAAACTCCTTAGCAAACCGTTCCCAAGATATATGCATATTACCATATGTTGTAAGTCCGCCAGGCGATATTTTTATAAGCAAAAAAATGTTACTTCTTTACAATGAGTTTTTCTTTATGCCAAACAAATTTACAAATATTGAATTTACATCAGATACAATGTTTTGGGATATAAAAATATATGAATTGTCATTTTCTATGAAGATTTTTTTTAATGCAGCCTGTTTGTTATACGAAACGCCACATAAGCCTTTGAGTAATTACCCTGCAGTGGAATTTAAATTAAAACGTTATAGTACACACGCAAGGCTGGTAGCGAAACACAGTCGCCATCCTTCTTTGCAAAGGACCTAAACCAAAAAGGATGAGAGATAATTATTCCAGACTTAGTAAATGGCACAATAAAGGACCCACCTAATACTAAAATATAATCTACTAAATCTTAAAATACATACTAGATACACAAACAGTTTTTTTTGTTGCTGTGCCATGGCGTTTCGGACCGCATTACTAATGCCAAAGCTATTGAACTACATGATCGCCTTCGAACCAGTAAGAAGACAGACATAACAATGACGCAAAGAACAAAAAAAAATCAAGGCTTTAGTCTGATAAAAAGTACGGAAATCATTTTAAAACGCCGTTCTTTCAATATTGCGTAATTAATAAAATAAACATTGGTTACATGCGGTTATTTTTTTAAGGTATACTTGATAGAAAGTATACTTAAATGTTTTATATAATTGAATTTTATTACTTTTTGACCGGTAGATTACCCCTTTTAAAATTTAGACTAAATTTAGGAACATCAGTACTCATAAAAACGAAGTATTGAAGTAAAATTTGTTAATATTGAGCATGAAAATTATGAAATTTTTCTTTTTAAAAAGAAATTCACGGTTTTTATAACCACACAAATTTTGTGGTACTTTTCATTAAATTCTGGGTTAAATTATGCCTTAAATAATCGTTAAAAATAAATATATTAAATACTTTCATCCGATTGAACGGTGCGAAAAAATACGTTAGTTTGAAATAAAATATTTGACGTAAATTGAGACGGTAAAGATTGTACACAAAATTGCGTTGGAAAACATACAAGGCGATGACATAATAGTAACCGAAAATACTGACTAACACAAATAATAATATCAGATAACAACAAAAGTACCATGAAAAAATGTGAGGGCAGAATGAAAGACAGTCCGCCACTACCGTCTACTACTACTACCATCACGCCATTTCCAAGTAAGGGTAAGCAGAGAGAATGGACCGCCACACGCGTCTATCTTGGCATATATCTCTAGCTTCTTCCACATTTATACATCTTGTCGTACATGCACTTCGGTTCTGCCTGCTTTTGACACGCCACGTCTTCCTTGGTCGTCCTCGTCTCACGTTACCGTTCGTTTTCGCCACATATACTTGTTTTACTAGTCTTTTTGTCTATGTAATGAGAGGAGAAAATTACTAGCTCCTGCAATCAATGATAGAGAGAAGAATAGAAGGCGGAAGGGGGCAGGGTAGTCGAAGGTTTCCTGGCTCTGAAATTTGTAACACAGTGGTACGGAAAGAGTACCAGGTCACTGTTTAGAGCTGCAGTCAACTAGGCGGAGATAGCTATGATGATCGCTTACCTCCGCAGAGGAGACGACACTTAAAGAAGAAGAAAACCACACTAACCAGACGAGACATAACATAGCTTGACACGCATGGAATGGAGTTTTCATAGCAAATTAAAATGCTTTAAAGTATTTTCAGTAAAGAAAAATCGTTAAAATGTGCATTTCAAAGAGCCGTTTCAAAATAACGTCCCATCGGCATTCGATCCAACAGCTTATTGTCACCATAGATTTTTCGAACGTTTCGTTGTATCGTAATGGCGGGAAAATCCTTTTTCTCCGGCAACATTGCCGAATAATGGATGGTCTCATTAGACAAGTAATGCGCGCTCAAAAACCTACTGCCGTCACCCTGTCTCTCTCTGCCCTGAAAACTTTATATCCAGTCTGACAGGGATGGGAGATTAAAGGAACGTGTTAAGCAAACCCGAGGGAAATGCGATGCAGCAAACTCAACTGGGCGAACCGTTAATGCAACGTTGCCTATGCGCCTACATCATTTTTTTATCTACAATAATGTGAAATACGGGGCTTAATCGCATACTTAATTATTGCACATGATACATAAATTTTAGCGCTGAACTTTTAAACTGTATGTATTTCTTTACGTAACATGTGTTATTATTTTATTTGTTTATCTAAATGTTTATTTTTATATCTCATACAATTTTTTCTCTCTTTTATAGCTTCCTTTATATTTATCTATTCCAACTATATGTCTCAACACTGTTGTATTTTTTATTTCTTAACACAGTGTTTTTTTAATTTTATGTTGTTTATTTACTCGTGTTTTATATAACTTATTAGCCCGAAAAATTATAGGCGTAAAGCCTTGACCGTGATTTTTTTTTTCTATTGTTGATAATAGAGGTTTATGCTATCATTATCTAACATTATAATAATATTTTTAAAAGCCAGAAAAACTAAATTGGCCATAAGTAAGTAATAAATGTAGTGTTTGTAGTATTTAGTGAACATGATAAAAATAAAACAGGAATCAATTCATTAGTTACGTAAACCTTGACGAAGAAGCTTGTTTGCTTTGAAACCGGTCGGTGGAAAATAAAAATTAGTGGTTAAAAACAAAGTTGTTTTATTTTTTTTATATTTTTTTTTTAAATTTAATTTTACAATACGCTCAAGGGGCATATACAAAAAATATACAGGTAAGTACAAACATAGTGCGTAAAAATTTAAAAGATAAACTAATATCAAGTTTATAATTTGCCCATCTTCAATAATAGTTATTTTGTTATAGAAAAGGCAAATGAGACAATATCTTTTAACGTTCACTTTATATATTTAATTATTTTACAGAAACATACAGTCAACAATGATTCAATTACATAATAAAATTATGGTACATTTTCAAATGTGTCGTGCGTAACATGTATGTAAAAAGGTATGTCTGTGTGTATTTGTATGAGAGTAAGTGTACATGTGCGTTTGTGTGTATTCGTGTGAGAATAAATATGTAGTAAGTATGTTGAACTAAATATGTAGAACTGTTGGTTTTCTAAATAAAATAAACTGTACAATTAAGGCTAACCCATATTGTCTACGCATTTAGGGCTTACGAAATGTTATTGAGATATTTGAAATTATTTAAATATTACTTTCCTATTTTAGATGCCATTTAGATCAATTAACTATTAAGAGGCTGTGCTACAAAATTCCTTTACACGCGGTGATGCAACATCGTGTTACCTCAAGCAATAGACAGAATATTCTGAAGTTCAAACATTTGACAAAAAAACATGGAAACCTACTGTTATTCCATAATTGATAAAAATTATAATATATTTTTGGCCTTTTATAGCAAAATAAATTTAAAATCATAAATACGACGGTCATAGAACTAACGTGCACTCTCGTCTACTACCAATAGCCAATTAATTTAACGAATTTCTTATTTTGCATTTGGTATCTTTCACACAAATACCAGCCATAGAACAGCGTCTCTGTCCTTTTTGTTCTAAGTTCTATTCTTGTGCTCTTTTTTATGCAGTAAAACAGATTTATTGTGGTATTGGCATCACTTTTATTCGTATAATTATTAACAACGTTTTGATTTTGTCCAAATTTTTATAGACAAGGACTTGATTGAACCCCGTAGGGAGCTGTTAATATTAACATATTACAACAGAGATAAAGAACTTTTAAGAGAGGGGAAAATTGAAGTCGAGGCATCCACCACTCTCATACAAATAAAAATTGAAAAATATTTTTAAAGGTTGCTTAGCATGTAGGTGAAATAATTCAATCATATGAATCTCACCCGCAACAATAATGGTTTCAGCTCTTTAACTTCACAAACGTTAAAAGATGGAAGATTTGAAGGAATATAGATGTTTGAATATGGGCAGAATGGTAAATGTTACACAGTGTGTAAAGTGGCCACTTAAACCAGCCCATGACAGGTCATAAGCGCTGTGGATGCCTAGACTTCTTTATTCCTTTCTCTTAAAGGTTCTTGATCTCTGGTGCAATACGTTTAATTATTCTTAGCATAGTACAGAAAAATATATTTTGCATTAAAATCCAGCATATTTTTCCAAATTTTACTTTCCAAATGCGATGAAAATACAGCGTCATCTTTTAAATAAATAAGAGCAATATATCTACATATTAAGTCCTGTATCCTATGTAGACTCGTGTTCCATCATAGACACACAAGAGGTAATATAAAACGTTGATTTATATTTTTTCAGTCATAGTTAAGCAAAACTTTCTGTTTTTATTGAATTTATCAGAAGTGATTAATTGCTCTTTATCAAACATCCATAATCTCACCTTTTTATAGCAGTTTCGAGTTGAAAATGTGTCGGATTTACATAACACTATGCAGTGTGTAATTAGTTTTAAGGGCGATAACAAGTTATTAGCGGAAGATAACAGGGTCGGTGTTCTGGCAAGGTTTAATGGGAGACCAGCGAAGTAGGGGGGTGGCACAGGAGAGAGGGTAGAACGAGAAGAGGATTGAAGATGGGAAGAACAAAAAGCAATTAGTGTGAAGGAAAGATTGCGGGAATAGATACGAAAGGAGGCATTCTTGTTAAGGACTGAATAATTCTACTCCTGCAACAAACAGTACGCATTATTTTTCAAGGAATACAAACACCCCTCGCCAAAAGTTTCAACACTACCGTCATCCTTCTTCCTGAAAACTTCGTATTTTTCATCGAGGTGGATCCGTGCTCCCGCTTTCGCTGGATCTGGATCGAGATAATGTGGTTTAATTTTATTTGCTGTAAAAGTTGGGCTAAAAACACACAAACCTGCCCGCTATAAAACTTTCCCTCGCTTGCATTAGACTTATGCATAATGTTAAGAAACTTTCTTAATATCCATTTTCTGCGAATCAATAATTATTATTATCTACCTGGCTGAAAAACTTTTGCACAATATCGTTAAACAAGGCAGGGAAATGTTTACCCTGTTATGAAAACATACCATCTTTACGGCGTTCAAACAATTCTTTTATAATATTATTTTTACTGTACGGACAATGCTCGAATGTACGAGTATATCATTAGGGGTTTTCCGGAGCAGGATTCTTCGACTACTTTGACATGAGTCTCTTGCTTGTATTTTTTTTCTTTTTTATAATATGTACGTATTGAATATATTTTTGTAATGTATATGTTATATTTAAAATAAATAAATTGTATTGAAAAAAAAATTGAATTGAAAAAAATTGAAATGAATTGAAATCATTCATGGAATTCAATAAATGAATATATGAGAAAATGGTTAGTAAAACGGGACAATTGGTCCGAACTTTATTTAACGGGACAGCCGAAATAATAACACACGAACACCGAATAGTGCGTTCAAATGAACCAAGTAAACACTATCTTTGCGAGTAAGCACGCACATTTGAATGATTGTTTCGGATTCATTTTCTTTCCCAATGTACCTACTCCTCCCTGACGGCGAGTCAAGAAAGCAACGCGCGAACACAACAAAAAAACCGTACCGCGAACAACAACGAAAACCGTACCGCGAGCGTGACAGTGATTTCGAATCACCAACATACAAAAACGTGCAAAGTGACCAGTGCAAACGATAACGGTGTCTTTCTGGACCAGTGCAAAAGGGAGGAAACCGTAAGTCCTTACTCCTTTCATTAATTCCAGGATTGACACTCAAAACCATAACGTCAATTAGTTTACCTTAAATCAAACGTTCCCTGTTTTCTTCGAACACGCGTATCGCGAGAGGGCAGGCCTTGTTTACAGTCCCGAGGTCGAAGGTATCGAGCATCCAACAATGATTAATATGAAAAATATTTGCTACGCACACAAAAACAGGTTATTAAAGATTTGAATAAACTGTACTTCCACGCAATTTTTTGCATTTTTTTATTTCATATTTTTTATTTAATGGCAGGAAAACTATTTCCACGCGGATGCGGGGCGAGAAATAGCAGGGGGCGGAGCCCTAGAGCTTCTACGACTTTATTTAGCGGGGTGGACCGTATTTTATATATTATTTTTTGAAATATTCAAATAATCATTTTCCCATCGGATATGGAAAGTAAAATTTGGAAAAATATGCTGGATTTAAATGCAAAAAATATTTTTCCGTACTATGCTAAGAATAATTGTCATTGGCTGGTTTAAGTGGTCACTTTACACACTGTGTAACATTTACCATTCTGCCTATATTTGAACATCTATATTCCTTCCATTCTTTCATCTGTTGATATTTGTGAAGTTAAAGAGCTCCCCAGGGAGTTGAATCCAGTCCTTCTCTACAAAAATTTGGACAAACTCAAAATATTGTTGATATTCAAGCTTTCAGGGCCCCGATTACAGTGTATAGTTGACAGAGTTATCTTCGAATTTCTATAAAGAGAAACCGAGATTTATGTACGAAAATGAGTATATTTGCATGAACATTTAAAGTATCTTCTTCGGTAACCTATAACTTAACATGTTCAGAAGAAAAAAAATATGCATATTCTGCTTTTCATACAGAAAACTTATTTTACTTTGTAGATAAAATTGAAGATAAAAATTAACTTCCCATTGTAATCGAAGCCCAGGTGTATTTTTACTTTTTACTCACATTCTAAATTGTAATTGAATAAAAATGATTGCTTTAAACTTTGTGACTGACGTCATTGCGCAATATGCACACCAAAAAATGTGGCCTCCGTGGTGTAGTGGTCAAGACGCTTGACTCACACACGGAAGGTTCCGGGTTCGATTCCCGGTGAGAACACAAAAAAATAAATGTGATTTTTCTCAAGCCTGGGTGTTATGTAATTCACAACTGGTATTGGCCCCCCTGGCCTGTTGTTGTGCAAAAAAAATATATGAATAAATGCATTTAATGTTTATTAGATAAACTAATACATTAAATAATTTAATTTTAATTAAGTAAAGATTCGTTAATTGAGATATTTACTATGGATATGTCTTCTTCAAGAATTGATTGTTTGAAATCGTTTTTCGCAGAATTCTGTAGCATCGCGATAAAGTTGCTGATTTGATTAAAAAACTTTTCTCAATTATTCCGGTGAGATGTTGACGCCATCTACGATCCGTCGCTAATTTAGACGCTTATCGTTTTATCATTCAGATACCTTTTTTGCTCATTTTTTCATCCCCTGTTATGGATTCCGGCACCAAGAAGGTATCCCCGTCAAACGTGATGAATGTTCCTTTTCAATCTTGAAAACATTTTTACATTTTTATCACTTCAGATAATTTTGTTATAACGCTTCATATATTCCTTTGTACAGTGCATATTCGGTATATATAAGCAAAGGGGTGTTTTAGCATTAATAGAGAAGATATACTACATTATCTCTTTTTTATTTCATTTAAATTATTTATTAACAATTCTTGATGGAATTCCACTGTAATGATGTAATAACTTATAATTACATATAAGTTATTAATTTAAAAAATACCAGTCTGAAGATGCCCATTAGAGGGTGAAAACGCTAATTGCTCAAAATAAATAAGTGGAAGTGTACCAAGTATTTTTTAAATTAATAACTCATATGTAAATATAAGTTATGACATCATTACATTATCTCTGTTTAAATCACGTCTGAAGAAACATCTCCTTTCTCCCACTTAATCTTACCTCCTTTCCTCCTTTCCTCTTTCCTCTTTTTTTCCCTTTTCCTATTGAGTAATAGTTTTGATTTAAGGTAATTTATTAGGTTTATTTCTATTTCAATATATCTTTAGCTTTTTTTTTTTTTTCTATTGAATATGTTCTGTAACTTGAATAATAAAAATAAAACTTTTCTTTTAGTGGTTGGTTGGAAGAAATTGCCATTTGGCAATAAGCCCGCCAATGTGCAAATAACATTATGTATAAAAAGTTAAATAAATAAATAAAAATAAATACCGAATATGAAACAGCTTAGGGAAAAAAAAATGTTAACTACTACTACCATCACACGATTTCTCCATAGGAGTAGGCAGAGAGAATGGACCGCCACACACGTCTATCCTGGCATACATTCCTAGCTTCTTCCACATTCATACATCTTGTCATATATGACCTTTGGTTCTGTCTGCTTTTGACATGGCCAGACTTAAGATTTTGGTTTATCTGATCATGCCACGTCTTCAGAAAAAACTCAGACTATTATTTACAAAACTCTCCTCAGACAGGTTATTGCATATAATGCACACGGTGCCGAATTCTGGGTTATTACTTAAAGTGATGAAAACATGGTATTAGTATTTGAAAGAAAAATATTTAAAAGATATTTGGTGCTGTCAACCAAAACGGAGTGTGGAGGAGACGGTTTAATCATGAATTAGAGCCACTGTATGGCGAACCCAACATTGCACAATTCATCAAAATAAGAAGATTACAATGGTTGGGCATGTGCACAGAATGAATGATAACCGCACCCCAAAAAATATTATTTATACCACTCCGGAAGGCAGACGAAGCAGAGGCGGACCAAAATTAAGATGGCTGGATAATGTGGAAAGTGACATTAGAGCGATTGGCCTGACGAACTGGAGAAGAGCCGCAGGGTGCAGGGAGGAATGGAGACAGATTTTGGAGGATGCCAGGGCCTACAACGGGCTGTAGCGCCACTGATGATGATGATGTATGACTGTATGTTTTCTGAATAAAATAAAATATTAAAATGGCATATCTTGGACTACCGATGTTTTTTGCATTAAAACAAAGTGCACTTCAGGTTTTTATTTCAACTTAAAAAATCATTTTTATATCGAAAGTGAGCTTCGGTTTTTTATTCACGTATAAAATAGCTTATTGACATAATTTCTGCGTTTTTAACTTCAAAACAGAACAAAGTGGACTCCATTGTTGTATCCTCTAAGGTACAGCTATGCATTGTTTTAAGAGGTGTTATGTCCTGCTTGTTCGAAAACCTTTTACAAAAAAAGTCTCACCTGTTGTTATTTTCCACTTTGTCCTTTGCAGTCACTAATTGAAATAATGAAAATTGCGCACTCTTTGTTGTTTCAAAATTACATATTCCGACAAAGTATTCCTATAAACTACTCAAACAAACGATGCTTTGTAATCAAACACAAAAGATAAAAATTCTGAAATAAAATGTCACGCTTTTACTGCATGCGAAGCTCTATATGTAGTATGTACTGTTTTATGACAATTTTAATTCAAATAGTGCCAAAGCAGATAATAAACGGGTATATTTCTATTTAAATTTATTTCAACAGAGAGGGAAAACATTTTTGAGAAAGGAACATAGAAGTCTAGGCATTTACAGGGCTTATGACCTGTCATTGGCTGGTTTAAGTAGCCATTTTACCACGCTGTGTAACATTCACCATTCTGCCTATGTTTGAACATCCACATTTCCTCAACTCTTCCATTTGTTGACTTTTGATAAGTGAAAGAGCTGAAACCTTTATCACGTGGGTGAGATTCATCCGGCTGAACCAAATCACCTACTAGGCAACGCTTGAAAACAATGTTACCATCTTTTACTTCTTCTTTTACCAGGTAGTTAATTCAACAATGTTTGAGTATATTTCTATTTAAATTGGTTGCAAAAGAGAGGGAAAACATATTTGAGTTGGTAATATAGGAGTCTACGCACTTACAGGGCTTATGACCTGTCATTGGCTGGTTTATTTTTTTATTTATTTTTATTTCACATAAAACATTTTTTTTCTTTTCTATATGAACACCTCACTGGGCATAACCCGTGTCGAGGCATTCATTTACATTATTTTTATATAAGTATTAGAACATAATAAATAAATATAACACTGTACTGATATAAACATAAAACATAAAACATAAAACATAAAACATAAAACATAAAACATAAAACATAAAACACAAAACATAAAACATAAAAAGCAACATGCAACAATAATTCCGACTTCGAATAGACTACTGTTTTGGTGAAGTGACCATCTCAAGGCAGTTTTCAGGACCCAAATCCAGAAGCCATTTTAAAAAATGTTGTTAAAACAAATAATTTAAATTTCTGTTTATTTGTATTAAATTTTAAATCAAGAGGTAGAGTTTTGTAAATTTTGGGAGCACGGTACATGTGATTCCTCTGACCAAACGATGTTGTCATTTAAGGTGGCACAAATAGTTGCCTCTTTTTTTATCTTGGTTTATAGAATGTATTATATTTACTCCCTCCGTTTAAGTAGCCACTTTACACACTGTGTAATATTCACCATTCTGCCTATGTTTGAACATCCACATTTCCTCAACTCTTCCATCTGTTGACTTTTGTGAAGTAAAAGAGCCTTGATCGTGCGGGTGAGATACATCCGGCTGAACCAATTCACCTACTAGGCAACGCCTGAAAACAACGCCAAAAATCCAGCGAGTCTGCAAGCATTTGGACATACTCTAAACATTGTTGGGAATATTTATATTTCAGTGTTGTAGAACACCGTTAATAATGAGGAAGATTGGTGGTTTTTAAATGTTTAAATTTTTAATACGAGTAGACTATCAAACTCAACCGAATTTTCAAAATTTTTGTAATTTTTGTATTTTCGAAATAGCTCCGCGTGTGACGTCGCAAGTTCTCTATGAGGAACCTCAGCCCTACGAAAATCGGATACAATTTTTTTTTCTTGCGCGCGGTGAAAATTAGAGCATTTAATTGTACGGCAAAGTTTCTTGAAAATGTACGAAAAAAATAATAAAAAACATTTTAACAAAAACACACTACTTTGAACTACGCCACTGGTTCAAATGAACCAACCAATGATATGAGACCGGTGAAGGATATCCAGTTTGCTTATCCTAAACAAACTAGTCGGAAGAACTGACAGATATTATTCTCTGACGACACACGAGGAGTTATTTCAGAAATCAAAACTTAAAAAAATCATAGCGCTGATAATACGATATTTAAAAAAAATAAAAAATAAATCTCAGTTTAATAGTCTATTAACAAATAAAAAAACACCGAACTTCCTCATTCTGCTGATTTATGAGTTGGCTTCCCGTAAACAGAAAATCTATCACAACACTATCGTTGGTTGATTCGGAAGAACTAGTGACTTCGATCAAAATAGTCCGTTTTTATTGTTTTTCACATTAATTTTCAAGAAAATTCGCCGTACAATTCAATGCTCTGATTTTTACCGCGCGTAAGAAAAAAAATTGTATCCAATTTCCCATACCACTGAACTTCCTGATAATATTTTAAGTTGCGTGCATATTTTAGTTACTCACTAAGTCTAGAACTTCGCTGGGATGCAAATTTGTTTAATTAGAGTAATCACACCCGCACCAATAATGGTTTCATTTATTTAACCTAATGAAAATCAACAGATGGATGAATTGAAGAAATACAAATGTTTAAACATACGAAGAATTATGAATGTTACATTGCGTGTAAAGTGGCCACATTAATCAGCCAATAACAGGTTGTAAGTTCTATAAATGCCTAGACACCCATATGCCTTCCCATATTATATGTTCTATATCTCTGATGTAATATGTTTATAAGATTAAATAACTTTTTTTTCCATTTTGACTAAAACACTTTTTTTTTCAATCTTTAAACTTTTTTTAACTAAACTTTTTGTGATGCAATAGGGAAATACCACTTTTTTACATTTTTAAAGTAATCGAGGTCTTTTAAATACTGTCCAGTAAAAAAAAATTTTCTGCTAATTATTAGTAGCATAAAAAATACTTTTAAATTTGTAATTTTGAATTCCCGCAAAATGGTGATTCCATTGACCACGCCCCTAATACGTCACGATTCATGTTTATTTGTTCCTGCCATTAAAATTTGTGTAGAACGATTCCATGAATCTTGACGTCACAACAACCAAGCCCAAACACGTCACGTTTTTTACTAACATATTTTTATTGAATTTCTTTTTGACATTTATGTATGAAAGCATTTCTCTGCAATAACCACATTGATTTTGAAAATACAATTAATTATTCTAATCCATTTCATATACGTTTATTGATAATCGTAGTTTGTGATATTTCCCTATTGACGCTAATTAAAAATGGCTTCAGAATTGTAACACCAGAAAAAAATATTCGATTACGAGAACCCAAATATTTATTTGAAATAAATCTGAGTAGGTATTAAATATAATCATCATCATCAAAATCTTATCTGCACCCCATTGGGCGCACCATTGTGCATAGGGCACCTCATTGCTTAAGTAATTGCAGCATATCTCGATCATCTGTTACAAAAAACACCACTTTCTTACTTTAGAAGATCGCCGTCTACTGTTGGACATGGGGGTGCTTCATGACATACTTAGTGGACGCCTTGATAGTCCGGCTCTTTTGTCGGAGTTATCATTAAATGTCCCCGGCTACCGCACCCGTCACACGTCGAGCTCTCTATTTCATCTGCCAGCAGTTCGTACGAACTATGCCCAGAACTCTCCACTTATACGTTTTGTTAGTGAATATAATTTGAACTTTCCCCTTATTGATCCATTTGATTGTAAAAAATAACATTTAAAATGCGCGTCTTAAAACATACTTTTTTGTCTTATACTTAGTTTCAATAATAAAGTCTTATTTTATCTTATTTTATTTTATTATATTTTATCTCTAATTCTTAATATTTTAAATATATTTATATTTTCGACACTTGACACTTGTGCAATATTTACACACATGTCCACCCTCATTCCAATATAACACCCACCCTCTCAAACACTTACACTCACACAAACACACTAGTATGTATTGTACGTGTATTTAATGTATTTCTGTGGATATCTGTCATTGGTTTTATTCTCTGTATATTTTATTTGTTGTATTTGTGTTACATATTTTATTGTTGATATCCCTAGTAAATAATTTTCAAAAAATTAAAAAAAGGCAAGGTAATCATTCTTATGCTTCATGTGTCAGTCTAGGAACAATAAAATATTGTAGCTATCGAGTCAAAAACACCCGTCCAAAGTTCTGGTTTTATTGTACACTCACAACTGTGTTCTTCATTCGCCTGGATACAGACATATTGTTACATTTTATCCTGTCACCGTCAAGAAAATCTGAGTGGGGTTTCCTTTTAAATTAAGTCGTCACATGGAAAGTTGAATCAGTTAGGCGTAAAAGTATTCAATAATGATATAATTAATTATAGAATTCTTATTAATGCTCTCATAACGATCACTTAGAGCTTTTAAACCGAAACCCCTGTCGAATTTACCGAACTTTTGCCCTCTGCTTCGAGAAGGTTAGTTTTTTCTCGGGAAACTTTTTATATTATATAATACTAAACATTCAAGTTTGTTATTGAAAATTCTAGATGAAAGTATTTTATTATAGAAATAAAATACTAGACTTACTTAAATCTACATTGGAAAAATAAGTTACCGCTAAATAATTAAATTCAATGGGGAATTTTAATGGTTTGTTTTGTATATTTTTATTTGATCAACCTTTGCTCCTGGCGGTAAAAAATTGTCCAGGTGTAAAATAGCTCATATATGTCTTATACGAGAATGCATTTGATGTAATTAATCACAATCGGTACATATTTAGTCACTTTTTAGTCATCATTCCATGTCCGCTCCGTAGCATATAAACTACTCGTATATCTCTTCACCACTCAAACAATGTGGGATGAAGACGGATTGGCATGGTTTAGATTGAAGTCTTATATGTTTATTGTGTTTATGAGTATATTGTATTTTACCATTATTTTATTGTCTCTGCTACATAGTTTTGTGTTATTTTTGTTCAGTTCCTTGTATATATGCTTCTTCATGTAATTGTACATGTAATACATACATGGTATGAAAGAGATAGAATGTATGGGTATTGGAGCAAAAATTGATAATTTTTCAGTAAGCTGCTTGTTGTATGCTGATGATGCAGTTTTGTTAGCAAGCAGCAAGGCTGATTTGCAGCAAATAGTCTCTAGGATGTATGATGTATGCCTGGGGAGCGAATTGGCAAAGAACGAAAGTAAGTCAAAAGTGATGGTATTTGAAAGGGATAGTGAGGTTACTGACTGCATAATAAATGTAAACAACGAATGTCTCGAGCAAGTAGAAGAATTCGTGTATCTGGGAAACATGTTTTCAAGAGATGGAAGAGTAGAAAAAGATGTTGAAAGAAGAGTGAATGCGGGCAACAAAATGAACGGAGCACAGTAATTTCTAATAAAAATATGTCAATCGAAGCTAAACTGGCAGTGCACAACGGAGCTTTAGTCCCAACACTTATGTATGGAAGTGAAACATGGAACTGGCAGAGGACGTATGAAAGCTGAGTGAACGCGGTTGAAATGCGATCTCTTAGACGAATGTGTGGGAAATCAATGTATGACAGGGTTACGAATGATGAAATCAGGCGAGAGCGTAAATCTGAGTCAAGTATAATTGATAAGATTAAGAAAGGGTCTCTGAGATGGTTTGGTCACGTAGAACGAATGGACGACGAAAGAATGGTAAAACAAGTATATATGGCGAAAATGGTCATGTCAAAAGCAGACAGAACCGAAGGGCATGTATGACAAGATGTATGAATGTGGAAGAGGCTAGGATTGTATGCCAGGATAGACGTGTGTGGCGGTCCATTCTCTCTGCCTACCTCTACGGGGAAATGGTGTGATGGTAGTAGTAGTAGTAGTAGTCATGTAATTGTTGTAATTGGCTTACGCCAAATGTAAAATAAATAAATATGGTGTCCACAAACAGCCTCCATGCATCTCTCTGATCTGCTGCCAGCAACACTGCCTACTTTGTATAGGTAAAAGTTTGGTAATATTTAAAATATCGCAAAGTCAATGTTTCAAATAAGTCCCAATAAGCCTTGTTAGGTGGTCCCTTTCAAAAGATAAATGAAATGAGTGGAGGAAAATTTATGAAGAAAAAACTACCAATAAGTGGATCAAGCAACTTTTAAGAAGCACAGACGAGGCCAAAACATTTTGGAAACATGAAACGCCTACATATGAACTAACTCAGGCTCTCTCGGGGCATGGATGCATGAGGCAATATCTGCATCGCTTTGAGCTGCGAGACGATAGTTGCTGTCCATGTGATGGCATCACTGAGCAGACTGTAGAACATCTTCTTATATACTGTCCAATGTTTGATAGGCCGAGATGGGAGCTTGAATGCAAAGTAAACACTCGGATTGCTGCAACTAATAACCTAGCTGAGCTTCTGAACTATAATGATTCACGGAGAGAGACTGTTCGATTCATTACAGGGACGATCAAGCAGGCTAAGTTATTTAATTGTGGTATCTAGCTCCTTTTGTTTTTTTTTGTGTCCAACTTTTACGGCTTTTTCATTTTTTATTATTTGTTAATGTAATATTTCTAGAGTTATTTTGTTTATTCTGATTCTGCTTTTTTTATTATTATTATCTACGGTGTCTATTGAATATAACCTAATATTATTTATATATATTCGATAAAACCTTGCATATAATTATCCATATCTCTCGGAGCGTTTTTCAGTCAATTGTCAGTCAACACGACAAGTTCATTTTTTTTATTATTCATTGCCGAAAAAAAATTATATTCAAAACTTGTTTATTTATCATAGCTGCTCCAAATTTAATTTACTCTGTCCCCATGTAGATATTTTTAATCCAAAATTTTGTGACTTCAAAAAAAAACTTTTTGAAACACTGTAAAATGAAACATTTGTCAGTTTGTAATAAGTTTATGTTCCTTTAATTATATTTATTTTATTATAATATCAGAGTTTTTAAGTCGTCAACTATATTATGAAAATCCCTCTCCTCCACTCTATTTCCTCATCCCTTAACCTTCTTACGAGCTCTTTTTTTTCTCATGTCTTATATAATATATTATTTTTCTTTTTACTGTGTAACATGTTCTTTCATTATATTTGTGAAAAACTTTAACTGGATGTATGTACTATTTTTTATATTTTGTATTCTTATATAACAACTGTTGTTTTTCCTTAGTAAATAAAATTAAAAATAAAATAAAATAACAAAAACAAGGTACAAATAATTTGCAACTAAGAAAAAAATGTTTCAAAAACTAATTTATTTATTTTTTGTTTTACAGGAGGACTGCCAGAACTACGTTCGCCTTTTAGCGATACCACATGCCGGTCAGCTTATGGCCTGTGGGACTAACGCTTTCCGGCCTGTTTGTCGTTTCTACACTGTAGAAAGTGACAATTATATGCTAGAATCTGAAAGACCCGGTACGGCCCTCTGTCCCTATGATCCGAGACAGAACTCCACGTCAGTCTTCACAGGTAAAACGAAATACAATTTTTTTATTCATACATCCACATAAGAGACATTAATGAAAGCACAAAAAGCCTTACTGAGAGTAGCCAACAAAAAGCCCTACCAATACTCTACAGACAGACTTTTTACAGAATTTTCAGTACTAGACATGAGGCAAATATACACAAAGACAATTTAAGGACACTTTTATCAAAAGCCTGACAGACATAATGACGGACAACAAATTTACGACACGATTCAAAGACAAAAAACAATACTTCTGCTCCCAAATAAAAAAAAAACAAATTACTGACAAAGACACTATAATTTTCTGGCCTAAGCCATACAACTTTTTGGGTATGGATATATTGGTAAACAAAATAAAAAACATTTTTTTTCAAAACTCTACTCCATAAATGGATTACTAAAAGGACTAGACGGAAAGCTGAGGAATATGTTTCAAAATATAATTTTAATTTCTTGAAAGTCCTTTCTCATTTTATTTATGTAGGTATCTTTTAAAATCTTTTTCCATTTCTTTAAATTTTTTAATATTTCTTTTGAATTTTTTATATTTCTTTTGAATTTTCACACCTATAATATTTTGATGTGACTTGACAATTGATGTGAAAGTATGTACTATTATGTATTAAAAAAAATACACTGATACTCTGGAACGTGCCATAAGGTCAGTGGACTGACTACATCCATAAATAATAAAAATAAAATATTAACATATTAGAACAGAGATGAAGAACATTTAAGAGAAGGTAATATAGAAGTCTAGGCATCTACGGGGCTTATGACCTGTCAATGGCTGGTTTAAGTGGCCACTTTATACACAGTGTAACATTCACCATTCTGCCCATATTTGAATATCTTATCCTTCAATTCTTTCATCTGTGAAATAATTCAATTAGATGAATCTCACCCACGTGATAAAGGTTTCAGCTCTTTTACTTCACAAAAGTCAACAGATGGAAGAGTTGAGGAAATGTGGATGTTCAAACATGGGCAGAATGGTGAATGTTACACAGTGTGTAAAGTGGCCACTGAAACCAGCCAATGACAGGTCATAAGCCCTGTAAATGTCTAGACTTCCATATTCCCGTCTCAAAAACGTTTTCCCTCTCTGTTGAAATAAATAAAAAATTATTTTAAGTTATTGAGACGCTAGTCCACATCATTATAAAAAGAATGAACAAAGACAAACATTTGATTTACATGAAACAACAAACTTACATAATTGAAACATCATCAAAGAGTTTACAACTCAAACCCCTTCCCCTAAGGAAAATCCAGTCCTGAACCCCTCTCTTCAAAACAGATTTTATCCTTGAGAGCTTAATACGCTCTTCAAAAGTATGAAGCATTCTCGGCGCGATAAAGTAGAGGTGCCTTTGGGCAAACGTCGTGCGGGTTTTGGATATTACATAATTCATATTCTCTCCTCGAGGCCTTCCTTCGGCCAGAAATGTAAAATTAGTAAAATTGTCTCCATATATCCATATCCAGCACCGTCCTGCACCAGAACAACGGTTCTGACGGATATGATAGAGGATACCAGAATACTTGGCAATAATTTCTGTGAAATTATGAGAGGATTTACGTGATGCTACACAACCCTTTCAGCCAACTATTCCATGGGTTGCAGTGGATTAAAACAGAGTTTGAAGTTTATATAATATTTTTAAAAAATCATATATCCATTAAAATACTGTTCTTCGATTCTTTTTTACGTAACGGAGGGGAAATTGAAAACATTCCAATTATACAGAAAAAGGTAATGGGATAATATTTAGAGTAAACAGGTATATTCAAATGTAGAAAGAATGCACAAATAAATTGGCTTTTTCACCCTAAAGCGACAGATAAAATGTTATGTTCCAATTTTCATTAATCAAATCAAGGGGTTGAATAAATATAATAAAATTTAAGAAACAGTACTAAGAGATACAAAATACCATATTAATATTAATAAGGAGGAAAAAAGTTTCAAAAGTCATTGTACAATGAATTACCCGAGGAAATAAAAAGCCTCAAAATGTTTAAAAGAAAACATGTAATAAATTTTATAAAATCAAATTTCAACATTAAAAATTAAATAATGACTATTTTTTTATTTTTTTTTATTTTCTTTCATTCAGGAATCATACAGTACAGTTACAAAGTTTAATATTTTACACAATTATACTTAATTCTAATGGACCAGTGAAGTTTCCATATTATAAAGCAATTATATGTAAGGTTAATTATGAAAGTATAAAAAAGAGAAGGAAAAAGAAAAACATAAATGAAAGTTGTTTGAAAATTAAAATTTAAGTGAAAAAATATATTTTAAAGTTTGTAGTTTGTAGTGAGTATTTACAAATGGAATTAATATAAAAAATGAATAAAATTTGTAAGAGTAATTAAAAATTAAGAATTGAAATAAAGAATGAAAAACATGCTCAGATGTAAAAATAAAATAAAATAGTAATAACATTTTTTTTTTCAAAATGGAAAAACATAAATATACACATATTTATTTTAAGGGATTCAAAGAAACAATGAGAAGAATCTTTAAGTGAAATATAAGACAATAAATTTAGGTCAATTTAAAAACATCTTCAAAATTAATGACACATTATAGTAAGAACTATGTAAATTTGTTGCAACAGAGAGGGGGAAAAAATGAGAAGGGAAAATGGGAGTCTGGGCATTTACAGGGCTTATGACCTGTCATTGGCTGGTTTAAGTGGCCACTTTACACACTGTGTAACATTCACCATTCTGCCTATGTTTGAATCTGTTGACTTTTGTGAAGTAAAAGAGCTGAAACCTTTATCATGCGGGTGAGATTCATCCGGCTGAACCAATTCTTAAATCAGCCAATGGCAGGTCATAAGCCCTGTAAATGCCTAGACTCCCATATTCCCTTCTTAAAAATGTTGTTCCTCTCTATTGCAACAAATTTAAATATGAACAACTCCCTAGGGAGAAAATCCAGCCAGTCTGCAAACATTTGGGCATGCTCAAAACATTGTTGAATGACTAAGTACGCTAACTAGCTGAGACAAAAGATGTCTTACCTTATAATATGTTCATACAACCCCAAATTTTTTTTTTTAATTAAAAATATATGTTCTTGATTAAAAATGTTCTTATTAAATATGATGTAAATTAAATGTTTATAAATTATTATTTGTTCTCTAAAAGCTAACATAATACAGTATAAATAAATCAAGGTAATACTTAAACCGAGGATATCATAATAATTATCATTTATCGTATCTTATTTGCATACATAATTTTTAACGATGAAAAAAAATGTAAAAAAGAAAATAAAACAAAGTAAAGAAAAAAAATTAAATTTAAAAGAAGATATCATATTATGTATAATTTAAAGAAACTAAGTACCAAAATAATAAGGTGATTTTATTGCATTTGAGTTTATTGCTAAAATTCACTTTTAAAAAAGCATTTATCTCGTGATAGTAATAAAGTTACAAAACATTTATGTAGGTTTTACCGGATCATAATTTTAATTGTTATTTTTATATTAATTTATAGATGGGGTCCTCTACTCAGGAACTGTAGCTGACTTCAGTGGGATGGATCCTATTATTTACAGAGAGCCCTTACAAACGGAACAGTATGATTCTTCAAGTCTCAATGGTGAGTTAACCTTTCTTAACACCGCTTTTTAAAATTTATTTAAACACAAAATGTTCTTCTTCCTCTTTATCGAGATCTGTTGATCCGTTCTGGCAGAAAACTGCTTATCTCGGGACGTCCAGAGTCTTCTTCTTGCTATACTCCATCGCGCAACATCTCCGGTGCCACGGGACCGCGATTACAAACACTATCTTCAACGATGCATATCGAGACGGTATTAAGTAAAATCAATATGTTTATACGTTTAGTACTACTAAAACATCATTATACGTGGAGAGCGTATTACTTATTTTATTTATTAGGGATATCAACAGTAATACATGTAAAAAAATATAACAAATAAAATATAGTGAGAATAAAACCAATGACAGATATCCACAGAAATACATAAAATACTCGTACAATACATGCTAGTGTGTTTGTGTGAGTGTAAGTGTGTGAGATGGTGGGTAAGTGGGTGTTATAATAGAATGAGGGTGGATATGTGTGTAAATATTATTGCACACGTGACAAAAACATAAAAATATATGAAATTTTCAGAATTGGAGATAAAATAAGATTTCATTATAGAAACTAAGTATAAGACAAAAAAAAATGTTTTAAAACGCGCATTTTAAATGTTAATTTGTTACAATCAAGCGGATCAATAAAGGAAAAGTTCAAATTATATTCACGAGCTAAACGTATAAGTGGAGAGTTCTGGGCATAGTTTGTACGAACTGCTGGCACATGAAATAGAAAGCTTGACGTGTGACGGGTGCGGAAGCCAGGGATATTTAATGATAACTCCGACATAAGAGCCGGACTATCAAGGCGTCCACTAAGTATGTCATGTAGGACCCCCATGTCAAATAGTAGACGGCGATCTTCTAAACTAAGCAAATGGTGCTTTTTGCAGGAAGACATATAATTGAGAACGGTATTCCTGCATCTCCTGTTAAGACGTCTAAGAAATGTCCATTGAATTTTCTCGAACCTTTCTTTATGTGTGACCTATTGTGGAGACCAAACAGAAGAGGCATACTCGAGCAAACTGCGAACATAAGCAAAGTAGACCATTTTAATACACGCGATATCTTTAAATACCTGACATGTACGAAGTACAAAAATTATGATCATGTTTGAAATTATTATTATTAAAGTTAAAACTAAAACATTATATTCGTTGATAAATGTATTAAAAGCTCGGTGTGTGACTTTTAAACGTTTATTTGTTGTGCTGGTCTGTTTTTAAGCCAGCCATTGCTATTTACCAAAGTCGGGGCGTTATGTTTGCAATTTATTATTTTTTATGCGTTTTCCTGTACTATAAACATAACGATGTCTACCTCAAATGGCGCAATTAGAGCTAGCATAAATGAACTCTCATTTTTTAGGTCAAAAGCCGCTCTCCATGTTGGATTTCCCGGGTGAAAAGTCGTGTTTGTGTGTCTATGGCGCTCGAAATTTAAAACAAACTTCAATAGAGGCGTTCATTTTGCGAAATTATTCCAATTACTTGAGTTAAAAACTGACGGAAAAATTTTCCAACCTATCGCAAAATAATAATTAATATCCTAAACCTGAATATTCGTAAGCGCATCAAACTTTTTCCCTCTCATGGCGTAGTGGAAAACGCCTTTGAGTAAAATGAACCCCAACAAAGATCATATATCCTAATTTATGTATTGTTTAATGAAGCATGTAAATTGAAATATTATTTGTATTCTTCATACAAAAAAAAACCGTTTTGTGGTCGCGTACTCACGGATCAGAGGTTTGAGGTTCAAACCGCAGTCTATCACAACTTCATACCCATTTCCTAATAATTATGTAGTTATTTACAACTCGTTTGTAAATGGCCCCCAAAATTGAAATATTTTAGTAAATCACTTATGATTCTTGAAGTTCTTAAACTTTAGAATGCTCAGACTATTTTCAATTTCAAATTTATGTATCTGTAGTAATTCTTTATTTCTGTATAATTTTTATTATTATTTGTACATTAATACTGTCTTTATTAAAACTTTTTGTTAAGTGACATATCGAAAAACTGCTCGATGAATGTGCTCGTACAACAAAAACAGCTATAAAAAAACGTATTATATTATTAACTCATTCTTCGATGGTTGAAAATTGCCAACAATGCCTTGTCTTTCTGGAACAGTTTTATGCATCTTAATGAGGTAGTTCAGTGCAACGATAAATTAATATGATACGTTTAAGAAGTGGGGACAGCCTAGTAGCCCAGTTTTTACTGACATTTATTTTTTATTAATGAACTGGAGAATGAAATATTTTCAAGTAATTCTCCTCTTCTCAAACGTATCATATTATGGCGACGGTATGTGGACGACGTTTTTTGTCTCTTTACAGGAACCGGCCGAGAACTTCAGACATTCCTTAACTTCCTAAATGCATTATGTTTAGAAATAAAATTTACTTTAGAAAAAGAAAAATATTACAAATTGAACGTTCTTGACTTGTCTTGAATAATAAAAAAATACGAAAAATTCTATATCTACCGTAAATCAATATATACAGGCACGATTATTCATAATTCCTCAAATCATCCAATTGCCCGTAAACATTTCGCATTCCATTCAATGATACATAGGTTAACTAACGTTCCACTTGATGATACTAATTTTTTTACTTCGAAAGAACTTCATACAATATAACAGATTGCTAATAATAATGGATATAATGAGAACTTAATTGATAAAATATTAAATCAAAAACAAAAACGCAAACTTATAAATAAATATTTATATTCTACTCTCACATTAAATAAAGCTCACCCACCTAAATGATGGAGGCGGATTCTTTTTATAAATGACAATTTTTCTAAAAAAATATCTAATTCTAAGGATTATGCGTCGCGAAACGTAAATATTTTGACATTTAATATCAGGTGTTCGCGGATGTTGTTTTGTGATTGGGAATACGATAAACAACCATGGTGAGAAGTTGTTATCACGTCGCTTATTAGTACGTCGATAATTATTTGTGCTTGAGCTACAGGAAGGCTACGTCACAGCCAACACTATATAATATTCATATTTCATCCCTTGTTATTTGCGTTTCAGCTCCTGATTTTGTGAGTTCCATGACCCGGGGGGATTACGTATACTTCTTCTTCCGAGAGACAGCTGTTGAGTACATCAACTGTGGCAAGGTGAGTGCCTACTCCTATCAATATCACTTTACACCTGGATGTGTTCCTCCTATCGATTTCATACTCGTACAAACCATCGCCCTCGCATCCATACAAATAGACGGATCACATCAAAGAAATACCAAGCGCGTATTGTGGACTCGCTTTACGTAACGTTATAATAATATAACATATTTTAATATTATATTACTTCATTATAAGATAAATTACATTTAAATTACTGGTGTTTCTACCGTGGACGATCTGGGTATTTTATTCGATTAAAATATATTTATATATTTATTTATACATCAACCGTTCAAAGAACCTTTAAAAAAAATACAGATATAATCACAGCAGTGCACAATAAACATGTAGTACATATTATGATATAATAGAATTATTAAAACTAAAAAAAATTGTGAACATATTATGCAAAAAACAAAAAGTAAAAAAGAAACATAACATCTCTAAATAAAAGATAACAAAACCATGAGAAAATATTATGTTCTAAATATAAATATAACACAGTAAATGTGAGAATAACTAGATTATAATAATTTTAAAAAATTTATGTTTTTTGAGCAATTAAAAAAAAAAACTAAATAATACCTTTATTTAGTGAAATCATCATCATCAGTTGGTTCGAAGAAGTTGCCATTTGGCAATAAAACCACTAATGTACCATTTAAATTATGTCTAACATGCTAAATAATTAAATAAAAAATCACGTATTCCAAGAAACAAAATTAAATTAATTATATATTTTAAAATAAATCCATTCTTTTTCTTATAAATAACGAGTGAGAATTCGTTTTAATTCATGAACAGAATTTGTATTGAAAATGTCGAATATTTGTTCTAATTCATTTCCATACCTATGTTTTTTGGGTATAGGTTTTAATTTAATGATCTCATATTTAAAATATTTAACAAAGCTCTAAAACTGTTGGACTTTAATCCGAGAACCGAAAAAGATTTTAATGAAACAAATACTTTAAAATGTTTTTTTTTATTCGAGATTTATTTATAAACCCTTACTGATTACATTAATTTAACAAAATATTTTTCTCATATTCTATTGTTAATTAAAATTATTTTTAACATCTTTTGTAAGTGTTGTCAGAATCTTTTGTTTAGTTTTGTCTGCTAGTTTAGTGTATAATTTCAGTCCCTGGTTTGTTAGTCCCGACTGCTCTCGTCTCGTTTTAGAATGTTGTATAGACATGTTTTTATATGATATTGTTCTGATATTCTCGTTTGTTTTTTCGTCTATCGGTGGCTAATTGAAACCTTCCTACCATTAGTGATCTATGGTACAATTTTGTGTTTTGAGATAATCAAATAAAACATTACCTTATGCTTAATATACTTTATTTAATTTATATTTAAAATACAATGATTTCAGGAACCTCTCAAAATACGCGTTAGTTTCGGTAATCACTTCTCCGTTTGAGGTGAATCTTTTTCCTGCGAGCCATTTTTTCAAGTTTGGAAACAGGAAAAAGTCACTAGGAGCTAAATCTGGACTATTAGGTGGATGATCAACCATTTATAAGTGTATTTCACGTAATTTTAGCATCGTATCAAATGCTGTGTGAACCGGTGCGTTGTCTTGATGAAAGAGCACTATTTTCTTCTTTAAATGTGGTCGTTTTTCCTTGATTGCATCACTCAATTGATCCAATAATGCACGATAATTCTTTCCTGTGATTGTGAATCATTTTTCAAAATAATTGATGAGCAATATTCCGAGTGCATCCCAAAATACAGTGGCCATAACCTTGCCAGCCGATTTCACTGCCTTTGCCTTCTTCGGAGCACTTCCACCAGCTTCCACCCATTGCTTCGATTGATTTTTGGTTTCAGGTGTATAATGGTGCACCCACGTTTTATCAATAGTTATTAATCGATGCCAAAAATCAACAGGATTACGCTTTATCATGTCCAAACACTGCTGTGAAGTGGTCTCTCGAACTCGTTTTTGTTCGACACTGAGCAAACGCGGCACCCATCTTGCCGATACCTTTTTCATATGCAAATATTTATGCAAAATGTTGAACACACGTTTATATAAAATGTTTACCATTTCACGCAACTTTACTTGGTAATCATTCATAACTGCATCGAGGATTTTCTTGATATTTTCTTCAGTAACCACCTCTTTTGGCCTTCCTGTTGATGGTATTTTTGCAGTGCTTGTTCGGCCACGTTTAAATTCAGCAATCCAATATTTTACCATGTAATCTGACGGAACAGACTCACCGCAATGTTTATCGAGCTTTTCTTTTGTCTCTTTTGCCGTTTTCTCTTTCAAATAATAGTGTTTAATCACTGCACAAAATTCGCTTTTTTCCATTTTTCAAGAAACACAAAAGTTCTTTACTTCAAACGACTACAACAAATAATTTAATCGATGAATTTGGGTGACATTATCACAGCTGCCGTTTGAAAGATCGCAATTTGTAAAAAATAAATCTTTTTTTGTGTTTGTACTGCCATCTAGCGCTAGGTAGCTTCATTATCAATCCGCCCTCGTATGATGTATATGCATTCACAACTCAATACTGCCCAAATGTAACATACGAGTAGGTCATTAATGGTGGGAAGCAGTGGCGTCTTTGATACCAAATTTCTAGTGAAGCTCAGATTTTAAGGATAAGTATAATATGCGTAAATGTTATGTAGGTATAACACAGTACGGACCATGTTTGTAGGCATCTTTGAGCATTTTTATATTGGTTGCTAGTTTTTTATCTTAATAATGTGTTGATTTAAAGCGAATGAAAATACATATTAGGTACTGGTAAATAGCAATGATTTCTTAGTGAGGCTCAGCCTCACTTGCTTCATATACTCCTTTGGGAAGGCTTCAATTTACGAATAAATTTTAAGGATTCTAGTTGAAAGAGTTCTTTAGTTTCTGTTAGATATGGAATGTCATATACCAACTTGAATATTTTATTTTGCTGTCTTCGTGGTCTATTTACGTCATTTTGATTTCCTATTTCCCAAAGTAGTTGCAAATCATGTTTTATGTAATATGTTTTTACATAGGCTTTATAAATTAGAATTTTTTCCGTTTTCGGAACAAAGTTTTTGATTTTTTTATGAAGACTCGTCGCAACGTCGCAAATTTCGCCACTTTACTAATTAAATTACTGATGATATGCATTGTCCATGTCAATTGTCTATCTATTTATTTGTTTATTTTATCATTTATGTAAGCATCTAGTTTATGTCATTGTTTTCTAGATTCAAAATGGATAAAAATAAAATTTTCAAGCTTGTGTTTGTTAGTTTGAGTTTTATGGAATTTTTCAATGTACTCATATCTGTACACATCTCTGGTTGGGAGTCGATTAAATTATAATTCACCACCAACATGGTCACCGTTTTATAACTTACTCAGAGTCTCAAGAGATAATTAAAAAGGGTATATTAATTTTATGGTATCCCTAAAGATCCAATAAATTATGACAACTCTAAAATTAAGTAAATTACACGAACGAAGAACAGCAACCGATCTAATTACTTTGTAAAATAATAAAACCAGTATTTTTGATACCCGTGTTTTATTGGCGTTGGCTTTATTATTTGTACCGTGTAGGTTGAGTAAAAAGCAGGCTAGCCAACCAAAATATTATTATTTTCAAGTCCATGGTTTATACTGCAGAATAAGATTTGCACAGTATTTTTTAAATATTATTATAAACTTTTTTTACGTTGATGCAATTAATAAGGAAACATTACTTTTTTTACAATTTAAATTAATAATGATCTATGAAATACTGTCGAGTAAAATAATAAAAAAATATATACTACTTATATAAATACGCGTATAATTCATATCATTAATTGTAGTGTAGTGCTTTCACACTTATATATTCCGCAGACAGATATTCCTTATAAGCAGCGTAAAAAATATTTTTAAATACATCATTTTTAATTCCCTTGAAAATGTTCCATTGCATTGGCTACGCCCCTAATACGTCACGATTCGTGTAAACTTTGAACTTTGTTTGTGACCGTTTAAATTCAAATAGAACATCGTCACGAATTTTGGCGTCAAAATTATCAAGGCCAAACATGTCGCGTTTTCGCAGGGACATATTTTTGAAAAAAAACATTTTTAAAGTTATGTATGCAAACATTTCTTCACAATATTCATATCGATTTTGCAAATACAATTATTTTTTCTAAATCCATTTTATATATTTTTATTGGTATTTATAGTATTTGATATTTCCCTATGATGAATTTTAATCTATATTTTAATAATCAACTTGATCATTACCTTCCCATAGAATGGTTTTTCATTGGTGTCATTATTCCCTTGTTATACATAATTAATTTTCAGGTAACAAAATGAATACATAATTTTTTACACTTATTTACTTATAAACTTGTATAAACCACTTTAACTTTTGAGTTATACGTCGACCGATTTCGAGGCTACTTCCTCATCATCAGGACTTGAACTGACTTAGAATTACTCGCGTACCTATTTATATTATAAAATATTGTAAGTAAGAAACAGAAGAATGAAAGAAGCCGAGAGCAAAAGGATAGTGTGAATCATAACAGGAATATTTTTAAAAGTGGACTCGAAGTTAAATTTAATGAATATTTAGTATGGAGAGTTTTTGGTCAATGGTTTTACTTATTTTTTATCTTTCTAGATTGTCTAAACGAATATAATTTTTCATCACCATTCCCTTTCCGCATCTAATGGTGCATAGGGCGCTGCATTGGTACACCAATCGCCGCGTATCTAGATCATTTTTATTACATGATGATCAGTCTTACGCTTCAGGTACCAGTCCAGGGACTATGAAATATTCTAGTGTGAAAACACCCTTTTAAATAAATATTTCATATCAACCATGTCGGGAATCGAATCTGAGACCTCTTGTATGGTAGACACCCGCGCTGACCATTACACCACGAGGCCGACATACCATTTTTAATTATTATAATAATAATAATTATGGATAACTTATTTAGCGCCATTTTCGTAATATAATACCTCAAGGGCGCTTTACAAAGTGATTATATAAAGATATAAATTTAATTTTAACTTTTTAATTTAAGAAAAATAATGTACTTTGTCACCACATGCTAAGAATTTATTCAAATAATTTAGAGAACAAGTGGGTTTTAAGTTTCTTTCGAAACATCACTTCACTCTCACAGATTCGGACTTCTGCTGGGAGAGTATTCCTCGCCGTAGGGCCTGCGACCGCAAATTCACGTTCGCCAAATTTAATCTTATTTAATTTAATTTAATTTAAGAGATAATCACCGCGATCTAAGCGTAAGACGTCTGGCAGCTAGTTCATCTGGAATGCAGAGTTCCCTTAGATATTCTGGAGCAGAGTTGTGCAGTGACTTATACATAAGCCAACAGAGTTTGTATTCCACCCTCTGTGGAAAACGTAGCCAGTGCAATTCCCGAAGTAGTGGAGTGATATGACTGAACTTAGAGATTTCAAAAACAAGTCTCGCTGCGGCATTCAATACAGACTGTACGCGAGTCATTTTATTCATAATATGTAAAACTTCTTCACCCGTTTCTTGATTAAAATTATGGTTTTCGGATAAACTATAAGATGATTTGCAAATTCTGTCAAGTTATTATTACTGAGACATTTTATAATATGTTTTTTTTTAATTTACTTGAAGTTTTTTCTAATACAGAAAATTGGGCAATTTAAACAATTTAATGTATAAATGTGTAACTCAAAAGTTAAAGTGGTTTATACAAGTTAAAAAATAAATAACTGTAAAATGTCGTACTATAAAGTGAAAAAGTTATTGAAATCGGAAATACATTATGTTTTTAGTCGACTGTAAATTTTGCCCCGTATTAAATTGCCAATTATATTTTGTTGGTTGATAAATTTAATAACTGTGTATAAAATCTCTCTTTTATATATGATAAGATCTGAAAAATAACGTTATTTCTCATATATTCGGTTGAGGAAAATAACCACTACATCCAATTTCCCTGAATTTTCCGTAAACGGGTCGACCAGATTTCAGGAGTCTATACTAATATGGTGGTTCACGGACTTGCTCCCTTTAAATATCCTGGAATTCTCCACAATTTACCTCGCTTCTGCAAACCCTCGTCTCGGACGAAAGAGAAAACTAGTGGTACGCTATTTTGAAATATTTTAAAATTTCAAGTACAGTATTTTTTTCATGCTTTTCTTCATCCGCCATAAAAACAGGTCAAGATAATAATATTATTTCCTCCCTTTAATGACGGAATTTTCCGAGATGTAAGTTTTGAATATTAATTCATTCTGTAAAAAATATAATGTTTTACATTTATTTAAGACTACAAATTAATCTTAATATGTTGCAACAGAGAGTGAAAACATTTTTAAGAAGGGAATATGGGAGTCTAGGCATTTACAGGGCTTAGGACATTATTATTGACTGGTTTAAGTGGCCACTTCACACACTGTGCAACATTCATCATTCTGCCTATGTTTAAACATCCACATTTCCCCAACTCTTCCATCTGTTGACTTTTATGAAGTAAAAGTTTATGTGTATGTCTGTATGTATATGAAACAAAATGTGTATCCGAATAAGTTTATATTTTGTTTGTCTGTGCTCTATATTAATTTGTTAAGTATTATAATATATTAAAATGTAATTGCCTAGCTTGGAACGGGGTATGTACCCTTGTTAGCTGGGCAAAGTGAATATGGAATTGTATTTTGATAATAAGTGTGAATAAATAAATAAATAAATAAATAAATAAAAGAGCTGAAACCTTTATCGGGTGGGTGAGATTCATCCGGTTAAACCAATTCACTACTAGGCAACGTCTGAAAACATTCTTATTTTACCATTTAGTTCAATCAAGGATGTTTTGTGTGTGTCCAAATGTTTTTAGACTGGCTGGATTTCCAACCTAGGGAGTTATTTTGATCTTAATTTATCGCAACAGAGAGGGAAAACGTTTTTGAGAAAGGAATATGAATGTCTAAGCAGAAATTCAGCATGTCTACAAACATTTGGATTAACAAATTAATGTTTAAACCCCTCTTTTCAATTCCGTTTTTTTACTGCCGCATCGTTTGACGTTTCTCACAAAAAAATATAATCCACATACAATTCATTGCTGCTCATTGATTTTTACATATCTACCTAATTTTTACTAAAAAATGCTTACGTTAATACTACGAGAACATTTTTTTTTTCTTCAATGTTTAACGATTTTTACATTATTAACTATTCAAATACTTTTGGGATTGTCGTTTACATTGATTTGATGGTTAGGCGGTGGCAGATAAATTAACAGGTATTTAAACATAGTTTTTTTGTCACCCTCTCGCAGATGCCTCCCCGATACTATGCGAAAAAGACAACTGCACGTCAGACTGGTTATTCCTAACTAAAATCCAACTCAACCGAATTTCTTGTATTTTTTAGGAAAAGTATCAGAACGAAATGTTTTATGTTAGCACCTTTTCTACTTTTCGAAATTATTTATCATAATATTTGTATACTGTACGTCCGAAGACTGCAGATAAAAGTGTCATAAGAAGCAAACTACTCAAGAAGACAGTGTCTTAATCCAAGGAGAAATTACGAGAATGCGTTTGTGTAAAGAAAAGACAGACCGCCTTTCCTCTTGACTTCCTATTTATACTTACTAAAGTTTTTTTTTCTTTTCTTATTTCAATAATAATCACAGGGTTTATAAAAGTATCCATTCTTTGACGTTTTTCCCTTTTTTTTAAATTGGCAGCTATCGAAACATGCTTAAAAGTTAGTTTATGTGACTGAATTTTTTAGTTCAAGTATTTTGTCTATTAACCAAGGATAGTAATATATTCAAACTAATAAATGAAACAGGCAGATACGCCAAAATATTGTATTATCTTTCTTATCTTTAGTGGTAGGTACATCAATTTTTTATTTCATTAAAATATTTAGACCTTGCGCATTTTTCGACTAGGCCAATGTCAAAAATTTAGAAGCCCGGTGCCAAGTGAGGTAAATATAAAAATATACGAAGGTGATAGACGCTCAGATAGCACCCATCGTGAGGCTAATGGCGGGAAATTGCCGCGAGCGCCACCGCTCTACGAGAGGAAACTACTTTATCAGTGGAAAGAAAATTCGTAACAAAATATGTGGCTGCTCGCTGCACAGATTATACAGTAACGTATTTATAAAAACCTACCTGACAACGTTATTTTTACCCTTATATTAGTGTGTCTGAAAATATCGCTGAATTTGAAAAAAAATGATTAATGATAATGACACATCGAGAACCGTCTCAAACTTTCTTTATCAAACTTCTATGAAAACATCTTTTGATTTTATACATTTTATTAGATGTAATAATTTTATGGCACGAATATTCGATCTTCAATAATATTACATTATTTTCCCGCTTTAAATCACCGTGAATGTTTCTGCTACTCATTCCTTTCAATTGTCTTTTATGAGAAGTTCTCTCAATATTCGCGAAAAGTACACATTCGGGAAATGGAAGCTCTAGCTACTACACTAAGATTAAGTTTCGAGATAACACATCCGAGTACGTTTTCTTATTGCGAGCACTTAGCCCGCCTCGAAATATTCCGCCGTTCTGTTATGCTAGAGTTTCACGTGCCGTTTTAAATGGCGCTCGGTAGACGTTAGATTTTATTCCGATTCAAATCGATGACGTCGTTACGGGCGATATGATATTCGAGTCACTTGGGAACTGTTAACAAAATGCCTGCTTTATGTACACGAACAGCGTTTTCGGATTCGTTGTGTGGTATTTTATAGAGCCATAGCTGATTTCCCCCATAGGAGTGCCTACTGAATTGGGAAATGTAAAATTGTGCACACAATGCCTATTTTGGATTTACCGCCTGTATATTGAAATGTCAAACTTTTTTCGGTGGCGCGCTCGTAAGGTATACAGAAATATACGTCACAAATTAATAGTATCTAGGTTCATAGTTTCTTCCGGCGTAATAGTGTTTGGACGTAGATAAATAATTGAACTATTTTTGTAAGAGCCTTCTTTAATCGAAATAGATAATACGCGATGTTCGCACCTACGCAAAAACACCAGAATAAAAACGGCGGTATTTCAGTTCGCGAACCGTTACACAATAATAATGGTAAAAGTCTTCATCCCTGAACCAGAAATACATCACCCGGATTAGATCAACACGGGAAGGAGGGCCAGCGGTGTTTTCTCAGAAAATATTTAGCCTTCGATCCATTAGCACGTCTCTTTCTAAGTATTCGAGGAAATGTAGCGGGAAAATAAAGTAAGACAATAGAACGGATGAAGTTCCTAGTAACTAAATCTTAAACTCACCCCTTTGTTAAATCACATTGCCGTCCGCGTCCTGGGGCCGGACTTAAAAATAATTTATGAGAATAGTTTAATTACAATTTACTTCATTAGTACGGAAGATAATTCATTCTACGTCTCACACATTTTTCATCTTGAATTACTTTCCATTTAACTGTGTGGCTACGCCCTAAGTATCTCCCCGCTCTATGTTATTCCGTTTTGACGTTTCTATTTCATCCGTGGGCGGTTTGAGGGAAACCGCGAACTTGAGTAACCAAGATTAAATACTTCTTACGTAAGCAGTTTTTTCTTTCTCTCTATATTACTATTTAAGGTCGACTAGGGAAGTAGCTGTGATCCTTATAATAGAAGCTCTAATGTAATAATGTAGCCGTCTCGCCGTACCTACCTACCGCCGCACCGTGGCAATATTTTATGATTATCTCATTAGATAAGTAGTTGCCTCGGCGTACCTTTGCAAGTTTGATTATTTATTAATAGACATCAAGTCTTCGGGGATTAAGATATTTAGGCATTCCGCAGTATGTGCTTAGTTACATGCGTATAACCACCGAAGATCGACGTCTGGCGCTAATTATCAAAATCAATCAGAGATCAGAACTAAGATTCACTTAAAGCGACTATGGTGTACCTATTCCAGTGTTTTTCAATATGTTTCAGTTAGATCCTATTTTATAATAAAGATCATGAGGTATAAAACTATAGTCTTAAAAATATACCTCGATTAAAATGACAGCTGTCAAACTAATGTCATTAGTGATGGGAAATTACTGATCACTGATCAAATCGATTTTATCAGTTTTTTCATGCAATCACGAAACTCTGTTTCCGAAAATTGATATAAATACGCAAAAACAAACCTAGTATAGTGTGTTTAAGACAATTATTCACCAAAAAATAAGACGTTTATACTATTTTTATTTTTTTATTTAACTATTTTTTTATTCGATCAATTTACATTGATCAATTTGTCCCATCTCTAACGTTTTTGCGAAATTAAGTAACCTTGTAAGAACGTCGTTAATAATTAGGTTTATTTTAGTTTTAAATCTGATTTTATATATTTATGTTGATTTATGTGTCAAGCATTGTATAAAAAAAAAATTAGCACGCCAGATACGAATGATTTTTCGTGTGCCAATATAAATAACTTCTTAGACGTTACTACAAAGTTATGTCGTTACTTTTTCTGACCAATGTCATTCTAATCAAGCTTTATTTTAAGAACTATAGAGTAAACATAAGCGTTTGAATTATGGTCCCTCAACCTGCGGCCAATTGGTCTATGTTTGATAGAACGAACTTAAGTCTATTGCGAGCGTTTGCCAGCTACTTTTCTCCTCGAAATTACTAAAATGCCTATATATACGCTAAGATACTGCATAAATCCGTCTGGAAAAGTGATGGTATAACCTTTCGCCGGCAAGTTATGTTTTTATCTTTATCAATATTTGTCTAAAATAGCTATTTTTATATCAAAAAACATCTTATTAATATGTTACAATTCGTGAGTTATCTCCCGTCTCCGTCCTGCACAGTTATTCTGGCGAAAAGCAAAACGGCAAACAAAGGTGACGCGTATGCTGAAGAGAGCGACATACTAAATAAAACTTTAAGTAGACCGATGCAAACAGTCCGTGCTTTTTGCTGTACTACCTACTTGTTTTGCTTGTCAAAATCGACTTGACGATCCTTGCTATCTCCGCAGGTCAATCCCTGTCCTTTGAGGACGACTTTTAAGCTCGGATTTGTATGGAGTGTTATCTTTATATACACATATTATATCTCAATGATAAAAATCAATTATTTCAGCGAAAAGGCCGTGCATGTTTATTTTTTAATGATTTGTCGAGTCGTGGTTATATTTTTGAGATGCAAATAACATAATTGTTTTTTAATTGGAGTATATTTCTCTATTTCGTTTTTATCCCCACCGTTGAAGAGAATGTTAGTTCACATAGGTAGGATGTGGCGAATGGTACTTATAATTCAAAAGCTTCCCTTGCCAGTTCTGGGTGTTTTTTTTCTCTTCATCCAGAAGACTTATGCAATTTAAATTAATGTAAAAATGCCGTACCTAATGCCTGCTTCCCCCTCTCCTATTACTCGATTTCGGGATTGCAAATAATAATATCTGCACTTTTGCTGATTGTGAATATTTCGTACAAATAAAATATGTAATGTAATTAAGTTAAAACGATGTATTTTGTCATAAATAAATCAATAAATGGTTTCAATAATTAAATCACCATTATTAATAATAATATTCAAAAATGTTTTGAGTGTGTCCAAATGTTTGCAGACTTGCTGGATTTCCTTGCTAGGGAGTTATTTAGATCTCAATTTGTTGCAACAGAGAGGGAAAACATTTTTGAGAAGGTAATATGGAAGTCTAGGCATTTGTAGGGCTTATGAGCTGCAATATATTTTGATCTAAATAACTCTCTAGGGAGGAAATCCAGCCAGTCTGCAAACATTTTAACATACTCAAAACATTGTTAAATTGACTAACCGGTAAAAGAAGAAGTATAAAAATTGGAAAATTGTTGTCAGTCGTTGCCTTGTTTTCAGGCATTGGTTCAGCCGGATAAATCTTACCCATATGATAAAGGTTTTAGCTCTTTTACTTAACAAAAGTCAATATATGGAAAAGTTGAGGAAATGTGGATGTTTAAACTTAGGCAGATGGTAAATGTTACACAGTGTGTAAAGTGGTCACTTCAACCAGCCATTGATAGATCATAAGCCTTGTAAATGCCTAGACCTCCATATTCCCTTCTCAAAAATGTTTTCCCTCTATTGCAACAAATTTTGAATACTAATAATATTTAAACCAGTAAATGGGCTTCATTTAATAGTACAGAGCCAATTTAACCGTATAGCACAAAAAAACATATTTTACTCATAAAACAATGTAGAATTGACGAATATAATAAATAAATCATTCAAAAAACGTTTCTAAGAAGTAAGAACTAAATTTTTTAATATTGAATCAATAAAAAGAAACAAATAGTTGGGGAAAAATTACAGATTTTTTACAGAAATGAAATAAAATAAAATAAAATTTGTAACCACTACTTGAACAGAGGTGAGTAAATACGGCGTTGAAATCACTGACATACGAGTACCTAGTATAATAAAATAAGTCATGAGGGTCGCCAAGAGGTCGCGTATTTTAAAAGGTTGGAAAACACTGGTGTATTCTATAATAGCTTAAGTTGTTAGTATGTTATATCGCCGCCGACGCATCGTGGCGCTAATGTATGCCCACCGAAGCATGGATCGCGTTCTGTTTGCACACCTTTACCTATTCCAAGCAGTTGATCACATTGCCATAATCCCCAATGTGATACGTGAATTGGTGTTAATTAAAGCGTGTACATGGTACTAATATCACCTTACTCAACCAAATTCAACTAAATAAACCATTATTGGGTGCTATAATGAGAGACATAATATTATCATGTTATGTTCTAAAAGTTATTAAATAATGGAAATAATATTGCTGAGAAATTCAGCCGAAATTCATTTTACATTATAAGCTTCTCTTCATATTTGAAGAGTTCTTTAGATCTGTGTTACAGAAAACTAGTTGTTCTTTTGAGATGACGATCTCTCGGGTGATATTCCAGGCGGGCGTTTTTCAGGTGGGATTTCATTGGCTGCCACGTACACAAGTCTGTCGCTGCTCATTCTGTCCACATAGTCTCTTCAGTATCTTCGTCTGGATCTGCTCCATCGCACGATGTCCTCCATTTCACACGTATCTCTAATTACAATATTACGGGTTAGGTCTCGGAGCGCTTTTCCAGTAATAGTATAAGCAAGATCAAAAATACTGCCACTCCCGTGAAAAAAAATGGATTACATATGTGAAATTATTTTTTTAACCTCTTTCTCATTTGTTCCTTCACCTATATTTGTCTTCAAACTCAGACATAGAGCACAATAGAGCAACCTTTATAGCGTCTATTTTCTATTTACGAGGGTTGATTTACATGCACCACCCTTGACGTATTTTGATGTGAATAAAAAATAGTTTTTTATCATACTTATCGACGTAATCCCCCTGGACTTATACAGAATGTTCTTTAAACCCTGTCACATCCGAAACCACGATGATCAGTATGAGCAAGAATACATATTGGCACATTAAAAAAAATTTTTAGAACTACTAAAATCTTGAAAAATAAATCAAAAACAAATGGTTGCTTACTCCTGTAGGGGAGAAACGAGAAGGGGGGGGAGCCTGATACACTGTCAACAGCACGGCCGCGCCCTCCTCGTTTCTCCCCTGCAGAAGTAAGCAACCATATGATTTTTTTAATATTTTATTTTCAAAAAAATTCTGCGTTCTAAATATTTTTTCAAATATGCTAAAATGTCTTTATGCCCATACTGATCGTCGTGGTTTCGGATGTGACAGGGTTTAAAGAACATCCTGTATACGCATCTTCCACCGATGCTCCAACATTTCCATAGCTTCCTTGTAAAACATTTGTCCGACCCCTGCCAACCGCTCATCTACACGACACATGACTTCTTCCCTAAGTTTTAGAAATAGCCAGTGGTCACAGGTAGCTAGATCTGATGAATATGGGGGTGTTTAACCAACTTCTACCCAGCTTCGTGAATAACAACCATTGACATTAACACCTTCTGTGCTAGAGCATGGTTTAGCATTTTAGTACTAAACAGCATTTTGCAGTCTTTGCGGGTCAGAGGTGGAGCATATTAATCAACTCTTGTAACTATCTCCACCAACTGAACATAAACATAATGATATTTATTTACCTGTATTATAAGCTTATTTACAGTAGTTCTATTTAGAATCTTAAGCAACCACACAAAATAATAAAATTTCTACCCATTTATCTCTGAAATTTCGAAAAATTTGAGGTTTCTCTTTCCGAACCCCAATCGAAACATTTTGTTTGTCATAAGAATTGCAAACTTTATACTTATTTTTTTTATTCTTTTCTTCATTAACTTTAAGAAATTCGAATTCTCTATATTTAATCATAGCGTATTGAGATGGCTAGTATTGAAAATGGCATCTCATTTTTGGACTGCATTGTATTTATTTTATTTTATTTTTCAGAGTGTGTTCTCTCGCGTCGCTCGCGTTTGTAAAAACGACCGCGGTGGACCACACCGGTTTCGGAACCGCTGGACGTCTTTCCTGAAGAGTAGACTGAATTGTTCTGTAGCCGGAGATTTTCCGTTCTACTTTAATGAAATACGTGAGTACAATAACTATTACAACTTATTTTAATGGTAAATAAAAAAATACTTTTACGTTTTTTTATATAAAACGTCAGCTGTTAATAAAATTAGTTAAGTGTATTATAAATATTGATAGCCTGGCGTTTAAAAAGCTTATGGCCGGTAATCTGCCAATTTATGTGATTTTTACCTATTTTGTACTGTGCGTCATTCACCATTCTTTATTATTTGAATCTCCACATTTTACTCATTTTTTTTAACTTTTATCATTTTAATTAGTATGGAAACATCCATCTGATTTATTTTTAATTTCCATTTCTTTTAAGTACTGAGATATTTCAGATACTTATCTATCTGGTTAAAATACATTATTTGTCTACAAAGATATGAATACACTCAAAATTTTGCTAGTTAAATTACCCATATTATTACCTAAATTAAAGATATTTATTTGTTAATTATTATCTAATTTACTCATATCATTATTCAAATTTCATTTTATTTATGTGATAATAATTATCTAATTATATGTTATTTCCACAGGCATTCTCTAATTATTGTGTTATATCCGTAATTATTTCCTGATTGTCATGTCGTTTCCGTATTCATTACCTAATTTTCATGTTGTTTCCGTATTTATTACCTAAGTTTAATGTTGTTTCCGTATCCATTGCCTAATTTCCATTTTGTTTCCGCATTCATTACCCAATTTTCATGTTGTTTCCGTAAATATTACCTCAGTTTTGTGTTGTTTTCTTATCCATTACCTATTTTTCCATTTTGTTTCCGTATTAATTACCCAATTTTATGTTGTTTCCGTATTTATGACCAAATTCCCGTTTTGTTCCCTGTGTTATCTACATTACCTAATATTATTGTGTTATTTCCATGATCGTTACATACCCATGAGTTATTATGTTATTTAATCATTACCTGATTATAGCCTAATTTTAGCAATCATTACTAATTTATCATGGTATTTCTGTAATAATTTACAGAACCTAGCCAGCAAAGCCTTATAATCATGTGTTTTGTTTCCAGAATCAATGGCGGATCTAATAGAAGGAACCTATGGTGGGACCTCCGCTCAGCTGGTGTATGGAACCTTCAACACTCCTCCCAATAGTATATCTGGAAGTGCCGTTTGTGCCTTCAGTTTACAAGATATAGCAGACACCTTCGAAGGGAACTTTAAAGAACAGCTTTACATGAATTATAATTGGCTCCCTGTCAACAATGCTAAGGTAAGAACGACACCTTCCTACATCAAATAATATTTATTTTCACTTTACTGCTTTTTTGCTCTTGTTTTCATTTAGTATTTTTGTTCTAATATATACTGTGCCTAAAAAAATTACAGCTTTGAAAAAGTTAGATGTACCGTCAATAAATTGATCAAAATAGTGTTTTTATTTAAAAATCCATACATTCATTCTAATGGCATTGACTCGATATTATTTCTTTGGTGTAAATTAAACAGTTGTATTCGTTAAATTTAATTACGTTATTTCCAATTCAAGATATTAAATTCCTCAGGTCTTTTGATCCTTAAAGTCCAACAATATTTAAACATGGTTTTTTGGACAGTATTGTAATGTGATTTCATTTACAATTTCCAGGTTCCTGAGCCACGACCAGGGTCCTGCCATAATGATTCTGGAAGTCTCCCAGACCAAACGCTGAACTTCATGAAGACACATTCCTTGATGGATGAATCAGTTCCAGCTTTCTTCGGAGAACCAATAGTCATAAGAACAAGTTTTCAGTAAGCTAATTACATAGTTTCTAAAAAACTACTAATACCTACCTACATCAATAATATTATTAATCCTACTGTCATTTTAAAAATAACAATCTTTTGTATCTCTGATATGCTGATCCTGAAGATATTTATAATTTTCTTTGAATTGTTACAGTTACCGATTTACGCAAATAACCGTTGATCCTCAAGTGAAGACGCCTGGAGGAAAAACATATGATGTTCTCTTTATTGGAACGGGTAAATTAACCATAATATGTTCTTTTTATATATATGTAAATAAAAGTAAATAAATCAAATTGCACGTGGAAAGTTGAAGTAATCTTGAGAAGGAAAATGAATGTGTGCAAGTATGCCCACATGATTTACAATTACGTATAATAATCACCAGACATATCGCTGTGTAAAATTGACACATATTTAATTACCAACCCAATACTACATTTTATGCATTTTATTGGGACTTCAAGTTCACCCTTTGAAACAATGCTCACTGTCGTGTAACCTACAATCGCCCCGAAGACAGTGAACTGTGCATTTCCGTATTAAAATATTCAAATTGTTGACAAGCACAAATATCAAACTGCTGACAGCTAGGGAAATAGTAGACGACCTCAATTCCCCACTAGGAAGTAAAGAGAAGATAAGGGCAATAGTATATAAGTCAGTACTTAGTTCAGTCAGCCTGAGTCAGACATTCATGCAGTCAGTTACCATGTGTGTTGGTCACCACTAGGCCGACTAAACTCCGCTTGATTCCCTTTTTTTAGGATATTTATCTGAAAGTAGCTCTCAAGTCAGAAATACTCATCTGGTTCTATTTCACATACAGAACTGTATTAATTCTACCCAGGCACAAAATTTATTTAGGACTAATTAAGATGGAATTTAAGACAAGTTAATTTCTAATTACAGATAATGGAAAGGTGATCAAAGCAATCAACGCGAACTCAGCGGATTCAGTTCGACAAGTGTCGCCCGTGGTGATTGAAGAATTGCAAGTGTTTGGACCACAAGAACCAGTCAGGTCCTTGAAGGTGGTCCGAGGTGTCGGTAATGGCGCTCCTTCCAGGCTCATCGCTGTGTCCGACTCACAAGTGCAGTCTCTCAGACTACATCGCTGTAACTCTGACAAAATCACATCTTGCAGGTATATTATATTTATATATTTTTGTTTCAAACTTGAATGCAATGGCATTCTTAGTCAATCACTTGTATTATTATTTTGATATGCAAACAGAATCACTTTTCTTGATAAAGCGTGCTCAGTCAAATAAAACTAAGAAGAGAGATTGATACTTTGCATAAAAATTATTCATATCTATGAAAAACATCAAAAAAAAATTAATCACTTACATTTATTTATTTATTAAACGGCTAATGCCCTTAACAATAGAAAACAATAATGATAAAACAAAGTATAGTGTACTCGTGCAATAAAACGCACAAAAAATATAAATATCTTTAAGCATTGGCGAATATAATAAAAGAGGTCGTAAATACTCCTGATACTTAAGGTATACATAAAATAACAAAATCTATTTCAACAAATTAATGGTTAGGTTGGGTTTTGCCACTTTAGTGTATCAAGTTTGTTAAATGTATTGAATTCAAAAGTTAGTTAAGATGACACTTGAATATTGATAATGAATGCTTGAATGAATGAATGAACGAACGAACTTTCAACAAATGTTTTATTTGTGATTTTTAGCGAATGCGTTGCTTTGCAAGACCCGTACTGTGCTTGGGATAAAATATCAGGACGCTGTCGGGCTGCCGGAGCTCCGAGATGGCTTGAAGAAAACTTTTTCTATCAAAGTATCTCTACCGGACAACATGCTGCTTGCCCTCAAAGTAAGTCAAAATTGATTATAGTCACTGATTCGTCTAAGATGCATTCCGATCATGCAAAGATATTTATAGTTTAAATATATAGTATTTTGTAATCAGCCAAAATGACTTTTATAAACATACAAAATGCTTTTTTTTCGTAGGACTTTTTCAATGTACAGTACAAAATTTAAAAATATAGATTACACAAACATCACTCTGTCAGATTTAAAATTTACACTAAAAATGTATTATGTAACTTAGCAGACATTATAATAATAAATATGTACATCTCCCCTCTCCTCCTTATCCTCTCTTCAAGCATTCTTGTCCTTTTACCGCCCAATTTACAGTAACTTAATGTTCTTAAAATAAATATTTAAAAAATCTTTGATTATTGAGTACATGAAAATAACATTTTTATATGTTACATTTTTTTATTTATATGATATGTAATATATTTTCTTTACTAACTTTGTATACTATGTGGAAATCTGTTATTAGTTCTGAGTTTATACACTATATCTGTTTGTTTACTAAAAATATGTATGTAGAACTGTAGATTTCCCAAATAAAATATTATTTTAAGGTAGTCAGCCACCCACACTTACCCCTAAAATTGTCATCATCTCTTAGCTTTGCCCTTTATAAGGCTTCCTAACTCTAGAAGTCGTAGAAGAGTATTCTCGGTCGTCTTCCTGCTATTCTGCTTACCCATCTTTTCGGGTACTTTTTAGCCTAAGACACCTACTCAGGGCTCCCCTAGCCTAATCAGCCAACTTTCTTTGTTTGAAACTCTTTGATACTAGAGCACACCTTGGCTTACCCTGTACGATCATGTTATACTAATCTGCCACTGCCTACCAGGCACTTACCTTATTTGGTTCACTGGGTTCTTTGGTACGACTTATAACTTGAATAACCCAGATCCTAGTAATTAATTTGTAGTACTTACTCATTTAAGTATGATTACTGGCTTTTAAGCCCTTTTCGCAAACAGAGAGCTGGGCTGAAGTACCATATGTTCTGTTGCCTTGAGCATCCAGAGTCATAAATCATCCCTGTGGCTTTAGTCAAGTCAGTGCTTGTCAACCTGTGTAACCTTTGATATTAACTAATTCGCTTAAACTTTCTTTTGCTTGTACTGTATTCTTTTAGAAGTATAATAGAACCTGTTTTAGATTTTATTTTGTCTACATATTATTTAAGTAGGTTCCTTCTCTTCTTTTATATTCCTTGCTTTTATATTTTCTATTTAATTCATACTTTGTCAACATTCTCATTAATAACATAATTCTTATTAATGCTTACGAAATACCGCACAACCCGCTCCTTGTAAGAAACATGGTTTGATCCATCATTAGTGCATTCCTCTCCCCTCCTTTGCACACCCTTAGAAACTTCTCAATACGTTGGTTTATAACACAGGCAAAATTCTTGGTAAAGATGCGGGCAGCGTCGGCGGGCTGAGCTCTTCACAACCCAAGTACAATGAGGTTCCACGGCCGAGCAAGGAACTACCCAGAGGAGAGGTTATCAACATCATGCAAGATAAGGATCTTCATAATACACAAGCTGAAGGTAACAGTAACTTATATTCCATCTTAACTTTATATTTATGTACAGTAAGTGTCCAATTAATGAAAACAGCAGATTATAGTACAAGTACATACAAAATATGGTCAAATTTTGATGATTTTGAGATTTTGAAACAGATGTTTTTTACATTGACATTTTGGAAAATGTTTTTAGTAACTATCATTACTATGGGTAATTATGTCACTGAAATGTAATTAAACAGAGATGATGCTTCATATATTGATAGGTTCAAACTACATTCTAAAAATGATGCCACATGCCACATGCCACATCAACATTGCCATGCAAAACGCGTAGTAGAGTAAAAAAGACTAACTGTCTATGCTAGTTTACTGTGAATTGAAAGCTGTATGTCGCGCCCTTTTACGCTGCTTCACATTTACTGACCGCTACACGTAAAACGCTATTTCTCACCAAATATAAGATAAGTTCCTAAGCCACAGTTGAATGGAACATAATACAGGTGCTTAGTACCGCATCTAGCATCTAGTACAGTGGTTCTTAACCGGTGCTCCGCGAGCTTGTTGCAAGTGCTCCGCGAAATTATGAAAACCAAAATTTAATGTTGACTCATTTACTGTGCAATTTGAGTTGCAGATATAATGCCTAGATGGCAGCACCCTTGCAAAGTGAAGTTGTGTGCACACCTCACAACAGCGGTCAAGTACTTTATCGAGAACTGTCACTCAGTTACTAGCACTTCCACGCAGGGGGTTATATAGCTAATAGACAGACCCTGTGATTAAATAATCTTTTTTGTTTATTTCGATAAACCCTATACACAACACAACCCCTGTGTAAATTGTTTATAACATAAATGCATCGTTAATTTTTTCAAATAAATGATTACAATTTTCAACCTCATATTTGTGTGAGCTAGGTTTCTTGACATTAACCAATATTAAAACGAAGAAACGCGAAAAACTTGGATGCAATTTGGATGAAGAAATGAGAGTAGCTATATCAAATTTCAGACCTAATATCGCTGAAATTTTTAAAAGCCGACAAGCTCAAGTGTCACATTAAATCATTTTCGCCACAAAAAGTTTCATTGGAGTATTTATGTATTTTTTTACTTGACTGTAATAAAATAATCAGTTTTATTTTTAATAAAAGTTATCTTTATATGTTTTTCAAATCTTTAGTTTTGGTGTACCGCGAATTTCCCTTATGATCAAAAGTGCTTCCTGACTTCAAAAAGGTTCAGAACCACAGATCTAGTGTATACATTGACAATTGTACTCTACATTACATCACGCAATGCAGACTGTAAATATAAGTTAGTAATTAATGAATAGAAATCAGATATAATTGATGTAATTGTGTATTGTTATTTTCATTAAAACGTTTCTCATTTGCCTCAAAGCACTCTGCAAAGGTAATTTTATGCAGTATTAAATTTTTGTTAAATGAAAATTTAAGTAAAACTGATTTTCTTGCCAATATTTTATTAATTTATCGGAATGAATCTGGTTTTAATCAGACATTCATTGCGATATATTGTTAAACATTTTTTTGGTCGTTTGCTTTAAAGTATCAAACTCAATAAAGGCTTTATTCAAAATAAACTTTGTAAATTTACCACACAAGAGTTTAATATATTATAACACGACTAGTTTCGGGCAATCAGTATTACCCATCCTCCTGTAAATTATGATCTCTTTATTCATGACCGAACGTAAAAGTTTAATTTTATGTGAATGAAACAAATGGTTTGTATCCATAATATGGTTTGCGAATTCAGAAAAACTATTACTAGAAAGTCCACGGCGGTGTTTGTTAATTCTAATTTTTTAATTTCTCGCAGTTTGGCCATAATGTATTTATTTATTAATTTATATACGGCATTTCAGCCATTTACATATATGTAGTATAAAGAGTGCTTAAAAAAATATATATTTTTTTTTTAAATCGAGTATGAAATATTAATATACTCGTACGGTAAACATTATTAATTACTTCAAATACATATATATTTTAAAGAAATTATACAATAACAAAATACATTAATCAATCAAATTATAACTATTCCAACCCAATCTTCTGAAGATGATTTGCTCTTTTTGATAAAAATATGTTGGTCACTTCATTTTTTAAGTTAGGCAGAGATAAACTAAATATATCAAAATGTGATGCATATTCATTCCCGGTATTCTGTAATCTAACAATAGGTGAGTTATATTGAGCTACCGTTCGAGAGTTTTGACAATAAAATATTGTAGATGTTCTGCTTAATCTAGGTGGTACATAGAATGAAATCAATTTCAGTAGATCAGGGGTATCAAACATTGGTTTTATTATTTTATATAAAGTCGTAAGATCGGTCGATGTTCTTCGTTCTTGCAATTAAGTTAATTTAAGCGAGTCTAAAATTTTGTTATAATTTAATTAATTAGTAGAAAACCCCATCTTAAAATTAATATATCTAAGAAATTTATTCTGAATTCCCTCAATAGAATCTTAGAAAGTGATTTGATAAGGTGACCATATTGGAGAATTATAATCTAGTTGGCTTCTAACTAGAGATGTGTAAAGATATTTTAATGTGTTTATATTATTCAACTCTTTTGTGGTAAATTTACAAAGTGTTTTATTTTAAATAAATTCAAAGTGTTTTTCCACAAAGTAAATGCTGAAACAATAAATAATATACTAATAAAGGCTCTCTTAAATGATAAATTAATCATAAAATGTGAATTGAGTTTATTTTCGTTTCCTACAGGTCCTGCTGTGCTGGCTGCCGATACTCTGTCTCCTGCCTACTCTGCGGAAACCCTCGGCTTGGCGGTTGCTGCCGGCGCTCTAGCTGCGGCGTTAGTCGGCTTCGTGGCCGGTTACTTCTGCGGACGAAAGTGCCACAAGGATGAAGATGATAACCTCCCGTATCCCGATACGGAGTATGAATACTTTGAACAAAGACAGAATATTAATAGGTACTTTTTTTTTAATTGGCTCTCTACGTTAGGGTCCTTTCACCAATCATTACGTCTACATAACTTCATGTTTCAATCAGGAAATTATCTAACTTACGCTACCTCACATCAATGAATATTTTTCTTATAAATTTTGCCTCACCTAATAAATAATATTTTTTTAATCAAACGAAATAACAAATGCCACCACTTTAAATAATGGTTTCATCGAGAGGTTATTTTTTTGTGAGTAATGACACAGGGGGACAATAAAATTAATGTTGATATTTACTATCAATTCATTGCAACTTTTAAGTTATAATTATGGACTTGAAAAATTTTAACAAAACAGATTTTTTTCTAAATTGTAAATAAAGCTAGTCACCAAGGTTACATCATCATTATTCAGCCATATAGATTTAAATTAACAACATAATACCGAATATTTATACTTTGTTTTTTAACCCTTTACTATCATTAAAAAATATTACATCTTCACTATGCATGGGTCAATTTGGACCATAATTTTAAATGTAGTTTAATGAGTCTGTACAGTAAAAATATAAATAAAAATTCTTGTTTATTTAAAACATTGTTTATTTATGAAAGGAAAGAACACTAATCAAATTTAATTTAGTATAAAATTAAATTTTTGGTCAGCGCGTTTACCAACCATGCAAAAGGTCTCGGGTTCAATTATCGACATGGTTGACATGAAATATTTATTTGAAAAGGTGTTTTACACTAGAATATTTTATAGTCCCTAAACTGGCACCGGAAGTGTAAGATAGATCATAGTATAAACATGTGTGTCAAGGTCCTGTATCATTCGGACATTAATTTCTGTGGCATTTAGGTAAAGAGGTACATGTCACTATTAGCTAATTGTGCAGGGGAGCCATTTAAAATTTGTTACAGGTTTATTTTTTTAACAAACAGTTTTGGGTGCTTTCTTGGAATAAACTTTTAATGCATAAACTTGTAGGATTCATAGTCTATTGATCGATGACACACAGACGTGCAATCATTTCACCTGAAATAGAGCAACGACCGATGAATACAATACATTATATTCTGCAAGACTAACAGTATTATACATAAAACATCAGTCTACATAAGCGCAACGTTCTGCAGTCTATTTGCACCATGGAGACATGAAGAACAAAGGAATGTGGCCTTTAAAGAGACCACATGGCGTGGTAACGCCCAGTCATCTGAAAGAGTCAGCTTAACACGTCATTGCCACCACGCTTGTGCTTCACTTCTGTATATTTATTGCCCATATACTAAATACACATTAAACCCCAACCTCGTGTCTTCTGTCAATCTCCAACTGACGTAGGAGCTCCAACCCTAAACTAATAAAATCCTACAGACTTAAGAATGAAATATGTCGAGCGGTAAAAGTCATTGTTGTTAAAAGCAATTTTTACCTAATTGTATCATAGAATTATTTATAACCTAATATTTGAAATATTGAAGTTGATAAATTTTGACTAATTTTTATCTTTTCACCCAATCGTCCCTAGATCTTTTATATTGGAACTGCTTAACTTATTTTCTCAATTTTAGCAACTTGCATCGCTTAATCTAAATACCACGGATTTATTCTTCATCCATAACATTTATTTTAATCTAAAATATAAACATTTGTAGTAAATACAAGTTGTTAATTATTCGGTATTTAATAATATTTCACGAGGTGAATACTGAAATGAGAAACAATCAACTAGATAATTTACTGACACGTCTTCTGTTAGGATTCAAGCGGAGCCCAAGCTGCTGTCTCAGGTAGAAGAAGTCACATACGCGGAACCCGTCCTCGCGCCGCCGTCCGCGCCCCCCAAGGGTCCGCACTCCCCTCGCAGCACCCTGAGAGGGGGCATGGCCCCCCCTCCTCCTCAAGGGCCCTATGGGGGCGTGGGCCACCCACACGCGGAGACTCTCTTCCAATTCCAGCAAGACGGAGCAGCAGGGGGCTACCGACCAGGAAGGGATAACTTCGGGACACTTCGCTCCCATCAGGTAGCTAAATCAAATGTTTCGACTAAAATAATTTTCGGTAAACCCCAGTATTTTTTTTCTTTTAACATTAATTAACGTTTTATACTGGTCTTAATTAGGAAAATGAGCGCCTATTCTAAGAGCCTCACTTTACAGGGTTATATCTATTTATTGCTGTACAATTTTTGCATCGGTTTTTTTTTATTAAAAATAATTCAAATTCAATTCAATTCAATTCATTAAAATAAATAAAACAACTTTGTTTTTAACCACTAATTTTTATTTTAATGTTTGCTTTGAAACCAGTCGGTGAAAAATAAAATAGTGGTTAAAAACAAAGTTGTTTTATTTATATTATTATAATGAATAACCACAAAATTAGTGCTTCAAATATAAACTTAATATCAATTCAATTCATTTATTTAAATATAACATATACATTATAAACATACATTTAATAAGTACATATTATAAAAAAGAAAAAAATACATGAAAGAGATTCATGTCAAAGTAGTAGGAGAATCCTGCTCCGGAAAACCCCTTCGGATACATGGAACAGATCAATATCCAGAGCGATGTTGTTCAGCATAGAGGTAGCTCTTCCAATGGGCATAACCATCGGCAGGTTGTTGATCTCTCTATAGTATTAATGTATGCCCAAAACTGTGTCGTGCAATATTGACACAAAGCTGCATTGTTTTTACACCTTTACGGGTTTTGGAACCTATTTTACAAAATATACTAACAATGTGGTGTGAATGTTGTCGGCTTTTCAGGGTGACGGATACCGGCGCGGGAACGACGGATTCTCCACAACCCGCAGTGTGAAGAAAGTCTACCTCTGAGAAACAAGTGGGGCCGAGGGAAGGGGGGAGCCTAACAACCACCGCGCCCAACACCGCTCCACCAATCAGCACCATCACACTTTGGGTATGTATATCCAAACAAAATCTGATGATTTTGATAAGAAATATCAATAAAGTTTAATTTTGACCAATGAGAGCTTTCTTCTAAGTAGGCATCTTCAGGACTGGTACATTGTGTCCAACATTTTCAACTTTTATACTATTTTTTGCAATGTTTTTGGGAGATAAGAAGATCGATCAGGTAAGTATTTTATTTAGGAACAGACTAAATAATTATAAATAAAACTAGTTTGCAAAACAGTTAATTTGTAGCTATGATATCACATGAGTCTACATAGAATATTTGTAACTTGATTGTGTAACTTTTTCTTATTATATAGTATGTTTAATGTAAAAGCCCCATGGGCGTCAATAGAAAGAAAAAAAAACAAAAAAAAAAAAATACAAGACTTCATATACCTCTCTTATTTTCCCAAATAATGAAGTTGTAATTTGATATAACAGGCATAAATTATATGATTATTTTTATAAATGATTTAAAATGGATTATTAAACAGCTTAAATTTTTTTTTTTAAATACCTGTACTTTAAAAATTTTTGTCTTTTGCTTAATGCAGCACCGTTTCCAGCGATTTTTTTAGCGCAGTCTTTTGAAAGTTGGTGTTTCATCAAAAAGTTTTTTAAATATTAATTGTTGTCCAATATTATATTTCCAGTGTCCCAGCGCAGTAGTGGATCGGGCTCTTGCTCCGCTAGCGGGGTGGGGAGCAGCCCTTCCCCCTCGCCCCCCTCCAGCAGCCCCTCCCCGCCGCCCGGCCACCAGGACATGCGCCCCCGCACCCCTCCGCCGCCTGCCTGCAGCTACATCTACCGGTCGTAAATTAACCTCACCTCGTGAGCAAAAACCAACCCAACCTTATTGACACTCGAAACCTGAATCAGTGGGCGGGGAAATACAACCGCACAAAGACAATATGGAAGAAATAAAGTGTTACTGATAAGTTAAGCAGTGGATTCAGTAGCAGATTTATCAAAATGGATATCTCGATTCGAATGTGCATAAATTATTTGGGTTTGCCAAATGTTGAATCGTTGGAGATCAATTAACAGTCTCGAAGCCTTTTTGGCTTCATTTGAATGTCCGTTGCGGTCTGTCAATGGTAAAGTGCCATACACGATATTTTTTCTGAATAAAATGATTATTTTGATTGTTATATAGAATTTAATGAGGTTACTCTGATTACTGAATAGGCCGATACAGTTTGTAATGTGTTATAAATCTCCAAGTGTCGGCTAATAATGTCGATTTAGGAATATACCTGTGTATATAAATGTAAGGAAAATTGTTAAAATGACGACTGTAATTAAATGCATATTTTGTGTGGAACTTATTAAATGGTTTTTTGCCTAATTTAAGACCTTTAGGCTGTTTGCTCTTACATTTTACCAAGGACCAGATAAAATGATTTCATTCTGTAAGCCAGGCATTTTTTTATTATTTAAATGTAGCAGATGACACAATATTTTATAATATGTAAAATTTCATTTGTATATTGTACATTTTTAAATATTTTTTCCAATCATCTTATTGCAGTCTTCCTATTGACTTCGTATATTCTGTCACCTGAGAAATGTGGGTTAAGTCAAGTTTTTTAGATGATTTCACATTTACTTCCATTAAATAGATAAAATGAAAAAGTTTTGAATATTAATCCTATGTATAAATCATTCTATAACCTTAACATGTTGAATGACTTATTGACATTTGTTTAGTAATTGCAAGCTTATATCAGCATTTTTTTAAAAGTTTTTGTTAGTTTCTTATATATTTGATGTTTCATTTATTTACTTAAGCCCACTAAAATACTGTAATTGTAACAAGTAAAATTGTAAATATCCTCACATATTGATCGGTATTTGTATTTTGTCTCATTTTGTTTTTCTTGTCATAGTTATATAACACATAGGCACTTTGTAATATATAAAATGTATCTGCGTACTCTATGGAGTTATATAAATATTGACACGAGAAACATGACAATAAAATTAATGTGTAAAAAGATGTTTGATGAAACTCTCGAGGAATGGTATAGTAAGTTTTGTACGTAATCATTTGAAAGGAACAAGATATGTTTTCACCTCTTTCCATAACCTTACTATCCTTTGCACTGAAACCTTATTCCGCAGTATATTATCGATAGACTGTAAATATTACGCTGGGATCCGTGCAAAATTTGTATGTAAATTAATAAGTACTCTTTTTCCTTTCGAGTCCGTCTCGTTTATGCTATTATTTTATCGTAAGTTGGATTTTGGAGTGTATAATGCCATATTAAATTAGCGTAGTGTAAGTTTTGGTGTTTAGTTATCTCTAGTTACGTACTGTAAATGTAATTAATAATAATAATTAGTCTCGCTATACATATTACATATTATATTATGTCTATCCATTTAACTGTGTAAGTGAATGAATTATTTAATATATAATCTTATTCAAACTCGTAAATAAATATTATATTCATATATGACAAGTATAATTCTTACAAATAGTTATAACTCTGATAATGTCATTAAAAGTGCTTCTTATGAATGTTTTAGATTTTTAGGAAAGATTTCGTATTGTGACCTATAGTAGTGAAATAGTTTCAATGAGTCGAATCGGTTAGATTAATAAATAATTATTGATATTGGCTTTTATTTCAAACTATTTATTTTATACACTTTTATTCTTTCCTCTAATACAGTGATTATCCTACTTGCAATTCTAATTTACCGTAACTTTTTTCTAGTACCACTCTATCTTAGAAATTGAAATTAAAAAGCTATATTTTATCTGAAATGCTGACAACCATTTCATTTGATTTATTTTAAACATATGCCTATGTGAATGGTTGGATGTTATAGTTAATTTTAAAACCGCATTTCATCACACCTTTTTACAGAACTCTATTTCCACACATTTGGAGGTTGTTGTTTAAAATATAATTAAGAATAATCCAACCACGGTTAATTATTATTTTCAAGAGAATTTGGGCAAATAGCACCCGTTTATGTGCATGAGTGATAGAGATACTATTTTTAAATACTTATAACATGGTAAATATTTGTAAAAAAAAAGTCAATTGTAAATTTAGCATACATAATAATAATTTGAAAGTCAATAATCGATAATGAATAAATGTTTTCAGTTTAGCATCAGATCCCCAAAAATAAAAACAATTGGAATTATCATTTCTTCTGTGAACTTTTTACATCAGATAGCATTGCTAATTTAATGTTTTCTGGAAGCGTATGGTTTGTAATAGTTTTATTTAATTTGGCAATTAAATTTGTATTACCTTTGTCGTTTTTAAGGTTACGATATCTTTGGATCCGCATTGAACTGGAATTATTGCAGATGATAAAATATAAAACCGTTATTTATGTACATGTGGTAATGGACTCGTCTCTTTTTGCTAGAATTAGTTAATTGTAAACTAATATTACTAAGACTGATTGACGGATGATTAGTACAGAATGAACTAACAGTAACGTATGCATTTTATAATAAGATCTGTGACTTAATGTACATTCTATCTCTCCTGCAAACATTTACTTCTTTTTAAACCAATTTATTTTATATCATCTCATAGATACATATTTTTTTAATGAATACTTAAATGTATGTTTTTAATGTCTCAAATTCAATAAATTAATGTTGTTATAGTTTATTTATTTTATTTATATTGAAAACAATTTGTTGTATTAATTAAATACCAAAGATATTATTTGACACTGTTTTTCTATTTCATTTGTTTTTACTAAAATATTATAAAATTATTTTTTAAATATTTATATCAAGTATCTTAGAAGGTTCACTCACCAGAAATTGCTACTTATTTTTAATATATTGTTTTTCCATAATACTGATTACTTATTTTGTGCATTGCTTGAATAGATTCGTTATAACAATAATATTATATCATAATCGGTAGCACATTTTTACTAATAAAATTATATTGTACTTCACTACATACTTATATAGAATCATTTCAATGGTTTTGAGATAATTTTTTGAATATTTTTTAAGAAATATCATTTCTTATAACCCATCATTACAGTTATACATAATTTACCTACAGCTTGTATGATATTCCTCGAATATAAATATAACATTATTTCTAGTAAATACATATAGATTCCAACAGAATATTAGGTGAGAAATAATTATATTGCTCTGAACAAAATTTTGTTATACTGTGCATTTAGGTTATGTAGTTTTAAGTGTTTTATACTTGTATTTAAATTTAAAAATGCATTATACTCTACAAAGCATGACTAGAAAATGTGTATATAGGTGATTAAGGATACTCATAGATTTACCGCTGTTCACAATTTTTCTCCCTTTACGGAATGCTATTTGCTTATAAATGTATTTTATACAAAGAAATCGACCATTAGGCATGCGTCATATTGACTTTTTGTCAGATTACATTGAACCAAATATTTTAATCATTCCTTTTTATGAAATTCATTTGAGTATGAATGTTAACAATGTGGATCCAAATATTTGTTGGCTATCTGAAGAATCACATGTATTTGGCTTGGCAAGCTATGACATATTTATTACCTATATCACTCGACTTTTTTTTACTGGCCAACTTTCCCAATACGGCCAGCTTACCTCATTCCTCACCGAGATCTCAGCTGAAGTAAATCACAGGTAATCTAATAAACTTTTTTAGGAATAATTGAATAATGTTAACTTAATAATAGAGCAGTCGGTTGAATAAGGAGAACCTTGTACCTTGTACATCCAAGCTAAATAAATGTGATAAAAGTCCAATGTATCGCATTGTCACAAATTTAAAGAAAATGTTACATCAGTTTTTATAACATTATAAAATTTGATAGCCGATACAGTTGTTGGTCAAATTTGTTTATTAAAGATCTATTTATAAAATATGTTTAAGTAAAATATCAAACATTAGTTTGATTATATACAACTATTAATCCGCTAAGGTGTTCTGTTGAACATTGTTATACTTTTCTCAGTACATTTTGAATACATAAATAGCGTATATTTATAAATAAATAGATTTAATAAAGTAGTCGGAGCAGAGTTAGCGGTCTGTTGAAAGCGATTGGTTTTCACTAGCATGCCTTCATTTATATTGAGTGACTCCTTGGCCAGAGTTACCCGTGGGTTCCTCGGGAGGAGAGAGGGGAACTCGCAAATGGGTATCTAGAGATGGTCATATTGCCTAGTCTATACCTGTAAACGGGGTATAAAACCTCCTAGAATAAGTTCAAACAAACCAATTATTTGTACTAACTATGAAAGTTTAAGACAATGAAGATGGTGTATAATTCTAAAGTACTTTACATTTTCAATATTTTAAAAATATTTTTGCTTTATAAACTTTTTTACTTACATAATATTTATCATTTAAGGTTTACTGATTATTTTTGTACGTGATTCATTTTAAATATTTTTTGTATGTATTGTTGCTAGCACAGAGTACTTTTATAAGCGAAGCAATGTTTTGCTTGAGATATTTTCTTTTTGTCTGTCTAGGAAAATGTTTAAAAATTTAGTTCAACATGTTTCTTGTTTTTATTACATTACATACTAAACTTTAAAACGCCAATTGAAAATGTTAATACAGTTCAGCAACAGTTACCTGTAGCGGTGCTTTCCTGCACATTTTCTGGTAATGGATGCTAAATATTTTAGCAAACAACATGTATTCATTTCTTTAGAAATAAAATGAAATTTAAAATAAATTGGTTTTATTATTTACACCCTGCAATCCTTATATTTAAATAACATATAAAACTATTTCTCTAGTGTTAAAAACATTATCTTGGGGTACACAGTATGGAGACAGGTTTGTTTTGGATATAAAAAAAAAAGACAAAAATGCACTTCATCATCAGAATTTTTTTTTTTACATTTTCAGTTCAAGTTTGCACGTGTATTTATATAAGATTACGGTATGTGTATTTTTATAAGTTAACAATATTTGAAGTGTGTACAAAGTATAAATCTATAGAAACAAGTATGTAGTAGATATTTCATCAGGGATGGAGAACCTCTTTATGAAGGAAATATGGAAGTCTAAACATTTGTATGTTGATTTAATAAATTACTGTGTGACATTAAAGTTTGATCTATGATTGAACATCTTTGTGAAAACCTCCGGAGTATAAATTTATCTATATAGATGTAAACCATTATTTGAAAATATAGCAAATATTGCATTGCCCTCAACAATTTGAAAGAAAAAGAGATAGCATATCACAATACACATGCAATCATTTATGTAAGAAAGAGATATATATGATTCTTTAGTTCATTTTATTTTAGTGAAACTAATTAGCATGTACTTTAAAACATAAGTAATTATTTATTTATTCCTTAAAATTGGATTGCTATTCCTTAAATGAAACTGTATATCTGTTATATATCTTCAATTATTTTAATTGTTTGTGAAGTAAAAAGCTGAAACCTTAATTATGTATTGCATCACAAGCCACAACAAACCAAGAGCATTTAAGTTTTCAAAAAATCACCTTATTATTATATACCTATTACCTAGATATTCACTAAATTTATGCAAAAATAAAAATTACTATTAAAAGCGGTGAGTATATTTTTAATACATGCAGTACTTTTTCTATAATCCGGCACTTCACTTCTCCGGCCCTGCTAGTGATTCAGCGTTTTTATACAGGTAGCTACTAAGCGGGTAGGTCGGTAATTTCGATCCTGAGTAGGAGAAAAAGATGTTCAAAATATTTTATACTTCTGCTTCTCATTTATCAAATAATACATCACGAGAATCAAGTTTTGTTTGAAATGTTTATTTTATTGATATTCATAATGGCCGAAACAGATTTTCTTGATTAAATTTAATTCCCTGTTAATTTAGACGAAGTAGTGTATATCTGTAAAATACTGTTTTTGTCGGTTACGATGTTTTGGCGATCATTGCTTGGTGTGTAAATAAACCAACCCAGAATACGCACTATTTTTTTCACAATCAGGTAGGTACTGCGAAAATTTTCTATGGTATGTTTCTGTGAAAGTGGGCATCGACTCTAAGAAATTGAAAATGTCTACTTTATGTCAGATGGTGTTTTCTTGACGTTTGTTATCTGACTTATTTTTTGCCACTGTAAATTGTAAACGTTTTGAATATGTAATTTAATGTAACAAATAAAAAAAACATTCAATATGAATGATTTAGACGAGTGTATAAGACGTAAAATAAGTTGGGCACAGCTTCCAACACAAGTCAAACAGGTTGATATTTTTACTACGTTTTTCTTTTCGTTTCAAGTAAAATGAATTGCATTTAAAAAAACTAACTGTTTTAATGTTTTCACAGTTGCTGGGAAATTCTCAGAAAGAATATCAGAGATATGTCTTTGAATTCAGCATCAGAAATCAACTTAGGTATCGAGGAAATCTCGGTCAGTATGTTATGAATACTAGACTTTATTTATAGTACTGCTGTGTTCAGTGTATTTCAAAATCTTAATCGTATTGCGGAATTATATTGTGAATAGTGACTTATTTACATGATATTACAGTGAGGACAATAAGGAAAGATGAAAGGCGGTATTATGAAGCTCTCGTTCAGAACAGTATCCGCAGCCTTATGTTATTTCCGTATCATCTTGCCGACATGGTTGTCAAAGGTTTGTTTATATACCCCACTTCGTATATTTATTTATTCATATTTTTTTCCATTCTAAACTATGATAAATAATAAAAATAATGTGACCTCACTGGACACTTAACAATATACTTGTTTTACAAATGAGAATAAACAAAGATGGCTTTATAAACAGAGATAATTAACAAAATGTTCAGACAGTTTTAAACACTATGTATTCATCAATTTGTTTCTTTTTTGGGTGATACCGTATGTGTTGGATTTGTTCTAACGTTTCGGTTACCATTGCAGGAGCCATCTTCAGGGTAAACTGAGTGTTTTGTAGTGTGTTTAAGTACTAGTTATTTGTACCGTGTCGCAGTCGGTAGTAGGAACATTTCTATTAGTTTTTGTTGTTGTGCTGGGAACCATGTTGAGTTTAATTTAAGCCCGTCGTCTTTGTTTATATTATTTGGGTGTATGTGTATTTCAATTGCCTCTTATTATTCGTGCACTTTAATTACTGGGTTTATGTAAAAAAAATTGCGTTGGAGCGTAATGGATAATGGAATCAGTTTGATAAAAATAAATAATTGCATTTGGATATTGTAATCTTCATTTTGTTCTAGGATTACGGATAACTCCATTTAGCTATTACAAGGAGGTGGTTGGTCTTATCATGGAAATGGAAAAAAGTTATGATACGCTCCCCAATTTCACAGCTGCAGATTGTAAGTTTTATTCCAATCTAATAAAAAAATACATAAAAAACTCCAGAGAAATATATGTTTTAAAACAACAGTAATGTAACCCCTTAAAGGATTGACCTCATACATTAATTAGTGTATTATTGGTTTAAAAGTTAAAACTCAATTCTCATGGCCTTTGGAAGGGCAATGAGTTTTTCTGGGTTATTGTGACATGTGTTATCTCTCTTTTTAATGTTTTGTGTTGCATTACAGGGTACAGATTGATCAACAAAAGCTGGTGATTTTAAAAAGCTTACATTTAATTTCAAACAAATGTGCTATCTTTTTTTAAATTCTTGGATTAAGAGGGTAATAAAAATATAAATTTATTTTTACACTGGTACATTTTTTATTTAATATTTTGTGTTCATCATATTATGATAAAAATCAATACAGTGTAATTAAAATGCGTACCACAAGTTGTATTTTTATAGTAGATTGTTTTAGGTATGTAAATAATGGGATTTATTGTTCATCAATAAGTCTCCTGTCTGATGGCAAAACGATGAAAACTGATGCATCTATAGTTGCATCGTTTTGCCGTAATACAGCTCAAAATATTCTACTCTCTGAGATCTGTCATATAGTAATTAAGATTATTTTGTGTAAAGCTTCCTAGCCAATTGGCAACTTGGTGTAACTATGGAAAAGTTCTGATTTAATTGCCATAAAACATTTTAAAAGCGATTATCTCAGTTCGACCTGTTTTTAGATGCATCGTTTTGCCATAAGACAGGAGAAGTGTGTATATGTATTCTCTCGAATTTTACTTGTACCGGGCATTTTATGTATAATTAATAATAATTAATGCAGAGTGAATTCATTAGAACACAAAATAAATAATTTAAAATAGAGATAAAAATAAAAAGATAAAAAGTGTACAAGTACACAAGTAAACAAGTTTAAAGATAAATAAATATATGACATTTGTCATTGTCAGAGATTTTTTAAAGAACATGGCACATTCAACTAAATTTAATATCAAGGTTTTTTAAACCAATACTTTAAAAATTACCAAGTACATTAAAAATGCATTTGTCTAACTAATCAAGCAAAACTTTTTGCGAACACGCTAGCATGAGATAATCAACCTATGCATACGTGACTAGATTAAATGAGAAAGTATATTTATATACCAGTATTTTTACTGCTAAGAATCGCAGCAAAATTCAGACGAATGCAGAAGCACGCTGTGTATATTTTATTACCATATCATTAGCAACAAACAAAACAATAGTTCTCTGTCACGCTCATAAGCGCGCCCTAGCACAAGGAAGACAGATATTTTGTTCATAATGCGTATGCCATGCGATGTCATACCATGCGCTTATTCACAGATACTACACAAGCGCAATGTGTACATGATGATGTGGGGAATGATGAGTGGATCAGGCCAAATACTTTAAATATGTTTTTATTTACAGTGTTTTTAATTGTGAGTTTAATGTGTTTTATTATGTTTTACATGTATTTGATATTATGATTTAATTATGTTCCATAAGCCATGTTCCAAAATTATATAAAATGTATCTCTCGGCACGGGACACCCCAGTGAAGGAACATTATCTTTAATGTAAAAAAAGTAATACACAAAATGTAAAAGAACAAATAAATGTATTGTTTGCGCCAGCTCTTAACAGACCAGTATATGACAATGGCGTCAGGGTTGACAGTATACCCAAAAAAACCCATTTTTCATAATATCTTCATACATATTTGTAAATTTGGTTAAAAAAAAATAATACAAATTAATTTTCTCAAGGTCTGCGTCTTTTGGGTATCGGCCGTAATGAGTATATCGAACTAATGAACCGCGCTCGTGGTCGAGGCCGGATTAGAAGTACTTCTGGCAGGAGGCTGCTTCCCTCGTTGCCTTGTCAGCCTCCCTTGCAACCGTGGTGGAGATTGGAACTAGGTTTTGTGCTGGAAGACGACGTCAAGGTAACTTACCCACATTACTCTCAAGTGTGCAAAATTGTGTTTCACAGAAATGTTTCTTGTGTGCTGCGATCGAGTAGTTAATTAGTCAGGCAAGTCCGAATAACAAGATTTACCTTAAGTATGCAGTTTATCTAAAAAAAATCCTTTATCCTTGAATTTGTGTGATTTTATTTTTAATTTTTTTTTTTTCATTATTTTAGTATTTAACTGAAGAAGAAAAAACCTTAATTGACATTCTTATTGATGAAGGATCGCAGACGCTTGGAACACTTGACCATGCCACAGTACAGAGCCTTTACAAGTAAGTTTATCCTTCAAAATTACTGATGAATTCATTTACATCTTTTCTTTTAATTATTTTCGTTATGGAGTAATAAATCAGATTGTGGATGAATGGTATTTGCCTCTCGGCTCTCAAAGGAACATTGAAAAATCATTTCAATGTAGTGTCACTGAATGTTTTATTACATCAGTTTATTTGTATTTTTATATTGTTCAATTATTATATTTATTTCAATTTGTAACTAAAGTTTATTATAAATTCCTCTCCGATGGGTCTCTTACTGATGGATATATTTAAAATATTCTTCTATTTTTTAATGTTACATTAATTAAAAATCAAATTAAAGCATCTATCTACATTATATTACTCGTACAAACTTTTACAACTATCTACTATATAATAAATATTTATTTATTTATGCTGCTTAGTTTATCTTTATGAAATAATTTAATAAATAGATGGTGTGGAAAAATACATCAAGCCACGCCAACCTCAAACTTATATAATTGATGTTAAACATCAGGCGCATTTTACAAAAATATTATTAATTATTTAGTTTGGGTGTTTTTTTTTTGTATTTATTTTTATTTAAGAAGATAAACATGAACAGAAAATATAAAAGGAAAAATAATGAAACCCACTAAACCGCGAAACAAATTAAATAAATGTTGAATTTAATACATGAAAAACGCATAATAGAACAAAAAAAGGCTATAATTTTTTTATATTTTATGTTTTTTAATATAAAAATTTGACAAAAAAGTAGGAAAACACATTTTTACAGAACCCCTTAAAAACTGTTACCTTTGTAATAACAATATCCCAAAAATGCTTTGAATAATGTTACTTCCAATAAAAATGAAATGTAAATTTATAGTTTTTTTTATGTAAAATTATTAATAGAATATTTGTCGGCCTCGTGGTGTAACGGTCAGCGCATTTGCCTACCATGCAAGAGGTCTCGGGTTCGATTCCCGAAATGGTTGATATGAACTATTATTAAAAAGGTGTTTTTACACTAGAATATTTCATAGTCCCTGGACTGGTACCTGAAGCGTAAGACTGACCACCTTACCTTCGTGTAACAACAATGATCAAGAGATTGGTGTACTAATGCAGTGCCCTATGCACCATTGGGTGCGGAAAGGGAATGATGATGATGATATTTTATTTATTTGTTATAGAAAATTTTTAGTAAAAAAATTAATAAAATTTAAATAAAAGCTTCATGTTCAAAACCAGATGTTAAAAATACCTTGGGATTTACTTCCAAGATGTATCCCCCAAATTACAAAAAGTTAATTGCCGTTTGTAATAAACAAAACTTGTCGACAATTTTGGCAAAGAAAGTGTCTTTTTAGGCTAACACATATTTACAATGTTGTTATCATGTTAACCACATATTGATCTTAATTCGCAACAATACATTAAGCATCTTAAAGCAGCGTTACATTGTTTTTAGCCCAGTTGCATGATTTTTGGTTAGCGCATCGAGGTATTAGAGAAATTGTAAGTTTAAACTCATCTAGTATTTTTTCAAAGTAAGAATATCACTTTTGGATCATGATTCTCACACTTACTCATTTTTTCGATTCTGTGACTTGACGCATTTGCATAACACCATCCAAATATGTACAGTAAACTTAAGTTATTCGTTTTATATAAACCTAAGTTTTACTGTATTTCAAATCCACTTAACATCAATCTATTAATTTCGTACTTTATAATGGACGATTGCTATTAGAGATTAGATAAAATTATTGGACTTCTCTTTTGCAAACTACGATGCGCTGCGTACATTTTTTATGAATTCTAGTTATCTCAGTTATTTTACGAGTCAACAAAGCACTTCCCTAGCAAAATGTAAATAATTAAATTATGTTATTTCAGACCTGCTTGAGGCATTTAATAGGGTTCTTACACATTAAAAAAATATATATAAAACTGTAATGCTAACGGTATTATTTTTTTCGTGCGACGTTGGAAGCATTTTCTGTATTTTTTAAAAATATACTTATTTTTAATTACCTGAAAACTAGACGTTTTTCAAAAAAATAAAATTATATGCAAAATTTAAAAAACACCAAATGTCAAAAATAATTTTCTATGTAATAAAAAAATATATTACTCAAAACATTTGAATTCTTATGATTTGTCATCTGTTTTCTCGAATTTTTAGTAACACTCGAAACTTTGATTGGCTCTCCTGAAAAATCGTCTTTTTTTATTTAAGCCAAATTTTCTTTCGAATGATGTATAGACTTAACCACTTTGTTTTACTTTTGGTGCTTTTTTTTTATAAAAAAAAACAGACACAACTTATATTAACGCCTAATATTTATTCAGTATTTTTTTTTACTGTGAAACATATTTATTTTATGACTGACTCATTGGGAATTATATTTATCAAAAGTCTAGTGATAACAGCGTTTTGTCTATGAATGTACATTCTTATCTATACCACAATACTGTCCACATTAACCACACAGTTCATTAACATATATTATATCTTTAAAAAAACCTTTTTAGAATATACCTAACTTACCTATGTTTAATTTGAGCGTGGGGACTGTTTTCCACTTTATTTTCTACTGTAAATAGATAATAATTGTGATAGAAAATATATATCGTGTTATTTTAGAGTAGGAATTGATCATTGATCTTCTCATCTGAAGACTCTTGTCTATGAAAACATTAATTTAAGTACTAGTTACGCTTTAAGATAGCTTATACAATCTATTTGCATGCACAATATTTATTGCATAGCATATATATGCTATCTAAATTGACCCATTTTGTGGAAATATAAATAGTTATGATTATATTTTGATACATATAAACTGTAAATAACTATATGTTATGTTAAATAATGATGTAATGTCTATCAGATTTTTTCTCTTTATCTGATCATAGCACGAATTACAAACAATGCTTTTATGTATGCATACATTGAAATCTCCAAAGATCCAAATCTAGCAAATATATTTTTTCAGTTAAATAAGTGTGCACTATCAAATGTTTTTAAAAATGCCCACATCATAATAAGGATCTTCAGCCCTACGGGAAATTGGATACAAAAAATGATTTCTTGTGCGCGGTAAAAATTAGAGCATTAATTTGTACGGTAAAATTTCTTAAAATATACGGATAAAAAAAATAATATTTTAACAAAAACGCACTACTTTGAATGACGTCACTGGTTCATATGAACCATCCAATGATATGAGGGCTTTGAAGGATATCCGGTTTGGTCACCGTAAACGAACCAATCGGAAGAACTGTCATAGAACAACCTCTGACGTCACACGCGGAGTTATTTCAGAAATACAAAAATTATTTGGCCTAGTTTAATATTCTATTAACAAATAAAAAAAGAAAAAAAAGACACTGAACTTCCTCGTTGAAACAATTTGTAAGCGAAACTTTATTACATTATTATTTTCTGCTCTTGAAAATAAAATAAGCTTGAGGGCAAATTTAACAAAAATATTTTTCTTTTATTTTTAAAAAAGAGATGATACATCAAGACTTCAACAGAGGTCACATTTATTTAAATATTAGCTTTTACCCACGGCTTTGCTCGCGTGGTATTATGGAGAAATTAGTTATGCAATCAATTAGTTTTGTCGTTTAGCAATAACAATTTTCCCGATGGAATGCTTATTTTTTTGGGGTAACTTGTATCAATTGCCATCCTCCAACTATCACTGTGAACTACGAAGGTAGTTGAAGAATGCTCTCTTTAAACGAATCAGTTGTCGTCGGTACAGCTCTCCAGTAATGGTTTCACCCGATTTTAGAAGCTCATAATACACAACTTCCCGCTCTTTGTCTTTGATATAAAAATCGTCACTTTTAAAACGTTGAAACCACTCGAAACACTGTGATTTCGCAAGAGCGTGTTCGCCATACAATTCTACGAGCAAACAATGACTTTCGGCTGCAGTTTTCTTTGCAAAAAAGTGACTCAGCAAAACTTCCCGCAAATGCTGTTTTTTTCGCCAATTTTCAAAATTTTCCATGACTGAAAAAAATATGATGCGCACAAGCAAATCAAACACTATTGACTGATTTTAACAGCACAAGTGCCTTTCATTAAAATATACACGAGACTCCTGGATTCAGCCATGGCCCACCCAGGGCTGTCGAGCTTATGATGATGTTGATAAGAATACAAATATTTATTTAAAAAAAATCGTAATGTGAGGTCTCCACTTAAGCAATTTGTCAATTTTGTTATATGGGACCCTTCTAAATTTGCCAGTGTTTATATATTTAATTGTTTTTTCTTTAGTAAGGTTGTTCATAACATAATCTTAAGAACTAATAATTTTAACTTGCAATAACATTTATCAAGAACATGTAAACTGTTATACTAAAAATGTAACTTGAATTTTCATTACAGGAAGGGTTTGGTTTACATTGACGTCCCAATAACAGGCGTTGACAGAGTAAGAGTGCCGCCTTTGCAAGGATTCGTTATGAACCGAGTTATGGGCGACTATTTCGAGACCCTCTTGTACAAAATATTTGTCTCCATCGATGAGAATACAACCGTCAGTGAGCTATCATCCGTACTGCAAGTGGATGTGGACCTTGTCAAACAAGCCGTGTCTTTGTACTGCCGGCTGGGATTCGCTCAGAAAATTGATGTTCCACCAATCAACACCCTTCATCAGTCATGGCTGAATTTAACACCAGTCAAAATGTAAGTACAAAAACAATTTCAGTGCTAAACTAACACAAGGCTGTGGTCGCGTGGTACTGTTGTGGACTTACGAATCAACGATCCGAAGTTCAAATCCTACTCTACCACAGGCTCTATTTCCATTTTTTAGCACAAGTTATAGCACATGACTTTTAGGGAACGGCCTGAAAATTTAAATATTTAGGTGAATCTATCGTGAGAAGCTACTAAAAAAAAATTGGGAAGATAACGTTTTAAATATATATCAAGTAAAAATGTGTGCTAACTGCCGCAACCTTTCAATGTTTTGAATATAAACCGACCACCGTTTTTCAAAATATTAATTTTGCCTCTAATTCAAAATAATATTTGAGAAACTATCACAAGACATTGATGATGATAAAATAATGTAAAATGAATTGTATGTATGATCTTTGTACTGTGTTGCAACTAATAATACTACGCACTTAAATTGTGTTTTCAAATTGAACCCTTCTCTTACTGTACCAAAAACTACCACGCGCTATGGTGCTATGTAGTCAATACACATGCAAAAAATGAGAGATTTTAAATTGGAAAAATTTAATATCCATGGGCAATTGCTTCAATCATTCATAGTTGAAGTCAAAAACGATAATAATCTAATTGCTAAAAACATGAAAAAACAACTGACTGACGTTCGCAGCACGAACAGAGAAACCGCCCCTAACAAAGGCCCAGAAGCAACTGCCCAAAACTGGCATACTGTGGCAGTGGTACCGGTTACTTTGTTATTGGCCCGCGTGATGCGTGAATTTGCCTCTCTCGCTCATGAATATAACTATAGCATCGCGAGTGGAACTTAAAAATTGTTTGAGACAGCCGTATATTCGGTACTCTTATATACGACGTATGTCACTGTTATCAATTTGTTTCTTTTTTGGGTGATACCGTATGTGTTGGATTTGTTTCGGCTACCATTGCAGGAGCCATCTTCATGGTAAACTGAGTGGAAACAAAACACTCAGTTTACCCTGAAGATGGCTCCTGCAATGGTAGCCGAAACGTCGGAACAAATCCAACACACACGATATCACCCAAAAAAGAAACAAATTGACGTATGTCACATTGGTAAACTTTTGAGTGATTCATCTTCAATTTGTTACAAAATGCTTTTTCTGTCCCCAATAAATATTATTTATTATTTCATAACAAATATTTCAATCGATATATAAATATATAACAGAGGAATCATGAAATGTTTAACACAGTTTGTTATTATATTTATAGAGGTATTAAAGTTTTTAGATGCAATGTGTACTAGCTTCACATCACCGGGAGGGAGAGTTAAATTTGACGTGTTGATCCATTCACTAAACAAAATTTAAATGTTGACTTTCCTTTTTACCTTTTTATCTTTTACCTTTTTCTTCTTACACATCTCAGTACCTTTAAAAATATACCTAATCACAAGATTTTTATTAATACAGTGTATGATACGTGTGGGTTTGTTTCTTTCTAGTGTTCGGCCAGTCACGCCTCTAACATATGACCAATCACAGTCAAGTTCTCTAGAAATGGAGCCTGTATTGACTAACTTACCTGAAACGCCTCTAAAAGAGGAGCGGGTGTGTACGCCTTTTTGATTAACTAATACACGTGTTAATATTTGACTAATAAGCATTTTGTTTAATCGTACCCGTGTGTATTTGTTCACTTAAACAGTTCCATTTGCAGCCAATATTTCCCGGAGTTTACAAGGATTCCAGTTCAGATGACAGAAAAGGACCGAGGTTCGCATTTTTATTTGACTCGACGTTGACAGCATATCTCATGATGGGTAACTTGTCACCGGTAATAATCTTAACCTATAAATGTTTCCTTTTGTTTTTTTATTGTACTTTGTTACTACTACTACTACCATCACGCCATTTCCCCGTAGGGGTAGGCAGAGAGAATGGACCGCCACACATGTCTATCCTGGCATACACTCCTAGCCTCTTCCACATTCATACATCTTGTCATACATGCCCTTCGGTTCTGTCTGCTTTTGACATGACCAGACTTAAGATTTTGGTTTATCTGATCATGCCACGTCTTCCTTGGTCGTCCTCGTCTAACGTTGCCGTACTTTGTAATTATGTTAAAGTAGAGGCCCACCAATTTTTCTTGCACAATCTGTTTTTAACAAAATGCTCTAAATGCAAATTATTATTATTTTCAACTGACTAACCAGTATCTATGTTAAAACTGTCATGCCATTTTATTTTCCTTAGATTGAATACTAAGAAGCGGGCCAGATAACTCACCAGTTCTCAAAACTATGGATAGATTGTATCTATACATTATACCAATTAAAATTATCACAAATGTACATTTTTAACCCAAGATAAAATCTAATAATGTTATTTTTAATGACTGTCTAGATCCTCATAGACACCCAACCCCTTTTATGTTGAGGTTAGGCCATTGTATGTGTGTCGGATTTTTAGTAACGAGGAATAGTGACCAATAGTCTTCAAAATAGAGTTCACACATTTTTATTTTAAAAAAAAAAAACAGTTTGTGTTCAAGCAAATATTTTTCATGTAAAGATGATTTGATGAAATTAAACTTACCACGAATCTTGTTGTGTAGGTTGCGTGTCAAATGAAAATATTCACCTACGTATTATATGGAGTTTATTACAAATTTCAGTATCTAAACTATAACAGATGTTTTAATATGTTAATTAAAATATAGACAGTATTTAATTCATTTATCCGTTGCGGTAAAAATTAGTTGAATTAAAAAAAACTATTGAGTGACCGTTGCGACATTGTGCTAGACCAGCGCTGATCGGTGAATGTCTGGCTTTGTTAATTACCGTTTTGTGTCGGCTGGTGACGTGTTAAGTTTGTTTTTGAGGGCTGCCTGACATTCGGTGTTGCCAGTGCAATCCATAGTGTCATTGTGGCTTGATCTTTTCGTTGTATTATTAGTATTAAAGGGGTTTAGTAATTGTTTTTAAAAACTTGTCTAAAAATACCTATGTATGGTTTTAGGACTTGAAGAACCATGCGGTGACAATGTTCGAAGTGGGAAAATTATGTGACGAAAGTATCAACAGTTTCTTAGATGAACTTGATAAGGTAATACATATTCTTTATTGATATTTTAAACATATTACAACAGATATGGAGATCATTTTTGAGAAGGAAATAGACACTTATACATGGTGTGTTCGGAATTACAGAGATTTTTTTTACGCGACTGTACGTCGGAGCGCACGCGGACCTGTTGGGAATGGTAGTGGGGGAAGTCAGCTAACGAACCCTGGGTCTCAGTCTTCTTCGGCTATCCGGAGAGTGAAGACAGGCGTTTCCGCGGAAGTTGTTTTGGGACCTTATACAAAAGTCAAAATGAGATGCTCTGTCAGATTGGCAAAAGGTTGGCGTCCCCTCGTCCCAAGATGACCAGGATGAGCAGATCCAAAATCAAGATGATGCTCATCGCGTTATTCAACTGGTTTTAAAATCTGGCACAAACAATTAACATCAAAGGACTAGTCCATCACGAGTTTGTACCACAGAGTATTTAGAACAAGTGTGCAAGGATTTGAACTACGCTTCGTATGTTGAGCTAAAGAGGCCTGCAGTGAGAGTAGTGGAGGACGAGATGCAGGACTTTGCTGCAAACCAATCCCCAGGATCGAGAACACGTTGCTAGCATGTAATTTATGTACAAATTACCTGCTACCAACCCTATTCCAGAAAGAGTGCTCAGAATCGGACTGCAGATAGAGAAATGATTATTGTTTTGTTATTTATTTATTTAAACAGTTTACATCCATATGCATAAGGGCGGGCATATTGCCTTAAGGCAATTTCTTCCTGCCTACCTAAGTAAAATGGATTTTTTACACTATTATTTATTACAGATTGGATGGCAAGATATTGAAGGTGAAGCCAAACGCTACTGGACTCACGCTCTAGTCCTCAGGTCAGCCTTACGTGCGCTCGCTCCACTCCGCCCACTAGATCTTGTCCGATGTGAGAGTCTACAGTCGCTGGATACCGCGACGGCCGCTCGCTTACTCAATAATAAATACAAGTAAGTGGATATTTGGATATTAAATGACACACAACTACAAGTCACAAACCAATTATAGAGGCTTAAAAACGTCAACAAGAAGATAACTCAATCAAACACAAACATATACCACTTCCCGTCAAAGGTACTTTGAGTACTACCTAATTAAGACTTGCTTTCACTGTCGAGACACTTCACTGTCACACACCGAGACAATAAATAACAAAGGTTTTGAAAATGGATAATGGAGGCAGGTAGAAGTAAAATGGAAGCGCCATTTGGCCAAATTAATTTTGATTTATCTACTCCATTGATAATACATTTTGTGAATATACCATTTATTTACAAGTTTCATATTGATTTTCTATTACATTGGTATTTTTGTACATACATTTTATACTTGTGTTTTGACCTAATAATTTTTTAAAGTAAAATGTCTTTCTATACTTAACATTAAAATAAATGAGTAATGTAAGTGTCCCCGGCATATAGGCATATAATTTTTAATGTTGTACACTAAATGTAAACGTCTAGACTTCTAGAGTACTTGTTTGACATTATGACCCTTTTTAAAAGTGTTCTGATCTCCATTGTAGTATCTATCAAATAATAACATTTATTTCCAGGCTGCTAGTTTCCATGGCCCCCCTATCTAGGGAGGTGCGCCCCCCCTCGGGAGCGCCCTCCACCCCGCCTTTCCTCGGCCCCTGCCCCCAGGAAACCAACTCCCTCTGGTTTAAGCTTTACATCTACCACATAACCGGTTATGGACCGCCCACACTCATTTTAACTAAAGGTATGTAATTTTTACACTTTTTGATTAAAAATGGGTTCTTTTAGGCAACGACGCATAATTAAATAGACACATTACAAGCATGAAGTCGATGGCATTTCAATTCGTAGGTTTTCTTGCGTTCATTCTCTAATGGACTTTCATCCCACATACAAAAAAATGTACTTACACAAAGTTGAACGAATAAAAAAATACACTAGTTTTCATTAATGTATCCATTTTCTGATATTACCTTTTTCGTATTTATGCACCTAGTTTTCTTATTTATTTATCGTAATATATACACATAAAATTATAACATTAACATAATTTATTTCTATAACAGATAGTCTAATTCGCAACTTAGGTGTTATCATTGGTACTAAATTAGTGTTTAATATTTATATTTTTTTGCACCACAACAGGCCAGGAGGCCCAATTACAGTGGTGAATTACATCACAGAACACCCAGGCTTAAGAATATTTTTTTGTTCTCACCGGGAATCGAACCCGGAACCTTCCGTGCGTGAGTCAAGCGTCTTGACCACTACACCACGGAGGCCTCCATCTATTGAATCAGTCCTGAAAAAAACATATAAAATGATTGGACTGTCATGTGGGTTTTGAAACCATTTAAACATGAAGAGAAGTATGAAATACTTTATCAAATATTTGAGGCCTTCAATATCAAAGATGGCCAAACAATTCCACACATATTTTCGAGAAAATTTCGAAAATCTGTAATCGTACTTTTGAATTTAAATATTTACAAAAACATTTTTATTTGATAATATTTGGTGCCATTAACACTTTGAACAATTACCCTAAAGGTTAACATAACAAGAAACACTATTTTGATTACGTATTAAATATGCAGTTGGCCGCCTTTGATATTATTTTTAGCGTTTGGCCATTTTATACTGTATACTGTACTCCTATTTGGTCATCTTACTATAATGTTAATATCAATAGACTAGAAGGGGTCCAGCAAAAAATATTCAAACAGGTCGACTGTCGGTTAAACCTTAACTTCTCTAACTATGCTAAAAGTATTCAGTACCATAGAATACACTATCTTCAAAATTGAAGAATAATTTTTGACCGCAGTTTGTTGTAATCTACTTGAAAGACTTCCATTCCATGTGCTATCTAGACGTCAAGACAAAACCTTCTGTTTTACACAGACAACCCATCAACGAACTATTTAAAATCTACAATACCTAGAATATGATAGCAATATAACTGTCAATAGTCCGGCTTCTCCTGAATGAGTTTTTTGAGGTTTTCTCCTCTTAAAGCAAATGCGGAAAAGTTCCTTAACAAGGCCACAGCCGATTATCCCACCAGATCCTCACACTATAGTCAAGGTAATTAGAAGGAACATACCTTTTGCAGTTAATACAAGCCTTGTACATAATAAGCAAGGCAAAAAAAGAGCAACCCCATATAAAAATAAATAAATTTAAAAAAAAAACTGTAGATTTACCGAAGCTGATATTTTTCATGACAATGAATGTAAATTTAAGTTATAAGTCATAGAAATATTGAAAGAAGTCTGTTTAATGAATTTTAATATTATATGCACATTTTTAATTCATTATGTTTTACATTTATTAAATTTAACATAATTTGAATTATTGTGTTCAGTGCAAACAATTATTTTGGTGTGTGCATGGGTGTCCTACACTCATGTACAAAGAAATCGTCAATATATTTTGTACATGCTGTTTGTTAACCCAATAAAATAAAAAAATAAAATTGCTTTCACTGTCTAGTAATTAGGACAAGCAACCAAAAACCCAAACGCTCTAAAACAATTTAAAAAATAATAAACTTGTATTTGATGAATTTCCATTGAATGTTATAGAAATTCTTTTTTCATATCTGGATGCTGTAAATTTAATTTGTAAATTTGTCCATTTGCTTGAATTATAATAAAAAATCATTACCAAATTCGCTAGTGGGCAATTGTGAAGGATGTTTTTTTCTGCATCTTCAGGAACAGTTCTGAAGCACCTCCCCCGCCTATTCCTGGGCTTCTCTCGCCTGCTAGTATCGTCCTGGCAGCACGAGGCGGTTGTCCTACCCACCTGCAACTTCCTGGCCATCAACGCCACCCTCAAGTACAGTCCCGTCATGATCCAGGCATACGGAGTACGGGACGCGGCCACTACTTCGCTGGTTCCATTCCCCTCGTGTGATGATGATAAAGGTAAAAAAACTAAAAACAACAAAGGATTAAGAGGATATGCGGCGGAGAACAGTTTGATAAATATGTAGATATTTAAATATATGTGGTTTTTATTCAGAGAAATTTGTAATTTTAGCTGTGAGTTTAAAGACAGTTTATTGTATTTTGCGGACATTATTGCCGCCATTTTTGCGTTTTTGACAGCTCATGAATCTGAAGTTAGTCTCTAGTTATTATACCAACTTGTTGGCCGGAAAAATTCAATCCCCACTGAAAACTGACAGTCCAAGAGTCTGATGTTAGTCTCTATCATTATACCAACTTGTTGGTAAGTTATGAAACTATTGCCGCCATTTTTGTGTTTTTTGGTTGTAATTTTAAAGATGCTTATTGTGTTTTACAGACATTTATTTTTTATGATTATGTTACTTTTAAAAGTTGCAATAATAAAATGGTTCAAACGTGTCTTCATAAATATTTTAATAAAAAATTATTTACTAAATTTTTTTTTCAGTACCCTTCATTTACATTTTACATTTTTATTGCCGGTCCCTTGAAAAGCGTAATTTAGGGGATTTACTGTAATAAAAAATATTTACCATGTGGCTTGCGAAATCAAAGATGCTTCACTTTTATAGCCAGATATTTTCTATAATCCAGATGATAGTGGCACCTCCTGGTGGCGGCACTCGGCACTAAAAAGATTATCGACCTGCATGGACTTGGAACACACGTGTGGTTATATTACTATGGTGGACATCGGGGTACCGGACTGGGGTATAGAAGTGGTACCTACTGAAGTTTCACTAGGAAAAGCTCCAACACGTAAGTTTCATGATGTACAGCAACTCATCTTTTTAGTGATGAAATAATTAGCATTTTTAATTCATAATAAATTTTCAATAGATTAGCAACCGCTAAATGTACTCACTCATTTTATTAAATGTGAAATAAAAATATACATTTATATAAGATGTCTTAAAACAATGAAGATATTCAACACATTTTTCATTTTGAGTAATATGCAATAGTTTTTTTTAGCACTTTTCTCATACTGCAAAGATAATTTATCATTTTAGTTAATAATTGTCGCCACAAGTTACTCTGTGTATATTACATTGCGATTAGTCAGTAAATGATGGACTTATTTTTAATTAATATATGGTGTTGATTTGTTTTTTGTTCTGCAACCTAAAATAGACTGCCTTTGTTGTTGTGGAACTAAACACGTTGTGTCGAAGATGTATGAGTTACTGCCATTTATGCTCTGAAACCTTTGCAGTTATCAATAGTATTTTTATTTCTCTATCCATCGCCATAACTCTGAACTGATAAATATAAAACATTTAAGTTTGTAAGTGAAAATTCTTCATAGAAGTTCATTGTAATTTATTATATAAATAAAAGACGAGTGATACTTTAATCCACAAATTTGGAATATCCAGTGACCGGTTTCATTGTCTTCGCAACATCTTCGAGGCTGGTATCTTTATTAAGGAGTTCAATGTATTTATACAAAACAGAGGTAAAGACAGAGAATTCAAAATTATATGAAAGTAAATTAAATAAAGTTATTTTTATCTTAAGGATCATTATCAATTTTTATTTTTTTTCAGGTTAACTAATGAGTGGATATAATGCTATTTTAATGAGTTTAAGAACGTTATTTTTAGTAAACACTTAGACTCATTAAAATAGCGTTATATCCACTTAATTTTTATAATTCTAATTTATATCCACTTAAGTTAACCCGAAAAAAACCTGAAAAAAAAAAAAATTGGTAATGATCCTTAAGATAAAAACAACTTTATTTAATTTACTTTTATATGATTTTGAATTATTACATTGAACTCCTTAATAAAGATACCAGTCTCGAAGATGCCGCGAAAGTGATGAAACCGGTCACTGGATATTCCAAATTTGTGGATTAAAGTATCACTCGTCTTTTATTTATATAATAAATTATAAATATAAAGTTACAGTTAAGTTATAATTCATTAATGTACTATTTTTTATAGAAACATTAAAACGGAAATCCAAAATTGCGAGGATACCATCATCCCAGATGAGTTTTGACGAATCAGTTATTGATAATCAAAATGTTTTTGATAAATTGAAAGAATGCCAAGGGACCAGTTCTAACACCGCCCAGTCTTCGTCTAACGAAGATGTCAAAATCAACGAAGAATGTTTAAGAAAAGAAATTAGTGAAAAACTTCATTTAGATCGTAATTCGGCTTACGATGCTCGCTTGCAATCGCCGAATGAATCACACTTTGCTGTCACGCCGACTGCCCAAAGTAAAACTCACTCCCCCGCAAATGGCTTCACAAGTGCCGACTGCTCAAATATTCTCTGTCAGGAACTAGATCAATTAGAAAATCAAAATGCCGAATGTGATAGCTCTTGTAAAATAAGTGACAAAAGAAAAACAAATCCTGAAAAGGACCTGGAGTTTAAGCCAAGTGATGTTTTGAGCCTGGAATCTATCGATAACCTCATGAGTCCTGTGGATGAGAACATTTCTATGTTTTCTCAACTAAACAAGGATCTAGAATTAGAGGGACAAGATTCTAAACCAACTGGGGGTACTTCCGGTGGAGAACTTGAAGATGTTTCAAATTTAGAAGATCTCCATAGAAAAGACACTAAATCTGAAGTAAGTACCTTGATACATTTACTTAAACAATAAAAAGTGGGGTAGATTGGTTCACTTCAAAAGTTAGTTTTTGAAAAAAAAAAACGTAATCTGGGATATTGACCTCTTAGTTAGGAATAGTTCAAAATTCAAAAAGGTGAAAATGCAACACATGATTACGATAATACAAAATTTAAATTATAAATGTGTAAATGTTTAATAATAGTAATCATGGTTTATTAACAAAAATAACAATTACTTTATCTACTACATACCCACTTAGGTAATAGATTTTTCTAGATCATGTCTAGTCTGCCTAACTAGGTACAACCTGTTTTAAGGCAGATATTTTTATGCAAAATAAACAATAACTTTACTACCTACTAGTTAATTTATTATACAGTTATACCATTTATTATTTATATTTTAAGTTATACCATTTATTATTTATTATCGCAGCCTATATTATGCAGGTTATGTGCAGTTCTGTATGTAGGCACATAATAAATGAACACTGTATGGTCAACTATAGTTGTATTATTTATTATAATGTGCAACTGTGTGACCAATATTCATTTACATTTCTAGTAATATTATAAGTTTTGTATGATTAGTTATTTTATGTTATGTATAATTTTTATGTGACAACATTTACAATAACAATATTATGCGGAAGCCTCTAATTGGGCTTTATGATATGTATTTATGGTATAATTGATTCTTATAAATGTATAAATGTCTGTTGGCTTTCCAATGAAATAAATAAAAATAAAAAATAAATAGAAATAATGTTTTTGAGTAAATTTTCCGATTTTTCTCGACCTAAACCCAGTAACCAATTTATTACAAATTTATTTAAATGTAAAACTACTATTTTATACATTTTACAGAAGTTTCGCCAAACATTTCATACTATCATGTCAAAGAATATATTTTTAAACCCAATTTCAGGTAGTTTTCTCCTCAAAAAATATGCATTTTTTTTATTCCTTTTTCTTGTTTTACAGAAATGGACCCTTTTAGAATGTCACTTCGGAATTCCCTTGTTTGATGAATATGCAAATCAAAAAATTTGCAGCGCAATAGTCACAAAACTGTCCAAGAAAGAAAGGTATATTTCTTTAATTTGTGATACTTTATTATATTACAGTACCTATAGAAACATCTTGTAATCATTTTTTTGTTATTTTATTTGCAGCCTGGAAAAACTAACAGAATCAAATAAAGCTCTGTCTGGAAGTTTACTTACCTTCATTTCTCAATGCCAAGTAAGTTCATGTGTAATTAAATTTACCAATACATTGGTGAGTACTGGAACAATTACGTAAGATTAATTATTATTGTCTAATATAATTTAACATTTCAGTATTTTCCTGGTGAAGATATGGGTATAGTGAAAAGAGGCCATCTTGTTCCACTTCCAAAAAAGAATCTGGCATTTGAAAACGGAAAAATTAGCCTTTGGACTGGAAAATAAATTACGAGTTACCATGTAAAAAATCTGAAAATTAATATTTTTTCCAAACAGTATTTACTTTGCCAAATTGACGGGGCAAAAATAAATTATATGAAAAAATATTTTATAGATTTGACAAAAAAAAATGTAGATTATGCAATTTTTAAGTACAAATATTTAGGCATGTTTGTACAGTTTTTGTATCTTACCTTTTACACCAATTACTTCGCTGATTCGCCACAATAGACAATATAATTTTATTTTACAGAGATTATTATAGTTATTCTCTTCTCATTATTATGTTTTTTATCTTTATTATTTTTTACATAATAAATTTAATGTTATTCCTTATCATCATTCATTTTGCACCATGTATTTGAAAATTTAAATGGGTATTATGTATTGAGTTGTTAACTCTTTCATTTCCGGTAGAAAATGAACAAATTTTCAATAGTAAAAATTTATCACAATGAAAATAAAAATGATTTTGTAAAATCATAAAAGTAAAACTTCTATTTGACAAAACTTAACAATGAGAAAGCTTAATGCTTCCCAAAATTAGATTTATAAAATATTTTCATAGACACAATAACAATCCAAACATTGTGTGGCAAAAATAGTTCACACTTCGCTTTTGTCCCATCATAATATTTAACTATCCACTAATTAGTTTGCCAATCATAATACCTATGTAACCTTTCCCTGGGGGTTTGAATCCAGTACATGTTTACAAAAATTTGGACAAACTCGAAACATTGCTGATATTTTTTGTCAACTTGGTAATGTAACTTGATTTACCAAAACTCGCTATTGACTGAGATAAAAAATAAAGATTTAAAGGGTTAGCATTGAAATCGTCGGAAATTATTTTTTACAATAGGATTATTACACAAACTTGGTACATTAGAAATGCATCAAATTACTATAACATAATAACTTAATGTTTATTATTGTTTCTATAAAACTGTTATGTTTCTTTATAATTATCTTTTTATTTTAACATAAAGTAACTAAGTGTTGTAAAAGAACAACAAACCTTATTACTTACGCATACGTTTTATTTTATTACTATTTTATGAAGAGATTAAATCCAATGCAAAGCATAATTTATTTATTAAACACAAATTAGTTAACATGGCATTTAAAAAAATATATATTCCTATTTCCATTCCATTTTTTTTTGTTTGAGCAAATGGCGTACTTGTTATTACAATTATTTTAATACAAAATAGCTTTTAGTACAAATTTAATAGATTAATTGTATTTTAGGTACAGTGTGATAGTAAATGATTTATATAATTATTGTAATATAATATTCCGCTACATTTTTGTAGAAGGCGAATTTGTGATTGTTTATAATATAACATATCTAGTGATGTGGCTTCCTGTAGAAGTACTTATTAAGAATACTAGTAGTCCTTCCATTTTTGTTCATACCTTATGTTGTTTAGAAATTCCTCGAATATCTAAATTGACACAATAACAAATGTTATTGAAAATTTATAAAAAGATTCCTTTCCAAGTGTAAATATACCTTAGAGTAATAACACGCCACTGGGTTACTGGGGACTCTTTTGAGTCGCCCATGTGGAGAAAAACCATTCTACAATTATTAACTATGAAGTTAGCTACAGATTACAGCAAAACAACAGGCCATAGATACTTGGGTCCCTCGACCCTCATTGCAAGAGCAAACTGAACCGTCCATTATACGGTTGTTGTTAAACTAAAAATTTGGAACGCTGTTTTTCTATGCAATAGAGCTAAGGGGCTTCTCTAGTGAATTATTACTCTGAGAAATGTATATTTCTGTATTATAATCTGTATAGATTAATATGAAAATAATGTCACTTACATTATACCACAGCATTTCTCAATGTTAACAGGTTTTCAGGAGGAATAAAATTATATTTATTTTTTAATCATAAAATAAACCTTAGCGGGTTTCTCTGAATAATAAATAAATAAATTGTAAAAACCCTACACTTGGAAATTTAAAAAAAAAAAAATGTTTTTTTTTTTTATGAAAGCAATGACTTTTTTTTTTTGTCTAAGGATTACTGTTTTATTATTATAGTAAATTCATAATTTAAGTATAAAATGAACATTATGCATATTGATTTTAACTAATTTAAATTATAAAACAAAGTTAATCTATAATAAAAATAATATATTATGTTTTCTTGTATAATTTGTATTTGTGTGCAATAAGTTTAAACATACATGTATTTTTTTCAGTGTACATTGTTTTTATAATTTACACTCAATATCTATGTCGCCGCCACATTATTAAATCAGCCACTCAATTGGACGGCACGGCTACGCTGTTCGTTAAATGCCCGCATTCAATTGAATAGCTAGGCCGTTCTTTGAATAAATTAAGATAGCGCAACGTTTAATGTGATTGGCTGGTTAAAAGCTAGCATTTTGGAAACAGCTGAACCAAAAGTCTTCAGGTTTGGTTAGGATAGGTAAATTTAAGTAAAAAAATTAACTAACCTAACTTCTCATAACAAAATAAATTAAAAAATAAAACAATTATTATTATTGTTGTATTAAAATTAAAGAGACTAGGCGACGTTCAGCTCTTTTATTAAACTTTGCTTTCAACATTTTGGCCGAGTGTCCATAAGTCATTCAATTGAATGCCGGCATTTAATGAACAGCCTAGCCGTCCAACTGAGTGACTGATTCAGTGACGGCGACATCTATATTATCTCACGCATTTGTCTATGATTTTTACCAGTCGTTTTAAATTCAGAGTGTTCCTAAGATGTTATAGCATAATTGTGTAAAAGTTCTTACACAAATAATTTCTCCGTAACTTTTGCCTTTTCGTGAAAATTTTGTGTAGTAAACCACTGTACATAAAAAAAAATTATAATCGTGGTACTGTCCTAATAGCAATTAACAGTGTATAAAAATATATTATGTACAATATTATTTGTAATGTAAGGTTGTTTCATAAACATTTTATTTCTAAAACAAAGACAGTCATTTTATTTTAATCCTACCTACCGTTTTAAAAGCCATCCAAAAATTAATCAGAAATTATCATTTGAAATAAATTAATATAAAATAAAGTTAGATTAAATACCAAATGTAGATACTGCCTTTACAGATTACTAAGTTACCCTCTTATTCTTTGGCAATAAGACATGTACGCAAATTTCAACATAACCATTTGTTATGTGAAAACAAAAATGTTTGACGTCTATTGATCAGTCTTTTTGCCTACCATCAAGATAAGATGTCATGGGTTCGATGGTTGACATGAAGTATCTATTTTTAAAAAGTACTGTTGTTTAATATTTCATAACCCTGGACTGACTCCTGAAGCGCAAGACTAATAACTTTACCTTCATGCAACTTTTTTTTTTATCGAGATACACCGCCATCGATATACCAATGCATCGTCCTATGTACCATTAGGTGCAAAAAAGAGAATGATGATGAAGGGTAAGAAGAAAGAAGAGGATCAAGCTAGAGATTAAGAAGTGTTTAGTAGTAAAGCACAATTAAAATGGCTTAATTTTTTTTTAAAACAGCCACTATTTTTTTTAAATTAAGGAATGAAAAATTCTTAATAAATACATAAAAGAAATAAACATTAGCAAATATAACTTTATTACAGCTGTAAAAATCTTAAGAATATACAATTTTACAGCATGGCATTATCAATTAATTTACATACATAGCCACTATGCAATACTTTCATAATCATATTTATTACAGATTATTATAATAATTAATTGTTAATATTATGTAACAAATCAGTTTTTTTATCCTGTATTAAAAATATTCTAATTATTTTGTTGTATTTTCTTTAGAAATATAATCTTTGGAAAATCAACAAAATAAAAAATTTATACATACCTACATATTCCAACAATAATAATATCAATATAAAGTTTATATTTAAAGCACTAACTTTGTGGTTATTCATTATAATAAAATAAATAAAACAACTTTGTTTTTAACCACTAATTTTTATTTTTCACCAACCGGTTTCAAAGCAAACAAGCTTCTTTGTCAAGGTTTACGTATAGATGGCAATTCATTTAGAAAATTACTAATCCAGCCGATATAAAAGGATAAGGACAGTATTATGATTAGTAAAATGCGTTTTATAATTACAATTACATACTATGTATATACATTCTTCACATAATATATTTCTTATTTGATTATAAAGTTATGGATCCGAAGTCATCATGTTTTATGTTACATATTTTACAAAAGACAATTTTAAATTTTTACAAAATATCTAAAAATTGTAAAATGATAGACATATTTTTATAACTATACTATAATAGTAGATTTTTTTTCATTGGAAAATTAAATTTATGGGTGAAATATATTTCTAATCAGTATGATACTAATGTTGAGAATGGTTATATTAACATTATTAGACAGTCTGAGAAATCGAGTCCTGTATGCGGCATCAGGCCTAATAAAACTCTGATGTATGTTGCGTCATTCACTTAAATAATTTGTTATAATAACTTTTAAAACAATTTAACTATGTGTTAAAGGAATTTTGGCAATTTCGAAATCTGGATGACCACACAACCTAAAATATGCATTTTTCAGCCAGATCTAATATTGAATGATACCTCATTCAAACTTCGAATGAATGAGGTGACATTCTGTATTAAGACATATTTTTTTATTACAGGCATTTTTAAATCAATGACTTTACAAAATTAAAATACTTATGGATTATCCACTTGAATTTATTTAAGAGTAATTAGATTTCTGGAGGCATTAATCTTCCCACCAGCATCTATACTGTAAGATTTTTTTAGTGCTGTGTGTGTTTTCTGCAAATCGAGAAATGTAATTTTTGAGATTAACACTGTTTTCAGAAAGTGTTTATTGCATTTTTTTTATATGAAAGCGGCTGTCTGTTTTTAGCAGAAAATAGAATTGACCTTACTGCGCCTGATAACACCAATATCTAATTTTTCCAAAATTTGACCGGCATAACTAAATTCAATTTTACAATTTTTTAAAACTGAAATAATGAAAACATTGTATGTTTGCTAAAGTTGGAGCAGTCCCATAAATACATTCCCTCTGAAAAATGGCACAAATTGATTTATTGAAAATGAACAGCACTATTAAATTGACATTTAAAAATTAGAGCAAAAATATGATGCACATCATATTTAAACCTTTTTTAACCAGTTATTTTAAAACAACACTAAATCAGAAATTTTTCAAACAATAGCATTAAAGTTTCTCAATAAAAATATTAGGTACAAATAAAATATTTTTATAATTTACAAAACTAAAATTACATCACAGTTATTAAATTAAAAAATGATGACATTTATGCTTAGCGAGATTCGGGACAATGAGGGGGTTCATTTTCCAGGAGAAACTGTGCAAAAATAATTTCAAATGGTCAGATATTAGAAACATCACTTCGCATCGTTCCAACAGAAGCAATATTAATTAATTATATACATCCAGTTAGAGAAATGTCCATAAAGTATACAGTGATTGAAATATTTTAAAATCCCGTGTAAATAAATGCAGGAAAAAAACATGTAAAAATGCCTTTTCTGTCATGATATTTTATTTGAAAATTCTCTCATAATCCCAGATAAAATAAGTTGAATAATACTCTAAATGCATCAAAACCACTTCAAAGTGAATTAAATTTTCACTGTAATTCAATTAAACCTTGGGAATATTTCAAAATGCTAGTCACCTGTCCTCATACAAATTTGTATTGAAATGACCAGCGGCAGCATGCCGAAATAAATCTAACAATAGATTGATTTATTTATCAGTTTGGAGAAACACTTTGAGCTGGACGTATGCCGGTTTTTTATTTTGAATGTAAGGCGGGATGTAGGACTGTGTAAAGTACCTAGCGGCTGCAGCCCGCTAGTTTGTGTCTTAGGCCTTAAACAAAAATTTACTCATATACAAAAAGACACAGATAAATGGGATCACCTACAAAAGATCAAAGTCAGAATAGAAATGGCACGAGACTGCTTTTTCAGAATGGGTGACCTCCTTTTCAGTAGAGACTTCAATTAGGCCTCAAAATACGAATTGTACGATGTTACGTCTTCTCAGTACTTTTTTACGGCATCGAAACGTGGACACTCACCCGAGCCACTTCAAAAAATATTGAAGCCTTTGAAATGTGGTGCTACAGGAGGATATTAAAAATCTCCCGCTCCAGCGGTGGACAGAGTCTGGAACGATGACGTTCACCGATGGATGAAAAAGATAAAGAGGTACTGAAGGCCATTAAGAAAAGAAAACTCAAGTATTTTGGGCATGTGATGAGTGGCGAAAAATATAACATTTTACAAGTCATTCTACAGGGAAGGATTGTAGGAAGCCGTAGTGCAGGTAGAAGGCATATCTATAAGCAAAAGAACTTGTGTGACTGGTTCCATTGCAGCACTCGGTCCTTGTTAGGGCAGCTGCCAACACAAAGCAAGAATTGCTGCGATGATTTCCAACCTCCGTCGGGGTGAGGAAATAAGAAAAGAAAAAAAAAATTAAGTTACATTCTCATGTAATTTCTCATTGTATACCGTTGATCTTCCTGCATATACGGATTATTAACTTGTTCTTGGATAGGAAGACCAGGTTCTGGATTAATCAAATAGTTTTGTTTTTCCGCTTCGTGGGTCTTGAGATGTAGTTTAAGTGATTGTTTGGTACCGTAGCTCTTTCCGCAAATATTGCACATCATGTTCCGTTCCCCGGAATGCTTGAGCGTGTGGTTCTCTAAACATTTCCTGGTGAAGAAGGAGAGCCCGCACTGCTGGCACTTGTGGTTTTTCTCCTGAAGGTGTACCCTGCGAATGTGGGCGCGGAGATGACTACCGAGTTTGTACTTGCACGGACACTGCATGCATTTGTAAGCTTTCTCCTCACGCCCGTGTTTCTCCGCTTGATGTTTAATTCTAGAGAAGATTAATTCACTTTTTTAAATTTTTTAAATATTAATACATTTACTATTTAAAAAATAAAATTTCAATTTTTTTCAGAATTCAGAATCAAACACATTATGCATACTGCGTTTATAATTTATGCTTCTTTTAGCACCTGGTGTTCATCCAATAATCTACATCTCAAATTAAGTAAGTGCAAGGTTATGACATTTTTTAAAGGTATTTATTAATTTAGGCCATAGTTTGTTCTATGCTGATCGATGAACAGTACTTCATTGTTTTTCAATCTACAAGTCGGAATATTGAATTTTACTTGTCCCAGTAATGATGGAACATCGATTATACCATTTAGTATGCCCAACATATATATGGAGTCAATATTAGTTATTATTTATATCACTACAGAGATGGGTAGAATTTTTTTTTTTTTTTTTTTTTTTGTTTCAAGATTATGGATATTCGAGCGTTTACAGGGCTTATGACCTGTCATAGGTTGGGTTCAAGTGGCCACTTTTATGTAGAATTCTACAACATTCCCCATTCCGCCAATTGCAATTGCAGAGCCATCTGCAGGCGATTACTAGTAATTAATTTAACTCGAATAGAGTCTTAGCTACATAAATAAAGTAATTTGCTTTAATACTTAACCTCAATATCAAATACATAGATGGCGCTCCAAACGCGCTAGCGAAAGCTTTCCCTGTTTCATGACATATATACTAAAACCAAAAATGTCACCGATATGGATATTCGCTAATAAGCGGAATGGGGAATGTTGTAGAATTCTACATAAAAGTGGCCACTTGAACCCAACCTATGACAGGTCATAAGCCCTGTAAACGCTCGAATATCCATAATCTTGAAACAAAAAAAAAAATTCTACCCATCTCTGTAGTGATATAAATAATAATATACCTACTCCCCCTTGGGATAAAAAAACCCAGAATTGTGTGTGTATAAATATGTAAATATATATACATACCAAAAATAATATTGTGTAAAAACATGATCTGGTCAAAATTAAGTAAATAAAATTGCAGAGCCATCTGCAGGCGATTACTAGTAATTAATTTAACTCGGATAGAGTCTTAGCTACATAAATAAAGTAATTTGCTTTAATACTTAACCTCAATATCAAATACATAGATGGCGCTCCAAACGCGCTAGCGAAAGCTTTCCCTGTTTCATGACATATATACTAAAACCAAAAATGTCACCGATATGGATATTCGCTAATAAGCGGAATGGGGAATGTTGTAGAATTCTACATAAAAGTGGCCACTTGAACCCAACCTATGACAGGTCATAAGCCCTGTAAACGCTCGAATATCCATAATCTTGAAACAAAAAAAAAATTCTACCCATCTCTGTAGTGATATAAATAATAATATACCTACTCCCCCTTGGGATAAAAAAACCCAGAATTGTGTGTGTATAAATATGTAAATATATATACATACCAAAAATAATATTGTCAATATTAGTTCTACGTTTTTGTAGACTAGAAATATTTAACTTTGACTCGATTTCAGCATAAGAATAATTATCTCTCTCTAGTCCAAGCATCCACGCTATTTTTCTAAGCAAGCGATGTTGGACTGATTCAATGTGATTTATGCGATTGACAGAATGGAGACCAGACCACGGAGGCATATTCTAGAAGAGGGCGAACAGTTGAGCAATAAAGAGTTTTGATTGTGCGGACATTAGTAAAATCAGAGGATATTCTGTTAATGAAGCCAAGTAATTTCAGTGATTTATTTACTGTATTATATATATGCTCGTTGTATGTCAGTTTATAGTCCAAAACAACTCCTAAATCTCTGATGGACTTGACTACATCAATTTTCGAGTTTTCTAATAGGTACTCGAAGGAAATCGGTTGTTTTGTTCTATGAAATGACTATTATGATATTTCGCATTTTTAATACATAGTTCGAATTTATTGACTTTACACCATTGGTTAAAAGAGTTTAGTGTCTGATTGAAGAAGAAAACAGTCTTGTAAAGTTTGAATTATTTTGAGAATTTTGTTGTTGTCCGCGAAGAGCCAAAAACGAGAGTAAGAGAATGATTTAGCAACATCATTAATAAACAAATTGAAAAGCAGGGGTGCCAAATGAGCACCCTGAGGTACACCCGATGTAACATCAACACTGGTTGATAAATAGTTATTTATCCGAACATTTTGTTTCCTACCAGTAAGATACGATTTAATAAATGAGAGTAATGGATCTCTTATTCCCAAGGCATGTAATTTACATATGAGAAATTTATGATCTACTTTGTCAAATGCCTTAGAAAAATCTGTAAAGAGAACGTCAATCTGCTGACCATTTTCAAGTGCTTTGACAATAACCTGGGTATAATCTACCAGGTTAGAGGTGGTTGATCTGGCAGATCTAAATCCATGCAGTTCATCGATCAGTATATTCTTAAACATGGGCGTGATTTTGCTAGCAATAATAGCTTCAAACATTTTAGGGATACAAGATAATGTTGAAATTAGTCATTAGTTGATATAATAATGGGTTATAATATAATGAACCATATCCCACCTGTTATTATAAGTATTTAAATTCTCCCCACAGATGTTACATTTGAACAAAATTTTCTGTCCCTTGTGCTGCACTTTCACGTGTGTGTTAAGATTCGATTTGTTCTTAAATGATTTGTCGCATAACTCACACTCGTGTCGTACGTCCGTGTGGGTTTTAGTATGGAACATGAAACTCTTTCTTGTAGCACAAATTTTACCACAAATATCACAGATGTGATTTGGGTAGTGCTCTGGCATGTGTTTCAAGAGCTCTCTGAAAATATAAGGTATTAGAAAACTAGTCACATTTTTCTTAATAACAATCTTTTTAATTTTCAGATAATAAAAAAATATATTTGCGTTCTTATGATTTACCCTCATTTTAAGGGCCATTTTCAACGAGTTGTAAATAACTCACTTTTAGAAAATGGGAATCAAGTTGGGGCAGAGTGGGATTCGAACCATGGACCTTTGATCTGCGAGTCCGAGACACTAGCCACAGGACCACAATCTAATTCAAAGTTTTTCGATTTTAAAGTTTTGTATTTCTGAAATAACTCCGCATGTGACGTCAGAGGTTCTCTTCCGCTTATTCTCGGTCAGTTCTACCGATTGGTCCGTTGACGTAACCGTATTACTAATGTAAACCAGATATCTTTCACAGCTCTCTAATCTTATCATCGGTTGATACATATGAACCGTCATTCAAAGTAGTTTGTTTTTATTAAAATATTATTTATATCGGTTGATACATATGAACCGTCATTCAAAGTAGTTTGTTTTTATTAAAATATTGTTTATAATTTTATTCGTATATTTTCAAGAAACTTTGCAGTACAATTTAATGCTCTCATTTTTACCGCGCGCAAGAAAACATTTTTCGTATCCAGTTTCCCGTAGGGCTGAAGTTCCTCATTGGTACTAAACTAAGGTGGAAATTTGAAAAAAATTATAAAACAGGAGTAAACTTACCCAAAAAAACTGAATTCTTTATGACATATTTCACAAGTCCTGTCAGTATTGTCTAAGGCGTATGGAAGTGTTTTTTGTTCACCAACATCAAACTCCATCTAAAAATATTAAATTTGAAAAAAGCTTTTTTGCTTGCTTTTTTTTAGCGATCCCTCTCAATGGCATCAATGTAACAGATATGCAATATTATAATACACAAAACCATTATTTATTTTACTTTTAAAAAATAAACTTACTCTGCGGAAGACTATTTTTGTGGGTTCGATTTTAACAGAATTGAAGAAATCATCATCGTCATCGTCGGAACTGTCTGAACCCGAGTTAAGAACATTACTGGATTTGGCTGTTTTAGTAGGAGTGCTATTGGGGGGTTTTATTTCATCTGTGAATATTTACTTTTATTATTAACATAATAATAAATACTTGATAAAAAATCAATCATAAGTAAATTTTATAGTACTACTGCAATCATGCTATTTCTCTTCAGAGCGGATGAACCGCCACGCATATCCATCTTGGCATATATCCAAGCTTTGATATGTTTTTAAGACCTTTAACGTGACATCCTCATTCTACATTTCCTTCGACTCTCGCCATACATATCAGTTTAACAATTCTTCTAGCATCCATTAGTTTCCACATCAGGGGTGCGGTGAGGTTTTCGATGAAGGAAGCAGTCAGTTGATACTAGGTACGTAAGTAAAATTCACTTATTATAGTACTTTAAAATGACCTAATAAGCGATTTTATGCCATAATTTCAACATAAAAGAGTTATATTATCAAAATACTATTTTATGTCAACCGATTTGAGCGCTCGATTGGTTATAAAACATTTAGAATTTACATTTAGAATATTTATTTATGCTTTATTAAGTTACTTCATAATATCTTAAGAACTAATATAAACTTTTAATAACATTACAATTTTTTTTATCAAAATTTCTCAATGACCAATTTTTTCAAATTAATTTAAAATATTCCGATCTTTTCTATCCCCTTTATTTCTTCAGGTAACTCCAAATCAATGTCCAAATCAATTACAGCTTCAATCCCTTGTACAATGAGTTATCAGTTTTGAGATTCTGTTTTTCTTCTCATTGGTAATCTTATCTTTTTTTATACCTTCTTTCATATGTATGACATTGTTGGTGAAATTTTATTATTATTTTTATTTTATTCATTCCCTATGAAAAATAAACATGGATTGATTTGATCAAAATGCTTCCATAGAGCTAAAACTCCTATGCAGTTCCATATTTCAGAATTACATGGAATGCAGTAATTTTAACTTCAGTCTTCACCTGTGTAACTGTGTAAGCAAAAGGTTACGTGAGGGGTTGAATTAATGTACATCGAACCTATCGCAGATCGCTTTGATTAACAACAAACTAATTTAAAACATTTCTTGCATTTACTGAAAAGATAAAGCCATTTTTATTACTAAATTGGTTGCAACAGAGGAGGAAAACATTTTAGAGAAAGTAATGTAGAAGTGTGGGCATATACAGGGCTTATGACCTGTCATCGACTGGTTTAAGTGGCCAGAACTGTTTTTATTAGATAAAAAAATAGGTGCTGATTGTGCAATCAAAATTTTTGTGAAGCATTGAAGCATTTAAATCCAATCTATGGATGGACCTCATTTTTCACGGGCATCTTAATAACCCTTTTTCAATATTTTTGACAATACCTATTCCAGATTTGTACTCAATATTCATAACCCACATTTATTTTACACGCTGATATTTTGTGAGGAAAGAAATCTTTCAAATATCATACCTTTTTTTCTTACTGTAAAACTTACAATTTTCTTTAAACAATAAACAAAAACATATTTAAAAAATTAACTTTACCTTCATTGAATGATAACTGGTCTTCAAAATTTTCATTGTCACTTTTTCCATTAAGTGAAGATGTTTCATGTAACTCTGCTTTAATCTTTTCTGAACTATTTGTGCTAGCTGCAATTAAAAACTAATTGCTAGTATATTTAAATATCTTCATCAAACAAGATTTAAAATTAATATTCCTTAGAATGTAAATACCTATTGTTTTATGCTTTTGATCATCTATTTCCAATACATCGAGACATTTTACCACTCGTTTTTCATTGCATGTCAACTTATAATCTGCAAAGTAAAAAAAATATTTTCAATTGAATACAAGTCATCTTTTATTTTATTGAACTACAATTTACTTTATATATTATTTTAGATATTGCAATAAATATAGAAAAAGGACACTGCAATACAGTATACCTAAAATATTCAACATGTTACCAAACAATATAAAAAATACTGAGTGAAATACATATAGGAGTGAGACGTATGCTCAAATTATGGCTAATCAAAAAAAATTTTTTTTTGGTGATACTTTTTAATTTTTAATAATGTTATAAAATATGGTATAATATGTAATGTTTTTCAAGTAGAATGATTATTTATGTAGGTTAAGTGTGAATAATCGAAGCAATTTATAAGAACCTGCTGACGAGTCGTATGTATACGACTTTAATTTAAGACTATTATGTAAATATTTTTTTTAAATAAACAAAAAAATAAATAAATAAACAATAAGCAAATTATTCTAAAAGTGACCTTCCTTGGCGCATTCTGGACGCTTTTGCAAGAGAAGAGAATACTTTTTAAGCGAGTATTTGCAAAAATGGAAATCTGTTGCCGGTTGCAATCATGATCGCCCATGGTTGCCACAACAACATAACAATGCTATAATTTATTGGCTATTGCGAGCACGTGCTCACATACCTGTGAAATTACAAAGCAGTTCATTTTTACTAAAACCATTTATAACCTGGAAATAAGAATAATGAACATAACTTAGAAGCTCTTAAAAAATGTATTACCTAAACGATATTAATACAGGTATTAGAAATTCGTTTATTAAATAAATAAATAGTTAACAAACCACCGGTGGTGATAGGTTTCTGAGTATTGAGGTAATCCTTAGAAGATTGTACACACAGGCGGAAACTCAATGTGGCTCTCAGTCTACGGACACAATCTGAACAGATGGATCCATCATTTGATGACAACTAAAAAGATAATATTTGTATAAGATATTTTTTTCAACAAAGATGAAGCTCCAAATTTATTGCAACAGAGAGGAAAAACATTCTTGAAAAGGGAATATGGATGTCTAGGCAATTACAGGGCTTGTGACCCGTCATCGGCTGGTTTAAGTGGCCACTTTACACACTGCGTAACATTCAGCATTCTCCCTATGTTTAAACATCCACATTTCCTCAACTCTTCCATCTGAATGATGTAATAACTTATATTTACATATAAGTTATTAATTTTAAAAATACTCGGTACACTTCCACATACTTCCAAATACTTGGTACATTAATAACTTATAGGTAAATATAAGTTATTACATCATTACAATGGAATTCCATCAAGAATTGTCAATAAATAATTTAAATGAAATCTTCCATCTGACTTTTGTGAAGTAAAAGAGCTGAAACCTTAATGAGGAAGTTCAGTGTTTTTTTTTGAATTTTTTATTTGTTGATAGACTGTTAAACTAAGTCAAAAAAAATTTTTTTTAATGTTTATATATCGTATTATCGGCGCTACGATTTTTCAAAGTTTTGTATTTCTGAAATAACTCCGCGTGTAACGTCAGAGGTTCATTTCCGCTTATTCTCATTCAGTTCTTCCTATTGGTCCAGAAGCGACAAGCAGACCAGAAATCTTCCATAGCTCTCAGATCATAGGTTGATTCACATGAACCAGTGACGTCATTTAAAGTAGTGCGTTTTTATCAAAGTATTTTTTATTATTTTTTCTGTACATTTTCAAGAAACTTTGTAATAAAATTTAATGCTCTAATTTTTACCCCCGAAAGAAAACATTTTTTGTATCCAATTTCCCGTAGGGCTGAAGTTCCTCATTGATAAGGGCGATATTTAAAAAAATAAAGAAATATTTGCGTTCTTGTGATTTACCCAAATATTAAACATTGAGGGGGGTTTTTTAACGAGTCGTAAAAAACTCACTATTAGAAAATGGGAATCAAGATGGGGTAGAGTGGGATTCGAACCACGGACCTCTGAGCCGTGAGTCCGAGACACTAGGCCATGAAAAAATATGAATTTTTATTCATCTGAATTAGAAATTTAGAAACTGGTATGTTTGTAAGCATTGATTATAATTTTCAATAGTGACAATATGCAACGGCGATTGGATTTGAAAAACATTTCTCTGGTATAACGGGCAATGCTTATAACAAGCAAATTCAGTTGATCCCGTCTTCCTCTAACCAAGTGTGGCTGCATTATAAATAATCATTTAAACTTAAGTCAAAGTGCTATTTTTAATATTTTCCCTATAAAGTCTAACTCTACCTTAAACACTATTACTCCCTCCCCAACCCTTAGAGACACCCACTAATTTGGTCACTGTTTCTTTTACATATTATATATATATATAGTTGGATAATTTATATAGCGCCATTTTTGTGAAAATCACCTCAAGGGCGCTGTACAATTAATAAATATCCCAGTACGTCTTGCAGCTACAGAGCGCATGGACGGTTGGGATTCTAGTTCCTCGTTTTCAATTAAGATCAATAAAAAATTATAACAGATAGGAGCTAGATTACAGGACGTTTTGCAGCTACAGAGCGCATAGACAGTTAGAAATTTAGCCCCCATTTACACATTTTAAAATTATGCATGTTTAGTTATTAAATAACCCTGAAGAGGGCAACGTGTTGTTGCCGAAACTAATCAGTTGTGTAAATTAATAAAGTGGTTCATAAAACAAAGCTATTTTATTTATCTCTCAAAAATATTATAAATAACAAAACCACTCGTCTAGGATCCTGGTGCTATTTCACACACAGAACTCTATTTTTCATCCGCTCATTACTAAAAAAAAATGAGTGGGTTGATTTGATATCAAACATACTTTTTTAAAATTATTATGGATAATTTATATAGTTCCATTTTTGTAATATAATACCTCAAGGGTGCTTTACAAAGTGGATATATAAAGAAATAAATTTAATTTCAACTTTTTTAATTCTTAGTTTAAGCAAAACAATTTACTTTGTTGTCACATGCTACGGATTTATTCCAATGATATAGAGAACAAGTGGGTTTTAAGTTTTTTCCGAAACATCATTCACTCTCACAGCCTCGCATCTCTGCTGGGAGATCTTTCCGTGTCATAGGGCCTGCGACCGCAAATGCGCATTCGCTGAATTTAGTGCGCTGTTTGTGTAGAGGTATAATAACTTTTCCTCTCGACATAGATGTAGCTGATCTAAGTGTGACATCTGTCACCTAGTTCCTCTGGAATGCAAAGTTCCCTTAGATATTCTGGAGCAGATTTGTGCAGTGACTTATACATAAGCCAACAGAGTTTGTATTCCACCCTCTGTGGAAAACGTAGCCAGTGTAATTCCCGAAGTAGTGGAGTGATATGACTGAACTTAGAGATTTTAAAAATAAGTCTCGCTGCGGCATTGAATACAGACTGTAGGCGAGTCATTTTATTCATTCATACCTACAACCAAGTTCCATACATAGCTTTACACAGGTTCTGAAAATTATTGTAAAACATTACCTCTGCTGAAAAGCAGGTAGCGAGCATATCCGAATACACTTCAGACTTCCCGTGGTACAAGTACGGCTTCACTATACTTCTCAGGCTGTTAGTAGACAAACAACATTGGCAGACATCTGGTGACTCCGGACCCGGTACATCAACATGCTGAAATGCCGGGGCACTAGTGATGGAAGAAGCCATGCTTATTGTTTACAAATTGCCTACTTTAGTTTTCGGTCATCAGATATTTTTCTACACTCTGTTTTCATCTTAAAATTGACTAAAAAATTCCAGATGTTATATTTTATGAAAATCCAAGACTTTTTATCTATATTTATGATTATTATACATCGCGCACGACTGTTATTTTATAACAAAACTGTAACTGAAGCTACAACGAAAACATTCAAAAGAGAAAAGCCTTTACAGATTAAATATTATTTATATTTATACGGTATCATTTACTTATTTATAGTGAAAAAAAAATATGTACAGATATTGGAAACGGATTGTTTCATAATAGTTTCGTGATGATTTAAGTACGTTTTAAAATTATTTAACAAATGAAAATATTTTTAGGTTTTATTGACATATTTTTTTGACAGTCAGGGCAGCCAATGTACGAAAACATAAAGCTTCTTGTTTCTTCTGGTTTCTTGGATACTTTTGAGTACAGTTTCATGTTACATTATGCTCTGTTCTCAGATCGGTTTGCTATCCACCTGCCAAAACTGACAAAATTGGCACTAAATACACACGTTTCTGGCAGTTTAAATGCGGTTTATTCTGTTTCATAACCATGAAACGGAATTGACTTTTTAACTCAGCCTTTCTCTCTTTAATTTTCTTTGATTTTGTCTGTGGATTTTGTAATTGTCTTCGGTTTTATCTGATTTTATCAATTTTCTGACAGCTTTTGGACGGAAGTAAACGGTTTACGTATTTCTGTTAAAAGGTTACAATTCCTTCATTAATTAATAAATTCTGTTAGATTAAATTGGTATAAAATAAATTAAAAATCGTTAGAAGCCTGGATTTCACAATGGAGGTCGACCTTTGGCAAAAATCTTCAATCGAGCCTGGTCCAAGTGCCGGCCTTTTACCCACGATCGACGAATCTAGCGCTTTAGGTCCCCAAGATCCTAAAGAAAGGTATTGTTACCTGGATATTAATATTTAGTGATATAAAAAGGTTTATAGTTCATACTGCGTCACTAGTTAATTTAATAAAAAATGTTGTCAGTCATTTATTTGCGTTTTAAATTGTTGATCTAATACAGAAACATGAAATTCTCAACAACGACATCGATGAATTCTGCTATTTCGTTTGTTTTAAAAAAATTAAATGGCTGTTGGGTAATTATTACCCTGTCTTGTTTATCTTATCTTGTCACCCTTATCTCAACTCATGTACTAAAACAAAAGCACGGCTGATAATATTATGATAAATCCTTGTGATAAATGTCACAGGAAGCTTCATTTCATAATAACCATATTGATCATAATTCCATTAATAACTGATTATCTCCTTTAAACAAAATCTATTCTAGTTTGATTCCAAACAAACCATAACGCCGTTTCCCCACAGTGTAAGGCAGAAAGGATAAAATGCCACATCACTCTTTGTTTTTGCATACAGACCTCGCTTCCTCTGCATTCATACATTTTCTCATGCACGTGTGCCAATTATTCCGACTCTTGACATGTCCATCTCATATTTTTTGGTTTTGGTCATCCCACGTCTTTCTTGATCTTTCTCGATCTTTCTCGTTTTCTGCATCAACTTTTGCATCGTCAATCGTTTTAGCCCTTCTTTCGCCTTTTTTGGACAATGGTTTACACAATGCCGGCCTCGTAGTATAATTAATGGTCAGTGCGTTAGCCTGCCATACAAGAGGTCTCGGGTTCGATTCCCGACATGGTTGATATGAAGTTTTTATTGGGTGTTTTCATACTAGAATATTTCATAGCCCCTGAACTCGTACCTGAAGCGTAAGACTGATCATCTTACCTTCATGTAACGAAAATGATCAAGATACGCTATGATTGGTGTACCAATGCAGTGCCCTATTCACCATTAGGTGCGGAAAGGAAATGATAATTTTTTATTTTTTAAGGAAAAACAACAGTTGTTATATAAGAATACAAAACATAAAAAATAGTACATACATCCAGTTACAGCTTTTCACAAATATAATCGAGAACATGTTACACAGTAAAGAGAAAAATAATATATTATATAAGACATGAGAAAAAAAAAGAGCTCGTAAGAAGGTTAAGGGATGATGAAATAGAGTGGAGAAGGATTTTCATAATATAGTTGACCAATTCATAATTTTGATATTATAATAAAATAAACATAATTAAAGGAACATAAACTTATTACACACTGATGATGATTACATAATGCACGAATCTTGACATTTGGGGATCTATCGTACATAGTTTTACCACTCATTCGTCTGAGAGATCGCATTTCAACAGCATTCAGCCTACTTTCATCCTTGTTTTTCCAATTCTACACATAAGGATCGGCTCCAGGATTCCATTGTAAGCTACTTATTTCAGCTTCAATGACAATAGTAGCAACGGTAGCCGAAATATCGGATCGAATCCAACCTCCACGGAATCACCCAAAAAAGATGAAACATACATTGATAACAGTGACCATGAAATATCTACACACCTAGGTATAATATATAATACCTTTCCTATCATAATAAATATAGCTGATCTGCAGGCTTCTTCTTTCACAATTTCGTTTCGTAAGTGCGTTCGTTTGTCATATATCCATCTTTGTTCTAACGCAATCAAAACCATATCTCACTATTGTTCCCTCTCATACGACACTAATTAATTTACGAAACAAATTAATTTACAAAAATAATTAGTTACAGCATAAGGCCACTGAGCATTAGGCATCTGTGAGCAAATTCATCTGAAATGCCTAGTTTTTTGAAGATATTCCGGAGCATTATTATTACATTGCTCTCTTAAGATTTTGAAAGTCTCAATCGAGTCACCATGTCGCATTCGCTCTTCCCGTATGCTCGAAATGAGTTATTCTTAAATCATTTTTAGGTTAATCAAGGTTCTAGATCAAGTGGAAGTCCGAGTAGAGCGACTCCGCAAAGATGCGGCAAGAATCGAAGAAGAAAAAGACACATTACTTGCAACACTTGATGCCATTAAACATTCCGAGTGGATGCTCGAACTAGATGAAGGTGAGGCAATACAGCCAATGTTTTTTTTTGGCTTACAAAAATAATTGAAGGCATGCAACCATCGATGATATAATATAACACATTTATAATTGAATTCAAATTACTTTTATACGATTTTTATTTCTTTATCCTTACTGATTTTGTATTTTATTTTATAGTAAATATGCCAGTTTTGAAGATGTTGCGAAAGAAATAAAACTAGTAACGGGCTTTTCCAAATTTTATTTTTTATGTATTAAAATGTACAATACAGCACTACTGCCAATTACAATGTACATAAATGATGTAATTATAACATGATAAAAAAAAAGCACAATAGATTATTAAGGTTCATAAAAACAATAGTAAACAAAAATGAATATGTCACTAATACACATTATGATACATAGTTAGAGAGGAAGAGTCTAAAACTGGTAATCCCAGTATGGAAAAGATCCACCTCTCTCGGTAGGCTGTTCAACAGACCAATCATTTTCCCCACAGGCATCAACAACGGTAAATTTGTCCTGCATTCAGAAAGAACAAATGGTCTGTGTCGCCTAGCTCTTAAATAGTTGCTCGGTACATGTTATTTTATGCGCTTCAAAATTTGTCGGTTTAAGTATTATTCCTCTTTTATTTCTTTAATAATTATATAGAACATAACATATTGTTGGATTTTTATCAAGCCATGATAAATTTAAGGATCAACAGTTTCTCTTTAATTTTGATGATTCCGCTTTGTGCTGCTGTGGATATCCTAATCAATCTTCTGAACACAGCTTGTGGTTTTGTCCCTTTCACGCTCTCTATGGAAACCGAATGGAGCTTCTCGCTATTATCCATGGCCCTTTTATATGTTGTATCGGATTTACAGATCTGGTGGGTTCCAAAAAGAATTTCTAGGCTTTTAAAATGTTTTAATCATTTCAGCAAATTTATCGTTTCTAATCAATTTAACCCCAGTCAGTTAAGAATTCACTTCCCTCTTTTCCTCTATCCAATGAAGTACATATTAAGTATTTATGGATTACCGTCTTTCGGCGTGAATAGCGCCAACAAACGGTGTAATATTAATCGGCAGTTGATCTTCGTACGAACATCTAGCTTTATGTGCTTTTAAATCTTTTATTATAGTTGAATGTGAAGATGTTAAACATTCCTTGGGTCGTGTATTGGATCGGTGTTTGACAGTAGAGGCCCGAGTCAGTACCAAGAGGGATCCACAACAGGAAGAAGCACTCAATCAGGTTTATCTTTGTATACTTTTTTCTCGAACTGATAAATAATTTATGTGTCCTGACGGATGAAATGAGTGTGTAATAGAACCAGAACCCTGGACGAATGTTTTCAACCTGATGGCCCTCTCGCATGAAAATCCCGTAATAGGAAATTGAGTGGATATAAGTTCACCTCGTAGTGTTGTAGGGCTCGTTCGCCTACCATGCTTGAGGTCCGTAGTTGGATTCCTGGCAGAGTGCTTGTGAAATATTGGTTTCAAAAGTGGTTCTGTACTATTTGTACTTGTTTATCGAAGCTACAAAATTTTACGCAAAATAATACAGGTCTTGAATCAAACTTACAAGTCGTATCATTCTGGGTGTGGATACTTGCAAGCTATATTTTATTCTGTGATAACTGAACAACAGTGTATCATTCTATGACATTTATTTCAAATTCCATGTCTCTGTTAAGGTAAACCAGTACATCGATTCCCTCGTGTTGTGCGTACGAGATGACCCAATCTCGGCGCACATCCGCTGTCAGTCCTTCATGGGAGCTTGCTCTTCACAAACGCAGCTGGGATCCAACCTGGGAGTTGGCCAAGTGGACACGCATTTCGAAAGTGTGATCCTCGGCTGTACAGTAGACGACCAGAAAAAAGTTAAGAAACGTCTCCAGGGACTCCTCGACTACTTTGCCCGACTTAACGTCCGAAGCACGTAAACCTTCAAAGACTGATGACCAAGGAAGCCTTGCCAAACTATCCTTATTGGCGTTTAGTTAAATCTCCGCTTTGTTGTCTTAAATTTTCCTTCATGTGTCTCAAATCAGTCAGTGTAATAATATTTCACGCTTAAAATAGATCTGAAGGTTACTAAACATTATCTACTTCTTTAAGGAAATTCGAATCATTACTATAAACACATTTTTGTGGTTGGCGAATCTTTTATATTGGTCAACAATAAAAGTTATCTCTTTTTGGAATTGGTTTACTGGTTGATAAATTATACCTTAAATCAAAACTGTAGAAGTCTTTTTGATAATCTTGAATAATTGTGTTTGTTTGCACAATTTTTCCACTTTATGAAAATGTGTATTATATAATAGAATAATTAATATCCAACATCATATTTCTTAAAACACCGCTTCCTACCGTATGCACCGAAGAAGACTTGTGATATTTAGTACTTAAATGTTTTTGTAACATCACCTATTGGATCCCTTGCTTTTGCAAAAACCTGCATTGTAGATATTTTAAATCTATTTAGTTTTCCCTTATTTTACTGTAAATAAAAATGAAGTTTTGTGTTTGTTCCTAAAAATCTTTTAATTTTCCAATCTATTTGGCTAATCAAAAAATAACTCACTGAAATGTCCATTCGACTTATATTCAATTTTGTTTTTCTTTTATCCATTCTCACTCAAAACAGCACTAAACTTCCTTATTAATTTAATTCTTCATCTATGTATTTTACTGCCACCAATATAATTCGTTTTAAAATAATACAGTTTGTTTTTACCAATAATTGACACTTAAACGTATTTTGGTACCCTTTATTACTGGAAATATTTATACATAAATAATATATATCGGGCAGATCCTGTTATCAGTTTTTTTTTCAGATTTCGGTCGTATTGCTCATTATCAAAGTCAACATAATATCAATGAAGGTGATGGCTATCCGATGTGAAATTTTAATGACCCAGAACAAATTAAATTTTTCCCATATTTTAATTTCTTTATACACTGCCTCGGAATTCTCTTAGCTGTAGAAATTTCCCCACACTTGATTAATGATGCTTGCATTTGTTTGTTCTACCTCAATATTCAATTAATTATGTATAACTTTGAAAGTTGTAAAAAATCGTGATGTACATACACATACATAATACAATTAGTCCGTAATTACTACTTATCGCATACACGCTTGTTTTTGTGATTGTAGTCACATGTAAATATAATATGTACTCTGCGCATTCATAAAGAATACATTACCTGTTTCTAATCTATCGTCATCATTATTTTCTATATAAAAATTCTGCACTTAAGTGTTGCGTCTTTTTACTTTTTTTAAATGCCTTATATTTTCTTTGCAAATTACTTACTATTCAGCTCCTCTTTCACTGAAGTAAAATTATCTTGAAAACAAATCTGTATATTTTTAATGCATGTGTTTATCGTAAGACATTTGATTATGGTTGAATTTTTGTTTTTCAAAATGGTTTTACCTGCTCTTTAGGAAAGACGAGGACCCTGCAATCAGTAGGTATCCCTGTATGTAGCGGCGAACTTTGTGTGTGGATTTTAGACTGAGTATAAAAGACAATATGTTGAAGATAATTGCGCTAATGATAGGAATGATGGACTCATTTTGGAATGCCCTCTTCATTTATTTTGTGTTAAATAAATTATATATATTTCAATAAAACTGTGTTTTTTTTTTTACCCAATTCACTCATTGACCGAAATGGAAAATTAATTCCATTATTCATTTGTAAAGAAGTTCATATTATTTTAGAGGAATGTTGGTTATAGAGGATGTTTTATTTCAGTTGACTAACAAAAAAAACTGTTTTAAAATATGAAAGACGGCTGTAAAAAGAAATGATTTTGAAATTTATTTTAAAACAGTGATAAGTTCTTTGTATCATGGTGTTTTCACACTGGAATGTTCCATAGTCTCATGTAATAAAAATGATCAAGATACGCTGCGATTGGTGTACCAATGCAGTGCCCTATGCACCATTAGGTGTGGAAAGAGAATAATTATGATATATTTTTATAAAACCTTAAAAGGTTAAGTAACAAATTAACATCCTAAATAAGAAGGAAAAAAGTGTAAAGCGTTGATTTAAAAGTCCTCACTGGGATAACCTGTTCTAGGGCGTACTGTTCGGAGTTTAAAATGTTATTAACATTGCTCACATGACACTTAAACATTTTATTTGTTAAATTGGGTTGTGGTCCTGTGGCTAGTGTCTCACACTCACGGATCAAAGGTCCGTGTTTTGAATTCCACTCTACCCCAACTTAATTTCCATTTTTTAATAGTGAGTTATTTACAACTCATTGAAAATGGCCCTCAATAAATCCGTCAAAAAGTTACGAGTGGAAGAGCCAGTGCCCAGCCGTCCCCCAGACCATGGAGACTGCATAATCGACCTGGAGCTCTACCCCAGTTCTGGCCAGGAAACTAAAGTCAGCCGTGAGTCCTTTTCGTCTTCCAAACAATTTCTTATCAGGGCAATATGATTTGGTAGTTTAGGTTAGCTGTGGCAATTATTTAGCTCGCAGGGATTGACCTCTCCGTCATGTATTCGTACACTTTATTATAACAGCTGTAATCTTAAGCCTAATTTTAGTTGTTTGCCTAAATATACATGCTCCACCAGAGCTTATCTTAAATTGGATTTTTATTTCTTATTTACCATCTAATTGTTGTACCTCGGACACATGAAACCAGACCTGTGGGAAAGCAAGGCGGAATATGGGGAAGGGGTCAGAATCTGCGCAGTAATGTAGTTGAAGCTTTCAATAGTATTATCGCTAAATTTATTGGGGGGAAAAGAACTAACATGACAGGTAGGCAAACTTATAATGGACGTTGCTCCGGGGCTGTTGTTTCATTCAATCCTAGAAAAATTCATTATACCACCAACAAAATCATATTCAATCAATGTCCACAAAATATTGAAAAATTTGAAGAAAATAAAATAAAATGCAATGAATTGAGAAAAAGTTATCCTAAAAAGTTTTATCCAAAAAATAATTAAATTTCCCAGTGAGTGTGGCTAAAAACCGTATTTGGATGAAGAGTCTCTTGAAAACACTAAAACCATTTTTTTTAATAAATTGAAAATTATCAAGTACTGAAAGAAATTTGAAAGAAAGAAGCATAATTGAACATAACTATGTTCAATTATGCAAGGGCTCTTTAAAAATACAAGGGCTCTTCACTGTACTCTGGCCAGGCCAAAACTGAATAGAAAGTAGAGGGAAAGCATCCTTTATACAATGGAATCATTTAAAAGAAGATACTCTTCATCATTTCTGAAGAAATTTTTTTTTACCTAGGATCATAAAAAACGGTCATAACTTTTGCATCAACCATAGTATAGTACGGATCATGGCAGTATCATTATTGAAATAAAATGTCCATCGTCTGCTTCTAACATGACTTAAAACCTTAATGGTAAAAATACTGGCTGTCTAAAACGCTAATAAAAAAGAAAGTAGACGAAACTACAACTGATTTTTATGCTGGCAACACCAAATTATAAATAGCTGATTTTGCAATTGGTTATGACTAGGCCACGACCATAGACATAAAATTTGCTTCATAGCATTCTAAGTCGGTACTGCCGAGAGTGCCGAGAGTGCGGAGTTACCATTTGAACAGCAGCGCTGGTAATCTACTCTTTTGCCAGACTAATAAAGCATTAAAAAATGAGCCATAAAAACAAGAAGGATATTCTGCATATAAATAAAGAAACCAATATATAGATACAGTTTTTATTTTACAAAAATAAATCAGCTCCATTGTCAAAATATTGTGTTAAATCATTAAAATTTTAATTTACACGCAACAATATGAAATGCCATTTGAAAAAATGTATTAAATAATTAACTTTCTTTTTTTTTTCATAATCTTAATACAATAAGATAAGGTAAGGTTGTTCTTTAAAAAAAATTGAGGGAATGTACATTTAATTGTTCACTGTTTTTTATATTATTTAAATTCTAATAAAAATATTTCAAAACATGTTTTAGTTATTGTCACTTAAAATGAATGTTTATAATGAACATTAAATTCATGAATAGTTTCATAACCTAAATATTGAAACACAAAACCACAAAATGGATAAATAATATTTGAATTAGAATTCTGTCAATGAGGAAGTTCAGTGCTACGGGAAATTGGATTATATTTTTTTTTCTTACATGGGGTGAAGATTAGAGCATTTTAATTGTGCTGTGAAGATTCTCGAAATTGGTTTTGATAAAAATGAACTACATTGCAAGTTCTTTAGAATCAACTAATCAATCACAGCATTGTTGCGTATTGTGATAGATTACCAGTTGCCATTTTTTTCAATGTCTAGTGTATTTTGACGCTACAGGGTTCTACTTTTGAATGTCAGCAGAACTTACCAACGGGACTTGTGACGTCACGGGTGGAGTAATTTCAAAAATACGACACTTAAAAAATACCATAGCTCATGATCATATGATACATAAATCAATTTTTTTTTAATCGGATTAGTTTAATCGTCTATTAACAAGTAAAAAATCACTGATCTTCCTCATTCACTCTATTTTGAGTGTCAAACTTACATCAGTTTCTTTAAAGACATTTTTTTGGGATAGCAACAACATATCTGGCTGAAAGAATAAGTTAACCTTATAAATTAAATTATCATTACACTTAAGTTTCGTGACTAAGACATATTTGGATGCATTTATTGCACAATGAAACATTTCGGCTGCATTCAAAAACATTTATACAGAGTCCATCTTTGCATTTTTTAAATTGTTTTCTTAGTTTCAACATTAAACTGTCTTATTAAGATCATTTCATGGCCCCTCCGTAGTATGGGCATATGGTGTCCACAATTATTATACCTGTTTATATTTAAGATCATAAAAAATACAGTTGTAAAACAGAAACTAACAATTCAATCTTAAAAGAGACAGATTTTTTCGAAAAGTAAATATGAAATTTTGGCATTCCTACAAAGCTTATGATCTGTCATTGACCGATTTAAGTGATCACTTTAAAATGGGGAATTATTGACCGGACGAATAAATAATATATGGATGACTGTTAATGAGATACTTTAATACTAAATCGAGCAATGTTAAATTATGCTTACGAAAAATTAACTTCACTAGAGATAAATATTCTTATTTATAGTAATTCTTTACTAAAAATTTGTAAAATGAGCTACCAATAGTTGTAAACAGTTAATCTAAGCTGGCAATTAAAATTCCAAGTGTCTGAATGAAATAATAAATTGGGCGAAAAAAAGTTAGTTTAGGTTAGGTTAGGTGTACGCTCAAGAATTATTGTACTGATCGTTCTGAATAACTCGTAAATCAAATTCGTATTTTCAAGTAGCCGTTTTCAATATTTGTTTTCGCCCTCTTAGTATTTCAGTACCCCATAATCAGTATTTTTGGCACCCTTCTCATTTATTTATTTACTTTATTTAAATACTACCCCTTTAATATACTGTGGAAGATTCACTGTTTTGAATATCCATATTGACATTATTTTTACTCTTCCTATTATTTTATTTTACAAAGAACTAAATGTACATATTGGATTTCTTACCACCACCTGTTTTTAGTAATCAAACATGAATTTCCTATCCGCGCCCAGTGGTGCATAAGGTACTGCGTTGGTGCTTAAATTATAATGTATCTGGATCATTTTTGTTACATCAAAGGTAAGGTGGTCAATCTGACACTTAAAGTGCCAGTCTGGGAACAATGAAATGTTGCTTTTTCAGTAAGTGACGGGGAACTATATCCCATTAGATCCGGCGCTCCAAGCATAGTAGGCAAACGCGCCAACCACTACATTACCAGGCCTAAATAATCAGTCATAATCTTTGTAGATGCCTAGACATATGCCTATATGGATGGTCTAGAAGACAAACGTGCCAATTACAGAATTGGTAATTATTCAAGAGAGCAGTTTAAAGTTTGACAAGTTGCTATTTTATCATTGTTTTCACATCACTTATTATAAAAATGCAATATGATTTGGGAAGAGATGAAAAATTAGTGTTCTAATGAGTTCAAATGGTACGACACATTAATTTAATACGTTCGAAGTTAAAATGTCCAATTCGTTGCAACAGAGAGGAAAAACATTTTTGAGAAGGTAATATAAAAGTCTAGCCATTACAGAGCTCATAACCTGTCATTGGCTGGTTTGAGTGGCCACTTTACAAACTTTGTAGCATTCTTTTATATTCATATTTCGTAATACTTTACTTTACACGTGTTAATGCCTAGACTTTATTTAGTTACGGTTCCATGAACCTTTTACATAATAACCATAAAACCAGTGAAAAAAAATACAACAAAAAAAGAACAAAAACATCGAAAAAAGTACACAATAGGAAACAGCGTTTATAAAAAGATAAAAATATTACATCTGCAACAAATATAAATATTTACTTATATAAAAGAAATGTAAATTAAAGAACATAGTAGTTTTTTTTAAAAGAGTCTTCCATATTACCTTCTCAGAAATGTTTTCCCTCTCTGTTGTAACAAATTTAAATCGAAATAACTCCCAAGGGAGGAAATCCAGCCTGCCTACAAACATTTGGACATGCGCAAACATTGTTAAAATGTCCAAACTCAGTTTTTAAATATTTAGCATGTTTTGTCTGCTAGACCATCGACATTTTTCTTCTCAAAAAATGTCTTCATATCTATTAAAATATTGAGGGTTTTAATCCAGTCTTATATGGATATCCTCAGACGATAACATTAAATATATACGTGGTTTTTTCAATACTGTAAACATAGAAAAATATTATTATCTTGTTCTTTGTTTTATATGACACTACATCATCATACCATAACACCTTCAAATAATTATATTACTATGTCATAATCTAAAATGGTATTGTCGAGGTACCGAAGTATGTTTTATAATATTCTACATGCGTTTCTCAAGACATTTTTCTTCTTGGAGCTGCGATGCTTCCCGGGTCTCAATACTATTGTTCCATTAGTTGGTTGGGATAAGTGACTAGGACTAAAGGCACCTAAAACAAATTAAAACAATTGTAATGAAATTAATAAAACAGCTTTGTTTTTAACCACAATTTTTTTTTTCTACTCACCGATTTCAAAGCAAATAAGCTTCTTCGTCAAAGTTTACATAACTAATGAATTATTTCCTATTTTATTTTTATCAATGTTTACTAAATACTACACGTGGAACTAATAAATCAAGTCTCTTTTCAAAATAAAATATTAAAATTAGACAACTTGAAAATCTTAGAAATTAAAAAGGCAATTCATAATAAGAAAAAAATTGTTAATAACCGAATAAACAATTTTTTTTTTATTCACTCCTGTCTTGTTTCGAAAATATGCATCTCAAATTACCACTCTTTTAGGGAAAAAAAGGCTTGATTTATTAGCTCCATGTGTAGCATTTAGAAAACATGGATAAAATAAAATAGGAAATAATTCATTAGTTACGTAAACCTTGACGAAGAAGCTTGTTTGCTTTGAAACCGGTCAGTGGAAAAAATAAAAAAATAGCATTTAAAAACAAAGTTATTTTATTATAATTAATAACCAAAAAGTTAGTGCTTCAAATAAGACATTTATTATGAAACAATTGTATTTTATTGTTATTTTTTTTATTCTTAGTACCTACATTCAGTTAGTCCAAAAAACAATCCAAATAAGTAAGATTGCTGGTGTTCTTATGGCTTTTCTCTTATTTATTCATTTTATTAACCAAACAAACAAAAAAACATGTACCATATTGGAAGTATAAAAATTAAACTCAATTTTTATAGACAGTGAAGTTTCCATGTAATTACATTAGAACTTAGTTTATCTGAACCCCAGTCATCCGGATTGTTATCAGGAACCATAAACGCTCATAAACGGTTTCTTCGTCGGAGCAATTGACTTTGCTGGACATGTTGAAGTAAGTTTTGAATATGATTCCAATTCACTGTATTATTTCTAAAGCAATTAAACTGATCTTACAGTCAATTTTGCATTTTATTTAAAAACATTGCATTAATTTATTTATTTACTTGAGACATAAGTCCCAACTCTAATTTATTGGTAAATCCTTTTATCTGGATTTCTGCATATCCGGATAACGTCAGGCACTCATTTATACGGATAATTGGAGTTTTGCTGTAGTTACAATAGCTTATGTACAGTGTGTTAAGTTACAATTATTTATAAGGACAGAGTTATCTATTGCTTTATTAAAAATATTTTTATGCAATAAAGTTGAATGTTTAGTTTTATGGTAACACTTTAAAAACAGCAACACTGAAGTATAAAATTATGACTTTGTAATAAATAACTAACAACCAATCCCAAAACGAGCCTTTTAATTTGGTGTTACTAACTTTTAAAAAATCTATATTATACTTTATTGATGGTCCACACAAATATAAAAATTCCTTGACTAAAAAAATTAGATCATACTTCTAATTTGCATTTATTTTGAATTATTTTAATAACCTTATTAATTTATTGTTACTTCTTCCTTTTAATTTTTGTATTACAATTATAACTGTAGTTATTGTTATACATAAAAAAAACTTATTATTAGATTGTTTATAAATTATGAATATTTAAATTCAATTTTGTTGACTTGTATAAATTCTGTCTATTTTAGATTAAATTTTAATAAATTGTGTTTGTTGTAAATGAAATTTTGGTCTATTTAACATTTTTAATTTTTGTTTTGTCATTTTTAATGTTAACATGTAATTGGTGAAAGATGTTTAGTGCTATGATTATTTCATTTTATGAAGTTTATATATATTGTGATATCTTTTACTGTTGGTGAACTGTAAATAAATACTATTTTTTGACAAACTGTATTTGTATACTCATATACCCCAATTAAAATAACTCATCTACTAACATATTATTATAATATAAATACTTATGTAGCTTAATTTTTTACATTTGTTATTATTTACAAATAGCAAATATTTGATCCTAATATTCTCTCAAAAAAAAAAATCAACTGCCTCTATATTAGTTTTAGTAAATTATGCTCAGGAGTTGTGATTTATTTTATAATATCGAGGCTTTACTGACAGACTGCATTAAGTCATTAAAACAAATTCCGAGGTAATCGCATTTAAAACTTTTTTATTCTTTCAACTCATTATTTCTCCCACAATTTTCTTTTACTTAAATTTTTTCAAGCTTTGAAAGAGTAATATTTATTCTAGGCATAGCATAAAATTTTAAATCAACATCTGCACCTATATTAAAAAATATTTCAAATATATAAAGACGGTTGACTTAATGCATTCTGGCAGTATAGCAACGATATGTTCAATTCATTGTGTAATTTCGAAGTTTTATATAATATAATAAATAGTACGCTATGTAGTTATATTGACTGGATTTTCCTTGATATTGATATTGAGAGAGTTGATATTTGAATGAGAAACTCCTTGTAGGCATTAATTAAAAATGTGTTTTAAAAAATATATACAGTGGAGTGGCCCACACAATATTTTTATAGTTTAACCTACTTTCAATTACGTAATTTCTTCAATGTACCCGCCTAAACTTCTTCGATTGTGATTTGAATAAAATATTTATATGCAGTTTTTATGTCATTGGGATATTTTCAGTGATAAAAATACAGTAGAACTCGCTTTATCCGAACGCCAGTTATCCGGATAGCTAAATATCCGTATCCGTATCGTTATTGGAAAATAATAAAGGTTATAATAACAAATAAAAAAGAGCACTGGCGGCCAGCGCGTTTCTTCGTCAAACCAATTAACTTATGTGATAATGTCTGGCATTCATTGATCCAGATGATTGTAGTTTTACTGTAATGGTAGGTATTCTTTTAATATACTGACTGATAGCAATGTGTCGTCTGGTCTCCAGAAGCTCTTCCGCCTCTTCATCTTGTCGGTGCAGTTCCTGAAGACATCGGGCTGCCAGGTGTCGGAACACGGCTCCCACGTTTACATCCTCCTTCACTGAAGCTCGCATTAGCCGACATCCGAGAGACCGCGCCAGCAGTTCAGCCTCATCACTTAAATAAAAGTTTCGTTAGATTAGGCGTAAGCATGGTCAGTTAGGAAAAATGTTACTCGGGGTACTTCAAGTGCCAATCAATGGACTATGAAATATTCTAGTGTTTAAAAGCATATTTTAAAATATATATTCCATGTCAACCATATCAGGAATTGAATCCGAGACCTCTTGCATGGTAGGCAAACGTGTTGAATATTACACCATGAGGCAGACAAAACAGTAATAATGTTTCCTTTATTTTTCCTGATTTTAACACCTTTTCTACAGCCAATGAGAATTCAATAACCGCCACCTTAATACAAAACTAATGATTAAAAACTATTATAGTAATTATGATTTTTATAATAATTAAAAAATATTATTTTTAGTGTTTTGTTGTTTCGTTGCTATTGGCATTGGTGGGAAAATGTATTTCCTATTTTATCTATTGTTTGTAAGCCATTTAATAAATCAAACAATCTAGCCGGTTATTCTAATCTAACTTTTTGAAATTGAAAGCGAATTTTTTAAAACCCTTTGGGCCTCTCAGATCTGGGGTACAGGGTAACAAGTAAGTGACTTCACAAAATCTTTTCTATTGTTTCTTTTTAGTAAAGTAAAGCTAGAGGATAAAAACTTTGGATTTACTTTGAGAAAAGTCGTTTTGTGGAAGGCATGATAGTCCGAGACATTAAGGATTGTCTCCATTTTCAAATTATAATCACTGAAGTTTTTCATTTCAAAAAATGAGTTTTCAAAAAAAAAAAATAGGATTTTAAAAAAGTTTACCACGAGGCATAGAATGTTCTATGCCTTGTGGTAAACGTATAATATATAACTCTATGCCATGAGGAATTTTCCTCTGAAGTTTTGCGGTCTGGCCCTGAAACACGTATGTAAATACACCAAATATAAAGTATCTTGATAATCTATTACGTACAATCATTGACATATTTAATACACATAGACATACCCTGAGCCCTCAAAAATAATTACAATTAACTCATGAACAAACGGACAAACATTTTTAAACGGATTGTGTAAGTTTTCATTGGTAAATGAGTGATTAACAAAGCTTAAAACAATTGATATTCAAATAAAAATATTATTTTTTATTTTGTAAGGTTATTCTAAAAGAAAAATGCGATTTCTACATTTATTTTCAATGAAAATTTTACAAAACTTGGTTTGCGGAATCTTTACACTATATTGATTGTAAGAAATACCATAACAATTTATTTAAATCCCTTTTCATAAAATGGTTGTACAAAACAAAAAATAACTTTTTTTTGTTTTGTACACCATTTTGTGAAAAGAATCTAAATAATATTGTTATGGTATTTGTTACAATCAATATAGTGTAAAGTTTCCGCAAACCAAGTTTTATAAAATTTCTTTTGAAAAAAAACGTAAAAAATTATAAAAGCGGCGTCTATGAATAATTCGTTGCATATTTTTGTTTAGATCACCTGAATGTCAAACTACGACTAGCGGCGCAATTGCGAAGCTTTTTTTAGCTACAGGTTACAGGGGAGTACTGACAGGTATTCGTTTTAAAATATAATAAACGTGAGTTAATATTATTTTTGGATTCTCCAAAATCCAGCGCAAAGAAATTAATGGGTCGAAATTAAAAGGAATTTAAGGAAATTTTCTGATTGAGATCCACCAAAAACGAACGTTGATTTTTAACGTTAAAATACAAACTTTTGTATGTACCAAAAATTAGTGTCCTCCTTAGAGTATATACATCTATACTCTAAGGTGTCCTCCAATTTTTGGTAGCATATGCGCGATCGTCGAATGCATCCCTGGTATAAATAAATAAACTCAGTAACTATTTCGTGTCACAACTTTTAAAAATATTTTACTCTATAGGGCGCGTCCATGTATTAATCTACTGTCAGGTACCTACCTACCCAGCAGTCGCAGGGACTATTATTTGGATATAAAATATATTTGAATACCGAACAAACTCTGTAATCCTTTTTTATAGTGATTTTTTTTAGATATAATTCATATAATCCTGTTAGAATATTTAGAATTCAAAAAACTTGTTTGAAAAGGCGGATATTTGAAATTAAAATCGGCCTATAAAATTATTTTACAATGCTGCCAACAAACTTAAATTTTAGCATGGAATGATTACATTTGGTAGGTACTTTACGGTAGTGTTCAATATAGACGTCATTGATATTTACTAAACCGGTTTTGGAATATCAATTATTCTTTATCCCTTTATAATCATCATAAATCAGTGAGTGAACTTGATGAATTTACGAAACGGGTAAGCATTAAAAAATATATTTTAAGTAATATGTCTACTTACTTTTACCTACTAACATAAAAGTAAATCGCAACAAAATAATTTTCTAGCTTCTATTCTCCGAGTAGTCGATTTATTTACTTGTTTCTCGTTCAAACTTTGTTTAATGTTATGTACTAGTTACCATTAAATTGCTTTTTTGACAGCTTTTTACGTGTTTGCGTAAATGATCAAATTGAATAAATAACGAATAACAATGATTATTATTTAGATACTTACGGTCCAACAACGCTTTGGTCCATCAAATCAATTTTATTTTGCACTATTACTGTAGGAATATCTCCACATTCATTTTCTACCTGAAAGAAAAAATATTATTACTATCATATTCTCACATAAAACGCAATATTATGTCATCTAACCTCTGTCGCATAGAATTAAGAATAGTCCAGAAACCGAATACGCGTATCAAACAGAAGGCGACTAAACTACTCTTCATGGAGTAGTTTTACGTTTTGACCCGTTAGTTTCTTTATATACGTCGCTCAGTACAAAACTCCCGAATTGAATTCAACTATGCCATGTTGTGTAGTTTTAAAGTGAAGAAATACTGCTGGGATCTTAAAGAAATAGGATGGGATCACATTTCGTGTGTAAGTACTAAATTCATTTCTAAAAAAATTTTTTTTTTTTATCTGTCAGATTGTCAAAGAAAACAAAATGGCCATTTTGTTAGTGTTGCCCGGGTAGTCAACTTTTTGACGTTACTTTGCTCATCTAATGAGAGAACTAATGAAAATTGGACCTCTCAGATTAAACAACACCGTGGTGGACATTTGAACGACATTATCTTTAAAACATAGTGACATCAAATATTATTTAACATGACATAAAAATATCCGCCTCATGTAAGATAAAATTTGTTTTATTTTATAAGTTCAAAGTTCAATTACTCTTATTAAATGACCCTTTACTTATCTACTCTGTTGTGCCAATCAATGTATTGCGTGTACAATAAAATTTTAGTTAAATTAACAAATTTCTTTTTAAAAAAAATATAGTTATCTTACATTGTGTTATGATTAAATTTTTCGCGATCTGACAACATTAGGCGGCGACTTCACGCATGAGCGCAGCGAAAGTGGAGCAAAGTGGGGGTTTTTTTGGACACAGTCCGATATATTCAAATATGATTCTACGCTCCGCTCCTTCTAGACTATTCTTAATTCTATGCTCTGTCGTTTTTTACTGAACATTTTTTGTGGCGAATGATAAATCATTTAGAGTTTTTTGGCATAAACTTAAAGTGGCTTCATTAAATTGAACATTCAATTCGATTATATTAAAATAATAAATTATTCACTACCTCGGATTTCTTAAAATAAGCGACAGTCCTAAAGAGGATAGACGGTGTCTGGGAATTTTAATGAATAGGTAGGTATTTGAACATTGTTATTTGTCAGTTCCTCGCAAATGCTCATATTGACCATATCGAGTCTGTCCAACACCGTTTTCTAAGAAAAGTGGCATGGTTGCTCCGATTACAAAGGGGTAATTATTCCTATTTTGAAATAGAGCAATCTCTTAATCTGTCTTCATTGGAGAGACGTAGAACTGAGATGGACCTTATATGCATTTTCAAAATACTTAATGCTTTAAGTGATGTCCCATCTCTGTTGCAATCAATTTCTTTTCATGTTCCCAACCGTGTCACCAGAATTCAAAATCTGCTATTTATAAAATCTTCTAAGAGCAACTTTGGTTTTTATGCCCCAATGTCCAGAATGTGTAGATTAGTCATTTCATCACACGTCGAATTTTTTGGGATAGATCTTCCGGCTTTTCGTAGATCTCTTCGCGACTAAACAGTGTGGGATGAAGTTGGATTGGCATGGTTTAGCTCAAAATTTTAGGTCTTTCGTTTTTTTGAATATATTGTATACAATTATTGTTTTGCCCTTGTTTGTCTTTGCTTTATGTTATTTTTGTTCAGTTTCTTGCATTTATGTTTCTTCATGTAACTGTTGCAATAGGCTTAGGCCGTATATTTATAATAAATAAATAAATAAATAAATGCCTCTCCGGCACTGTTCGAAATAGACAACAGCACGTCAAGCTGGTTTTGCCTAACTAAAATCTAAAATCGACGTTTCGCTGTCCCGTTTTCCGCACCCCAACCGTTTGGTTTTTTTTATTAAGTATCAGAATGAAATTGAGTGTGTCAGTGCCTTTTTATTTTTTCAAAATTATTACCATATTTGTTTACCGTACGTCTAAAAACGGCAGATAATACTAAGTGCTTCTCTGGGTTTTTGGACGGTCCTAGCTCCCATAACAAACTATATAAAAAAAGCAAAACGACAGAGACACGCCAATAAAAAATATCTACAGTGAGTGAAAAAATCACTGCTCTCGTGCCATAATCCAGGGAGAAAACACGGGAAAACGTTTGTAAAAAGAAAAGTCAGAACACCTTCATTTTCAAATAAAATTAAATTCAATGCGTATTTAAATATTATGCATTTATTTGGTTTTGGTATTACCACTGACATTATACATCATTTGGTATTATAGTCTTTAAAATATAGCTTCATTAAAATGACAGCTGCCAAATTAATGTCACTAGTGATGAAAATTACTGCTCACTGATCATGTACCGATCAAATCCATTTTATTATTTTTTTCATGCAAACATGAAACCCTGTTTCCGAAAATTGATATAAAAATGCAAAAACAAGCTTATTATAGTGTATTTACGACAATTATTTACTAAAAAAATAAGACATTTAGTAATTTTTTCATGAACAACAATATATTTTTTTTTTTTCGATCGATTTACATTGGTCAATTTGTCCAATGGGAAGAAATTTCTTAACATTTTTGCAAAATGACGTAACCTTGTAAGAACGTCGTTAATAATTAGGTTTATTATAGTTTTAAAGCAAATTTCATATAATTATGTTGATTTATATATCAAGCATTGTATTAAAAAAATAAATTAACATGCCAGATACGAATGATTTTTCGTGTGTCAATATAAATCACTCTTTAGACGTTACTACAAAATCATGTCGTCACTTTTGCTGACATCTATCAGTCTAATCAAGCTATATTTTAAGGACTTTAGTTATTTAATTTAATTTCGTTAATATATTTAAATAAGTCGGTAAGTACCTACCCAGAATCTAAACAAAAGTCATCAACGTAAAAAAATAATATCAAAAGTTGCAACAGAGAAGGGAAACATTTTTGAGAAGGTGAATGTTACACAGTGTGTAAAGTTGCCACTTAAATCAGCCAATGATAAGATACTGTGTGTCGATTTATACGTATCTAATACGTAGGTACTTAGTTATCCAGTGTAACCGCGGTACAAATGATCAATTTGAGGAGATACTCACTTTTAATTTCCACGAATGAGCGGCTTGAAACGAGTCTCTGTCAGTTGTGGAGAAAGCGAGGACACAAGCCTGCGCCCCCCTGTAGTAAGCCTTCGTGATGGCGTCAAATTCCTCTTGCCCGGCAGTGTCCCATAACATCAGCCGAACCTCTTCACCGTCCAATCTAAAAAAAAAATACTTATATAATCTTCGCTGTCCCTTCGAAACCGGCTGCGTTCCAGAAAATATTCTGAAAAACCGAAAATCGAAATATCAAATTTCAAAAAGACAGAACTCATAGAATGTAAAACACATTTTTTTTTAAATTCCCATATCTTCAAGTCGATTCGTACCATATTATCCTTAATTAAACTCAAACAACTATATTATACAACAATGTTTGAATATGTCCAAATGCTGGCAGACTGGCTGGATTTCCTCCTTAGGGTGTTATTTATATTTAAGTTTATTGCAACAGAGGGGGAAACATTATTGAGAACAGAATATGGAAGTCTTTGGACATCCTAAAACATTGTTGAATTAACTACCTGGTAAAAGAAGAAGTATAAAAATTGGAAAATTGTTTTCAGGCGTTGCCTAGTGGGTGATTTTGTTCAGCCGCATGAAGATTGAAGATTAATGTGAGATCATCCGCATGATAAATGTTTTAGCTCCTTTACTTCACTTAAGTTAACGGAAGGAAGAATTGAGGAAATATGGATGTTTAAACATGGGCAGAATGGTAAATGTTGCACAAGTGTAAAGTGGCCACTTAAACCAGCCAATGACAGGTCATAAGCCCTGTAAATGCCTAGACTTCCATATTCCCTTCTCAATAATGTTTCCCCCTCTGTTGCAATAAATTTAAACTATATTATATTTATTATTGTTATCAAAAACAGTTTTCACTTTGTGGTATGACATTTTACACTTATTTGTTTATAAATTTGTATAAACCCCTTAATTTTTTTAATTACACTTCGACCGGTTTCGAGGTTACTACCTCATCGTCAGGAATTTGACTAACTTATAATTACACGATTAGAAATTAGTAAAGCCATTAATCAAAAACTTCAAATAATAAATAATCAATTAAATTTAACTTCGAGTCCTCTTTTAAAACTATTCCCGTTATGATTTATTTTATCTTCTTTCTCTCTCTTTCTTTAAATTTTCTGTCTCTTTCATACAATATTTTATTATATAAATAGCAACGCGTGTAATTATAAGTTAGTTAAATTCCTGACGATGAGGTAGTAACCTCGAAACCGGTTGAAGTGTAATTAAAAAAATTAAGTGGTTTATACAAATTTATAAACAAATAAGTGTATATTATATTTTATCTAATTCAATTATAACTTATCGCATAATATGATGGGGAGGCATTACTAGATCAATATTAAAACCCCTCGAATCTGCTCAAAAATTGATTGTTAAAATAATTTTACAAAAGCCCTTCAAGTACCCCAGTGTCAAGTTGTTCGAGGAATTCTATATTAGGCAATTATATACATCTAGAATAATTATGTTTGTGAAAGCAAGTTATTCTACCAAATCCCAAAAGGAACACTCCCACACTACCAGAAGTCAAACTAAAGGATGGGTCATGGGGTCTACCGCAAACTCTGAATTCGGGCAAAGAAATTTCAAGTTTTTGGGACCCATTATATTCAATATGTTACTCGAACTTTACAAAACATGAACAGAATTTAATTAAATAAATTTGTAAAAAAAGGGTTACAGGATTTAGTCAGAGAAAAATCGGAAAACTTACTCAAAAACATTCTAAAATAATAAATGGTGTATTTAAATATTGTATACTCTATAATAAATTAACTAGTAGGTAGTCATGTTATTGTTTATTTTTGCATAAAAATGTCTGCTTTAAAACAGGTTGTAACTAGTTAGGCAGACTAGACATAATCCAGAGAAATCTATTACCTAAGTATGCATGTAGTAGATAAAGAAATTGTAAGTTTTTATTAATAAACCATGATTATCATTATTATTTTTATGATAATCGATATATTATCATGTACTATGAAATAATGGACTAGGATACGGTGTATTGATTTTTTTAACTTAGTGAAAAATACGTATTTTATGTTTCGAAGGCGCAACGACTATATAATGAGGTTTCATCACGTTTGCTTCACTCCGAAGGTCGCATGGGATCGGTGGACAGGGCCTCTCTTCTCTGTATCCTCCTGACTCTTGTAACGTAGCATGTCACCAGGACGGCGACCTTGGCTGATTACGCAAATAAGCTGCGTGAGGCGTTGGGTCTGTCAGGACCGTAGCAATCTAATATATAAGCTTGTACGATTGTCGGATTATTTTTCTTTTCGTGTATAAAATACATTGAATTAGTGAAATCTTTTGCAAAAAAAAATGACTTTCGTATCAACTACCTACATTAAAAATAGTTATCTGGATCTCAGATATGCAACGGGAGCTCTTATGTAATATTTTTTTCTCAACATTTTTCTATAACTTTGCTTTCAGTTTTCAAATAAATTAACATTGTTGACTGATTGATTTATCTATCTATTATGTGACAGAGATAACATGACATCAAAATAAATATATGACGTGAGTAATCCTGGGTACGTATTCTGATGGGAAGTTAAAATTTATCTTAAGTTTTATCTACAAAGTAAAATTATGTTTTCTGTATGAAAAATAGAATATGTTTACAAATTATTTTTCTTAGCATGTTCAGTTATCGGTTACCGACGAAGGTAGTTTAAATTTTCGTACAAATATGCATACTTTAGTACATAAATATCGATGTTAATTTATATCGTCTCGATATGTACCGATGAAAATAGCGTCAATAATTGCGGCCCTGAGGTGGTTGCGGAAATCCACGAATATTTATTTAACGACGATAGAGTCACTTCTTAAAATAGAGAAAAAGAAGCCTTAAGCGTTGCGCGTTTGTATGTCCTGATGGTTGTGACCACAGATATATTAAATACTATTCAGTATTTGTGACACAAACAAAAATTGTCAAGAAGAAATTAAGTCATTTGTTGTGTTTTTCCGATGCCCTTAGTTTAAAACCCTTTAAAAACGGAGCTTTTTTATCTTTCTAATAGTGACCGACGAAAGATTCGGCTTAGGCCAGTTTCGGCCAATAAAACTAGTTTCGGCCGCTGTTTCGGTTTCGACCAACAAGTCCGAAGCTTCTGCTCGACTGGAACCTGCGGTCAGGATATCCCGGATTACATTATTAGCATCCGCACGCGTCGGATAGGTTTTTAAATATATTTACAAGCGGACTTTTGTAAAGTTTTTTTTTGCGTAAGTATCCCAAATACACATTTCGAGATATTGGATTGTTATCCATTTAAACAATTAGTTATTGTATTGCCATTGTCTAATATAAAAAATAAAACTAGTCTGATTGTGTGGTTTGTTGACTACAGTTAGTAGTTTTACAACCTTTCATTAAAAAAATAAAATAATAATATTTTTATTGTTTTTTAAAAAAGAAATATTTGCGTTCTTATGATTTACCCAAATATTTAATTTTGAGAGCCATTTTCAACGAGTTGTAAATAACTCACTATTAGAAAATGGAATCGAGTTGGGGTAGAGGGGGATTCGAACCACAGACCTTTGGTCCGTGAGTCCGAGACACTAGCTACAGGACCACAACCCGATTAAATTAATATTTGCGTTTTTATGATTTACCCAAATATTTAATTTTGAGAACCATTTTCAACGAGTTGTAAATAACTCACTATTAGAAAATGGGAATCGAGTTGAGGTAGAGTGGGATTCGAACCACGGACCTTTGGTCCGTGAGTCCGAGACACTTGCCACGGGACCACAACCCGATATTATATTTTTGTAATTTCTTCATAGTTAATAAGTTAAAGTTCCCATAACGTACATTGAAGAATTGTTACATGTTACATTTTTAAAAAAATAATCAAATTTCTTACCAAGCTCTTTACTACTCTTTATTATTTTCAACATAATTACAAGTTTTAAATATAAAAATTGTGCATATACTTGCGCACCCACACACACGCACCCTCTTTCTCATGCATCCACACGCGCACATGCACACTCTCCCTCATTCATTCACACATACACACACATGAATACAAACGTCACACACATACAATTACGTAAACTCTTTTCTTATATATTATGTGTCATTAGATTTACAGTGGATTTTCTTAATTGCCTCTAGTATTGTTAATATTGTTCTACTTATTTTTTATGTAATAGATGTAAAAATCCCAAATAAGATAAAACAAATAAATAACATAACGACAAACCAAAAAGCGCTAAAAATAACCAATTTACTCCCTAAATGTAGGTACTTACGCCTTTTATTTAATTGTGTATTGTATTTAACACTTATTTTAATGAATTCGTAAAGTTTAACAATAAAAACGCCTAATTTTGGGCGTTTTGAAGTGACTTATAACTTATTTAATACACTCTATTCCTTCAATTCTTTCATCTGTTGATGTTTGTAAAGTTAAAGAGCTGAAACCTTTATTTATGCGGGTGAGATTCATCTGATTGAATTATTTCACCTACATACTGGGCAACGCCTGAAAATGTTATTATTTTTAAAATTTCTATACTTCTTCATGGACCAGTTGGATTTATCAACAATATTTTAAATTGTCCAAATTTTTGCAGACAAGGACTGGATTCAACTCCATGGGGAGCTGTTTATATGAGCATATTACAACAGAGATGAAGAACATTTCAGAGAAGGTAATATAGAAGTTTAGGCATCTAAAGGCATAAAAGAATGGTGAATGTTACACAGTGTATAAAGTGGCCACTTGAACCAGCCATTGACAGGTCATAAGCCCTGTAGATGCCTAAACTTATATATTTCCTTCTCTCAAATTTTCTTCATCTCTGTTGTAATATGTTAATATAAACTTGTTACCTATTGAGCTCTCTATTTCATGTGCCAGCAGTTCGTACGAACTATGCCCAAAACTCTCAACTTATACGTTTTGCCAGTGAATATAATTTGAACTTTCCCCTTATTGATCCATTTGATTGTAAAAAAATAACATTTAAAATGCGCGTCTTAAAACATACTTTTTTGTCTTATACTTAGTTTCAATAATAAAGTTTTATTTTATTTTATTAAATTTTATCTCTAATTCTTAATATTTTATATATATTTATATTTTCGATACCTGACACCCTCTTTCCAATATAACACCAACACATCTACCCTCTCACTCACTTACACTCACACAAACACACTAGTATGTATTGTACGTGTATTTAATGTATTTCTGTGGATATCTGTTATTGGTTTTATTCTCTGTATATGTTATTTGTTATATTTTTATTACATGTATTACTGTTGATATCCCCAATAAATAAAATAAAAATAAAAAATAATAAAAATAAAAATAAAAAAAATAAAATAAACAGCTCCCCAGGGAGTTGAATCCAGTCTTGTCTACAAAAATTTGAACAAACTCAAAATATTGTTTATTTAATACAGTTTCGGTTTCGGCCGAAACTAGGACAGAAACCGAAATTCGGTTTCGGGTGAAAATCCTGTTTCGGTTGGACACTACTTTGTGTATTTTTTAAAATGTTACTTTTTTCGACAAATGTATTGAAAAACGGTTCTTACTCATAAAATAAGACATTTTTCGACATCTTTTATGAATCTCTGATCTCATTTATTAAAATGGATATCAGAGATTCATAAAGACCATATGTGTGATTTTAAACTAGCGAATAGAACAAAAAACCAACCTATCAGTAAATTATTTTTTAAATCGGATAATGACTAAGCGATATACAACTATCATTTTTTTACACGGCTTACGATCCATCATTGGCTGGTTTGAGTTGCCACATTTTACTGGCTGTAAGATTCACCGTTTTGTCTACGTTAAAACATTCATATTATGCCTAACCTTCCATATTTCCTTCCCTAAAACGTTCATTTTGATAAAACTGAAAATATTGTTGAAATAAATAAGGTCATTTTTTGTGCCCAATTTAAACCTTGGTGTCGTTATAAAATACTGTAGGTATACAAACCAACTTTTCATCAAATCGGTTCAACGATGAGGTAGAAACGAAACCCGTTTTACAATAACATTTTTTTTCATTTCGTCTTGATCGTAGAACAACGACGCATGTAGGGTTACCTATGACAGGTGTTTGCCGCATTTGACGTTTCGTCACCAGTGTGGCCATTATATTTATTTTATTTTTATTTATTTATACTTTTAGATTGTTTGTATTCTATTTTTTATACACAATAATGTTCCCTCACTGGGGTGTCCCGTGCTGAGGAAAACATTTTACAAAATGTGAAACATGCCTTAAATTAGTCATTTAACAAAGTTAACATACTTAATAATAATAATAAAAATACTTAATTAATCTAATCAACCTAATTATCATTAAAAAAATAAACAATATAAACTAAAATAATCATAACAAACATAACCAATTTATACAGACCAATAGAACAAATTTCATAAACAGTACACACATTTCACCTATTTGGCTTGATCCACTCATCGATCCGTGCGCAACCCACCTCCACTAGCCATTTCTTAATAGAAATTTTAAATTGAGAGTACTTACTAATTGTCCTTATGGATAATAGAAGTAGAGGGCTATGTATAGCGTGTGAGCTCGCCAATATATGACAGTAAAATTTTTATTGTCTTTGAATATCCTAGAGTTTTAACTATCGAAAAAAAAGAAGATTGCAAATAAAATCAACAGACAATGGAAATTTGATGTGTATTATTTTAATAGATTGTTTAGAACAGAAAAATACATAGAGAAATATGCATTTTTATTTTTTGTAATAAAAACAGTCTAGTAAATTCGAATAAATAAAAATACGCTTAATATTAACAATATTAATTAAAATGCAAAAATAACATTGAATACTTGAAAAATAAATATTACTGAGTGTTACAAACATAATTTAAAAAACGGATAGCGATTAAAAGTAAAAACTATCTTTAGTTTAATTCTTATAGCGATAAATACATAAACATTATAAAACAGGAGTTATACAAATACAAAAATAATATTGTAACTAGGCGGCTACCTACACGGTTAAATTTCGAAACACCACGCAATTTCTTATCTCGGCTACGCTATGTAAAATGAAAAAAAATATTTAAATTAATAATTTCATCACGTCATGAAGTCACCCCTGGGTAGCGCCTGCTAACGTCAATCAACAAAAACATCCTCGTTTTAATTACAATATTTCGGCTACGCCATAAATCTCTTTTTTTAAATAATTTCTCACGTCACAAAGTCGCCCCTGGGTGGCGCCTGCTAACGTCAATCAACAAAAACATCCTCGTTTTAATTACAATATTTCGGCTACGCCATAAATCTCTTTTTTTAAATAATTTCTCACGTCACAAAGTCGCCCCTGGGTAGCGCCTGCTAACGTCAATCAACAAAAACATCCTCGTTTTTATAACAGTATTTCGGCTACGCCATGAATTTCTTATAAAAAATGTCAAAACGTCACAAAGCCACTCTCTGAGTGTCGCTACTGACATCATTTACAAAAACATAATTATTTGTGCTTTTTTCAGGTACGCAATATTTTTTTTAAATACACCTACCTAACCAATAAAATACTATTAGTAATTAAACCAAGGTGTGCTTTAAAGTTCCGTATAGCCAAATAATATTATTTATTATTAGAATATTATTGACATGTAGTTCAAGCATTGCTGCATTCACGTTGCTTTACTTCTGAGAGCTCAACTGCTATGTTTTTCTATGGTTATGTTAATGTCATCTGTCATGTATTGGCGAGCTCACAGGCTATACTTACGCCGAAGTAGATTGTACACTTTAACCGAGTAGTAGGCCAATCCTCTTTGACCGAATATGAAACACTCTATGCTAACGCTGTCTTAGGTAATTATCAGGAACATACAAACCAATGCTCATCATAATCTCAGAATTATCGATCATACCGCGCAACAATCGATAAAAATGTGTAGTCAAATACACATTCTTTATAGTCTCTAAACTGTTGTAGCCAAGCATACCCTGGAGAAACTCGGTCGGGTAGAGCCAAGGATAATACCCGCACTCTCTCATGTATAGATATCTCAGAAACTTCTTTTGGATTTTCTCTATCATAAGAGAGTACATCAGTTCATGTGGCCCCCAAATCATCGAGCCCCTCTCGAGTCTACTTCGCACCAAGGAGTTGTAAAGAGTTCTCAGTACGCGGGTATTTTCGAAAACCCTGGCTGTACGCAGAACAAATCCTAACATCTTCAATGTATTACCACTGATTGTCTCTATGTGTTCATGAAATGTCAGAATGCTCACAAATCTAACGCCCAGATCTTTAACATTCAATGTTCGTATCAAATTCTGGTCATTCATTTTGTAGCGAAAAAAAACAGTTTTTTGGGCCCTAGTGAAGGACGTGACCAATTATTTTACCTACATACCAGGCAACGCCTGAAATTACGAGGAAGACGGGACCGACTGAATTTGCTCATCATAAGCATTACTCATTACATCAATATGCAAGTTTGTTTCGCCTTCCCCATTCAGATATATAAGATATATCCACTTAGAGAAGACGAAAATCTTCAGAAGTTGTCACCTTTAAGATTAGTTTTAAGTCATCCGCAAACAACAGAAAACGCGAGTTCAAAATTACATTTTTAATATTATTAATGAAAATTGAGAACAACAATGGACCCAGGTTAGAGCCTTGCGGGACACCCGAGAAAGTATGGAAACACTCTGACGCGAATATACCGTAGGAGACGTATTGGTTTCTGTTTTGGAGGTAGCTCGCCATTCATTTTAACATACCATTCGAGAAACCGATTTCATACAGCTTATTTAATAAGACACCGTGGTTGATTACTCTCTAGGGGATAGAGAAGATCCAGAATACCACCCCTAGAATCAGTGGCGTCTTTGATACCAAATTTCTAGTGAAGCTTAGATTTTAAGGATAAGTATGATATGCGTAAATGTTAAGTAGGTACCTGCAGTAAATAACACAGTACGGACCATGTTTGTAGGCATCTTTGAGCATTTTTATATTGGTTACAAGTTTTTTATCTTCATAATGTGTTGATATAATGCGAATTAAAATACATATTAGGTACTGGTAAATAGCAATGATTTCTTAGTGAGGCTCAGCCTCACTTGCTTCATATGCTCCTTCGTCACTGCCTAGAATATAAGCCTTTATAAAACCTTTTCAAGATCAAATATAAAAGAAGGCCGGTGTCGCTTTTTTCGCACATCCGTCGTTGTTCTACGATCACGACGATTTAAATTTGAATATTGGGGATTTGAAGTGGCTTAATCGGCATTTATGTCGATCTTCGATATAAAATCATATACCTACCTATTAACTGGTCTAGTTTCGTCTAAGCTAAGTGCTGCGTAATGCAAACAGGTATATATTTTATATTCTCATACTCTCACTGCACAGTACAACTAAATGGATAGTTAGCGCTATAAACTGAAAGTAAATCAGCACCTGGTCGAGTGGATTTTTTAGGAACAGCCCATAAATTAATTGTATTTCTCTCCAGGTGGTATTGCCCACATGTTCTAACGCCATTTACCTACACAAGTAATTATTAAAAGTAAATGATAACAATCGAAGACCTCGTTTTAAAAGCCTCAAATGTCACAAACCAACAATTTTTCAGGAGAGAATGTTATCAATTGAAACTGAATCAGTGAATATCGTGGTTTGTTTTCACGTATTTTAACCCTCCCGTGACGAACGAGTATCTAGGGTCCCCCTGAAGCTCAATCACAAATGACTATCGACGTGCTAATTAGCGACGTGCTAACAATTCCTCACCATGGTTGTTTATGTGTGGTCGGCAAGCCGAATGTCAAGAAAAGCAGGCGCCATAGTAATAGTTTGTAATTTAATTTTCACTTTTTTGTATTAGATACTCCTTTCTGTTTTGGAAATGCAATATATTGTATTATTTTTTATAATTAACGCCGATTTTTCGGCAATGAACTGTATTTATTTACGAGGAAAACAAAAAACAAACCCACGCGAGAGGTGACTTAGACATTACACACGCGTTGACTTATGACCGCGATAATTTAAGCATGTTCATTATTGTTCATTGTGATCGCTCAAATGCTTAGCATGTTTTTAAGCACGTCGATAATCATTTGTAATTGCGCTGCAGGTAGCATATTTGTTCAATAACTTTTTTGTTAATCGTCATATTGATTTAATTGTTTGCATAATTCCACCACATAATGTTAAGAATGTATCAAAAATATTAAAATATTTTTTGACCTAATTCTTTCAACAATAATTTACATTAGTCTTTGCTTTCCCCCGCGCAAACAGCAAGCATTTCATTTACTTCGCAGTTTAGTAATCTTCGATACTTTGGTTAGTTTGCACGTGCGCCTCTCCACTCTCAACTCCCTGCCGAACCACCCCACTAACTGGTGGCGTGACAAATCTGTGTTGTTCAAAACGTAGCAACGAAAGGAGCGCGCTTCCATATAGAATACTCTCGTAACAGTATTTCATGAAAAAATGTATGAATTTCGCAGAAAACTGGAAATATTATAAACCAGTTTGATAAACATTACCATGACAATCATAACGATATATATTTTGTACGAGATATATATTTTTTAAGTAGTATTTATAGCATTTTAGCTGGGGTACTCGCAGTACCCCCCTTAAGCACTCACTTGAAGAAATAAAATCATAGATATACTTTCAGCGCACTCAGCGTTGCCAACCCCGCCGATTTTTTTGTAAATTTACCGATTTTGGGTGAAATAGACCGATCTACCGAATTTGATCGAAATTCTACGGATTTTTAAATACTTCAATCTTTTCCGTAGTATTTTTTTTTTTACTATTTACTCATCCCCAATAAGCAATTCACTTATAAATAAACAAAACAAATACTTATGTTTTTCCGTTTGCTCAGGAAGCTACTTTTTCTGCTATCTGTTTATAATGAATACTATTTTTTCTTTGATCGTACATAATACATACATCACGTGCATAACACACGTAAATAATGATTTCCGGCTATTTTCAAAGTCGATGAATTAAAATTATGTCATTTCTTTTCATCATTTCATTTCTATTTTATTAAATGGAATGTCAGCGGATCATTTTTTTTATTTTATTTATTTCAAATACAAACATATGTACAGGTTAAATTAATATTAAAAAAAACTATATACAATGTATACATAGTAAGGCCTGCCATCTTATTATATGTATTCACTAAATAATACTGTAATAAAGCAACGACGGCTTAAAGTTCAAACTATATAAATAATAAATACTATCTATATATTAAAATAAGATAAATATGGACAAAACAAGGAGATAGTGGGAAGGAATAGAAGGAAATTGATAAGGAGTGGTGAAGGATAATTGAAGGAAAGTAGGAGTGGAAAATCGCATTTGATTTAATGATTAAGAGCAAGAAAAGAGACAAAACGTCTATTCTTTGTTCTTCTGAATCAAGCCTATTAAAGCCTTTATTAAAGCCTTTGTTCTTCTGAATCAAGCCGTGTAAAGTGGCCACGTAAACCAGCCAATGACATGTCATAAGCCCTGTAAATGCCTTGACTTCCATATTCCCTTATTTAAGGTATTCTCCATCCCTGTTGTAATTTGTTAATATCAAGACTATTAAAAATCTTGTTAAATGCTTCACATATACGAGGGATCGATTCAATAAAAATGAAACGTTTATGTCACCTGTAACTATTTTCTGCTTAAATTTAGTAACGTATTTCAGCGACTAGTAGTTATCATTATAAATCATAAAGCTTAAATTACGAGAGACGTAAAAAAATGCGTAAATTATTGTGATCTCACTGGAAATCAAATCCAGAACTCTCCGTGTGTCAGGCAAGCGTCAGCCATTAGTCCAAGGGGACCCCCATTTGGTTTGATAAAAAAAAACACTTGCATGTTTAGCAAAACTTTGTGATGAAAACATTTAGGGAAATTTTAGGCTGTGCAACTTGAATTTCTCTCAAAGTAAAAAACAAATGTTTTTATGTTCATAAAATAATAGGAATAAAATTATTTTAATTGATCACTTATCGATCAATGAGTTTCATATAAATATGGTTTATAAGATTATGAATTGAATCATCATAATGGTTTTTGGTAGTTTCACGCCTTGCGCTTTTTTATTCGGGTGTGCATATTTTATTTGCGGGTTAAATTATTTTTCCAGAGTTCCGAAGAACGTTTTTATGAAACGGGTATTTTTTTTAAATGATGGGGGTTACTTCCTTTATCCCAAACAAGTTCGATATCAGTAAATCAATTCGGTGGCGTTCATTTCATGAAATTTTCTCAGTTAGATGAATATTGGGTAACCGCTGGATTATTAAGCTACTATCCGGTATCCGGTTGGATTGAAAAATTGGGCCAGATAGGCCGGATACCGGATAGTTATCGGATATCCATTTCATCTCTGATTCGCATTGTAAATCTTTTTTTAAAAGCCGTTCTTTCGCTGTCTATTCGCTCGTGTTGCTAAAAACTACGAATCTAAGCACAAATATGACGGTAAAACATGAAGTTGGAGTTAATACTTACTCAATTTGTCTTTCGAGAAAATCTACACCAATAGTTTTCTTGTACTCTCTCGTGAAGGTTCCCTTGCAATATCTTTGGATCATGCTGGATTTGCCAACTCCCCCGTTCCCTACTATCACCACCTAAAAATAAATAAATAAATTACTACACACGAAACTACAAAACATATCCACAAGAAACTGCTGATTATTCAGTCCTTTTATAGTAAATAGTAATTGCGCCATTTATTTATTGAACTTTGTCTAGGGTAATACACCATTGCAGGAGACTACCACAAAACGTTACAAAAATTTAATTTTTAATAATAATATCTACCTTAAAGCTGAAAGGCTGGAAGTCACATTTTTTTGCAAAATTGAGTTATGAATGTTATTTTGTTCATATATTCAGATTCTATTAATGCTAAAAACACCGGGGTCCTCCGGTATACCACTACTGAAATAGCTTGTTCTAAAACACCAGTAGTGCAGTAATAATACTCTGCTTTCAACAAAATTCTACGGTTTGCTGGTATGAAAGCAGTGGATACTGAATAAATTCCACAATTTTTATAATAAACCACCTCTGACGCAGCGAGGGATTTAGCACAAGATCAAGTCTTATTGTCATAATCTTATGTCATTTCTTTTGCCGTTCATTTCATTATTTTACTTTGCTTTTTTTCACATGTTTACTTTCAATTACTGGTCAACAACTGCTATTAATATCATGTCATTTAATTAATATTTACCTACAATATTTTGAGTTTGTCCAAATTTTTGTAGACAAGGACTGGATTCAACTCCCTGGGGAGCTGTTTATATTAAAATATTTTTTTTATTTTATTATTTATTAACGGACATTGCCCATGTATACAATTTATAAGGTTTAAATATCACAATAAAAGAATAGTTTAAAACATTTAAAGAAAAAAGAAAGAAGCATTGACAAACATAAGGGACATCGAGACAAGATCTGGACTATTTATTTAGTGCTCGTTTAAATCGTTGTAAACTTAAACCAAAAAAGTCCAGATCCTGTCTTGAGTTAACAATACGACAAAGGCGGGTCATTGGAGAATTTAGGCCATAGTTTGTTCTATGCTGATCGATGAACAGTACTTCATTGTTTCTCAATCTACGAGTCGGAATATTGAATTTTACTTGTCCCAGTAATGATGGAACATCGATTATACCATTTAGTATGCCGAACATATATATGGAGTCAATATTAGTTCTACGTTTTTGTAGACTAGAAATATTTAACATTGACTCTATTTCAGCGTAAGAATAATTATCTCTCTCTAGTCCAAGCATCCACGCTATTTTTCGAAGCAAGCGATGTTGGACTGATTCAATGTGATTTATGCGATTGACATAGAATGGAGACCAGACCACTGAGGCATATTCAAGAAGAGGGCGAACAGTTGAGCAATAAAGAGTTTTTATTGTACGGACATTAGTAAAATCAGAGGATATTCTGTTAATGAAGCCAAGTAATTTCAGTGATTTATTTACTGTATTATCTATATGCTCGTTGTATGTCAGTTTATAGTCCAAAACAACTCCTAAATCTCTGATGGACTTGACTACATCAATTTTGGAGTTTTCTAATAGGTACTCGAAGGAAATTGGTTGTTTTGTTTTATGAAATGACATTATTTTGCATTTTTTAATATTTAGTTCTAATTTATTGACTTTACACCATCGGTTAAAAGAGTTAATGTCTGATTGAAGAAGAAAGCAGTCTTGTAAAGTTTGAATTATTTTGAGAATTTTGTTGTCGTCCGCGAAGAGCCAAAAACGAGAGATGAAGAACATTTAAGAGAAGGTAATATAGAAGTCCAGGCATCTACAGGGCTTATGACCTGTCAATGGCTGGTTTAAGTGGCCACTTTACACACTGTGTAACATTCACCATTCTGCCTATATTTGAACATATATATTCCTTCAATTCTTTCATCTGTTGATGTTTGTGAAGTTAAAGAGCTGAAACCTTTATTTATGCGGGTGAGATTCGTCTAATTGAATTATTTCACCTACATACTAGGCAACGCCTGAAAATATTTTTATTTTTTATTAATATTATTTAATATTAATATTAATATTAATATTAAATAATAATTTAATATTAATATTATTTTTGAAAATATTGTTGATAAATTACCTGGTCCATGAAGAAGTATAGAAATTGAAAAAATAATATTTTCAGGCGTTGCCTAGTATGTAGGTGATTTTGTGTATTTAATAAAAAATAAATTCGAATTATAATCCAATAAACTTGTTTTGTTTAGGATACATTACCAAATTAAAAACTGGACCTTTTGCTTTATTTGCGTAATGCAACAACACCACATGGGTACTGGGACCGAAATAATAATATAATTGATACCAGCTAATAATGTTTTTTGACAGAAAATATATTAGACTTTATAAATTAGTAGCGCTGTAACACGAGATTCAGCAAATTAGCAATTTAATGTTTATTCGAAATTTTACACGATTATGCATCTATTAGCTGAGGTTAAATGGTTACCATTAGATTTAATAGGTTAAAAAACCAACTAGTCATAAATTTGTTCTGTCAAATACAACATAGCGGTTTCAAAAAAACAGCTACGCTACTTACTTTATCTGTCCCAAAAATAAATGTCTGTTGTGCTGGATATGAGACAACTTTACCTAAAAGAAGCGCTTACACACTTCTAGGCGAACAATGAGGAGAGGTCTCAGCAAAATGTCCGCACGAGGTTTTCCCAGAGCACGAATTATGTCATACCCAAAACACGTACGACTTTTGCTCAGAGACATCTCTCATTTATCGCACCGAGAGTATTCAATATTTTCGAAGAGCGTATTAAGCTCTCAAGAACAAAAACTATTTTCAAAAGAGGTGTTGGGATTAGATTATCCTTAGTGGGAGGGATTTGTGGAGGTAACTCCTTGATGATTTTCCGAATGTTTGAGTTAACTGTTTACCATATTGATGTGCCATATATAAGTTTTTTTTTAAAAAATTTTTTTATGTTTTTGATCCTATGTTTATGGTGATATTTATTTATTTATTATACGGCACAAGTGCCTTTTACAATACAAAATACACAAAATAATGAGTTTGTTAGATATTAAAAACAATATTAAAACATGGGTATAAAAAGAAAAAGAAAAATAACAAGAAATATATATACATGCATGTATGTATGTCAGCATACAAAATATATAAAAAATATAAAATGAATAAACACCAGATCATTAGCATAAGTAGATTTTGCAAATAATTCGTTAATTAACTATAGAACATCATAAAATATTTAAAAAGAGATGATTTGAATTCACAGAGATATACTATAAACTCATGTGTCTGTGTCAACTAATTGCTCAACCCATCTTAACACAGGACTTTTGGTCCCATGGAGTTGGGTCTTATGTCTCAAATAATGTGCAATAAACTTATGTATATAAATAAATAAATAGGTATTAAATAAAGTTCGAGATTTTGTTAAAGGGGCTCTTGTGAACTTCTATATGTCTGAAGATGAAATCAGGTCACAGCAAAATACAGACGCCATCTGCGGAAAGAATAAATAACATTGGTTCGACCTCTTACTCAAAGCTTTCTCAAAAGTGTTTTACCTTTCTGGCTTCCGAATTCTTCAATCATTTCCCAAAAGTCGTAAAGAACTTCACAAATGCAAACGCATTTAAGAAAAACGTTTGTTCATTTTATGATTACAATTGTTTTTATACTATTTTCAATGATTCTATTATATTGGATTGTGTCTGTAAATACGTATTATGTAAATTTTAATATTTTGCATTCAAACTGGGTTTTTTGTTTCGATGCAAAAGGCTAAGGGCCCAATTGCAAGACAGGAATTTTAGAAGTCATATTACATTTTTGTAATATCATTGGGAATCGAACCCAGAAACCAAAGACATTTGACATGCATCTTAGCACTACACCACAGAAGCCGCCATGACAGTAACTGCAGTATAAATATTTTTTTTACAACATAAGAAGGTACATATTTCTTTTTAAAAATCAATAGTTTTTAACGTGAATTGAACTTGTCAGTTAATAATGATACGGAAATCAATTTTGACGCGGGTCCCCACTCCCCACAGCTTAAACTTGATTAAGCTCTATCATAAGTTTTAAATATCATATATAAGTAAGTAAAAAATCAGAATGAGCAATATTATAAATAAATTACTTAGTTAATTGTTGTAATAAATAATATATTATGTAGATAGTTGAAAAAGTTATAAAATTTCATTTGAATTAATGATGTGTAATCGAATTTTTTCGGAAATTCTAATTTTAATTTCCTAGTTTAATTAGTTTTTTTTAATATATTGCAACAGAGAGGGAAAACATTTTTGAGAAGGGAATATAGAAGTCCAGGAATTTTACAGGGCTTATGACCTGTCATTGGCCGGTTCAAGTAGCCACTTTACACACTGTATAAACAACAGAAAACGCGAGTTATAAATTACATTTTTAATATTATTTATGAAAATTGAGAACAATAATGGACTCATGTAAGAGCCTTGCGGGACACCCAAAGAAGTATGAAACACTCTGACGCGAATAAACCGTAGGAGACGTATTGAGTGAGGACCCAGTATTGCAGGGAATAACGCGATCCCTCGCCTTGGGCTACGGGTGAAGACCTCAACGGCTGTGGCGGCAGAGGTGAAGTTCGTCAGTATGGCAGAAGAGGCGGAAGGGGCACGAATCTTTTCTCAGGTCACCCGGACATGCTTCGGGCTATGGGCTGTTGAGAGACAGCGGCGTCGGGCAGGACGTTGTGTTGAGGATGGCAGCGGAGGAATAATAGTCAACGTTGGCATCCTAGGCCCCAGTTAGCAAGAGGGGTTATTGTCTCGGTGTCAGGTAGGAACCGACCGTAAAACAGAAACCAAACAACGAATCTCCTAGTCTGACGTGTAGACTGAGGACTAGGAGGACTGACCCCAAGTAAATGATACACACAGCCAGGAGAAAGAAAGAATTTAATGTCCAGATAAACATCAACCAATTACAATTGTTATCTGTAATCTTTGATTACTGACAGTTTTTCGCTGTCAAATAAGATCAAACTGCTATGATGATTTTAGTTTCTCGATAATCAATCAGGTTTTCATACTTTCATAAAAATAAAGAGATTGGAAACAACAAATCGTGAGTAGGTAATAAATGATTTTATCTCCTTTCGCACAACTCTCTCCGTCTTGTTGAGTTTTTTCGTTTATTACATCCTGTATTAAAATGTATCTAAAAAGTATTGCATACATTTTTCATACTCCTCGCCAACCTTTGAATGGCGTGTGCAGAAAATACCTTAAAAAATCAAATCCGTTTTCCAAACAAAAAAAAATTATTCTACAATAAATAGAAACGTATTTTTTTGCATCTTGTTTTATTTAGCTTAACAAAATAAAAAGCTTAAAAGTGTTTTTCAGCGATGCGATATGTTATTTTTGTTCATGTCCAGGAGTATGAAAAATACAGTTTTGTTGTGTTTAACCAGTTAAAAGAAATGGACGAGTGTTAGAGCTATTATTCTATAAAACTGTTTATCAAGGATGAACAGTTTATCGAATACCGTATGAAAGATTCTTAAGAGGAAACGAGGCCTGACTTTTCTTCATACTAACGTATTCCTGTATTCCCGTATTCTCTCGCTGGATTATGGCAATATAGAAATGTTTTTTTTACAAACTCTAGATATTTACCATGGCGTCTCTCTGTCGTTTTGTTTTTTTAATAAATGGTTTACTATGGGAGCTAGAACCATCCAAAAGCCCATAAAAGCGCCCAGTTTTATCTACCGTTTTCGGACGTACAGTATACACATAGGATTTAAAAAAATAAAAAAACGCTACAAATACTGACGTTGAAAATTTAATTCTGATACTTTTTTTAAAAAAATACAACCAAATCGGTTCAGTTTTGGGGTGCGGAAAACGAAACAACGAAACGTCGATTGATTTTAGCAAGGCAAAATCAGTCGAATGAACCGTTGTCTTTTTCGCATTGTATAAGGGAGGCATTAGCGAGAACGTGACAGAAAAACCATTTACAAATATTTATTTATCTTATACTTATTTACGTTTAACATTTACCATTCTGCCTATAGGTAGTTAACTACCGTAACCACGTATGGCATTTTTCCATTCTGTATATATGCATGCTTTGAATATTACATTCCCATGCGTGTTAGTTTGTCGTAGAAAAAAAGTATGAAGTAAACTAGCGACATCTATTGTTGAAATGGATAAGCTTTTATAGACCTAAAATCTACATATTAAAAAAAAACTCATATAACATATTGCTTCATTAGACGGCAATGCTTTCGTGTTTTTTTTTTTAACATTACCAATGTACATTTTATTAAATATATATTGATTTAATTTAAAATTATGGTAGTTATTTTTTATGCCTATAAATTTCGAGTGCTAAACGTGAAATTAAATGGGCATGAACCTATTTGTAGCATAGGAGACGGCACGCAAACCACGAGTATGCCATCGCTCTATACTCGGCCCATTAAATTCATAATAAAACTTAATAAAATAAGTGTGGGATTATTATTTGATCAATCTTCTCTCTTATTATCATGAGAACCTATTGATTTTTGTGTGGCCGCGAATTAGAAAACTCCGAGTTAATTTTTTACAGTTTACAATATTCAGCGTATAACAAATTACTTAAGTACACATACCTACGATTTTATACAAGCACCATTGTTAAAAATTTAAAATTCATGATGACGTAATGTTATACTTATTTAGACAATAGTGCAAGCATGTCCTAATATTTGTAAGGATTGGATTCCATCCTTAGGAGGAGTATTATAGCATCGGGAAGTCATCCGAAAGCTTGAGCCTGAGCGTGAAAAAAAATCCTAAGGGTATACATTATGGGGTAGGATTATGCACAAATGGAAATCTATATGATTACAGAAGAAATCCGACTATCCGAATCGGTTTCAGAATTTCAGAAAAAAAATTAAGGCGGAAACGTACTGCGAATTGCAAAATAACGACTTGGCTGTCCCAAAACGGATGATGACAGTCAAACCTGGTATCTAGATTAAGAAAACTGTGTCATGTATTTAGCTCACTCAGAAACATCCTGGACGTTAGCACTCTCTAAAATGTCCACTTTGCGCTTTTTCAATCGGTGGCTGCCTATGGCATAATTGGCTGGGGAGGTTGCTCGACAATTGTCACGAACCCCTTAATCAAGACGCAAAAAACTAATGCTTAGAGTTATGCTTTGGTGTCCTCCGACTTACCCATCTGAACCATTATTAAAGGTACTTGATATCTGTCAAATTTATATCAAGAAAGTATTGTCAATTTTCTGGTCAAGCGACTACGGAAGGAAGTCCCAACAGAATGCCCGTACGAAGTTTTCGCGTAACCTAAACTACTTAATACCGAGAACACGTACGATGTTTTCTCGGAGACACTTTTCATATATAGCTCCAAGAGTGTTCAACGTCTTAGTTGAACATATTAAGTTCTCCAAAACAACGTCTATATTTAAGATGAAGATCCATAATTGGATTTTATCGAGGGGTAGAGACCACTATATAAGATTGCTTCGGGAATAAATATATAATATCGATGCTATCTTCATTATTATCCATATCCGTATATATGTTATTAACTTAATAGTGATGCATAATTATTTGCAATTATATATTTAAACTTCATTATTATGTTTATTAAATTAAATGTTCTACCATATATGTAGATGTATAACTATTATTACTTTATTGTATTATTTTGTAATTATTTTTACTTTTAATTAATTACCTAATTGAATTATAAAATTACTATAAATTATTAATAACATATTGCCATGTATTTTGTGTAACTTTTCTGCATTCCATTTTTCGACATGTATAAATTTTTATTTTTTATATTTTTCTATTATTATTTTGTATATTGTTTTGATTATTTTGTATATTGTTTAATATGTCAATAAGTGTTTATGATTTATATGTAGAAGAGTCCCGACTTAACGCGGAATTTTCTAACAAGTCAGGACATAAATACTTATAATTGAGCTCTATGATAAAATTGTGTATTTTGTGCATTAAATAAAAATAAATAAACAGCTTACTTTGAATCTCGATTCAGCAAGCAATGACTTTCATTTACAGTACAGTACGTACAGCACTTGTAACTACGCTTAATATTTAAGAGTGTTGCCTTTTCATTCAATTAATTAAAAGATCTTTGTCTTTAAAAAATGATTTTTCTCCCATTTTAATTAGTACAGTAATTAATTCAGATAGACCGTTTTTCCCAAATTTCCAAATTTTCTATTATCCAAATGCGGTCCGGTGCCAATTGATTAGGATAGTAAGAGTTCTCTATTTTGTAGCGCAGAAAATTTTCTTTCGAATGACTATGCTCATTTTAAAATTTGAAAAAAAAAACGGATGCAATTATTGTAAAAAAAAATGTCGCATTACCAGTAAACTTATAATAAATTTAGTATGTGTTCCACACAAATTATACAGGAAAAACGTATGGATTTTCCCTATTAGTGTGTAAATATATTTTCCCAAAAACCAATGTATTTTATATATCTTGCTATTTTTGTGTTTTTTCATTTAGTACTCACTCTTATTTGGCATATTATTTATCACTCCAATTTCTTACTATAATAGTATAGAGTGAGTTTCTAGTTAGAAAACATATCTTAATTATCATTTCAATTTTGAATTTAAATACACATATTCTTTTTCTATTGATTTCAATGATAATTTTAATTTTGTTTTTTTTTTTCAATACTACTATATTTTACTATTATTTTGTTGATTTCAATGATACTAATTTTGTATATTTGATTATGTATGAATCTAAATTTGTATAATTTACATTTTAATATTTATATCTGATTATCTTTTTAACATTGTATTCTTTGGAATTTTATTATTTATTACTTATACCTTGTTTATCTGGATTGTTATTCTATTGCATCACATGTCAATTGAATTGAATCTAATAAACTTTACTATGTATTTTTATTGTTAATTATTATGGCTTGATACGGGCACATCCTAAAAAGCCTTAGTAAGCTCATTCATATTTAAATGACTGTAATTTAGAATGAATAAATAAATAAATAAATTTTGGTACACCTGTTTTGAGATAAGAAAGTACCTTTTCCAACCTTGCAAGATATACTAGATCTAACCTAACCTGTCTCAACTTTTACTTTTATTCGATCCACTCACTTTTCATGAAATGTAAAAACTTGATAAGATTGGAAAATGCATCACGATAGCAGTTGGTAACTGGTCACACGGGGCATTTACCTGTTTCCCGTTATAATTTAGAACTGTTATGACCACTATAATGTTTTTGTATTCAAACGTTTCAGTAACAAAACTATTTTTTTTTACCAATGTTTTAAGTAAGTCCAAATGTTTGCAATAAAGGCTGGATTTCCTTCCTAGGAAGTAATTTTTTTAAATTTATTTATTAATTTTAAAAAACCCGTTAGGGTTACATTAGAAATTTAATATTGCCTAGTCATTTTATGTCTCGTCTAGTCTAGTTAGTTCAGTCATCATGTGCTTTTTCAGATTGATTTTAAATTTGTCTCCAGTAAAAGTTTTCAAGTAGTAAGGTAAGTCGTTATAGTGTTTAAGTCCATTATGTAGTATTTTTGACTGTCCTGTGTTTGTCTTTGCTTTTTCAATATGATAGTGTTGTTGTTGTCTGGTGTTATATCTGTGTACGTCAGAATTTTTGGCTAATATTATGACGTCGTCTTGTATGTTTCCCAGTGTTATTTTGTGCACAATTTTTAAGGTCTCAATTTTAGTCAAGTAGTTTATGTCAAACTGGTGTGTTTTTTTGTACAGTTCAGTCGTAGAGGTCAGGTAGGGTAGGTTGTATGTTAGTTTAAGAATTTTATTTTGTTGTCTTTGTATTCTTGTTATGTCTGTCTTGTTACCAGTTCCAGTTTAGATCTAAATGTGTTGCAACAGAGATAAAAAACATTTTGAGAAGGGAATTTAGTAGTCTAGGAATTTACAGGGCTCATGACCTGTCATTGGCTGGTTTTACACAAAAAACTATTACATTAACACAAAAAAAACCACAAAGGCATGGCCTGTGTGTGGGTATACATTTTATTTTTAATTGAAATAGAGGCTACTCGAAGAATAAAATAGATATCAATAAGTTAAAAAATGAGTGGTGATATTAGAACACTTTTTTTTGTCACTAAAAATGAGAAAATTATAATAAAAGTATATTCTATTCATTAAAAAAAAGGTATTTAAATCCGTTTTTTTATCCATAATTTCAACAAAATTTTTAATCGAAATATATTCAAATAATTAATATCTATCATACTGTCCATATTTTTATTTTTTTCAAATAAAAACCTTTATTAGCATAAATAAACAATTAACAATACAATTAGTAAAAAATGGGACACGTAAGGTTGAACTTGCCAAAAAAGAGTCTGGCTCTTGTGTTTGGCAAGTTTACAAAATAACATAAAAAAGAAACAAAAAATGCAAAACAAAATAATAATAAAATAAATAAAAAATTAAACAATTCTTTAAAAAAATTAAGAAAATAAAGCACTAAAAAATATTAAATAAAAACACAAAATTTATAAACACAGGCACATATTAAACATACATCTCCATTTTCAAAATACAGTTAATGTTAATTATGTCAAGAAGCTTTTTTTTTATTTATCCTTAAATTTTCCGTAATTTATTTCTTGACGTAGATTTTGTGGTAAATTATTGAAAAGCTTCCGTCCTATGTAAGTATAATGATTTTTGGCTGTGGTAGCTTTAGTTCTCTGTAGAGCAAGGCATCCTGAATATGCAATGAAATATATGAAATGCATTGAACTGTTTTGTCATGAAAAATAAGTGTCTTTGCCCAAGTCTAGATTGGACAATAAGGGATTTCTAGTAAACTATTCAATCTTTGAGTAGATCTATTAAATTTTTAAGGAAATAAATGTTGGCGCATAAAAACATATTTTATGCGTTTAAGTGTCCACTTTTCCTCAACTCTTCCATCTGTTGACTTTTATGAAGTAAAAGAGCTGAAATCTCTATCATGCGTATGCGTAAATCTTTATATTCGTCTTTTTCATCGATTGCTTTCAGGCGTTGCCTAGTGGGTGAATTAGTTCGGCCGTATAAAACCTGCGCATGCGTATAGAGAGGGAATGTTACTTCCACATGCCACCTGGCGCGCTTCTAAAGGTCACTTCATTTGCGTTCTGCAAGCATGAGTGCATTAGTTGTCAGCCTATCCTTGAAGTAAGTAAAGTTTGCTCTGGAGCACTGAAAGAAAACCAACCAAAGACAGGTCATAGCCCTACAAATGCCTAGACTTCCTTATTACCTTCTCAAAAATGTTCTCCATGTCTGTTGTAATATGTTTTTGTATTTTCATGTTTAAAAAACTTTAACTGGTCGTATGTAGGTGGTACTATTTCTGATGTTCCAAATAAAATAAAATATTATAAATATATTTTTTTTATATGTATATTATAAAGTAATGCCTAGTAGGAGAAGACCCACGCTAAGGCAGACTAACATATCTGTTTATTTATATATCTCCATATACATACACACACACACGTGTGCACCCTTATAAACATTATACACTACACACTTACATACACATACGTACACAAATATACATGCACATATTTATTTATTCATATATACGCCCAACGGGCATTTTTAAGGACATATTTGTAAATATAAAATTATTATAAAGGAAGAAAGACACAATGGTATATAGTAAACTTGGTGGGAGTAAAAGCGGGAGAGAGGTTTTTATAATTTAATATGATTCAGCGATCGTTTGAAAGAAGACAACTTGTTATCAAAGAAATCAAGACTGGTATGTTTGTTGGCAGACTTATGAATTTTGGGCATAGGGGAATGAAAACCATAGTTAGTTCTAGGGTTATCGGTATGAAAGAGTATGTTTTGTCTGAGGTTTCTAGTTGGGATATTAAATTTTATTGAGCTTAGCAGTTCAGGCGCATCAAAGAGTGAGTTGAGAATTTTAAATACGACTAGAAGGTCGGATTTATTTCGACGGTCTTAAGGAGAAAATATATTTAAGCAAGATATACATGCATATATGTAAACATACACATACCCACATAAACAGACATACATTTATACCCACACATAAACATACACACCCTTACATACATATATATTTTATCCTTCTTGTCTTTGTGCCGTATATTTGTATTTGATTAGACTTTGAAAGATCGACCGCGCAGACTTCATTATAATGTTTATTTGATAGTTCGGAATGCGAGGTTTGCCGGTCCCGGAGCTACGTAGCTAGGTAATATTACGAATAACGAACTTTAATAACCTCTTTTGTCACTCGACGCCCGAGTAGAGGTAGTCTGTGGGCCCAAGACACGATAATGCAAATCTTATTCAAAGCGTTCCTTGAAATCTGATTGATATTTTATTCATGAGCGAACACGGCTCGGAATTCTACCGAATCTATCAATTAAATATTTGCAGTCGAAGAAAACAACGCGCTAATCGTGCGAAAACCTTCAGAGATAATACTTAATATTTATTTTATTTTATTTGGTTTCCAAACAATAAAAAATATTCAACAATGTTTAAGTATGTCCAAATGCTTGCAGACTGGCTGGGTTTTCTCCCTAGGGAGTTTTTTGTATTAAATTTTATTTCAACAGAGAGGGGATTATGGAAGTCTAGGCATTTACAGGTCTTATGACCCGTCAATGGCTGGTTTAAGTGGCCACTTTACACACTGTGTACCGTTCACCATTCTGCCCATGTTTGAACATCCACATTTCCTCAACTCTTCCATCTGTTGACTTTTGTGAAGTAAAGAGCTGAAACCTTTATCACCTGAAAACTCCCTAGGAAGGAAATCCAGCCACTCTGCAAGCATTTGGACATACTCAAACATTGTTGAATTAACTACCTGGTAAAAGAAGCATGAAAATTGGAAAATTGTTTTCAGGCGTTGCCTAGTAGGTGATTTGGTTCAGTCGGATGAATCTCATCCGCATAATAAAGGTTGTCCGCATACTAAATAGTACTACGAAACGTCGATTCCAGTTAGGCATAATCAGTCCGACGTGGAGTTATCTTTTTTGCACAGTATCGGGGAGGCATTTGCAGGAACGTGACAGGAAAACAATGTTCTTCAAAATTCGTGAACGAGCCGCCTACGGCCCTTTTCACGCTTTCTTTTAACAGGATTTTCATCTAAAAGTATTTTTTTATTTATTTTTTTATTTATTTTATTTAGAAAACATACAGTCAAACAAAATAAGTACTAAAAACAACAATTTTTTAACATAAAAAGACCAATTAAGTCTTCATAAATTAAAAAGATATAAACATTAAATGTGACAAAAAATAAAAAATAAATAAGAATTTTAAGTGAGAAAAGAATAATTGTTGACATTTGCGTTTTCCATGGAGGTAATAAATTAAAATAAATAAAAATACCGAATGTACACTCCGAGCCATCCACGCACACACATGAACGCACATATAAAACATACACAAACATATACATTACATGCGGCACATATACATAGCATAAACCACTCAAGATGTACATTCAGCAACTATCCCAAATAATCGACCCCATGAAGAAATTTTCTGTACAAATGCAACGTGCAGTTAAAAATGTCTACATCAATACTGAGTCCGTTATAATTTCTACAGGTACGTCTAATTAATGAATTCGAGGTATAATTGTTTATATCCATCGAGTATCTTAATCATCAACTCTCGTCCAGGGTTCTGGTTCTAGTACCGACACAGAATTGTGTTGCTCGTCCATATAAAGGTTTAAACAGAAACAAAAATAAGATTTTTATCTAGGAATATCAGTTCTTCTTAGAACTATATCAGACCTACATGGTCCTCCATTCAATCCAATTTTTTATGATGTTTAACATTTTATGAATTTTATATGTTATTTCGTATCTTTTCCATACATCATAATTGCATTATAATTATGACGAAACAATGTAGTTATTATACTCAAATACCTACTTATTATATGTTACGTCGATTTGATTAATTTTATCGTCTACGAAACATTCTTCACACACCAATACTACGCTCTGAACGGCCATATTGTTTGTTGAGTTGTATAGCTAACGAAAAAGAGACGTTATTAAATGAAGATTAATGATTGGTGAGAACGGGCTGTTTTAAATCGCTTTATAACAACAAAAGATAACTTATTATGTAACTCAGATTATGAGCATAATTTCAAATTCGGTAAAAGTTAAATATTTTTTGTACCCATTTAATAGATTCTTCTTCTTCATATTTTAAGAAATCCTAAGATCTGTGTTACAGAAAACTATTATCTTGAGATGAAGGGGTCCAATTGTTCCTCCATCTCTTGAGTGGTCTTCTATCACTGCTCATCCTGCCTACACCATCCCTGTAGTACCGTCGTCTGGATCTGCTCTTTTATTACAAACATGTCTTAAATTACGGATTCGGTTTCGGAGCGTTTTTCCAGTGGTGGATCTTAATACCTTCATTTCAGCAGTTCTGGGTAGCCCAACAGTGTTAGCCCGCGTTCCCACAGCATACGTCATGATGGGTCTCAGAGATTTCTTGTATATTCTGACCTTGCTATCAATACGTATACTCTTTTTTCTCCATATTACATTCCTCAAACACCACAGTTGATACCTTGTTAGCCTGTTCTGTTACTTCAGTGTACAAATCGCTATGACTTGAGATTTCTACTCCCAGATATCTGAAACTCATGACCCGTTCCACTGGCTTGTTGTCAATAGTCAGTTTTCATTTTATAGGTTGTCTGGCTATTGTAAGACTTTTTGTTTTGCTGGCTGATATTGACATGTTTAGCCTTTGTGATACTTACTTATCAGATCCGGACTTCAGACATGCCACACTCCAGTGTGCAGCGACAGATACCGCCTTGTCAGTGGCCATCCTCAAATCATTATCATCACAAGTTATCTGCATTTGTGGACACCGCAGCAGATGAAAATCAGCCTGCACCTCTTCACAATCGCAGTTCATGTCATCTCCCTCCAGAAAACCCCACCTCTGTTGATTGTATTTGCACCTAGACACCTCTACCCTTATTCTATTGAGAACTTTCCACGTAGGGAAGCCAAACTGTGGGCGGTGTTTGTGCTTTCGGAAGGCATTATCCAGAGCCTATCGCCGAGGTGCTCTCTTCACAAATCCTCTCTGCATTTTTCTGTAGAGGTCTCCGAGTCAGTTGTGACTTTGGGGAAACTCCTTCTCGATCCCAGTCTCGGAGGAGCCATTCGATGGTCGTAAAGGGGTTGTCTAGGGTCATAGATCTTTTTGTGTCTCTCTGTATCCCCTGCTACATTTCTCCTGATGTTGGGTGGAGCAATTTTTACTATAGGATAAAGTTTGTGCACGGGTGTAGGCTAAAGGCAAAACGAGACAAGCGTACTCTGCTGCGGAGACACAAAACCCAAGTCAGAAGTACGGAGTACATGTGGAGATGCTCTCCAATTTGTGATACTAGGTGGAACTTATTCAGCGTTTTTTGTAGGTCATCCTCAGATTCAGCTATTATAGCTGCGTCATCTGCATCTCATATCTTAATTATTTTACCGCCCATTTTGTAACCCAGTCCCGAGTCAGTCACCTCTTCTGTAATTTTATCCATTATAAGATTAAACAGAAAAGAGTTCAGACTATCTCTCTGTCTAATACTATCACCTGCTAGAATTCCCTTGGAATTTTCATTATCAGCTTTAATTTATATTTTACAGTTCGTATGGAGATATTAGTATTTTTAATTATTTTTCAATGTTTTTACTAATTATTATTAAATCCTCAATTTTACTTAAAATTATTATCGATATTAAATGAATATTTTTATTTTATTATTAAATTCACAGTTTTGCTTTAAATTATTATTGATATTTATTATATGGGCATTGGCATATTTTTCTATACATATCGCTTATGTTCATGGAGGCTTATGTTCACCAGTCGACAGGAATGGCTGTGTGATGTTGAATACTATCTACAATTGTGAATTTTAATTTTTTTATTAATCATAGAATACAAAGTATAATACATATTAATTATTCCCAGATGTTACTACAACTCGATTCGGGACTTAAATAATACTAGCTGTTTTTATTTAAATCACGTATTAATAACAACAAAGAAACAAAGCAAGTTCAACACATTTATAAAAAATGTGGTCACATAAATTAATATAATTATTTTTAATTATGATTGAATTCACGGTTTTGCTTTATATTTAAATTAATGATTATCAAGTACAAAAATGTATTTATTAACATTTATTTTATTAATTATTTTGTTTTTCGTATTGATTGTACATTTTTACTAATAATTTGCTTAAAACTGTTTTTATATTTACGTGTTTTAAGGCTAATTTTAAATTTTAAGTGGGTATTTTTTTTAATTAAAAAATAAAAAGGGCACATTTTCGTTCTAGTTATTTACCGAAGTATTTCGATTTTTGGGGCCATTTTCAACGAGCTGTAATTTGTTTTGTAATTATTGCATTGTATTGTAATTGTAATTAGAGTTGTAACCATTTTCAACGAGTTGTAACTCACTATTATAAAATGGGAATCATATTGGAGTAGAGTAGGGTTCGAACCTCAGACCGCTGATCAGTGAGTCCGCAACACTAGCCACGGGACCACAACCCGATTCGACCCGTATATGTAAGTATATTTTTACTATTTGTTCGGTATTATTATTGCGAATATGTAATTAATTCATATTTCTTTTGTAAATCTTTTGCGATAGCATTAATTTCTTCTGTTGTCATTTTCTAAATACTTTCCAAATCCTCGACTGTGGCATGTTCTTTTCATTATTATTCTACCCTCCCACGTTTTCCGCCTATCATTTTTTAGTGGCAGTTGTCGGATTAAGTTGTCATGGTTACCATTTCATGAATGGTAACAAAGACATATTAACGCGAGATAAAAAGACCGTCTTCTAAGAAGTGAATACACTGCAAATTTCACACAATTAAGCTTTACAAGATGTAGGCAATCGCGGTGCAAGCACTTCTAGAGGTTCGCGTACTTACTAACAATAGGTAGCGCTTGTGATAATCTTTCTCACAGTACCATTAATACGGAATGTTAACAAATTGTACTGATGTAGCTGTAGTAATGTCGGAAGAAGATACGCAGAAACAGATAGAAAAGACGTAGTCATCGGATTGTCAACAAACAAAACTGTCTGTGCCTCAACTCGTCTCTCGATGATGACGTTAAAAATTGAAAAAAAATAGCAAAGATACGCTGTTAAAAAATTCTCTGCGTTCCAGTATGGTGACGTCAGGTTACCCAACTTTAAGTCATGTTTTCAAGCCTTTGCAATAATTAATTTGATTATATCAAGTTTATTCTGTAACTGATTGTAAATGTTACTGAATTTATAAAATCATATAGCAGAAATTTACGAACAAAGAAGTGATAATGTTTTCCTGTACAAAACACTTAAAACTCTGCCTGTTCGAGGATTACTGTGGCTTTGCATCATTTTAAAACAATTTGATAGAAATACATTCAAAATTCCTCTCAAACGTAACCATAATACACGCTTCACGTATAGTTATGGTTTGGTAGTAACAAAAGTACGCAATCAGGTAATAGAAGTCTCAAATATTTAGAACCTAGCATTTTTAATTTATTGCCGAAAGAACTTAAATTTAACACACAATGTAACAAGAGCAACATGAGAGAGTGGCTACTTGATCAACAGTTTATATGTGAATAGTAGCTATTTGTAAATATTTAAATTTTTAAAAGGTGTAATCTGATTATTGACGATGAATCAATAGAACAAGTCTCAAGCTTCAGATATTTAGGAATTGATATATCCAACCATATAATTAAGAATAGTCCAGAAACCGTATACGCGCATCAAACAGAAGGTGACTAAACTACTCTTAAAATAGTAGTTTTACGTTTTGACCCATTAGTTTCTTTGAAGACGTCGCTCAGTACGCAACTCCCTATTTTAATTCAACTATGCCGTGTTGTGTTGCTTTAAAGTGTAGAAATACTGCTGGGATCTTTAAGAAACAGGATGGGATCACATTTCTTGTATAATTAGCAAATGCATGTGTTAGTAGCAAATGCATTACTTAAAAAATAATTATTTTTCCATTTGTCAGATTGTCAAAGAAAACAAAATGGACATTTTGTTAGTGTTGCCAGGGTAGTAAATTTTTTCACCCTACTTTGCTCATCTAATGAGAGAACTCATGAAAATAGGATCTCGGATTAAACAACGCCGTGGTGGACATTTGGCTGACATTATTTTTAAAACATAAAATATTATTTAATATGATATAAATATTGATGACTGTGTCAGACTCCAAGAAGACATAAATGCATTTCATACTTGGTGCAAAACTAATAACATGGAACTTAACATCGATAAATGCAAAATTATTTCATACCATAAATGTAAACATCCTTTTATTTTTGATTATAAACTTAATGGCCAAGTTCTTTCGATTGTCACCTCTATAAGAGATCTTGGAGTGATCCTAGATAATAAACTAACTTTTCTGGAACACTTTGATAATATAGTAAACAGATCCTTAAAAATTTTAGGCTTTATTAATAGAACTACGTCTGATTTCCAAAGTATGCTTACACTTAAAACACTTTATTGCTCTTTAGTTCGCCCTATTCTTGAATATGCATCTGTAATCTGGTCCCCTCATTATGCTGTTCATATCAAGCGCCTTGAATCAGTTCAACATCGTTTTATAAGAAAAATTGCATGGAAGATGGGATTGGAAAGAGGAGACTATTCATATTCTGATATGGAGAGGTTTTTAAGCATATCAAGTCTTGAAAAACGCAGATGCATTGCAGATATAATCTGCATGTATAAAATTATGAACTGTCTCATTGATGCCCCTGAAATTTTGCAAAAGATTCTTTTTAACGTTCCCACCCGTAGACTAAGAAATAATGAAATGCTTTTCCTCGGTCACTACAGGACCAATTATGGTGCACAGTCGCCTTTGCCCAGAATGATCAGGCGGGTGAACGATCATCAAGATCTTGATTATTATGGTGTAAGGATGTCTTTCTTTACAAATCAGCTAAAGAATCTGTATAGTTAGCCTATGCTTTTTACTTAATCTAAAAAATCTATCATCTGTCTTTGCTGCTTATTTCTGTTCCTTATATTTTTTTATTCCTTTGTAAAAATTTCTTTTAATTGTAATGTTTATAATGGACTTTGTCCGTAAATAAATAAATAAATAAATAAATAAATAAATAATAAAAATATCCGTTTTATGTAAAATAAAATTTGTTTTACATTTTAAGTTCAAAGTTTATAAATTCAATTACTCATATTAAATTACCCTTTAGTTATCTACTATGTTGTGTCAATCAATGTTTCCGCGGGCAAACTAAAATTTTAGAGAAATTAACAAACTGCTTTCTTTTTAACCTTACATTTTTGTTATGATTATATTGTTTCTCATCTGGCAACATTACGCGGCGATGGCAACATTACGCGGCGACTTCATGAATGCGCGCGATGAAAGAGGGGAGATTTCCGAACACAGTCCAATATATTCTAATATGATTCTACGCTCCTTCTGGACTATTTTTAATTATATGTATTCAACCATAATGACTTGAACAACGAAGTCCGAGATCAAGTCAACAAAGCCTCTCACTCTCAACAAAGTGTCAGGATGTCTAAAAGAGATCATATGGAAAAATAAAAACATGCGTATTGACTGCAAAGTTAGAATATTGAGACATGTGTGAGACCCATATTGACGTGTTCCGTAGAAACACGACTGGACACCGAGAGAACGAAGAACTTGCTAAAAACATCATAGATGAGGGTTCTCAGTAGCGCAATCACAAATAACTATCGGCGTGCTAATAAGCGACGCGATAACAATTTTTCACAATGGTTGTTTATCGTATTCACGATCACAATGCAGCATCCGTGAACACCTAATATTAATTGTCCAAATATTTACGTTTTGCGACGTATAATCCTGCTGCGCAATCACATATTTGAATCTCACCGGTGTAAATATGAAAAATATTCCGAAACTAATATTTTATTTATTTATTATTTATCATGCTATTTATTGCATTTAGCCGGCGGTTCGCAAGCCAAATGTCAAGAAAAGCAGTCGCCATATTAATTGTAATTTAATTTTCACTTTTTTGTATTAGATACTCCTCACTATTTTGCAAATGCAGTATATTGTATTGTTTTTTATAGTAAACGCCGATTTTTCAGATTTCAGAGGAAAACAAAAAACACACCCACACGAGCGTTGACTTAGAGATTACACACGCGTTGACTTATGACTGCGATAACTTAAGTATATTCATTATTGTTCATTGTGATCGCTCAAATGCTTAGCATGTTTTTAAGCACGTCGATAGTTATTTGTGATTGAGCTACTGATCGATTACCGAAAACACTGCGTGACCGGGTCAGTAATTACTTCATACGGGAAACGTGCGAAATCGAAGATATAGTGCACTGGAGCAGATCCCGTAGAAGATTCTGGAGAGACTACATAAATAGAATGAGCAGCAATAGACTGGTGTCCATAGCCGCCAAAGAATTGCCTTCCGGACGGCGCCCACCTGGAAGACCCTCTAAGCGGTGGAAGGATAGTTGGGCCTCATTAAGGGAAACTGAGTAGTCTAAGTAGAACAGATCGTCAGATTTACAAGAAGACAAAGAAGAAGAAATGTACAAAGACTGTTGACTTAATGCATTCTGTCAGTATAGCCTCGATATAATTGATGAACAATATCGAAACGAAATTTTTTTAAACATTTTACCAATGTCGGATGTATTGTTTGTGGACCGGACCATAATCAATAAAAATTTATTTTTTTAAATAACAAAATTAAAAGATACATATTTTTATGTATCGTATTATCGGCGTTATTATCTTTTTAACTTTTGGGATTTTAAAATTTCTCCGCGTGTGACATCACAAGTTCTCTTCGGTGAGTTCTGCTGATTGGCAAATTGACTTTCCGTAAACCGGAAATCCATCACAACACTTTTTATTATTTTTTTCATACATTTTCAGGAAACTTCGCAGTACAATTTAATGCTTTAATTGTTAAAGCGCGTAAGAAAACTTTTTAATTCCCCGTAGCACTGAACTTCCTCGTTGTTAATAATAATTTATCATTTGTCTGGCAAAAACTGGTATCGCTTTAAAACAAAATACGTACATTTTAAAAGATGTCGCTACCCTTTTCTCTCTTTGAGCTTCTTCTTACGACAATCGGTGAGCGAGTTAGCAGTTAGCAAATGTATGTAGGTACTTAATCTTGTTTACCTTTAGTGCAATTTCCAATTCTTCTTCCCTCATGTCTGCCTGGTGCCTGATACCTGGAGTCTGCTGGTCACTGAAGCTGTCTTCGTCTTCTGCAGATGTGTGAATAACACTTCATTGTTTTGCGCACTCCTTAATGCAATTCGCATCCATTGAATAGTAAACTTGTCCTGAAAAGGCACATCGCGTATTCTACAGACTCAGCAAAGACACGGCGCACAAACAATCCTCAAAATAACTTTATAAACTTTCATGATTGTTTTAAAACAACATGTAATTAACTTCGTACGTTTGGTGATTTATAAAATTTAGGTATTCTTGATCTTACTAGATTCTTATCCGTCGTCTGAATACCGAATAAATTACATCTAAACACGATCTAAAAGTTTTATGGTGTTAACATTGTTGGAGATTTCGAGTTTATTCACTGTGATACCGATATTTGAGTGTAATTGCCTATGATTACCCTAGGAATGTTGATAGCCGAACGGGATTTTTATTAGATCGATCGGCGGCTTGCAGGTATTATAAATTACGTTATGTGCCGAAGATAAAAATGCCAATACATACGCTTGAAACTTTATCTTGTTTGTTAAATCAATAATTCGAAGCGGACCAACATGGTGAAAAGATGCGATTAAAATCCTTCATGCATGATTCCTTCCATCTTTTGCGGAGACGTTCGTAGGTATAACTTGTTAAAAACAATGTTTTTGTATTTCTAATGGAGGCACCTGTCCCGGGGGCGACGGAATAAAAATTACTCGTTGATTCGGTGAACTTTCTGTCTCGCACTGAACTTTCTACGTGTTTTACCGTTCACATATTCCGTCATGGAGACCAACTCGACGCCGGCGAGAAGTTCCGAGTGGCTCAGCGCTCTGCGACGCTCTCGCGGATGGCACACGATACGCGATGTCCCTCGAGCATTGGAAGACGAGCGAGCAACAAGTGATTTATTGCGACTGATCGAAGAAGGAAATATCGAGAGAACCGCTAACCGGCGGGCGCAGGCACGCGGGCTGTCGTTGGCTGCGATCTCCACTCCACAACTCTCCACCGGTGATGGCATGAATAGCATTAGCATCGTGAATTCTTCATTAATTATGCAATAGAAATAGCAACGGCAAAAAGCCCTTGCTAATTTTAATATACGTTTTGTTTGCGTATGTGAATGTATAAACATATATAGAAAGCTAAATGTTTTTAAATATTTGTATACATGGTGTTCTTTAAACCCTGTCACATCCGAAACCACGATAATCAGTATGGAAAAGAAGACATATTAGCATAAAAACAATATTTAGAACGCAGAAATAATAAAAAACAAAGGGTTGCTTACTTCTGCAGGGGAGAAGCGAGGGGGGCGTGTACATGTGGTTGACGGTGTATCAGACTACCCTCCCTCCAACCCCTCTACCTTTTTTCAACGATTTATCAAACAACATAGAATATTTTCATAATTTAATCAGAACATGTTTGTCCTAATCGGTGCATATTAAAATGCTTATTAAAATGTATGTCGTGTTGGTTTTATATTTTTGTGCAACAACTATTGTGAAGGTGTATAGTGGGTTTTGCATGTTGGTTTAATTGGTGTCCTGGCGAAGAGACGGGTACGTCTCGAAACCGGTAGACATAGAAAAGTCGGTAAGTGGTTATATACAAATATTTAATAACATTTAGTAAAATATTTGACCACAAAGTTTATGCTTTAAATATTAATAATATATACATATATAGAATGTTTTGAGTTTGTCCAAATTTTTGTAGACAATGACTGAATTTAACTCTCTGGGGAGCTGTTGATATTAACATATTACAACAGAGATGAAGAACATTTTAGAGAAGGTAATATAGCAGTCTAGGCATCTACAGGGCTCACGAACTGTTGTTGGCAGGTGTAAGTGGCCACTATACGCACTGTGTAACATTCACCATTCTACCTAAATTTGAACATCCATATTCCTTTAACTCTTTCATTTGTTGATGTTTGTGAAGTTAAAGAGCTGAAACCTTTATTTATGCGGGTAAGATTCGTGTAGTTGTCTTATTTCACCTACATACTAGGCAAAGCCTGAAAATTTTTTTTTTAAATTTCTATACTTCTTCATGGACCAGGTGGATTTAACAAACATCAACAGATGAAAGAATCGAAGGAATATGGATGTTCAAATTCGGTAGAAAGGTGAAGCAGATACGAGTATTAGTTTAGCAATAGCATTATATCATATATTTCATATTTATTCATATTTTTTGCTTACAAACTATAATTAATAATAAAAATAAAGTGACCTCACTGGGGTTTTCCGTGCCGAGGACACTTAAAAATATACTTTTTTAAAATTACATTTGAGAATAAACAAAGAAGACTAACTTAAAAAAACGAAGATAATTAACAAATATTTAGACAGTTTTAAAAACAAGGGATTTATGTACATCTATATTACTTATGTTACAAAACACACAATTAAAATAACAAAAACCTAACATAAGCTATGCACTTGTGGAGCAGTTGATTCAATATTGGTATGGGAGAATGAGACAATCCATTTTACTTCTACCTAGCTCCACTATCTATTTTTTTATAGCATTTTTAAACATGCTCTCGTTACTAATTGTTTTAATAGATAGTGAAAGTAGGTTATAGATTTTAATTGAATAATACTCAAAATCCCTTTGTCCGAAAGTGGTTTTAGTTTGTATTTGTTTAAGTTGTCTATGTGTTGAGGATCTAGTGATTATATTATTTGTATGTGATGTATTTGTGAAGGTTATGTCTTTCATTAGAGTAAGAGTAGTTTTTGAAATATATGCTAATAACAACAGAGATGAAGAACATTTAAAAGAAGGTAATATGGAAGTCTAAGCATCTACAGGGCTTATGACCTGTCAATGGCTGGTTTAAGTGGCCACTTTACAAACTGTGTAACATTCACCATTCTGCCTATATTTAAACATCTATATTCCTTCAATTCTTTCATCTGTTGATGTTTGTGAAGTTAAAGTTGAATCCAGTCCTTGTCTACAAAAATTTGGACAAACTCAAAATATTGTTGATAAGAAGATGGTCCATGAAGAAGTATAGAAATTGAAAAAATAATATTTTTAGGCGTTGCCTAGTATGTAGGTGAAATAATTCAATTAGATGAATCTCACCCGCATAAATAAAGGTTTCAGCTCTTTTACTTCACAAACATCAACAGATGAAATAATTGAAGGAATATAGATGTTTAAATATAGGCAGAATGGTGAATGTTACACAGTGTGTAAAGTGGCCATTTAAATCAGCCATTGACAGGTCATAAGCCCTGTAGATGCCTAAACTTCTATATTACCTTCTCTTAAATGTTCTTCATCTCTGTTGTAGTATGTCAATATAAACAGCTCCCCAGGGAGTTGAATCCAGTCCTTGTCTACAAAAATTTGGACAAACTCAAAATATTGTTGATATGCTAATAAATTTCGCATGCTAATGAAATAAGATCAGATTAGCAATAATTCGCATGCGTACTCTTCCCCGTCGTCTTGCGAAGCCCCGCGACCCGCGGCAGGTGAGGCGAGGAAACGAGAGAACACAACAGGTAGAATGGGAAACAAAAAATGGCGGAGTGTGTGTTGCCAGAGCTACATGCACACACATACACACACCGCACAACGAGAGAGCTGCTAAACACACACGCGAGCCTTCAAGCTCCGAGGGAAGGAAGCTATGTTCAGGCCGCTCTTCCGTCTCCCTCGTACGCGCTCTGGGAGAATGTCAGATTAATGCAGATTTTAATCCGACAGTCGTACAAATCGCCATTAAAAAACAAACGGATCGCTTTTCCTAAGATCTCTCATTGGAATATCAACTTTAAATATTTTATGTTTCAGTTCCGCGTTTTTTTTTTCAATGACAACTAAATAATTTTCATGAAAAAGAGATTGCGAAAATTAAAAAAAAAGATTTTTATTTATTTTTACATTTGATACATCATTTTATGTAATATTCCCAGGGTGTTTTTGGAAAAACCCGTTTAGGGACAATATGGAAATATGTTAACATATTACAACAGAGATGAAGAACATTTTAGTAACCTGTTCTTTCGAAAGCGTCTAAGAAAAACCATGTAAAAAAGGGTTTCGGTGTACTGACTATAAATGTATTGTTTATAACCTTTTTTAATTTTTCAAATAAACATTTATATATTTTTTCCGTGAAGTGGTTAAATTCTGCTTTTGTACATAATCGTTAAAGCGTAAATATGTATTTTTCCAAAATATCGATTATTAATATTTTTTTTAGTAAGTATTATTCTCCTTCTTCTGCAGCTATCATAAATATCCCTACATATTATATACAGTGAAATCTGTTGTAGGGAAATATCACGTTTTTTTTACATTTTTAAAGCAATATTTCAAGTTAACATATTACAACAGAGATGAAGAACATTTTAGAGAAGGTAATATAGAAGACTAGACATCTACATGGCTTATGACCTGTCATTTGCTGGTTTGAGTGGCCACTTTACACACTGTGTAACATTCACCATTCCGCCCATATTTGAAGTTTATGTTTAGGAAGTTTATGTTTGTGAAGTTAAAGAGCTGAAACCTTTATTTATGAGGGTGAGATTCGTCTAATTGAATTATTTCACCTACATACTAGGCAACGCCTGAAAAATTTTCAATTTCTACACTTCTTCATGGACCAGGCGGATTTATCAACAATATTTTGAGTTTGTCCAAATTTGTATTTATTTATTATTACTGAAATCAAACAGTCTTCGATATGTACAAGATATAAAATAACAGCTTTAAAAAATAAGACCAATAGACACATTATATACGCTACAAATACCGATAAAAATATCTGTTTTTTTTATTAATTTTTCACGCATTTTATAAAAGTTTAGAAGTAAAGATGTTTTTTGTTGATATTTCTTGATTAAACTCCATAGTTAAATATCAATGAAACCTCTTGGTTAAGTTTTAATATTTTATTATTTTGACTAAGGAGCGCTTTCGCCTAAGTAGGCATCTTCATGACTGGTGAATTTGTTTGCTCGTTGGTCAAAATAATAAAAGAGTGAAACTAACAACAACAACAACATTCCCTTTCTGCACATAATGGTGCATAGGGCACTGCATTGGTACACTAATCACAGTGTATCTCGATCATTTTTTATTACATGAAGGTAAGATGATCAGTCTTACGCTTCAGGTACCAGTCCAACGACGATGAAATATTCTGATGTGAAAACACCCTACTAAAACTAAACCAAGAAGTTTCATTGATAATTTTATTTATAATTTTATCAAAATCATAAAAAAAGAAGCTGTAAACGAGAGAAAAAATTGTATGAGAAATGAAATGGATTTATTATAACTAATTGTATTTTCAAAATCAACATGGATTTTGTGGAGAAATGTTTTCGTATTTATAAATGTATATTTTTTTAAAAATACGTTACTAGAAAAACGCGACGTGTTTGACCTTGATAGTTGTGACGTCAACATTCGTGACAATGTTCTAAACAAATTTAAATGGTCGGGAACAAATAAATATAAATCGTGACGTATTATGGGCGTGGCCAATGGAATGACCGTTTTTGCAGGAACTCAAAATTAAAAATTAAAAAATATTTTTTATTCTACTAATAATTAACATTTTATTAATGCTAGATACTAATAAGTAACAAAAAAATATTTGTTAACAGGACCTTTAAGTAGACCTTTAAGTATTAACAATATTTTGAGTTTGTCCAAATTTTTGTGAACAGAGACTGGATTCAACTCCCTGGGGAGCTGTTAATATTAACATATTACAACAGAGATGACCAACATATTAGATAAGGTATATAGAAGTCTGCCCATATTTGAACATCTATATCCCTTCAATTCTTTAATTTGTTGATGTTTGTGAAGTTAAAGAGCTGAAACCTTTATTTACAGCCAATGACAGATCATTAGCCCTGTAGATGCCTAGACTTCTATATTACCTTCTCTAAAATGTTTTTCATCTCTGTTGTAATATGTTAACTTTAAGTATTATTTTAAAAACGTAAAAAAAACGTGATATATCCCTACAACAGATTTCACTATATATAATATGTAGGTATATTTATGATAGCTGCAGAAGGAGAAAATAAATAAAAAAACATAATACTTACTAAAAAAAATATTAATAATCGATATTTTTTAAAAATACGTATTTACGCTTTAGCGATTATGTACAAAAGCAGAATTTAACCACTTAAGGTAAAAAAAAGATATTAATGTTTACTTCAATAATTGAGAAAGCTAATATTCAATACATTTATAGTCAGTACACTGAAAACTCTTTTTACATGGTTTTTATTACACGTTTTCGAAAGAACAGGTTACAAAAATTTAATTTAAACTTTTATTAATCAACGCGTAATAGTAATATAATTATAATATTTGTTAATGAAATCCCCTACATTGCTTTTTTACTTAGCGTATAGTATCAGTGGAAAGGTGGCTAAATATGATATGCCACTTTTTATTAATTTTGAAGAAGAGCAATAATTTGAAAGTTTGATTGGCTTCAAGGCTAATTCTAGTGTGAATTGATCCATTGAACATTTCGCTACTTAAATTCAAAGGGATTACAAATCGTGACATGAGTTTTTTTCAATAGAACCAATCGATGTTTTTAACATGATTGATTTATTAGTTCTATTTAAAATCGTTAATTCAGTATTGGACAACCCTGAAATTTTGGCCCTCATTGGTTTTAAAGTACCAGTTAGAGTGACTAGGCTAGTTCAACTTTATCACTGCAACAATCATACCTCAATATATTCTAGCAATTCAGTACTGAATCGTCTACATGCGCTGGGTAATAAACATTCGGATTTAGGTGACATATTTTTATTGAAATTTCCAGCTTATAAACAATTACTTGTAAAACATTTTAGTGTGGAATCAATATTTTAATTATGTTCTTTCTAAGTAAGCATTGAAAACGTTGTTACTGTAAATACTCCACTGTAAATACTTATGTATGTATGTAATGTAAAAGGTACTTGTACCGTTAGTTCTTGGAAAAATAAAAAATAAATATATAAAACATTAGTTTTTGTTTTTTACTTTTTATATTTATGTTTTTATTTATTTGCGTTTTTTAAAGCTGTATCTAACTTATTATGGAGTTTTGTGCTAACTATTACCCAGAAAGCTCTGAAGTTTGCCACCAAAACGCAAAATGCCAAAACGGCTATTCTGCGATTTGGGTCATTTATATGGCAAAATCCATAGGGAGCTTAACCAATAGGGAAATATAACCAATTTAAATCTAATTTTTGCAACAAAACGAAATTTCTAGGTTTTAGAATTTATGCAGCGTTTTGTTTCTACAGATTTTTTTTTCACCATGGCATAAATACGAGTATATAATATCGATGCTGTCTTCATTATTATCCATATACATATATACATATGTATAAACTTAATAGTGATGCATAATTATCTGTAAATATATATTTTAGCTTTATTATTATGTTTATTAAATTACATATTCTACCATATATGTAGATGTGTTACAATCATTACTTTATTGTATTATTTTGTATTTACTTTTACTTTCAATTAATTACCGAATTGAATTATAATATTACTATAAATTATTAATAACATATTGCCATGTATTATCGTATAACTTTTTGATAAATTTGTATTATTTATACTTTTCTATTATTATTTTGTATATTGTTTTGATTTTTTTGTATATTGTTTAATATGTTAATAAATGTTTTTGGTTTATATATAGAAGAGTCACGACTTAACACGGAACTTTTTAACAAGTCAGGACATAAAAAAATATAATTGTGCTCTATGATAAAATTGTGTGTTTTGTGCATTAAATAAATAAATTTAATTGTTTTTCTGATCATCCTCATGGGCACTAGGCAGGTACTTAGATACCATTTATTTGTGCGCCACCAAGCGAAGCATAAGAGCACATTTTTCTGTTATAGTAATAAAATTAATATTAATATGAATGTTTGCGCAATACGAGGTTATTTTTGACGATTAGTTAGTTCCTACTCAGGAACAAGTAACAAGCAGTAATATTAAGAATATGTGCTATAATTTACCCACACAACTAGGTAGGCACTGGGTACCTACTCGAATGAAGTGAACAACCTTCAGATAATTACCAATCTCGCAACGTAGGCACTATTTAGGAACCCGTAAATTAAGTACCTAAACCCCAACAAAATATTCATATTTATTTATTTTGATTGGGAAACGTTAATGTAAATTTATGTACAAAACTCAGAGTAATAATGCGTAACCTAGAGAGAAGCCCTTACACTATGTTTCATAGAACGCAAGCGATGTTGGTTTGTTGGTTAGCAACAAATTGGTAGCCATTTTGTTTTATTTGACAACATAAACATAACGGTTCGATCGGATGCTTTTGTAGCTTGGATATTTACGTTATAATAAATAAAAATCGACTATGGTGAATTGCAGTATGTTTGGTTGCAGCAGTAGGAGCGTCAAAGGTATTAAAGGAGTCAGTTTTCACAAGTTATTGATTCAGAATATTTTCCCATGATTTACATTGATTTTTGGCATTTGTTGTCCTGGCACATGTATTATGTTGCTTAAAAACTTTCCTTATATCAACATATTTACTTCCGATACAATTTTTTTCTTAATTTAAATGATCAATTTGTGAATTAAAGTGAGTTTACTGATGATAATGACAGTTGATTATGGGCAATATGTGTGTTTGAGTTTTTATCGAGTAGAGGTCGATTCAAATTTTTCTCGAAAATAGCAACGTTAACCTTGAAATTGCATCCAAAATGACGTGTCTAAATTTCAGGCCGGTACGACTCGACATTTCGGAGATGTGACGGACAAACAAACAAACTCAACACAGGACTTTGGTTCAATGGAGTTGGGATTTATGTATCAATAAATATAACATAAATACATTGTGAATAAAATGAATAAATCAATTTAAAAAATAAACACAAACATTTATTTTCAGTTTTATAAAATAAATATAGGTGAATTATAGAAAAATAGATTGAAATAACCCTGCAATGATAAATTCACTGGTACATATTTAAAAGTAATTACAATGCAAATGAATATCCATTTGGCAAATCTCGACCTGAGTACGCCCTATTGTCTTGCTGCGAACTGTAGACTTTAAACTATACCAGTGGTTTAATGTTTTGTAATTCCTTAGTAAGAAGATTGAAGGATCTTTCCCTGGACATTCACGCTTCAGCGTAACACTGGTCACATTTCCTTTCTGTAACAGACGGTCAAGAAACGCTGCATGTATTTTATCAATGCATCATCAGGTGCTGGGATTTTAATTTTAAATAAAGATTTGATGACGGCTAAATACTCCAATAGGTTTAATATTTTTTAATTTTTTTTTTAGGTTTTTAATTTTTATGTTTTTTTTTCATTATGTATTTTTGTTTAATTTAATTTAGTACGTACTATTATTTAGCATATGATTTATTGCTCCTATTTCTTATATTTCTTACTATAGTATTGAGTGAGTTTTTAGAATACATATCTCAATTATCATTTCAATTATGCTTTTATATATATATTCTTTTTCTGTTGATTTAAATGATACTCTTACTTTGTTTTTTTTAATACTACTATATTTTACTATTATTTAGTTGATTTTAATGATACCACTATTTTGTATATTTGATTATGTGTGATTCTTAATTTGTATAATTTATATTTTATTACATTTACCTTTTTTTCTAGATTGTTATTCTATGTCACAATTTGATCTATTTAATTTTACTGTGTATTTTTATTGTTATTTATTGTGGCTTGACACGGGCATAGCCTAAAAAGCCTTAATAAGTTCATAAATATTTAATTTTGTAATTTTGAATGAATGAATAAATAAATAAAAAATATTTTACATTTTACCTATGTTTAAGTACCTACTAAGTACCCAGTATCGTAATGATCATAAAACAACGTCGAAAGTGCGAAAAATGCGGCATTTTTCTTTTATTTGTTTCTTGAAAAGGTCATATATTATTCCAGGTTTGAAAAAAAAAATATTTATATGACTAACCCAAATACCATATTATTTACTTTTGTACTTATTAAGTTGTGTTGAATTTTTTACCGCTCTTATGTAAAGCTGAAGAAAATCTCAGATATAATGTTTGAAAAACGTCACTCGAATCCAGGTTTCGTGTCTACCTATGCGTTAAGTCCCGAAAAGCCTCAAGCCAAGTTCAAGGCAAGCACCTTTTATAATTTATATTTTAGGTAAGTACCCACCTACCAGTGCGAACAGTGATTTTATTTACAGGTAAGCTATTAAAAAATATGATAAATTTGTTCCTACATAGTACATAATATAAAATAAGCAATATCGCTATTTTTTTTGTGGTTCTATGTGATACGACAACATCTCTCATCCATGAAATCAACTCAAACGACGATTATTATTAACTTCGTGACATATTATATTATGTAGCTATATTCACCATTATTTTAATACGAAACTTGCTAATTTGGTCGGCTAAATGCCAAAAACGGCCACGTCGAGCGTCACATGTCCCGCGATATAACTGCACTAAAGTAATGGTGGTCATATGTCAACTGTATCGTCTCAAAGAAAAATAGCCCTTAAGAAATAATGTTTGAAATACTGTTTTAGAAAACGGGAATCTTCGAATGATTTGTGTAATCAGCAAGCTTACTCTAGGAGAAAAAAACCACGACTGGGTTTAATGTGTTCAAAATTTAGTACAGTAAAACCTCGATATAACGGACTTCTATTTAACGAACTTCGGTTAAAACAGACAAAAAATCCGGTCAAATTTAAAAAATAAAATTAAAAACGTCCTTTTAAAATGATACATGCTTAAATTCAAGTGTCGCCGCATGTAAACAATTTTTAGCCGCCATGATAATGACGTCATACGTCTAGCACCAGAATTTGAGACATTATGCCTTCCTGCTCAAAGACTGCACCTAGCCGGAGTTATAGTATTTTAGGGGATTCCCCGATAGAATAACGCGCATGTTTCGAACTATATTATACGCATTTTCGTAATTTTAGAGAGTTGATTATAAAAAAACAGCAAACTTCAGAAGTGCAAACAAAACTTGATTCCTTTTTCACAGCAGAATTACCGAAAGCAAGTGAAGTGCGTCGATACAAACAGCAACATCACTTCACGACGAGTGCCCGGAGACAATAAATAGAATTTTGTTTGTGATTTGTATTGTTTTTTGTATTGTTTATCTAAATACAGTGTACATTAGAGTGAGCCGATGATATATGAAGTTTTTTTATTATTTTAGACATCAAGGAGTCTAAAAAGTCGCATTTTTGATGACATTGAACGTAAAAATTATTTTAAAAAATATTCCCCACTACTTTTGGCCCTCAACGGAGGTTTAAGGCTTATTACTGTCTGAACATCTTGTTAATTATGTATAGGTATATTGATAAAATATTTTTTGTTAGAAAAGATATAACTTAATCACATTACAAATTCGAACACGTTTTAAAACTACCGAAACGCAAAAAGTTTACACTCCGCGGAACTGATTCCGTTGAGCGCCTGGCTTATAATGACAAAAACGCTGGTTCATTAAAACAATGCTACCCATTTATTACAAAACAAAGTGCAACTCACACCCTTAGATGCTTATTTAATGAGGTTTAGCGCACATTATAAAATTTAATTCGACTGATTTTCTTACTTAAATACGAAATGACAACCGGTTTGCCGCAAAAAATCGACTTTTTCGAAAACTTCAAGCTCTGGTTGAGGGCCAAAAGTAGTATCGAATATTTTTTTGATATTTTTTGCATTCCGAGTAATCCAAAATGCAACTTTTTTGACCCCTTTCATTTCAAAATTCGTAAAAAAAAATATCGGCCCACCCTAGTGTACATATTGTCAAAAAAAGTTTTTTTGATTTATTTTAAACCTATTTTTATATAACGGACTTTCGTCTTTAACGGACACTCCTCCCAATTGGTCCGTTACATCGAGGCTTTACTGTATATTTATTTGTATGAATAAATAAGTTTGAAAAATCGACTAGTTTCATGGTTCCTCACTGCTGGTACTAGGCGCGTTTAATTAATATTTTTATTTATATTTTGAGAAAAATACAAACGGTGACAATGCTTTATAAGAAATAATAATTATTTGTTTGTTTTTCTGTAAATCAAGTTAGTAGTTAAAGATTGTCAAATATAATGGTAAGCTGCGCATAATCGCTTATATAGACGATTCGCCCCTGCCATCTACATCATGCATTATATAATAAAATATCTTCATAAAAAATCAGATTGCATTTGAATAGACCAGTTGAAAAAATCACAAGCTTCGTAGCGTGTTCAGTTCAGCGTTCATGCAACCATTAATAATAATTAATAAATTCCACGGAGAATAACGGAACACAAATAATAATAAAGATTTCGTTTCTATCCGATTCACTGGAGATAATATTTTGCGACTGCATTTATTTTATGGAAGATATTCACGCACACGCAAGACGTCGCATTTTTCGACCTACTGACCTTGAAATTTTATGAATTATGGTGTCTCGGGTCTCAACACTCGTGTTTTAAATAACAAAGCGCGGAGACATACCTACAGCATAATCATGTACACGAAAACCATAAAAATGATAATTTTCATGACCTACTCTTTGGGTTCCGCAGTTGGACGGGCATCTACCTACCTAATTTGGTAAAATTATAGCGTTTAAAAACCAAAGGCCACTCCTCTTATCAAACCTTCTCTCCGTAATACCTGGGTATTTTTTTTTCATTCAATTTTATTTTTCAACAGTCTTAAGCCCTAATAAATTGGCATTAATGAGTAGTACTTAATTCAAACATTCTTAAAATCTACTTAAATTAACAAAGTGTATAATTAACAAAAGGTATGTAAATAGCATAATCTAGGCGGAAATTATAATAATAATAATAAATATTGTAAGCTTGACATATGTAATAACGGCGAAAACATGAAGTCTGAAAGATGCATAAAATAACTGGGAGTAATCATTGACTGTCAACTTAAATGGACTAATCATCTTGAAGTAATTGTTAATAAACTAAGATATTTAACCTATGTGTTCAAAAGACTAAATATTTACGCCCAGATAAATACGATTAAAATGGTATATTATGCACTTGTACAATCATCGCTTTCCTATGGAATAATTGGATGTGGGGGAACTTACAACAATCATATTAAACCATTAGAAACTGTTCAAAAATTTATATTAAAAATAATGCTTTACAAAAATCGCACTTTTCCCTCTTTCCAATTGTTCCAAGAAGCTAAACTTTTAGATCTAAGACAAATATGTTGTTTTCAATGTTTAAAATACATATTTAAGAACCAAAATTCACAAGTAATTCAAATAGATCAAGTCAAAGAAGGAATCGTGTGTTGTTTTTCTGTTTTCATCTATTGAGTTTAATATTTCATTTGTTGGAGCACTTTAACTTTTTCGAAACAAATCTAGTCCATTTTTGAACCCATTGAGACTACACATTGAGATCAGCTCTTGTGGCAGCTTATTCCAACCATCAACAACCCTATTGGTCAGGAAATGCTTAAGTGGATTAAGATTGAATTTTGTTTTCTCCAGCCTGAGACTGTGGCCTCGAAGACGAGCATCTTGTTTAAGCTTGAACATGGGATCCAAATTTGGGCAGCTATAGTGACTGTTGAGCATCTTGTATGTCTCTATCAGGTCACCCCTTTCTCGCCGTTATTTATTTTACGGAAACAAACAGTCGACAATGATATAATAACATTAAAAAAATACGGTTTAAGGACAGACCAGCGAAGTTTCTAATTAAAAATCATACATACTAAATTGTGGTACAACAAAAGGGTGTGTTTATGTGTATTTGTATGAGAGTAAGTGTAAAAGTGTATTTTTATGTATGTGGGAGTAAGTGTTCTGGTGTGTAAGTGTGAGAATCATTAAATAGCAAGTGGGATCGTATCACAGCCAGAAAGAATCAGTCTTAATTTATTTTTAAATAAATTAAATTGTTATGTCCGCTTATTGTGCATATGTACTTTAATTTTAAAATATGGTATTATTTTTTGGAAAAACTCTTCTAATGTACGGGTATTTTTAAAATTCAAAAAAGGTTGATTTAATTACATATGTCTTCAAGTACCAAAATAAGTACTTTGGCGGACTTATTTCTAAAAGCAATATCTTCCAGCCAACCAAAAAACAGATTGGTTAAAAGAAGAGTTGGTCAAAAAAAAATTATAAAACGAATATATATATCAAAAGATATACATGAAAATAAATCTAATTAATTCAAAATAAAAGCTGTTTTTTAATGGGGAGGTATGAAAGGATGGGGAATGTGGAATCAGATAATTAGTTCGGAACGAGAGAGAAAGAGAAACCAAGGGAAAAAAGGGGTAAAAGTATATATTTTAAAAAACAATAAAATACAGGGAGGTCCGGATTCTAAGGATATAATAAAAGATGTGTCAGGAAAAGGTGTAAATGCTGATTTTTTATAATACTATTAAAATTGACATATTTTAAAGTAAATTTACACATGAAAAACACAAAAGAGATTATAATATTAACAAGACTGTGTCGATTCTGTAGGGGAGAGAAGGGTATTGACGTACTGTGTCTAATGCCGTACATGAGATTTCGTGGGGAAAGAACTGCCCAATAAACTAATTTCCTGTCACAACATGATCATGTACATGTCACAACATGATCATGCACACACATGTAGGTATCATATTTTACTAAATCGCTCAGTCGGAAGCAGCGTTCGGTAGTGAGTGCAGTTTTTTTTTGTTTTAAGCTCCGCGACTATAAAAAATATATAAAAGTATCATATTTATTACATTGTTTTTAATTGAATCTTTTTAATTTTAATTCTACGTACATCCTTTTAATGAGCGAGCATGAAAAAAATAGTTAAATGTTTCTATAATTGTAATAAAGTGTAATTTTACATTTTGGTAGAGCTAGTCAACTAATACTGTAGAAATACGTTATTACACGCTTTTGGTGTATTTATTTCAGATGCCATCGTGTTTTCAGCGAAAAAAGAATTCCCTTCCACTTGTACAATATTACCTTCTACTATTAACTATGGGAAAAATTCGTACTACAAGAGTTTTGAAAAACAAAATTTAACGAATATTTGACACATAATAGTACTTCTAACTAAACTTTTCTAGTTTATTTTTTTATTTTTTGTTTTGATTTATTTAATTAAAAGTACACATAGATAAAAAATTATAATAAGAAAAATACATATTAATTTCATAAAAAAAAACATACATATAAATCAAATTTAAACACATTACTTATAGACAATTAATATAAAAAACTCTCGATTAAGAGCCAATTTCTAATTTTATTCTTGTAACATATATTATTAAATCGAAGGTCAGTAGGAATTAAATTAAAAATGTAAGGTACAATAAAATTTAATGTTCAATTTATGCTTCAATTTTTATTACTATGGGTATGTTTTCTAATTATTAATAATTATGTCTCATTTCTTAACTATTAATGGTATATTTTCTAATTTATATTAATGCTTCTATTTTTATTATTACCTGCATATTTTCTTATTTATATTATATTATTTTGAATTTTTTGATATCATTATTTTATTTTTTAAAGCATTATTTAATGCAATGAAAAAAAAACACGTATAAAAGAAGGTCCTTTCTAAACACAGGAATTTCTTAGCTAAGAAACCATGTAAAATTTTAAAACTGTGAAATATATAAATAAATAAATAAATAAATATTCTACTGCCGTATTTAGTATTAACTTTAATTAGTTATAAAATTGTATTTAAGGACCCCCAATTCTTGTTCTGCTATGAATATTATAGTTTTCATACAATATAAATTGGATTCTTGCATAGTTATACGGCTGTACTCCTTCCTTCCCCTAATAATGACGGAACTATTTTTTTTTCTACGTAGGTACCTAAGTACCTATTCATCGTAGGAATATTTTTAAATTTAACAATATAATTCATAATAAAACAATTGACACCATTAGGATTAGCTTCCGCTGACACTCCATAGAAATGCCTCGTAAAAAGGCGTCTAAAAAGTCGAAAATTGTACAGAAAACCATCCCCGAGGGAGGCAAAGGGAAGTCAAGGCGCAAGAGAAAGGAAAGCTACGCCCTGCACATCTACAGGGTGCTGAAGGGAGTCCAACCCGACCTGGGCATTTCGAATAAAGCTATGCTCGTGATGAACAGCTTCGTGAACGACATCTTCGAACGGGTTATGTCGGAGGCATCCAGTCTCGCCCACAACAGCAAAAGGTCCACCATCACAAGTAGAGAGATCCAGACCGCTGTCAGACTCCTGCTGCCCGGAGAACTTACGAAGTATGCCATCCTGGCAGGCACCAAGGCTGTCGCCAGATTCACCTGCTCCAAGTTAGATGACAAGACCTAACTTATATGCCCATATCTGTATTACCTATATTTTAATACCTTCATGCCCTTTTTTCAAATAAAATTTTAAAACATTAAGGTAATTTGTGATATGTAAATAATTTATTTCTTCTTCTTCTTATGGTTCCTCTCTCCGATGGAGGTTGGAAATCATCGTTGCGATTCTTACTTTGTTGGCAGCTGCCCTGAACAAGGACTGAGTGCTGCAATAGAACCAGTCGCGCAAGTTCTTAAGTCAAGAGATGCGCCTTCTACCTGCACTGCGTCTTCCTTCAACCCTTCCCTGTAGAATGACTTGTAAAATTTTATATTTTTCACCTCTCATCACATGCCCAAAGTACTCAAGTTTTCTTTTCTTTATGGTCTTCAGTACCTTTTTATATTTTCCCATCCATCGGAGAATATCATCGTTTCGGACTCTATCCACTCAGGAGATTTTTAATATCCTCCCGTAGCACCACATTTCAAAGGCTTCGATCTTTTTCGAAGTGTTTTGGGTCCACGTTTTGACGCCGTAAAATGATTTATTATTTAATAATTTTAAATTATGTAAATAATTTATTATTATATATTAACTAACATTGAAGTCCGAGAACGGACGCAGCAGCCTCCTATAACGAGCGTCTTAATGATGCGGCGGTGGACCTGGCTGGGACACGTGCTGAGCATGCCCTTTGGGAGAACCTTAACCCAACATGCCTCTTCTTTAAACCTGCGGGCTCGCGCCATCCTGGAAGGCTGTCGATGACGATCTTTCGACTTAATTCGGCGGAACTAAGGGGCGCTGGATTGTCACCTGTAACTTTTGTCACTGTCATTTTTCTTCAAAATTTTATAGTTTCTATTTTATTCAATGGAATGTCAGCAGATCTCTTATAATAATCAAACGTTTTTGTCACCTGTAACTATTTTCTGCTAAAATTTAGTAACCCTTTTCAGCGATTAGTAGTTATTATTTTCTCATTAAGTTTAAAAGTAAGATAACCTAAAAAAATACGTAAATTATTGTGATCTCATTGGAAATCGAATCCGGAACTCTCCGTGTGACAGATAAGCGACCGCCATTAGTCCAAGGGGCCGCCATTTGGTTTGAAAAAAAAACACTTGCATGTTTAGTGAAATTTTGTAATGAAAAAAGGTAGGGAAATTTTAATAATCCTAGGACAATAAATCTACTGAAATCTACGAATTTATATTCCTGTATCTACCGATTTTCGCGTGATGGAGGTTGGCAAAGCTGCCCGAAGGCCCGATTCCACCGTCCACCGCGGATCAGTCTTCATGGATTTCATTTCTCTACCCGTTTTAGGCTAGCGATATATTGTTGCAAGCTGCCTCGCAAATGTTTTCATATATTTTTATTATTATTTATTGGCAGCTAATCTCAGTAATAATAATTTGCACAAGTCGTATAAGAATCATCAATCTTTGTATAATGGTGCATATTTTGTGTCGGGTTGATCGCTAGGATACCCATCCTAACACATACTCGTAAATTAGAAGTATAGGGGGCGGACCCGTCTCACTACTTTTTGAACACCCAATCTTCTCGATAGAGTTCAAACCACACAAAGTATAATAGTGTTATTATAATATAATAACATATTATGTTCTGAAGTTTATTTTTTTACTGAGAACAGCGTCAATAATAATAACAAATTTTGACAATTTTTATAGGACCGTTTTCGTGAGTAGGTAATCACTTCAAAGGCACTGCATTTAAAAAGTCTATTATACGCTAACTCTAAATTATTTATTACTTTAAAACTAATTTATGGTTAATAAAGTGTAAGATTGATAATCTACATTCATGTAACACGAGGCTAGCACAGAGACATGCATATTTTATAGGCCCAAAAATGTTTAATTCTTTTTTTACTGATAATATTTCGTTGATCCCAAACTTTCAAAATTTTCCTTCTTCTAAAAAACACGCACTATCCTGGATTCAAACTAAAGATGTTAACTCTTTTTTCTATGATATATTTTGTTGCCCTTATTATTTTTATGTTTTTTTATATTTTTTATTTCCTTTTTAATTACTATAAAATAAAAAAGTACCTTATAATCTTTTACAGAATATTTTCTTTTCTCTTTCTTATATTACACAAAAATATTATACCTGTACAGACAGGTATAATATTTTAAATAGTTATTATAGGAGCAAAAATTCATAAACATTTCTTGTATACCCACGAACAGGCCATGCTTTTGTGGGATTTTTGTTTACTATTTTTACTGTTAATATGTATTTTAAAAATATGTTTTTTATTGCTTTGTACTTATCCTTTATTTATTTAATACTCTGTTTTACCTCTTATGTATACTGTAAAAAATATATATATATTTAAAAAAATGTAATTAAAATATACGAAAATGATCGTTCCCTGTGCACAAAATAGATGCGAATGATGATGGTATCATTTGACAATTACCTACTATACTATAGAAACTATAGAAAGGCAACACTTCTTTATTTTTACCCCAGAAATCTAATCCGGAACCTCAAGCTTGGTAGGCGAATGCGACGACCACTGTTCTGCCATCATAAGCAAAAAGGCACTTATTTGCCAAAGTCGTATTTTGAGATATGACACTTTTTAGTATTTATTAACTATAAAAAACTTTAAAAACATTTTTTTTACTGCTCCTTACTATACACTATACATATTATATCAAAAGGGCTGTCTTGTGGTTCCTTAAATGAAGACAATTTTTGCCCAAAGACATTCAAGTTTTATAGGACCTCGATGCTATAATAAGCTACCTCAAGAAATTACTCATTCTTCCAAAAATAAATTCCCAGCTGAAGTTAAAGAGTGGCTCCTCAGAATCGGAAGAAGTCAGCTGGATGAGGTTCTAAGAATAAGAATTTAATGCTGTCTTCAATCTTCAATATTAAATATCTATTTTGCATTCATTGGATTTATACATTATTTTTATATTTGTAATTTTCTTTACTTAGGTTTTTAGTTTTTTTTTAAAAAGTTTTTTAGTTTTTGGAATTCTAACTGTTAGTTGCCAATTTAAAAAAAATATTTGTTAATTTTAATTTTATTTTATTTACAGTTTTGTCATATATTCTTTTATACGAGTATCTTAAAAAAAATTATCATTGTTATAAATTTTTTAACTTGTTAATAAAAGTTTTAAGTACTTCATTTTTCTTATTTCTTTAATTTTATTACAATGTAGTACCTACTATAAGTGTTATTAAAATATATTATAGTGTATCTGTATATTATGAATGTTGGTTTAGAACGGGAATTTTTGTATCTAGTGAAGCTGCCATGATTATTTGCAATACTTATTTTGTTTTATTTCGCATTGCATGTATTTACTTTTATTTTTTTGCCAATAAACGCCGTATTTTAGCGCTGAACCTGAACCTAAAACCAATCGGAATTTCTTGTTGTAGAACATTATCTCATATTTAACTAATTTTGCTTTTTTTCAAAAGGCTGCCGCAAATGACGGCAGTAGGCGGACTTATTTCCCCTCGATTTTCTTTTTCGGGATGTTTACCTGACGGCAACCATCGAATTGAAAACACCCATCTATTTCACACAGGACTTTATTCTCCATCCACCTGAACACAAAATATTAAATAAAATATCCAAAATCTACCAGAGCGCTTTTGCAATAAAATTTCGGCTAATGCATAATGAAATAGATACCACGCTGAATCAACATTATGTATCATGCTAATGACCTTGGCCCACGATTACAAAGCGACGATAAAGTATTTTTCTACCTACTAATATTCGTCGATATAATTAACTCGAATGTAGAAAAATTTAGGTTCTTTTCCATTGATCAACACTTTATTTTATAAATAAAAGACGAGTGATGTTTAAACCCATAAATTAAAAATAAGCAGTTACAGGTTTCATTGCTTTTGCAACACCTTATACTCTGGAATGTTTATGATAAAATTTAATATAAATATTTATAGAAAACAGAATGGATCAAGAATTCAATATAACATAAAAATACCTGATTGATTTTTTTTTCTTAAAGACCTTTTTACTGAGGGCTCCTGGGTAAATACTAGAGTTCATAATGTTATTTTAATGAATGTCAGTCCTCTTTTGTAGCTATAATAAATTACCATGGTTTGTCCAATTTGAAAAATATATATCGACTTCTCCTACGTATGAAATTGGAACCCACAAATTGTGGATTTTGAGTTTTTATTGTTTTTCGTCTATATGTTATTATATCTTTAGTTTCAAAGAAGAAAAAACAACTGCAATTAGTAACTTTTATTTTGAGATCCATAGATACTTATACTGTCGTATTTCACATTTTTAAGAAAGCATACTATTGTTTGATCCCTCGCGATAATTTTCGCGGGGCAAAAGAGACGACTGGAAGCAACGTGAGTATCAGTTACGATTGTGTTCTCCGGACTAGACGAACGTCTGCCGCATGCATTGGTCTATATTTTTGAATAGCATTTTATGCATGTTTTTTTCTGAAATGAATCCCGCTTATGTGAAAAATAAAAGAGTTAAGCTAACTAGAGCACAAAAATGTGATTCAGCTATAGAAACTTAATCTACACTACGTACAATTGAAACTCCAACAACAGATTCATCGTACAATAACCAAAGCTCATATTTGCATCAAAATGCTTGATAAATGTTTATATTTATTTTAATATATAGAACAACAACGTATATTATCGTTAGCGCGAGTTTCAAATAATTATCGTTTGTTACACATACATTTTAAAATATTTTAATAACCCAGATGTAAAACGTTGTATGCCATTCATACAATATTTTACTTTATGTCTTATACTAAGTATAATATCGTATGTCATTCTAAAGTATTTTAATTAACGTCTTTTCCGAAGTTTTTTCGTGCATTTTTTCCATAACCTCAAAACATTCAAAGTTTTTTGTAAGCTTATATGAAAAAATATATCAAAATAAATATGCAGTCCATTTTTTCCAAAAATCGATCTTTATTTAGATTTATACTGGATAAAAATATTCAAATCCTTCTCCTGTAAAATCGCGATTTGTGGGTTACGATATTATACGTAAGAAGTATCAATACGTACATATTTTCCAAAAAAGTATCTTAAAACTAGCATCCATAAAGTTTTTTTTAATTCCCGCAAAGCCAAGGCTGCTAGTCACATGTTTATTTGTTTTTATTTTAGATAGTTATATGTTCGTTTTCGATAGATGCACATACTTTTAATATTATTCTATGATAACTATGAAACACTTTGTTGATATAATATACACTAGAACTGTCGTTAAATAAGGTTTTAATATTTTTATATATTTATTCATATTTTATTCGTCGTTAATATTTTTTGGGATCAAATTATGAGTTAAGTACTAAGTACATATATATGTTCCTGAAAAAACATTATAAAAATATAATATAAGTATACGTGTATCGATAAATATCGGTAAAAAATCTCACCGATTCTTCGTAATCAAGGATTAGTTGGTAAAGTTATCTGTTCGAGAAAAATCAACGTACCTGAAAAATTTATACATTCGTAAATAATATCTAACGCGATTAAAATTCAGTCCGGTCAAATGGAAATTCTGGTCTAAGGAGTCATAAATAATATTTAACTCATATGATATATAACATCAGTTTTATTAAAATAACAAAATTATATCTATAGGTCGGTATATTATAAATCCAACCATAGGAAAAATTATACGAAACATATTTTTATTTATTTTTTAAACTTTTTTATCATGATTCTTTTCTATGTACTTAATGGTGCATGGATATTGGATTACTTCTCAGAGTACCTATCATACAAATATTATTATACAATTATTATAATAATTGTATGATAATATTTGGCTAATTTATATGGCGCTATTTTTGTGAAAAACCACCTCAAGGGCGCTTTACAATTGTATACTTAAACTTACATTCTAACTAAACTAAAATGACATTATATTTTCTGATTCAAAATTGAGGTATGATAAACTAAAGAAATAGATTTTAGTTGGGATCTGAACTGACTGGGACTGCCGATGATTCGTAAGTTCGAAGGCAATTGGTTCCAGGCAGGGGTATTGTAATGTAGGTATATTGTATTGTATATTTACATTGTAAATCAATATTATTTCACCTCGGGATTGCTTGGATTCGAACCCGTGACCTGAACCATAGTAAGCAAACGCACTAACCAGTAATTAGATCATGAAGCGGACTAATCTTCACTTGATTTTTTTGCTTTAAAATTATTTTGTACCTACTAAATAAAATACATCATTTTCTCTTAAAAAAAATAAATGTAACATATTTTAATATATTTCAATGACAGGCCATAAGCTCTGTGGATGCCTAAACTTCTATATTCTCTCTCTAAAATGTTCTTCATCTCTGTTGTAATATGTTAAATATAACACAATTATGAACAAGTTGCCCCGAATATATTAATTAAAAGTACTTATTTGTCATGATGATTTTGTGTGGATTTTGTATTGCGAAAATGGTGCCACATGAAAAATAATTTTGAATTTTACCAAAACTTGCAAATCAGACGTCTGGGAATTACAAGAAGGTTGACGTTTTAGGCGTGTTTATATTATTTCTAGGGTGCATTTATTTGCAGTTAAAATTAAGTTTCCAACGAAGCATCACGGTATTTAACAATGCCTCAATATACAGGTAATGTTTTTATTTATTAAATATGCAAAGTCACCGGCTACCAGTTGAGGTTATGTCAAATTGTAATGTCACTATTAACTGAAAAAATAACAACAATAGTATACAGAAAACTTGTATTTTCATCTGCAGTTTGTAGAAAGTTTTTATTTCACTTTATTCATAATAATTGTGTTGATAATAAGCCTTAATTTCTGTGGAATTAATGCCAGACGGGCATGTCACTTTACATGTATCTAGGCTAACACCATTTTAGAGAGATTTAAAAAAAAGTAAACACAAAAAAAAACAAAATTACATTGCGCTTTTTGCTAAGCCGTTTTTTATTTGCATTGTTTAATTTTAATTTCAAACAGAATTTATTTTGTTGATAAATGAAAGCGTATTTTGTTGTGGACAATTGTAATGTTTTGGTTTTAATTTTTAAAATGCAAATCTTATTTGTAGTTAAAATAAAATGGGGGAAAGAGATGTTCCAAGGAGTCGATGTGAACACAGATGAGGATCCAATGCTGTTCAAAGCGCAAATATTTGCTTTAACTGGAGTCCAACCTGAAAGACAGAAGGTCATGTGTAAGGGAGCTACATTGAAGGATGATGAATGGGGCAACGTCAAACTTAGCAATGTAAGTACAGTAAATTAATCAAATTCTCAATCATCGCTTATCATTGCAATACTCTGCCTGAAAACCTTAAATAAATCCTTAAATAAAAAATAAACCGGGTTGTGGTTCCGTGGTAGTATTGTGGACTTACGGACCAAAAGTCCCAGGTTCAAATCCCAGTCTACCACTACTCGATTTCCATTTTTCCAGCACAAGTTATTTACGACTTTTAGGAAATAGTCTGAAAATTGAAATATTTGAGTAAATAGTGAGAACTCAAGTATTTCTTTTTTTTTTTTTTAATAAAAAAAACGAGTTCTGTACCCTAGAGGATAAAACACGGGAGTCCACTTTTTGCCTTTTCGAAGTTAAAAATGCAGAAATTATCGCAGTACGCTATTTTTTTATTATTATCATGGATAACTTATATAGCGCAATTTTCGTAATAGAATACCTCAAGGGCGCTTGACAAAGTGATTATATAAAGAAATAAATTTAATTTCAGCTTTTTTAATTTGCAATTTAAGTAAAACAATGTACTTTGTCATCACATGCTAAGGATTTATTCAAATGATTTAGAGAACAAGTGGGTTTTAAGTTTTTTCCGAAACATCACTTCACTCTTACAGTTTCCCACCTCTGCTGGGAGAGCATTCCATGTGTAGGGCCTGCGACTGCAAATGCTCATTCGCCGAATTTAGTGCGCTGTTTGCGTAGAGGTATAATAACTTTACCTCTCGACGTAGATGTAGCTGATCTAAGCGTAAAATGTCTATCAGCTAGCTCATCTTGAATGCAGAGTTCCCTTAGATATTCTGGAGCAGAGTTGCACAGTGACTTACACGTAAGCCAACGGAGTTTGTTTTCCACCCTCTGTGGAAAACGTAGCCAGTGTAATTCCCGAAGTAGTGGAGTGATATGACTGAACTTGGAGATTCGAGGGCGCAGAGCCGTGAAGGGTGGAGATGCATTGTCAGTGGAATGGCTGGGGACAGGATCACAACCCTCAGAACTAAGGAATGACAAAGAAGAAGAATCAAACTATTTTACACGTGAATAAAACACCCAAGTCCACTTTCATCATAAAAATAAATTTTTAAGATGAAATAAAAATCTGAAGTCCACTTTGTTTTAATGCAAAAAACATCAGTAGACCCAGATATGCAATTTAATATGTACTATTATCAAAATAATAATTATTTTAAATTGAAAGTTCTTTATAGATTGAAATTATCTCATTGGTTCAAAAGTTATGATGTTTTGGAAATCGCACAATCACAAAATGTTGTTTTCTGAACATTTCGTTCAATGCGACTCCCGTGGTTTATCCTTCAAGGTACAGATTTTATTTCGGCTTTGGGGTATTCCATTGTGACTGGTGTGACATTTTTGATTACAGAATTTGACAAACTTTAAGTTTATTTATTTATTTTACACTTTATATACATATAAGGGCGGGTATACTGCCTTAAGGCAATGTCTTCCTACCTACCCAAACTGTTCAGTTTGAGAAAATTACAAATTCATAAACAAATTTAATCTTAACAATGTTTGATTATGTCCAAATGCTTGCAGACTGGCTGGATTTCCTCCCTAGGGAGTTGTTCATATTTAAATTTATTTCAACAGAGAGGGAAAAAAATTTTTGAGAAGGGAATATGGATGTCTAGGCATTTACGGGGCTTATGACCTGTCATTGGCTGGTTTAAGTGGCCACTTTACACACTGTGTAACATTCACCATTCTGCCCATGTTTGAACATCCACATTTCCTCAACTCTTCCACCTGTTGACTTTTGTGAAGTAAAAGAGCTAAAACCTTTATCACGTGGGTGAGTTTCCCGCTCTGTTGAATAAATTTAAAAATTGAATCTTACAATTTTATAAAAAATTAAAAACAAAGATTAATCTTAACAAAATAAAAAAAATTAACACTAAACTATGAAGAGAGGAGAGGTTATGGGAAGGAAAGAAGAAGGATAAAGGAACCACTTAAATATTTAGATAGTGACATTTTAATCTTGACTTAAATGTATATAAAGAAGGGGCGGGCGTCTCTAGCATTAGTGGGTAGATTATTCCACAATCGAGCAGCTACTACTGTGAAAGAGAGTTATAACTATGTCATCAGAATTCATACAATAGTAAAATATTTTCTCAAAACAAGATAAAGGACCATTTTACTATACCGCTTTCAAGAAATGATCAAACAATCAATACGGCTAGCCCAAAGCAACAGTGAAATAAACCCGAAATATCCCATTTTGAGATAGACATGCAGATATGTTAATAAATTGATGTTTTCAAATAACAAAGTATTGAAGTTAGATAGTTAACCTATGTGAAAATGTAGAATTCATAACCTAATTAAAATAATTTAATTCAGTCAGACCCTTCGCACACCTCAAAGTCCGATTATCTCAGAATATGCTCTTCAGAGATGTCTCACTCTTGCTTTGGGCTGGCGATATGTTCTATGTAATTATTATTCGAATGAATGTGACTGCTGAAACGCCGGAAAATACCTTTTTCCACCTGTGTGAATTTGAAGACGAATTTTTGCCAAACTATTCAATATTAATGAAATCACACACTTCAATATATTTTAAATAGATTAAATAACTGGTGTATCTCTAATAATTTGTTTGTAAATGTAAATTATTATATTTTTGTAGAAATAAATCTCCAATTTTATTTCCGTATTCAATAAACAACTTGGTATTGGATCTTGGTATTTGATATTTGACGAAAAACTTGAAGTCAAAAGCCACATCAACCACATCATTTTTTAAATTATGAAAACTTTGGGTTTCTTTTTAGACCCATAAAGGATTTTGTAATCAGTTAAAATAATGCAACTCTTGTACCTATATATCCTTGGTTAGAAGCCAATTAGAGTAAAACTCTACTTTATGGTCCCCTTTTTACAAAATTCACATAAATAATGTTGAAAGAGTCTAACGAAAATTTTGAAGATTCATTAATTTCAAACTGCCTATTCCAATAGAACAAATTAACAACATGTCTATGTTAAATTCTTTGAATATACCTACTCTGGAGGATCGCAGGACAATAACTGACGTAATATTTTTATATAAACTCATTAATTCTAAATTCAATTGTTGCAAACTCCTGGATTTAATAAATATTAATATACCATCACATAGAACTAGACATAATACTCTATATTATTGTCACCCTTCTCAAACCAACTATCTTTGTCACTCACCTATACATACCACGTATACACAACTAGGAAATGAATGTACCTCTCATATCGACATTTTTGACTGTCTGAATTCAAATCATCTCTTTATAAATATTTTATGATGTTCTATAGTAACGATTAACGAATTATTTGCAAAAGCTACTTATGCTAACGATCTGGTGTTAACTCATTTTATATGCATACATACCAACTTTTTTATATCTTGTATGCTGATAAACATACATGTATAAATATATATATATATTTTTCTTGTTATTTTTCTTTTTATACCCATGTTTTAATATTGTTTTCAATTTTTGTATATCTAAATAACTCATTATATTGTTATATTTTATATTGTAAAAGGAACTTGTGCCGCATAACAAATAAATATAAAAGAATTAAAAATTTTGTGTTTAAAAGCATGTAATATTCAACACTCATGTTTTACACAATAAGTTTTCTCTCTTATTTTTTTTTGTACCACAACAGGCCAGGGAATTGAACCTGGAACCTTCCGTGCTTAAGTCAAGTGTTAACCATTACAGCACGGAGGCCGCCCTATTTTATTATACCGTGTGTCGTTCATACTATTTACTGACGTTTCGGATCGCATTACAGCGTCCATCTTCGGGGTTGATTTTATCTGTGTAGATAGATGTGTAACAGTAACTAGTTAAAATTTGTACCGTGTTGCAGGCGTGGCTGTCTACAGCTTGTCAATTCGAAATCTGTGGCGCTTCGCCGTCTACGCTTTTATGTGATTTCCTGACAAACTAAAAATAAATAAAAAAATTTAAAATGTATGGAAAATACCAAGAACTTAAATGTCAACTAATGTTTCCTCATTGCGCCCGAGATCTCGTTATTTCCGTGAATGTTATAACCAAATTAGCCCATAGAATTTTTCATAATTTTTAATCACATTTTCCTTGTTTGTAAACAGGGGGCCATGGTTCTAGTGATGGGGAGTAAGGAAGAAGATGTTCCCGTGGAGCCGGCAGAGAAGCCTCGATTTGTGGAGGATATGAATGAGGCAGAACTAGCTTCTGCGGTAAGAATTTGTTTACTATTGGGAATCAGTGCTAAATAAACTCCTTATATCACTGTGTAGATCTATTGTTACAAGTCCCCCTAAGTTGATTCTCATACTTTAAGTCTAAATCTTAAGAGAACTGAGCTATTGAGAGGAAATTGCTTTCATATCTATAGTCAAATCTCCTCTCCTAGCCCAGATGTTTAACTTTAAAAGAGATAAGTAGAATGCCTAATTCTATCTTCTTCTTACGTGCACATTAATATTTTTTTTTATTGATTTTAGAAAAAAAAATTACTCATCAATAATCTTAACATTAAAGTCCTGCTGAATTACTTACTTTAGTAAATAAGTACTAATGTGTTTTTTTTTTTTGGAAAAAAACAGACACAACTTATGTTAGCACCAACAAACCAGTCAATAATTCATAGCATCTTCACCGTACACTGCGCAAATATCGCGAGCAGCTTGGCGGCTTTATTATCTCCATTGAAAGTGAACAGAAAGGGATGTCGAAAATGCTCACTTTCGTCTACTTCACATAATTGTTATTAAATAAAATCAAAATTATAAAAGAATATTTGTATGTTACATAAAATCAAACACAATATCTTGTTGCGCAGAAAATTTTCTTTCAAATTATGTACTTCTTCTTCTTCTTTACCATTTTTTTAAACTTTTGGTCCTCATTTTGAAATTTGGAAAAAAATGGTTACTACTTCAGAAATTGGATACAATAAATGTTTTCTTACATGTGGTAAAAATTAGAACATTTAGTTATACTACAATATATTTTAATAAAAATGAACTACTACTTTGAACGATGTCCCTAGTTCATATGAATCAACCAGTGATAAGAGAGTTGTGGAAGATTTCCGGTTTACATACTGTCATCGGACCAATCGGCAGAACTGACCGAGAAGAAGCGGAAGAGAACTTGAGATGTCACGCACAAAACTTTAAAAAATCATAGCGCTAATAATACAATACATTTTTAAAAAAAACATGTTTTGGCTTCGTATTCTCTAAATAATTTCCCAAATTATTTCATGTAGCATTAATCATTAGTGTGTTTCATTTAGATGGTATACAGAAAATAGCGCATGAATCCAGTGGATATTTTACTGTTTCAATTGAATCATGGCTTGTCTTTTCAGCTGGATTTGCCAGCGGGACTGAATAATTTAGGAAACACTTGCTACATGAACGCCACGGTGCAGTGCCTCAAGACTGTTCCCGAACTGAGAGAATCTATCAAAAGTTATAAAGGTAACGGACCATCATGATTTTTGTTACTCTATTTTTTTGAGTAAAACGGCTACTGCGAGCTTTAGATATAACAATACAAAGTTGAACATGTTATGCAAAAGTGTAAATATTATACAGTCAAATTCGGTTATTACGAGGAAGACGGGACTGACTAAATTCGCTTGTTATACCAGAGGAAAGTTTTTTAAATCCAATCACCATTGCATGTTGCCACAATTGAAAATTATAATAAATGCTTATACCTCTTTCTAAATTTCAATTGCAGTTAAATATACATTCATATTTTTTCAAAATTTATTTATTTAATGGGCATTTTTAAGGACATATTTATACATAAAAAATGATAATAAAGGAAAGTATAACGACACAACGGTATATAGTAAACTTGGTGGGAGTGGAAGCGGAAGAGAGTTGTTTATAATTGAATTATGTAGATTCAGTGATCGTTTGAAAGAAGACAACTTGTTATCAAAGAAATCAAGACTGGTATGTTTGTTGGCAGACCTAAGAATTCTGGGCATAGGGGAATGAAAACCATAGTTAGTTCTATGGTTATCGGTATGAAAGAGTAAGTTTTGTCTGAGGTTTCTAGTTGGGATATTTAATTTTATTAAGCTCAGTAGTTCAGGCGCATCAAAGAGTGAGTTGAGAATTTTAAATAGAACTAGAAGGTCGGATTTATTTCGACGGTCTTGAAGAGAAGATATATTTAAGCTAGTTTCTAACTCATTATACATATATTGGTCTCTGGATGAGCCAACCTCCAGCCTATCTTTCTTAAAAATCGATGTTGAACTGATTCAACACTGTGGATAAGGATAGAGAAAACTTTTTACACACTTCAACATTTTTCTCGCAACGTTCTATTTTACAATTAGTTGCCACTTTTTCACAAATTGAAACACTTCTGCTTGTTAGTGGTCATGTTTACAAAACAATCAGGTTTTAACTGATCTGACATCACCCACTAGTAATGTTCATTATGCATTTGACCATAGGACATTAAAAAATTAAAAACATTGTAAAAACCCCCGAAACAAGGATGTCATTCATAAACTACAAAAGAAGTTGTAAATTTTGACAAGGTGCCGAGACCGTACTTACTTAGTTCACAAAGCTTGGATTTTTTTACTCGCAATTTCAACTATACAGGGTGTTCTTTAAACCCTGTCACATCCGAAACCACGATGATCAGTAAGGGCAAAACGACATATTAGCATATTAAAAAAAATATTTAGAATGAAGAAAATTTTTAAAAATAAAATATTAAAAAACAAATGGTTACTGACTTCTGCAGGGGAGAAGCGAGGGGGGTGTGGCCGCGTGGTTGACAGTGTATCAGACTTCCCCCTCCCCCCTCCTCGTTTCTCCCCTGCAGAAGTAAGCAACTAGTTGTTTTATTAGATATTTTATTTTTGTAATTTTTATTTGTTCTAAAAAAATATTTTTATGTGCCTATATGTCTTCTTGCTCATACTGATCACCGTGGTTTCGGATGTAACAGGGTTTTTTTTTTTTTTTTTTTTATATATATTTGGACCCCTGTATTTAGTAGCCTTACGTGTCATGTACAAGGCTAAGGTACTCGGAAAAAAAAGTTTTTGTTTGTCTTGGAAATGGGATGTTCGATCACTGATTTTGGTTTATTACCTTTATGAGTCCAATCACCATTGTTGCAAAGTTCAAGAACAATGGCGCATGATAACTACTTTTTACTACAGTGTGGATATCTGTTAAGGATATTCCATCTTTCCTGCATTCTGCTTCAAGATTATGGCGTTGCAAACTGAAAAATGGGCACTGAAATAACAGATGTTCTATACTCTGTGAAGAAATATCATCGCATGGACAATAGTCATCATTCCTTAATTTAAACCTATATAGATAACTTCTCATAGCTCCGTGTCCGGTAAAAATTTGGGTCGTTTCGAAAGTACTTTGGTGATGATGACGGAAGTTTGCTGCATCAGCCAGCGTTGGGAAAAACATTTTAGTGATTTTACCTGCAGAAGAAGCGCGGTAATGATCCTCCCAACGCTGCTGCGTATTTTGTTTTATACAGCGTTTGGCAAAGCTAAGTGGAAATTCTGAGAAGAAAGGTGCCGTTCTTTTACAAGTTGCGGATCTTGCTCGTTCATCCGCTCTCTCATTTCCCACGATACCAGCATGTCCTCTTATCCAGCATATTTGAATGTTCATCCCTCTTATTTTTAGATGCTTAATTTTACTCTGAATATCTACAATGAATGGATTTACCGACCGAGTATCTGTTATAGCTTGAACGCCCGAACGACAATCTGATAATATTTTTGCAATAACCCATCTCTCTGGTGGTTTCTTTAATAACCATTCGAGAGCTTCTCGTATTGCGAGTAGTTCAGCCTGGAAAACTGAGCAGAAATTATCTAATTTAAATGTTCTGCCTGGTAATTCTTTATCACTCTCAAAAGGAACGAATGCCGCTCCCACTTTTCCGTAAAGCAGGCTACCATCCGTAAAGATTCTAATTTCGTTGGGAGCATAAGGAGGTATATCTTTGTCAAGTAAAAGAATATTTTCGGGAATTCTTTCGCACGGGTGAGGTAAATCGAAATAGTTTGCAGTTCCTTGATACTTGCGATCATCTGGAATGGAATACAGCTTACCAAATTTCTTAACATTATAAATGTCCTTCCTTTCTTGAATTTTAAGGTCTAACGGTGTAAATCCTGTTAGAGCTTGAGCAGAGATGAGTGAAATGGTTCTGTATCCTCTACAAGATCTTATGGCAAATTGTCTTTGTAAGCTGTCAAGTTTTTTCTTATTGCATTTCTTTTTAACCGCTTCACCCCATAAGCTGGCCGCATATGTAACAAGAGGTTCAATTGCACCATAATATATTTGCTGCATTACCGCAGGAGAGCAACCCCATGTTGGTTTTGCCGCTCTCACAAGCATTCCAGAAAGATTGGCAGCCTTCTTGCAGACGTTATCCACATGTAGTGACCAGTTGAGATGCTTGTCTACAGTTACACCTAATACCCTAATAGAGTCAGCAAGAGCTAGCTTTACACCGTTCATGAATAAATTAGGAAGAGTTTCTTTTCTTTTGGTTACTAACATCGCTTTCGTTTTTTCCTCTGAGAAGTTAAGTTTAACCTTTTTTCCCCAATCAGCTATTGTCGAAAGGGCACAGTTTGTTCTTTCTTCGGCTTCAGACATAAGTTGAGCTCTGACTGTCAGAAAAACATCATCAGCAAACGCTTGTATGTTAATTCCATTTCCAAAATCTATTAGTAAAAGATCATCCAAAATTATATTCCAAAAGCTTGGACCACAAACTGAACCTTGAATACATCCTTGTGAAGTCTTTTTGTGTTTAGTTATATCTGCGTGTGTTATTTTGACCTCTCTGTTTTCAAGATAGTCGATAACTAGTTCCAAAATATTTTTAGGGCAGTTTTTTCGACGTAGTTGACATATTAAGAATGGCCACCAAGCATGATCAAAGGCTCCACGGATGTCCAATGAGACAGCTATGACGATTTGGCGGCTATTTTTTCCTTCATTTATAGAGCTGATGGCTGCATTTAAGGCGTCTTCGGTAGACTTCTGGGGTGTGAAGCCAAATTGTTTTGGGCTTAGCTTTTTATTAAGATGCCAAGAAATTCTTTCAATCATAAGTTTCTCCAAAACCTTTCCAAAAACTGGAATGAGCCCAATAGGTCTATATGATTTAACATCGTTTTTCTCGACTTTGCCAGGTTTTGGTATAACAATAACATTAGAGCACTTCCAACAGATAGGAAAGCAATGAAGTCGTAAACATGCGTTGTACATTTCTAAAACTTCATTTTCAAATAGTTCTGTGACCTTAGTGCATATATCTAATGTAAAGTAGTCATTGCCCGGTGCTTTTTTGGGGCTCATATTCCGTAGTATATTAACTATTTCTTGTTTGGTAAATAGTGGGTCGTCTGGTTCAATAGATGAAAGTTGAGCTTCGTTTCTTATTTCAGAGTGCAGCACTAATTCTGAGGTGGCGTCATCGTCTGGAAAAAAGTGTTCCAAAAGACTCTGCACAGAGTCTTCAGCAGTTTTGAAAACTGTGTCTCCATTTTTAAGAGACATTGGAGGATTCTTGTTGTCATTCTTTGCTAGGACCCTGTATATAGCAGACCAAGCTGTTTCCTTGTTTTGTATTGAGCAATATTTTTTCCACGATTCTATCTTGGCATCAGCAATAGCTTTCTTATAATTTTCTTTTGCTTTTAAATATGCGGGAAGCGTAATGGTTTCGCGTCTAGTTATTCCAGAATTCCGTAGTTTGTGCTTAGCTTTTATCACATTCTTTTTCAGTGCAGTTAGTTCATTAGACCACCAGGGGCAGGGTTCTCTATATTTTGTACTGTTTTTTAGTATCATTGTTGAATTGCATCCCTCGGTTAGTGCTTGATTAAGATTGTTAATTTGATTTTCTAAATCTCGAGAGTTAGATGCACTACTGAAACTTGTTTTTGAGACTTTTCTGTCAGATAGTTCTTTTTGTACTATTTGTTTAAACAAATTCCAGTCCACATTTTTAGTTGGATATTTGAAGATTTTAGACTGTTTGTGAGGTATTTTAGTGCTGGTATTTATTGTGAAAGTAATGGGATTGTGATCGCTGAGAGAATTCAATTTATCAGCAACTTCCCAATTTGTAACACTTTTTAAGAAGTAAGTCGAGCAAAAGGTTACGTCAATAATGCTTTTTATGTGAAGAGTGCCACGAAACGTTTCAAATGTAGGTTTGTGGCCAGAGTTAAGAATGTAGAAATCCAATTCGGAAAGACAATCTGCTACAGCCTCTCCTCTTCTATCTGTTTTATTGCTACCCCACCACAAGCTTTTGGCATTTAAGTCTCCGCCAGCAAGTACAGTTTTATTATTAATTCTTACCACATTTCGCAATATATTTAGTGACGGAATAGGATCTCGATCCGGTTCAATATAAATTGATCCAATCACCAGGATTTCGTTTGGTAGCGTTAGTTCAGCGTAAACATCATTAGTTCCTGAGTAATGACTTAGCATCATAATGGAAAGATCAGTTTTGAATACTATTATTGCAGCCTTTACTCGTGTGCTGACTTGAGGCGCTTGAAATACTACAATGCCTGGTGGTGCTTTCATGTTGTTAAAAGCGCCTACGTATGGCTCCTGTACTAATGCAATATCTACGCGATTACGATTAGCATACAATTCATCAGTAGCTGCTCTGCAGCGTTGAAGGTTCCATTGAAGTATCTTAAGAGGACGAGTATGGAGCTTATAAGCCATAGTCAATTCTTTGCTGGGCTCTTTCTTCCATTTTGAGTAAAAAAGGACAGGTCCTGCTGTTGGCCTTATGTTTTGTAACATGTTCGTTGCCACGCGAAGATTTAAAGCAGTTCCAACACTTAGTCATAGATTTATCATCTTTATGTGAGCAATCCATTGATTTATGTTCACCTGCGCAGTGTAGGCATCTGTCTTTCTTTTCGAGACACTTAGATGTTGAATGCCCAAAGTTCATGCATTTATAGCACTGGAAAAGAGCGGAAGAGTCTTCGACATGTATTCTCATGTAGCCAATATTAACTCTTTCGATTGCCAACAGTTCCTTTCTTATGTTTGCATCAACCATAATAAAGACGTTTCTTAAGTTTTCGTTCTTATTTTTGGCGGTTCTTATTATTTTTAAGCATTCTTCCGGTTTTTTTTTATTAATGGCTTCAAATATTGTGTCATTTTGCTGAATTATCATTTCAGGAATTTCTTCATCTTTATATTCTTTTCCTATTCCTTTCAGTACAAGTATTGGTTTTTTAAGTTTTCCTTCTTCAGCGCAAAGTTTTCCTTTGGAAACTTTCGGGATTTCGGCGACTATCTTGATGGCATCTGTTTTTTTCGGGCACGTTATAATAATTTTATTATTTTTCGCTCGAGTCAAACTGCTAACTCCTATTTTTAGCTCTGAGGGGTTTACTAGTTCCTTAAGCGAGTTGGTGATACTCTCGTGAGTAGCGTCTTTATCCTTCGATGAAACGATCACTGCGTGCCTTGGTTCTTGTTGCCTATTCGCAGTGATCGACGCATAGCTCATTAATTTTTGGTTATATGGATTTTTATTAATACTGTTATTTACATCATTTTTTATGAGATCTTTTAAAGTGTTTGAATGTTCTTCTTCTTTTTTGAGTAAATCTGTTGTATAAGCCAGTTCCATTTCCAAAACCTTTTTTTCCAGTTGATGGAATTTCTGGACTACAGCCGTTCCTTCTTGTACTATTGATATTAACTTGCTTATGATATTATCTTTTATCTCTTTGGTTATTGTTCCTTTAAGAGGTTCGGCCATTTTGAGTAACAGGGTTTAAAGAACCCCATTGGGATTTTATTACGAAGGTTCTTATTTTGAAAATTATGTTCTTAAACAATTGAAGAGTTTTTGCTCAGCTCGTTATAAAAGTGAAAATGCATAGAGAAAACCACAAACTAAAATGTCACCTAAAGTTTCCTGATTATATCCGAGATCTCTCTATTTCCGTAATAGTTATAACCAAGTTCGACTGTATAATGTATAAAGTATATTGCATCAACGTAAAGACCCGGGTTGTGGTCTCGTGGTAGTTTCAGGGATCCAAGGTTCTATTTCACACGCAGAATATCGTAAACTATCATTTTTAATTATATTTTTATTTTAATCAACCTAAATATTTCATTTTTGGGAGCCATATTCAACAACTTTTAAATAACTCACTATTAGAAAATGAGAACCAAGTTGTCGTAGAGTGAGGTTTGCGCCTCGGAACTCTGATCCATGAGTCCACAACACTAGCCATGTGACCACAACCCGGTTATTATTTTCATTAAATTATTTGTGAAAAAATCCATTTTTTATTTGGGTCCCGGAAACTGCCTTGCAACCTAACCAAAGCAGTAGTCTGTTGAATTCCAAATTATTGTTGCATGTCATTCATACTTCTGTGAAACTCCGTCGACTGTGAAACTGGCGTCGCGAGTTTGATTCCCGCCAGTTGCAAGAAAAAATTCAGCAATAGAGACTTAGCGGCTGTTCATATAGAAATGAAAAAGAAAAGTATCATTTAAAATAAATTGTTTGCACCTTTCAGGGGAACGCAGCCACGGGCCGGGCGGGTTCCTGGTGGCGGCGCTGCGCGACACGTACGAGGGCATGGAGCGCACAGCGCGCCTCCCTCCCCTGGCGCTGTTGCCCGCGCTGCATGCTGCCCTGCCGCGCTTCCGCGAGCGCGAGCCGCCGGCGGGCGGGTCGAGCGCGCCGTCGGGCGGCGGCTGGGCGCAGCAAGACGCCAGCGAGTGCTGGACCGAACTGGTCCGCCTGCTGCAGCTGCACCTGCCCGCCCTGGAGGGGACCAATAAGTGAGCCCTTCCAACCAGACTCATAATCAGCTCTTCCAACAAGACTCATAATTAGCCTTTCCAACCAGATTCATAATTAGCCTTTCCTACCAGACTCATAACTAACCCTTTCAACTAGACTTAATTAACTCTTTCAACCAGACTCATAACTTAACCTTCCAACAAAACCCATGAGTAGCCCTTCCATCCAGACTAATAACTAATCCTTCCATCCAAACTCATAACTAATCTTTACAACCAAACTCATAACTAATCCTTCCTATCAAACTCATATGAAACCCTTTCTACCAGACTCATAATTATCCCTTCTAACCACTCATAACTAACCCTTTCAACCCAACTCATAATTAGCCCTTCCAAGTACGCATAGTTAGCCCTTCCAACCAGACTCATAACTAGCCCTTTCAACCAGACCCATACTGACCCTTTCACAACTGAAATTATTCCTGAGAATTGATTATGTATTTTTTTTAAACATTGTATTTTGTTGATAAAAGATTTATTTTAACATTTTGGTATTCTTTTTTATCTTAGAAATGATTTAGTTTGTATTCTTTTTCACGCCCATAACGCTTTTAAATGTGTTTGTTTTATTCTTTTTTTTTAATGATTTATTATCATTAAATCAATATGACATTTTAGATCTGTGATTGATCAATTCTTTGGTGGCAAGTTGGACACTGAGATGAAGTGCGCCGAGTCTGACGAAGAGCCTGTTACTTCCGGTGAAGAAAGCTTCCTCCAACTGAGTTGCTTCATATCCCAGGACGTCAAGTATCTGCAGTCCGGACTGAGATCAGTATGCTGCTGTTTTAAACTTTTACTTTTGGCAACAATGTCTACAGTTTCATTTTAGTTTACGAAGGATCTCTTTTGTCTTTTTAGAAAATGCAAGAACAAATTACCAAGATGTCTAGTGTATTAGGAAGAGATGCCGTTTTTACAAAAACAGTAAGTAAATTGACTCTACATGATGTTACTTTTTTTTCTAAATATTATTTTTATTCTTATCTTGATATACCATAGTTAATCATTTTAGTACAAACTGAAAATGTTTTAAATCGGTCTCGATGATGCTTACTTAGGCGAAAGAATTAGTTTAAAAAAAGTTATAAAAATAAATAAGTTTTTATGATTCACTCAAATATTTCAATTTTGGCACATTTTCTTTTTATTGTAAATATTTATTATTTAACATTTGTCTCGGAAAATGGAAAACAAGTTGTGGCAGAGCGGAATTACATGTGCTACATGTATATCTAAAAAAAAACAAATATCGAGGATGGGAAGGAAAAAGTTAATAGTTAAGTGCGTCACACGCGCAAACAGGAAAGTTTTTTAGTACCCAGCTGTCCGTTAGTACGTTAGTAGTTCCCCGACTTTTTTCAGGGGCGGTTCTTTCGCCCGCCCTGTGAGCGTGAGCTGATGATTTTATCATGTTTTTAGCAATTAGATTTAAAATATCACTTTTGACTTCAACTAAAACTCTAATGTATGGGAGCGAAGTATGGAATTTGAAAAATAATTATGAAAGCAGGTTAAATGCTGTCAAAATGCGATCCCTCGGGCGAATGTGTGGTAAAACGATGTATGATAGGTGCACAAATGTAGAGATCCATGAACTATGTAAGGCTGAGACTTGCATTATCGGCAGAATCAAGAAAGGGGTGCTGTGTCGGTTTGGACATGTAGAGCGAATGGACAGCGAAAGAACAGCTAAAAGGATCTACGATGCAAATGTAGATGGATGCAGAAAGGGAGGAAGACCGAGAAAGTTAGGCACAATCAAGTCCATCAAATACTTAAAGATGGACATGTTAAGAGTAGGATTAATTGGCGTGCGTGCATGGGAAAATGTATGAATGTAGAGGAAGTGAGGTCTGTATGTCAAGACAGAATGATATGGCGTTATATCCTCTGCCTACCCTTACGGGGAAATGGCGTGATGGTTTGTTTGTTGGACTTCAACTATAAATAATTAAAGCAATTGGCTGCGGATATTACATTTTTCCCATTTAAAATCTCTCATTTTTTGCATGTGTAGTGAGTAATGACTACCCAGCACCGTAACGTAAGGATGTTTTTGGGACAGTAAGGGAAAGGTTAATTTATTCTGTATTCTATTTTAGGCTAAAATAAGCCGCCTCCCAGCGTACTTGACCGTGCAATTTGTGAGGTTCTACTATAAGGAAAAGGAAGCTATCAACGCTAAAATACTCAAAGATGTCAAATTCCCCATTGAGCTGGATGTTTTCGAATTGTGTTCATCTCAGTTGCAAGAAAAATTATTGCCAGTCAGAAATAAATTTAAGGTAACGAACACGTGACAACTCTCCTCAATTACGCTAAATTGTTTTATCCTGTGTAATCCTCGTTACCAACTCTCGGTGCATATTATTCCAGGAAATAGACGAAGCTAAAGTCGAAGCCTCACTTAGTGCGAAAGAAAAAAGTAAAGGAGATGGAAAATCATCTAAAAAACCTCAGCCTGAAGAAAAAAAAGTCAAAATAGCACAACCGTTTTCTTTTGCAAGTGGTAAGTGCTTACAAATAAATACTGACAGGACTAATTAGTCTGTGAATATTTTAATACGTAATGTATTTTTTATTCAGACAGTTGAACAAAAAAAATTAACGACTAATGAGTTGATAGATATCAAACGCAGGTATGTCCATAACGATCCACCACAGTTTCCATGTGGACCTACCAGTTTCTGAATTGAAACAGAGTTTTTTTGACAGTGTTTCATTGTCATAATGAGGACATGTTTTAATTTAAACAGTACTGAAATGATCATATTTTTTTCTCTACATTTTGTACAACAAATTATTTTTTTAAAATTGGGTGGACATACTGGCGTTTGATATTTATCAACTCAAATAATTCTTCAACTATTTACTATTGCTTTGTTTTTTTATTTTTTTTATTTACCAATTTTTTTATAATTTAATAACCAACTTGTTTCAGCAAAAACACCATGCCTTGTTCGGGGTTAATTACAAACTAACATAATTTATTTAAAATTCACACAATGCGGGTAGAGTGGGTGTGGCTAAGGGAGAAGAGAGGGGGTAGAACTTGTGGGTTTATGTGTGCATTTAAGGAGAGGGAACGTATTCAAAATAAGATTATTGCTTAAATTTATTTAGTTATTACAATACATGAATTGTTATTTACAGCCTTTCAGAAAGGTTAAAAATAGAGTTATTTCATTTGAATGATTATTATAGTTGCATAATAATATATAGCGCCATTTTTGTGGAAATCACCTAAAGGGTGCTGTACAATAAATAAATATCCCAGCACGTCTTGCAGCTACAGAGCGCATGGATGGTAAGAAATCTAGCCCCCATTTACATAATGTTTTAATTTGACCATAATGTTTAGTGTTTGAATGATATTAATATAAATAAAAATATTTAAAAAACTCTTTATTTTTTCATTGTGGTTAGATTATAATAAGTCTTGCAGCTACTGAGCGCATCGACTGTTGAAATTCTAAACCCCCTTTACAAAATTAGCTATCATTTCCTAACCTCAGGTTAGCTAAGGCAACCTCTAGTTATCACACAGTGACTCGAGGGAGTTTTTTCTCACAGTATTTTAAAGGTTAACAAAAAACATCTCCATGAAAGTTCTTGGGAGATCCACAAATTTAGAATAACCAGTGACCGGTTTCGCGACATCTTCGAGACTGGTCATTTTATTTCTATAATAAATTACGATAAACTTCCATCAAGAATTTTCACTAACGAACTTGAGTATTTTTAACATTATTCTTAATGTGAAAAGATCTTATTGAGAGCGATTCTGATGACCCAGAGTTTTTCCCTGTAAATGACTTTTATATTCGCTATCCATTTGTGGCGTATGTTTGCAGACGTCGGCAGTAACAACAGCGGGCTCTACTCGCTGCAAGCCGTACTGACCCACCGGGGGCGATCCTCGTCCAGCGGGCACTACGTAGCGTGGGTGCGGTGGGCTGCGCCTTCCGGAGGCCAGCCCTCCTGGCTCAAGTGCGACGACGACGATGTCACCCCCGTCACGCAGGAGGAGGTGCTCAAACTGTCCGGGGGAGGTAACACCGCCTAATCCAACATAATTAATAGTTTCCATGACCAATAGTGACCGACTGAAACAAGATTTTTAGCCGAAACCAAATTTTGGCTTCCGTTCTAGTTTCGGCCGAAAACAAAACCAAAACTTATTTAAGCAAGTTAAAAGTACATATAACTTATATGTTAACAGTTTTTCAGTATACGCTTAGGAACTTTAACTTATTAACTATAAAAGAATTACAAAAATATATATCTAAAAAATCCTAGAACTACTAATTATAGTCAACACATCACAAAATCAGTCTTTATTTATTTTATTTGGAAAATCAACAGTTCTACATACATATTTATAGTAAACAAACAGATATAGTGTATAAACTCAGAACGAATAACAGATTTCCACATAGTATACAAAGTTAGTAAAGAAAATATATTACATATAAAATAAATACACATAATTTATGCATATAAAAATGTTATTTTCATGTACTCATAAATATTTTCAATAATCAAAGAATTTTTTAATATTTATTTTAAGAACATTAAGTTACTGTAAATTAGGCGGGATTAGGACAAGAATGCTTGAAGAGAGGATAAGGGAGATGTACATATTTATTATTATAATGTCTACTAAGTTACATAATGCATTTTTAGTGTAAATTTTAAATCTGACAGAGTGATGTTTGTGTAATCTATATTTTTAAATTTTGTATTGTACACTGAAAAAGTCCTACGAAAAAAAGCATTTTTAACATACGATGTTTTACTTATTGGTACATGAAACAGGTGGTACCGTCTACAAATCCTGGCTGGCACATGTATTGTTATTAAACTAAGTAGTTCTGTACAGTCAACAATTCCTGTCATAATTTTGTAAAGCAGTAGTTGGTCCGCACACACTCTGCGGTATTGTAGAGAAATGATTCCATGGAAGGTGGAGGCAGTGAGAGTTGATACATAAGAAATACCGGTTTTGTATTTAAGGTACTCTATAAATTTGTTTTGAATATTTTCTTGTCTCGTTTTTATTATACAAGATACTCAACAGTCACTATAGCTGCCCAAATTTGGATCCCGTGTTCAAGCTTAAACAAGATGCTCGCTCGTCTTCGAGGCCACAGTCTCAGGATGGAGAAAACGAGATACAATCTAAATCCATGGAAGCATTTCCTGAGCAGTAGGGTTGTTGATGGTTGGAATAAGCTACCACAAGAGCTGATCTCAATGTGTAGTCTCAACAGGTTCAAAAATGGACTAGATTTGTTTGCGAAAAGTTAAAGTGCGCCAACAACTGACTTTCGTTTAAATAGATTTAATCATATCAGCTTTAAGCTGCTCGCTTAGAATTATTTAATAATTATAATAATAAATAATTTTAACTAATTATTTGAATGAACAACAATCCAATGTCTAATTGTGCAAATTTTTTATACATAAATAGTAATACTTGCTTACTTATCGGGTCCGGACTTCAGACCTTGACACTTCCCACTCCAGTGTGCAGCGACAGGTATTGCCTTGTCAGTGGCCAGTGGCCATCCTCAAATCATTATCATCACAAGTTCACTGCATTTGTAGACACCGCAGCAGATGATGATCATCCTGCACCCCCCTCCACAATCGCAGTTCATGATATTTTATAAAAATATAAGTAAAACCAAAAAAACACTAGTTTAATTCATTAGTAAAAATATAAGTAAAATAAAAAAAACACAATTTTAATTCATTAATAAAAATAACTGTCCATGATTTTTTTGCTGTTTTCAAAAACCTTTTTTTATTTTTAGGTGACTGGCATTGTGCATATGTCCTCCTATACGGACCGAGAGTGCTGGAACTCGAAGAGGAAAGTGGACCGTCATCCTCAGATGTTGTTCTAGAATAATGGAAACAGGGCAACATTCTGTGTTCTCAATATGAAAATTTTGCATCTTGAAATAAAAGAAAGCTTTAAGTTTGTGGATATCTACATGACAGATTGTTGACCATCTGAAATGAAGTGTCAAATAAATGTTTTATATTTATATACAAAATTGATCATTGAATAAAACTGGCTTCGCTACAACCTGTTTTTCTATTTAATTGGAAATTAAATATGTAGTTAATTTATAATTAATCACACAATTGCTGTTGATGGGGAAGTTGGTGATTGTTTTAGAATTAATAAGCGGACTTTTCCTTGGTTATGTATTTCACTATCTTATTGTAAGCAGACTACAATTCCCAGTGATTGTTGACAATACTATTTTGTCAGTTTTATGTGTATCTTTGGGTAAGTAAACATTGTTATGTTCATGTCCCGTGTTATGGCAATATGCTGTATCTTAAAAAAGATGGTTTGAGATAAATGACTTCAAAGTTCTTTAGGCATTTTGTTATATTCCTCGCAAAACTAATTGCAGGAATTGTTTAAAATTCAGTCAGAAGTTAGATTGACCCTTCGTTCAAAATATAATTGAAAAGACAAAGAAATTAAAAAACGTATTTTGTAATAAAATTCACAAAAACTAAACAAAAAACTTTTTTGTCAATTCCTTGGGAAGTAACAACAAAAAAATCAAAGTTAGTTCACATGATATAACTCGACTAATGGAATTGAGTGTTATAAAGCAAAAATGCTGTATCTATAGATACAGCATTCTCATAGTACGGGCGTAAGCCCTTAAAAATAATTACACTTAACTCATGCCCAATCGCTCAGCCATGCTCAATGCGTATTTAGTCGTTCTTCGACCTCCAGCTAGATATAACGTTTAGAATCGAAAAGAGGGTTATTTTGCCTACACTTAAAAAAACTCATTTTTAGTTTTCTAAAACTTGTGATGAAGAAAATCTGATGAAGTTTGAGCAGTTGTTCCTCAGCCTATTCTAAAAAAAAAATTATTTAAACATTAGAGTAAAAATGCAGCCATTCGCAGATGTTAGTGCTACCAACTAAGTTAAAATTAAAACCATTTTTTTTTTCTACACTGCTTAGTGAAAATATCTTACAGTTATTTAAACAAAATAAATTTCATCATGCAGAATAACCCAGTTTGACAGTGTGTACATTGAATAATGATTTCTAATGTGGGTTGCTTTTTTGGGTATTACATACTTTTAAAAAGATTATACGTATTTATACCTTTTTTTTCTCCATTTTTTTTTTTCAGTGATTTTTCTAAAAATAATGTATAATTTTTACTTTTTAGCTTTAGGTTTTACTTTTTCATCTCAGCTACGTTGTATCGCCGTATTAATGCTGCCATCTCTTTTGAGAAAACAAGGACGCACAATTTTAAAGACGATGATCATATCTCTTGTTATTGCAGGTACGAATCTTAAATATTAATTTATTTTTTGCGTTCATCATAACCGCCCAATATAAAGTAAAGTTGATTGATTCAAAAACAGTTAATGAGAATTTAGAGTCTGCCATGTGGTGCAATGATTTATGTAACATGTTTGAAAACCATGCATCACATTCGATTTCTGATAAGGTCGACGTGAAAAACAGTGCATTTTAGTGTAATATTTTATAAAACAATATCTTAAGTGCAAGGCCTTGTTTTTAGGTAATAAACTACTTTTTTTCTTTTTTTTTAATCCATCGAGCTCAAATAATGGTAAAAAGGTTCATAAATTATGACAAGGTAAAAAAAAACAGATTTGAGAGTTTTTTGTAAAATTTTCTTCTCTACCAGATAATTGAGTTTAAAATTTAGGAAGGTTTTCGCTGGTTTATATAAATGCCCATGATATCTTTGTCAGATTAACTTCAACCGATGATGTCATTGCTGTAGGAAATTTTAGAACCAATGCCGGATTATATTGTTTATTGAATTGGCATTATTTTTGTGGAATAACATAATTGAATATAATAAATTAAACACTTTATTTAAATGATTTTAAAGCAAAGTGTTTAATTTATTATATTTAACGTGGGATTCTTTTCGCCTCTGTTCTCCTATCCTCAGAACATCAAAATCTCTTTAAACAAAATTGTCAATATGTTCCTACAGCAATGGCAAGCATTCAAGAAGCTAGCGGTGTTATCACTCATGGCTTAACACTTGCCATGTCTGCCTAGATCATGTTATTACCATATTTTATGCGATCAAAAATAAATTCTTCTGTAGAACTAAATAGTGATATTGCTTGGGTCATTTTACAGTCATTTGAAATGTGAAATTGAAACATCATATAACTCTGTCTTTGCATACAAATCTTGGTTCCTCTACATTCGTACATCTTCTCATACACGCCCGCCGATTATTCCGACTTTTGACATGTCATCTTCAAGTATTAATTTGTTGAATTTAGTCGTGCCATATCTATCTCGGTCTTTCTCGTTTTCTGGATCCATTAAATAAAAAAAAAGATATTAGGGATGCTGGGTCTATCGCATCTTATTTTTGTTAAAAACAAACATCCATATAGGTAGATAGAGTGTCATCGGAAAGCATCTGGATTTTATAACAATGTATTGTTTTTGAAATTATTTTTGTAAATATATTTTTTATTTGTTAAGGTATAACTAGGTGTTCAAATTTTATTTGTACAACTATATAAATAAATACATTACATTAACATTTGCATGTAAATCTTTTTAGCCGTTCTATCGCTGTCCAAACCAATACAGAACTCCCTTCTTAATTTTGTCGAGAATGCTTATCTCAGCCTTAAATTTGAATTTCGACATTTGTGCACCTATCGTACATAGCTTTACTACACATTCGTCATAAGATATCGCATTTTGACAGCATTCAGCCTGCTTTCATTCTTGTTTTTTCAATTCCATACTTTGCTCCCATGCATAAGGTTCGGCACCAAGACTCCATTGTAAACCGCTAATTTTGCCGCCTGTGACAAACATTTATTTGTCAAGGTTAATTTATGTGCACCATTAACTCTGTTCCTGGCACTCGCCCTCCTTTCAATATCTTTCTCGGTCATTCCATCCCTAGTAAACCCTACTAATAAATCACACATTTTGCCAATTAACGCAATAACTAAATATCAGTTGAAAAACTATTTAAAAATCATGCTCAAATTTACAATATTAGGTGTTTATCGAAATGCTTTTTTTCTCATTATCTCTGAACGTATCATTTGGAAATGTCTTACTAATGAACTAGTTGATCGATGTTTCTTCCATCATTCTCCTAAACAAAATATTTACCTAAGAATGTTCATTACAATGAATCGATTAATAAAGGTCCTATACAAAACATGGCAGATAATGCGGAGCAAGTTGTTCGCATATTTATGTGTGGCGCTACTTTAGGACTTGGCCTTGTGAAATCACGAGTCGACCTCATGTTCCAGCCATTCATACAGGCAATATTCTCCATCAGACCTGGCCATCACCACATAAATGATACTTATAGGTAATAATATTATTTTTATTTGAAATGCATGTACTTTAAACTTGAATTAGTCGATACATTATAATTATATCAGTTGTGAATTTAATTTGTTCAGGAAATATAAACATATATAATTAAATCTCTGCAAAATTATGTGATACAGAAATAAAATAGATGAAAAGGGAAGTATCTTATTTCTTAAATATATACAATATTTTGTGGACAATAAGACACACCTCAAAATTTATCCATCAATTTATAGAAAAAAAAATGTGTTGGACGATAAGACGCACCCCAATTTTTGATGAAATTTGCTGAGTAAAAAAATGCATCTTGTGGTCTTCAATCTAGAAAAAATAATTACATCTATGGTGCAGCTAAATTAAAGTTCGCTTTTAGTTCGTTTTCAAATATAATATGTACACTCTGAAATTCTAAAAACATAGTTTATCGAGTTACACATGTTGTTATAACCGATAATAAGCTGCTCTCTTTCATATAATTTACGTGTTGTAAAAAAAAACTTTGTTGTATTTAAAGATTCAAATAATTGTGCTTTTGTGTGCTAATGAAATTTATAAAAAATAATATAATATTTGCCAGTTTTAGTACGGGGTACTGACCCTAATTAGACTGGTAACGATGCCATATTTGTTTAAAAATGATATTATATTTCTACTCTCTGTAACAGGGCTGCCAAATGCCAAGGTGTCTTGTGTAATCCAGATATGTATGTTTATCTGTTTTGGTAAACCGCTTATGTAAACGAATTAATAAATACTATTACACGAATCTAATAATTTTTACTTTTTTAGGTTAATTGACAATTTGATTAAACCAATTGCAAAGGAATTTGTTAGAAGGAATAAGACAGAAAATAGTCAGAACACACACGAGTTAGTATAAAATATCAGTCACCAATACACTTGCAAAGTGTGGTGATGCTTTGCAGCAACTATATTTGTTTACACTCATTTTTATGGACAACTTATACAGCGCCACTTTTGTAATATGATACCTCAATTATTGCACTCATTAGCCGCTTATTTTATCTTTAAATAGTATTGTGTATGTCTAGTTGTACCTACATATGCCTACTATATACTTAGATAATATATTTTACACATTTATCAAATCAAAAAAATTAACTGGGTTGTGGTCCTGTGGCTAGTGTCTCGGACTCACGGACCACTAATAGTGAGTTATTTGAAAATGGCCCACAAAATTAAATATTTGGGTAAATCATAAGAACGCAAATATTTCTCTTATAAAAATAAAAAATGAAGTGTGGGCGCCCATTGAGCCACTGGTGGCGGCCACTAGACGCGACCATAAGCTGCGGACGAGTTTTTTCATACTTTTTGTATAGCATCGGCGCAAACCGAGAGTTCGAGTGGCCGCATTCGATCCACAAGCTGCGAGAGTCGCCCGCGTTCGCTACTAGTGGCTGGCTTCTCCCCACCCGCGTCTCACTAACACACACCTCAGTCTTGCTGCAAGCACACACCGAACGCTCGTCACAATGTTGGCGGATTTCGATGTAGATGTTTTTATCTCTGATATAGAAGAGCGCCCGCTATTCGAGATTTACTCTTGACGGAAATGAACGGAATTAAGCCAAAAGTAGTGGCTAAGTGGCGGCGACTAGTGGCTTGACTGAGCCACTAGTGGTCGTGTCTACTGGCCGCCATCAGTGGCTCAATGTGCGCCATCCCTAAAGGTGGTTGAAAAAAATAGTTATCACAGAAGACAAAATTAACTGTTGAATCCAGAGTTGGTACCAACTGTGATGTATTTTTATAGTACAACATATCTCATTTTAAACTATGGATCTGCCAAAATAAGGATGAATGAATTAAAATGCTATTAATTTGTACTTGATTATATTTATTTTCCATTGTACTTGATTGTACCTTAAATACTAACTTTAAATTTAAAGGAATCAATCTGATGCCACAGATGCTCAAATGTATCAATGGAATTTTATGCAAAATGTTGAAGAAAGTTGTGAAGACATAATATCCACAGGTACAATGAATAGTTATTTATTTCTGCATAATTACGTTCAATTAATAATATAAATCAATAAACATATAAAACATGCGAGTCGAGGTCCCGTAAAAATAGTGAATCTGTCACTTGTTTTTTTTTTTTGTTACAGCAACATCAAACTGTGAAAGGGTATTTAAAAATGGTTACAATGATTGTTTACAAAAAGTTAATTGGATGGTGGGAGATTTATACTGTTGGCCCTTAAAAATGAAGTTTATATGCAATATTGTTTTTGAATTCAACCTATTTGGAGATTGCAAATCCAAAAATCCAGTAAGTTGATTGCATTACATTGCTCTCCTTTTACTCTAGCTCGGTACTAATTTACACAAAACAAATATTGAAAAAACAAGATTTGATGTTATTATTATTGATTTCTGTAAAAATATTTTCTCGCAAAAAGCACATGGTCAGCACCATGCAGAGGAACTGCTGACTGTTGGTACCAGCAAAGGTTTGCTTTCCATCTAATGAACCTTAGTCGAACCCAAGTGAAGGTTATCACTAGAGTCCTTACAGGGCACTGCAGATTAAATAAACACCTTTCTTGAATGATTCTCTCTGAAACTTTTAGATGTAGGTTCTGCATTGCAGATGATGAAACACCTTTACACATATTATGTGAATGTGATGCTTTAGATCACAATAGAAGCCGATTTTCGGTGAGCCTGATTATGTGAGAGCACTCGCCCCCTACCTAATTTCTTATTACTTTAAGGACTTAAGCTTGGAGGAGGAGATTTAGCAATAGATATGAAAGCACTCTTCCTGCTTTAGATCACAAAAGAAGCTGATCTTCAGTGGGCCATTGGTCAAACCCGATGATGCGAGAGCACTTAATTACTTTAAGGACTTAAGCTTGGAGGAAGAGATTTAGCAATAGATATAAAAGCACTCATCTTCCATTCAGTAGCTAAGCTCTTCAAAGACTTAGAGGCTTGGAGGAAGACAATTAATTTACGAGGACCCATCACAATAGATCCTCACATGTCGCAGTGACGTTGGGTGTTTGTTTAGTGACCATTTTTTTATGTATATTGTTATACACAGATAAAATTTCCAAATAACTCGTTGATTTCTCATTTAAATTTCATAGGTTGACCCATCCTTAGGACATTATTATGATCGTTTACTGAAATTGCGCCATTCTTTTAAAAATGATTCCGGCAAAGTCAAGCTCACGTACAAAATGAAAGAAATAAATGATGATGCATTTATTTATAATACAGAAGAGGGTATCAATCTTGTTGTTACTGAACTGAAGGGAAAGAAGTCTATTCTGCTAGGTTTGCATTTTTAATTTAATTAAACACTTCATAATGCCACAGTAATATTGTAATATTACTAAAAAAAAAGTTCTTGAAGGGTAATTCACAAATGCCGATTTTGAAGTTATCCGGTTTTAGTATTACTAGTACTACTACCAAAACACTCTATATACATATAAGGGCAGGCATATTGCCTTAACGCAATTTCTTCCTACATACCCAAACCGTTTGATTTAAGAAAATAAGAAGTATATAATATGTCAAATATTGTGTTAGAATTTTTTAATTTTTTTATAAAACAAAACATGAAACATATCGTGGGTATTCTGCGAAAAAGCACTTAGTCAAAATTACACCTTCTGAGATAATTGAAGTTCAAAGTTTGTAACGAAATAACTTTTTTTTATACTTAACATTACTAAGCCAACTTGAAAAAATGGTAAATTGATTTATTTACTACATTTTATTCAATAGTTTTCAAAATAATAGTAGATTGACATGACTTAGTGCATTTTCGCTGATACATAATACCACAGTAAGGAATTCAAATTGAAGTCACATTGTACATTGTCACTTTGTGAGAAATATTTTTTTTTCTTCAATTAAAAAAGGTAATAATTTTATCTAATGTACAGTAACTAGTATTACATTAGGTAACATAATAATTAATTAGTAAAAAGAGAAAAGAAAGAAAATAATAATTGCCACGTTTGCCCCGGAGTGAAGCATGTAGACATCTCCAGGATATCATGTCGCCAACCAGCAATCTCACCTTTTCTCAAGTCAGTACGGCTCCATAAGCTCCGCTGAATACATCCAAAACATTGTTATTGGTGGCCCACCAGTACGGCGTCCCTTGTCCCTTGGTGCTTTTTCCCTGAACGAATTTATGTTATATTGGCTTATTACAGAAAATATCTCGACTTGTAGTGTAGATAGGACTTAGTGCGTTTTTGCAGATCGTAGAGAATTTTTTTCAACAGTATAACCTCATCATTAAGTCAAAACAGCAAAATTTTGCCTTAGTTCTTTTTCGCAGAACCCACGATTTTCTTTTATTAGAAACATAAATTATGTAAAAATCTACACTGTATTATGTAGAGAGGAGGGGGTAAAAGTGGGAAGGAAAGAAGGAAGAGAGAAGAAAAACTCAAATATTCAGATAGTGACATTTCAATTGTGATTTACAGCACATTAATATTGATTTTAATTGCTAATGAAAAAACACTAGAATATATTAACAAATTACAACAGAGATGGAGAATACCTTAAATAAGGGAATATGGAAGTCTAGGCATTTACAGGGCTTATGACCTGTCATTGGCTGGTTTAAGTGGCCACTTTACACACTGTGTAACATTCACCATTTTGCCTATGTTTGAACATCCATATTTCTTTAATTCTTCCATTTGTTGATTTTAGTGAAGTTAAAGAGCTGAAACCTTTATTGTTGTGAAGAGAATCATCTGACTGAATTATTTCACATACTAGGCAACGCCTGAAAACAATTTTTCAATTTTTAAACTTCTTCTTGGACCAGTTGGTTTCATTACAATATTTGAGTTTGTCCAAATGTTCGTAGACAAAAGACTGGATTTCACCCCCTCGGGAGTCATTAAGATTAACAAATTACAACAGAGATGGAGAATACCTTAAATAAGGGAATATGGAAGTCTAGGCATTTATAGGGCTTATGACCTGTCATTGGCTGGTTTAAGTGGCCACTTTACACACTATGTAACATTCACCATTCTGCCCATGTTTGAACATCCACATTTCCTCAACTCTTCCATCTGTTGACTTTTGTGAAGTAAAAGAGCTGAAACCTTTATCACCTTCCTTTTTCCTAATTCTTAATACATAATCTAGCGCGGTGGCGGTCTCTATAAGGGCTGCTTTCCTGTATTGACGTCCGTAACAAAATATTTACTTTTTAAATATGACATTTATAAATACATCTCATTTTTCGAAAATTTATAGTTAACTACTTGTGCTAGAAACTTGATGATATAGCACTATGAACTGATACATGAAGTGTAAAACTGATTATCTTACCTACATGTAACATACATGGTCGGCCTCATAGTGTAATGGTCAGCACGTTTGCCTACCATGCAAGAGGTCTCCGGTTCGATTCCCAACATGGTTGATATGAAATTTATTTTTTTTCAGTTTCAGTGCTGTAGAGCAGCGTTTATTTTATAATTAAAAAATACATACAGGAATTTGTTACCCACTAAGTCTAAAGACTTTTCGGTGGGACACATTTTTTTTTTTATGACAGGTTTATATTACATTTATTTTGTTTATATTTTACAAATTTATTTATAAACAGGCACTATAAAGTATCTAGAAGATATTTCACACTAGAATATTTTCAAAGTCCCTGGACTGGTACCTGAAGTATAAGACTGATCACCTTACCTTCATTTAACAAAATTGATCAAGATATGCTGTGATCGGTGTACCAATCCAATGCCCTGTGCACCATTAGTTGCGGAAAGTGAATGATGATGACATGTAACAAAAATGATCTAGATACACTGCGGGTGGTGTACCAATGCAGTGCCCTATGCTCCATGAAATGTGGGAAAGGGATGATGATGATATAAGTTGTGTATTTTTTCAAGGTGTCCTAAGAGTAATCGATGCACTCCTGATATTTCTATGTATCAGAGTTATGTTTTTAAGTCAAGAATACCACGACAATTACTTGATCAAAATAGATTATGATAATGCCTACATCACTAAATATTTCCGTAAAATAGATGACAGGAGAAAAGAATCTGGAAAAATGTATTTACTACCATTCAAAAAGGTAAAATGTTATTTATTTATTTTATTTTATTTTATAAATTTACTGCATAAAAATTAGTATACATATTTAATAACAGGTGGAGATTTTTTATCTTTCAGAGCATACGTAGTTCTATACTAATATAACAATAACAAATTATTTTATATGTAGAATCTTTAAATCATAAGTATAAGTATTTTTATTTTAACAATAAAAACAACATAAATATGAGTTTCGCTCCTCACGCATCTTGAAATTTGAACCGATGCGATGTTAAAAAAATAAATAAAACAAGATTAGGACATAAAATTTGACAAATTTTCAATAATTTTGTTTTTTGAGTTATATTATAAGCAAATGCGTTCAATATATAATCTTAGAACGTAAACACTAATAATTACTGTGCTTAAGTGTCTCCGCGCTGTGTTCTATCAACACATTCATAAACATGAGTGAGTACCTAGAGTATAATGCTAGCGCTCTGTTCACAAATCGGTTAGAACACTTTTATTTGAATGATTATTGATGTAATTTCTTTGTGTACACATAAAAACTTATTTGATTATTGAAGTTCAAGTATTTGGGAAGATAACTAAACGATAAATTATACGGATAAATGCCTCTGTCTCTTTTAACTAGACGAATTTAAAATCTCATCCGTGATTTTTAGCGCTTGAAAATATGCCGCCGCGTACGGGTGTCGACAAACGTAATCTATGCTTAGCGGTGAAAGAGTTAAGCTGATGCGTGTATATCAAGTGTACATGGTAATTAAACATTATAAGTTGAATACAATACACCAATCACTTTCTCAGTTATAATGCTAGTTCTTTAATTTGAATAGAGTCTACATCGAAGTAATAAATCAAGTATTAAATGGAGGTATGAAGTTAGGGGTGAGGGAGGTTGGAATTATACCATTTGCACTTGTTTTCAGTAAATAAATCAGGAGTGGACTTGTTTATTGAAAGAAACATTGTTTATTTATTTGTTATCTCCCGTCTTCACACAGCCTTAGCCACCGAGGCGCCCTTGGACTCATTTGGCCGGGATGTTTTGAACCATCCCCCGTATTCCGCTGACTTGGCGCCTTCAGGTTATCATCTTTTCTAGTATTTTCACCTCCCCGAAGGCTCACATGGGTGGAATTAAATTTTCAACCGACGAGCGGGAGCAGAAAGAGGTTCTGAAAAAGGGGAAGGAGTGGGCATGAGAGTTCTTCGAGGAGGGCATAAAGAAGCTTGTGCCTCGGCTCACCAGATGGATTGAAACGGGATGGCGATTATGTGGATAGTCGACAAGTGTATCAACTACAATTTTATTTAAAATACAGTTTTTCTAATAAAATATAAAAATCTTGTACACTTACTTTCTGAACATGCCTTGTAATCCAATTTTCCTAATGGAACCACGATCAACCCAATAAATAAATTATTAACATTATTCCTTACATTTGATTAGCTAGGCATTTATAATTAAGTAGTTTTATATAAAAATCTATATAGATTCCCTGTTATTATGTATAGTAATTTTTTGCAATAAATTTAAAAAATATTTTTTTTTTAAATCAGCCTGTAAAGTCGAAAATGTCTACAGACAGTTGCTGTGTACGGGGCACGATTGTTCAGACTGTCTAAAGATAGTTCCCGCTGGGATTGGGTTAGTAGCTGCTAGTGTAATAATAATATATTCATTTTTAAATTATACCCATATATATATATATATTTAATAAATAAAAATTTGAAAAGGTGTTTTTACACTAGAATATTTCACAGTCCCTGGACTGGTACCTGAAGCGTAAGACTGATCATCTTACCTTCATGTAACAATTTTTTTGATCATTTAATCAAGACACACTGCGATTGGTGTACTAGTGCAGTGCCCTATGCACCATTAGGTGCGGAAAGGGAATGATGAATTAAATAAATAAGTGTTATTAATATTTAAAGCATTAACTTTGTGGTCAAACATTTTATTAAATATCTTACAGACTTTTCTATGTCTACCAGTTTCGAGACGTACCCGTCTTTAGAGACCCCTTAGGGATTGCCTATTAAAATGCATGGCATGTTGGTTTTTTATTTTTGTGCAACTATGGTGAAGGTGTACAGTGGGTCTGCGTGTTGGTTTAATTGGTGTCCTGACGAAGAGTCGGGTACGTCTCGAAACCGGTAGACATTGAAAAGTCGGTAAGTGGTTATACACTGATATTGTTTTTTAATATCACATTTGACCTTTTTTCCTGCAGATAGAAGAAAAAGACATCTTAGCGGATTACTCGCTACGTTGTAAAAAACCTGAGTATAAAGTAATAGTCTTTCAATTGATGAGATTTCTTTTCGAAATGATCTTTGCAACTATTTTTGTTTTGATGGATTTAATATTTTATGAATGTTTGGACACAATCAAGAAACACGGTTATTTTCAAATAGAAGAACACGGACATAACAACATTACATTTGAGGTTATTGGTAAATTATATTGTTTCTTGATAGATAATTAAATATTATTCTGATTACTGTAATACTGTAGTACATTTATTTAAGTTTATTGTTATTACTATTTTTTAAGTTTGTAAGTGAAAATTCTTGATGGAAGTTTATTGTAATTTATTATATAAATAAAACACGAGTGATACTTTAATCCACAAATTTGGAATATCCAGTGACCGGTTTCATCGCTTTCGCGACATCTTCGAGACTGGTATCTTTATTAAAAAGTTAAATGTATTTATACAGAACAGAGGTAAGGAAACATAATTCAAAGTTATATGTAAGTAAATTAAATAAAGTTATTTTTATCTTAAGGATCATTATCAACAAATTTTATTTGGGTTAACTAATGAATTGATATAATGTTATTTTAATGAGTTTAAGTATTTTATTTTATTTTTGGTGTCCCATCCTTCGTGAGTGTGGTTTTGTAAATAATGATTTCTGAAAAACAAAGGGTAAAAAGTCATTAGTAAAATTATATTACAATGGGTAAAGTAATAGAGAATGCACATGTGTTATCTGTTCATTAAGTAATTCTACACTCGTGTTTTATTTATATAATAAATAAGTTATTACTATTATTATTATTATTATTGATAACTTATATAGCGCCATTTTCATAATATAATACCTCAAGGGCGCTTTACAAAGTGATTATATAGATAAATAAATGTAATTAAAACTTTTAAATTTGTAATTTAAGCAAAACAATTTATTTTGTTATCACATGCTACAGATTTATTCAAATTATTTAGAGAACAAGTAGGTTTTAAGTTTTTTCCCAAACATCACTTCACTCTCACAGTCTCACACGTCTGCTGGGAGAGTGTTCCATGGCATAGGGCCTGTGACCACAAATGCGCATTCACCGAATTTATTGCGCTGTTTGCATAGAGGTATAACTTTTTCTCTTGCCGTGTAGATGTAGCTGATCTAAGCGTAAGATGCCTGTCAGCTAGTTCATCTGGAATGCATAGTTCCCTTAGATACAACGGACCAGAGTTGTGGAGAGACTTGTACATAAGCCAACAGAGTTTGTATTCCACCCTCTGTGGAAAACGTAGCCAGTGTAGTCCCTGAAGTAGTGGATTCCGAATTACCAAATCCCGAAAATAAGTCTCGCAGCATCATTTAATACAGACTGTAAGCGAGTCATTTTGTTCATTGGTAGACCTGCGTAGATACCATTACAATAATCCACTCTAGACACTACAAATGCATTTAATCTGTCTCGGCTGGTGTAAGAAATCTAATCCAAATTCTCCATTCCAATTCTTCTTTCTGGTTGTACTAATTTTAGCATTAAGAGAAAGGTCAGAACTAAGGAAAACTCCCAGTAGTTTAACGGTGGGTAAAGCGTATCCTCTGTCATCAAAATTCAAATTCTGTCGTCTGGCTGAAGCCATCCATAGTGGTGCCATTTTAGATGGGTTTAATGTTAGTCTATTTTCAGCCATCCAGTTTCCTATTTTCTCAATGCATCCATCAATTAAATTAACAAGCACACTTCTCTCGCCTGGTTTGCAATAAAAATAAATCTGTGTATCATCTGCATATCAGTGTGACTACCATCCACATTCTTTGATAATGTTCTCTATATCTTTAGTGTATAGGAGATAGAGGAGTGGTCCGAGTACTGACCCTTGAGGTACTCCAGTAGACACCTGAAAGTTGGGTGAGCTTTTTATATCCAATTTCCCATAGCACTGAACTTCCTCATCCATAAAAATATTATTTTTTTTATTACAAACCATATGACTAATTATTTTATACGGAAATTTCAGATCAAAGGAACTGGATTTGTTTCGAAAATATTTCGATCTATGATCAAAAACTTTAATATTAGCAAGGAAATTAAAGTAACTAGAAACTCTACGGAGTGTCTACCTATGGCCTCTTCTTTAGACAGAACGTTTCTTTACAAGATATATTTTGGATATCTGATGATTCTTGTTTTGATTATTATTGATGTCTATGTATCCAGACTTCGCAGGTAATAGTTTGAATAATCGTATTTTTAATATGATATTGTTTTGTAATTACCAGCCTCATGAAGAAATTTCACTAATTTCCACATGTAAATATTACTATTAATATTAATAAGCAGCATTGGATATTATCATATTATCTTTGATCACACCGGTTGACAGCTGCCGATTAACAGGTCCCTGGTTTGCGGGATTATCCGTTTTGCAAATTGTGCTATTATTGTTGAGCTTATGCTCTGAACTCTAATACAAAATGACAACAAATACTCACCTTACACTGGGGTCCTTTACCTTATTAATAGCTTATTCTCGTGGTCAGGCTCGCTGGGATGATGGTTTGAACAGGGCACTTGCACTTGAATAGTCATGCTTGACGACATGATGAATTTGCATTACTATCACTTAAATATCCTATAAGTTATAAGTGATCACACAGATCAGTTGCGGAGTCAGTCAGTACCTCATTGCCATAGAAAAAGGTGTTGATCAGAGTTCAAGAAGTAAATTTTAATTATATAACTGTTATCATAGCACCATTCGTAATATAATGCGGCGCATTCTAAATTTATATTTTTGGTATAAATAAATTTTAATAATTCGAAGGATTGTTTACAGATCATTAATTTATTTGATTAGCAAACCAGCTAAGGTCTGGTTACCGATTCTTTTGAATTGATATCGAACTTCGGGTTCCTCCAGCATCCAATTGGCGCTGTAAAGCGCTCCATTATTCATTTCACATGTCTCTAGATATCATTTGTCAAATATGACATTTCTAAATTTGACAGAAAGAAAGTGATGCTCAATTCGAATCGTACACCTATTGTGACCCCTATATAAATCAATTTTTGCTATAGTAGCGCATTCAATTCAATTATAACATATAAATTACAAACATACATTCAATACGTACATATTTTAAAAAGAATAAAATGTCAAAGTAGTAAGAGAATCCTGCTCCGGAAAACCCCTTCGGATACATGGAACAGATCAACATCCAGAGCGATGTCGTTCAGCATAGCGGTAGCCCTTCAAACGGCAGAATGGTGCTGTATATCGGAATATGAAACACTATGCTGACGCTGTCTTAGGTAATTATCAGGAACATACAAACCAATACTCATCATAATCTAAGGATTATCAACCATACCGCGCAACAATCGATAAAAATGTGTAGTCAAATACACATTCCTTCTAGTCTCTAAACTGTTTTAGCCAAGCATACCATGGAGAAACTCGGTCGGGTAGAGCCAAGGATAATACCCGCACTCTCTCATGTAGAGATATCTCAGAAACTTCTTTTAGATTTTCTCTATCATAAGAGAGTACTTCAGTTTGTGTGGCCCCCAAATCATTGAGCCACTCTCGAGTCTACTTCGCACCAAGGGGTTGTAAAGAGTTCTCAGTACGCGGGTATTTTCAAAAACCCTGGCAGTACGCAGAATGAATCCTAACTTCTTCAATGCATTACCACTGATTGTCTCTAAGTGTTCATGAAATATCAGGGTGCTCACAAATCTAACGCCCAGATCCTTAACATTTGATGTTCGTATCATATTCTAGTCATTCATTTTGCATTAGTCACTTAGTCTTTTAACTTTCCTATTTTATTGGGTTTCAGGACTGTTTGCGCATATTTTTATCCAAAAAGAGAAAAGAAAAGAATTATATACTTCTACAATAATGCTCTCAGAAACAGGCAAAAATTAATCCACCAAATGAAGGATTCAATAGAAGAATTGGCAACAATTTATGAACTCCGACAACAGCACAGTCTATCTCTCTTATTGAGGGATAAATATCCACGGCTATTTGGTTGGCTGAGAATATTTAATGCTTCCAAAAAATGCCTGCTTTGTGGTTATTCAAAACTAACCTCAAGTAAGAACCTACTACCTGTCATTATTTATAAAATAGTTTAGCTCTTTTAGTAAGCAGCAAGGAGGATTTACGACAAATAGTCTCTAGAACGTATTATTCTACCAGGGCCGCGATTACAATGAGAAGTTACCATTTATCTACAAAGTAAAATTAAAGTTTCTGTATGAAAAGCAGAATATGCATACAATTTATAGGTTATCCACGAAGATACTTTAAATGTTCATGCAAATATACTCTTTTTCGTACGCAAATATCGGTTTTTCTTTATAGACAGTCGAAGATAACTCTGTTAACTTCCCATTGTAATCGGGGCCCTGGAGAGTGAATTGGTGATGAACGAAAGTAAGTCAAAGTGATGGTTAAGTTACTGATTGCATAATAAATGCAAACAACGAATGTCTTGAACAAGTAGAAGAATTTGTGTGTCTGGGAAGCACGTTTTCAAGAGATGGAGAGTAGAAAAAAAATAGAGCGATGTGGCGTTCTATCCTCTCTACCTACCCTTACGGGGAAACGGCATGCTGGTTTGATTGTTTTGTTTGTTTTTTTTTACACTAGAATATTTCATAGCCCCTGGTACCTGAAGCGTAAGACTGATTATCTTACCTTTATGTAAAAAAACATCTATAAAAAAATACACTGCGATCGGTGTACCAATGCAGTGCCCTATGCACCATTAGGTGCAGAAAGGGAATGATGATGTGATATTTAAATATATTGAATTGAACACTTTGTTTTAAGACCACTTGGGTTTATTTTGAAGCACTACTAGTTTCGGAAAGCACAGATCTTTCCATCTACTGGTGGTTTAACTTAAGCTGGCGCATTCAGAAAACTCACACTAACGCACTTAAAATATACAGGATGTTGATTAAAAAAAATGTTGTATTCAATTTTAACTAAATGTGCTATCTTTCTTAAAAATTCGGTGTTGGATTAGAGGGTTGTGTATATGAAAAAAAATACAATGGGTTAAGAAAATGTAATATTAATTTACTAAAATACTTTGTTTCATTATTTTATATTTTTCAAATAATTTTTTAAAATGTTGCATTTTACAAATTATGTCCTTCCAAGAACAAGGGGCAATTTAAATTTGAAAAAATGCATTTTTTATAGTCAATTACTCTAGACTCTAGAACTAGAATGCCAAATTGTGTAGATTGTTTTAAGTATATAAATAACAAGATTTATTGTTAAGCAATAAGTGTGTATACATATTTTGTCTGATATAATTTGAAATGTGCATTTTTATTACATTCTATCAGTTATTATTATGATGAACACAAAATATTAAATAAAAAAACATGCTTGTTTAAAATAAATACTCGTAAATATATGACACTTTCTTAAGTAATTGTTTTTTTTCGCTCTCATCCGAAAGAGATTTTCAAAAACATTTAATATAACAATATCAAAAATTTTAAAATCAGTATTCTGTACATTAAAAATGTTTTTGTCTAAGTTTTGCGAAAGCGCCATCACTACATAATCGACCTTTTCATGATTTGATTAAATGAAAATACCTACATATTTATAAACCAGTGTTTTCAATCCATTACTTAATACTCGTACATATTATTATATTTTCACTATTAAGAATCGCAGCGAAATTCAGACTAACGCAGAGGCATCCTGTGTATATTGTATTACCATATCATTAGCAACTAATAAAGCAATAGTTGTCTATGTCATGCTCATAATCGCGTCTGAGCGCGAGAGAGACGGAGATTATTTTCATAATGTGTATGCCGTACGATGTCATACAATGGGCTTATTCACGGATACTACACAATGCGTATGTAAGTATAGCACGCGCCAGCTTATAAAAATCCACCAGTACGTTATGTTAATAACACATGTAGGTGGAAAGATCCAATATATTCAATCATGTTATTCCACAAAGTTAATGCCGATTCAATAAATAATACATTTAATATTTGCTTTTTTACATTTTACTTACAGATTGCGCTAAAAAACAAAGTGACATATCAATTTATTCATGTCCAATGTGCCATTTTATTTATTGTACGGGCTGTTGGAGAGAAATGGGAAAATATTGTTACGCTTGTCAAACAATAGGCTCACTCCGAGCTGCGAGAGAGACATGATATTTCATTTTAATGTCAACATAATAAAATAAATAACCTAAAATCAGAATGTCTTATTTAATTTTGACAAAAAGTGTTTGCAAGAAATCTTTTGAATGAACTAACTGATATGAAAGCGAAGTAAACTCATTGCTTTTATTACATTTCTGTAATTGGTAATCCAAAAAGCTTTTGTCCCTGGGCCCCGATTACATCAGGAAGTTAACAGAGTTATCTTCGACTGTCTATAAATAAAAACCAATATTTGTGTACAAAAATGAGTAAATTTGCATGAACATTTAAAGTATCTTCATCGGTAACCTATAGAAGAAAAACTTGTAGGCATATTCTGCTTTTCATGCAGAAAACTTAATATTACTTTGTAGATAAATGTTAACTTCCCATTGTAATCGGGGCCGGGTTCTTAATGTACAAAGCATCCGTGTTAATTAAAATTATCAAAACAGTTAAGTCAAAAAAAATTAGGCTCACAGAGTCGAAACTTTGAATACAAAAATTTGACCATTTTGTTTTTATAAGTTTTTTGTTTAGTTGAGGAGGTTAAAAGCAAAACCGCCACTGTCCACGAGCACTGTTCTTGGGGAGACCAACAACACAAAAAGCAAATACATACTACACACAGATGTATTTTTATTGTAAACCGAGCGAGAGAAATGTACTTGTTAATTTAATTGATGGATGCATGGCAAATAGTAAACTGGATGGCTGAAAATAGGCTAACATTAAACCCATCTAAAACGGAACAACTATGAATGGCTTCAGCCAGACGACAGAATTCGATTCAGGATACGGCACTACCCGATGTAGGGAGTACCGCTTTACCCACCATTAAACTACTGGAAGTCTTCCTTAATTCTGACTTTTCTCTTGCGCTCAAATTAGTAGAACGGTAAGTATATGCTTTTACCAGCTGAGACAGATTAAATGCATACACAAAAATTTGCCAGTTGATGCCGCCCGTCAATTACTAAATACACAGGTCTACCGATGAATAAAATGACTCGCCTACAGTCTGTATTGAATGCTGCAGCGAGACTTAGTTTTGGAATCTCTAAGATCAATCATATCACTCCACTACTTCAGGAATTACACTGGCTACATTTTCCACAGAGGGTGGAATACAAACTCTGTTGGCTTATGTATAAGTCACTGACAACTCTGCTCACATCAGAGTCGGGACCAGGACTCCATTGTGGACTGCTAATTTTGCCTCTTGCGACAGACATTGAAATAAAATGGCAAATGCCAAGGTTGATTTTCAGTGCACCGTTCACTCTGTTCCGGGCACTCACCCTCCTTTCAATATCTTTCTCAGTCAGTCAGGGATGCGGAAATCCCCCAGACACACAAATTCCTCCATCTGTTTTAGTATAACCCCATTCACAGGATAACAACCGAGGTACTCATATGAATTATTTATTCTTACCATAATTGACGAGTGCCGTTGAGGTGGTTTTCACAAAAATGCGGGTAGGGTCTCGAATGAAAAGAAGACATCGATGTTTCGATGTTTTATTTTCATCCGAAAAGCATCACCCTGTCTGAGCGTTTGCGCATGACGAAATACGGCATAGTACGTGTGGAAAAGGTAAGAAATCATGTAACACGGGGGCGTACAGTAAAGAAATAAAAAGGCAGATTTCAGGAACATGTGCTTTATTGCACAAATATTTGAACTAATATTACAGAGGTAATTATGATTATAAAACTAGTCGTACATTACAGAATGACATAAAACATAGACAAGTCCCAAGTTGAGGTAGTTGAGTGAGTGTCAAGTCACGTTACATTTAAATAAATAGGAACTCGCTTCTGCTTCACTCGAGGTAGTTAATAATAATATAATATGGTAAAATTCAGTCATTTTCTTCAGTCTCATTATTTGAACATTGATTTCATTATATTAATAACATACGGATGTACAATTGGCTATATTATGATTGTGACACAGATTACAACATGAAAATCTTCACAAAATCAAAAGCTGGATATTTTTTAAATATCAAAAATACAATTTAAATACCATATCAACATTGGTGATCGCTTAGACCTAATTATTAGAAAAATTAGCTACCGACTGATATTGTTAAGTTAACAAAATAATAATGGCGCCTAGCAAGACGGAGCGCAGTCATATTGCAGTCTTAAGAGATAATGCAATAGCATCGCAGTCTTGTATATTCAGTCTCGGTGTATCGAAATACAAACAAATTATGCACTACAACTGGATACACATAAAATGATCTTACAAATCAAATAAAACAAATCTTAGAAATTATTTTTAAGTTATTGCGGTGTTAAGAAAAACATTTATATAGCTACAATCACAACACTGATGGCTTCTTTCGTTACATTTCATGTAAATATTAACCAATATTTATCGGTACGCGTACGCGACAAGCTTCGAGGCGTACGCGACGAGCTCCGAGGCGCACCCTCCGCTTGTCCTCACCATAAATCCATTCTATTCAAATATAATCTTACATTACGCGAAGCCGAGCATCGGTCGGCCTTTCGAGGTAATGAAACGGTATAGTATAACTTGGTTATATCTAACAGACTACGAGAGAAATACTTAAAATATTTGTATAAAGGTTTTACCCGGAGTGCTGACCTCGCGCGAGTCCGGAAGCCCTTCCACGATGACCACCAGGCGGCCCTGCGGAGTCAGCGCCACATCCGTGGGTCGGTCGTTCTCCTCGGGACCTGTTCCCTTCACCTCCAGCGCCCACAGGAACTCCAGGCACGGGGAGAACACTATCACGCGCTGGTTCTTGGAATCAGCTACTATAATTCTTCCCTCGTCATCGCAGATGATCCCCGAAGGACGGCTGAACTCACCGATGGAGAGCCCTTCGTACCCCTTCGCTCCTAGAATGGACGACAGAGACGAATCTATGAGAAGCAGTCTGTGATTCTCAAAATCTGAAATAATAATATCTCCCATCGGAGTGAAGCATACTCCTCTAGGTGTGGTGAGACCTTTCAGCATGCGACTATGATTGATGCCGTCAAACATCAGCATCGTAACGAAGATTCCATCGGAATTGAATAATTGAATGCGATAATTCCGAGAATCTGTTATAACGATTTGTCTCTCGGAGTTGATGGCAACATCCCACGGGTAGCGGAACTGTCCGCCGCCTTTCCCGTATGAGCCGAATGTGAGCACGAAACCTCCACTCGGAGTAAAGATTTGCACCCTGTGATTGTCCTTGTCCACGATGACAATGCGCCCTTGAGGATCCGTAGTTATTCCAGCGGGAAGGTCGAATTCTCCGGGAGCAGTTCCCTTGGAACCGAATTTAAGTTTAAACATCCCTTCCGGGCTAAATATCTGAATCCGATTGTTCCTTCTGTCGGCTACAATAATGTTGCCGTCCTTGTCCACACAGAGCCCCCACGGTCGGCTGACTTGACCGTCCTCGTGACCGTCTGTCCCGAAGGTAATGGAGGGAACGCTGGCGAGAGGACTGCGGCTCTGCGTGGCCACTACGGGAGCCGTACTGCCGGGGATGCACTGTCCCGTACCTTTCCTGATGTTCTTGTCTATGGTTGCGGGATTAGAAACACCAGCAACTGGAGTGGGAGGAATAAAGCCAGCTTTGGAGGGAGGCACGATCGGTCCGGGTCTCTTGATGGCTCTCTGTATATCGCCGAAACCATTCGACAGATTGACCGGAGCCGGACTCACGGTAATATTATTATTCGCCACATTCACTTTCCCGGTAACGCAATGATGAATGGTGGGCATGATGTCGCCTTGCTTTTTAAGTTCCATGACTAATTCAAAATTAGGAGATACAAATATAAACCCCTCATCCTTCGGCTGCAGACTCTTATACATGTTAGCGTAGAGTTCTATTTGAGAGTCAGCTTTGTCCTTGGCCAGCAACAACTCGACTCCTTCCGTTTCCAGAACTTTACACAGGTAGTCGTTGGTCTGAGCTAGTCCAGCGAGGGCATTCCGCAGACCGTGCATCTGGTCGGAGAGCTCATTCAGCTTGAGTTGTCTCATCTTGCCCACCTTCTCCAGCAGCTGTCTCTCTCGCTCCTCGATGGCGAGGATAAAGTGCCTCATGGCCTTGCGTATCTTCATGGAGACCTGCGCCGCGTCCCTCTCCACGGTCCTCGAGATGGCGACCGCCTTGTCGATGCTGCCCTTGATGTACTTCGTCCCGAGGTTGCCGCTCTCGAGGGTCTTCTGCAGCCGAGCCTTGCAGGCCTCCGCGGCGTCCTGGATGAGGACGGTGATGTGGTCCTTGTGCTCCCAGAGAGTGCACTCCTGGCAGACGACCTTGGTGCAGGTCTCGCAGTAGTAGCGGATAGCCTCGCAGTGGATGTGGCACTGGAAGTCCTTAGGGATCTCGCTCTTGAGGGCGGCGGGGGAGAGTTGGGCGGCCGGGACGATTGTGTGATCCTTGGCGCAGCAGTCGAAGGAGGGCACGCTGAGGCAGTCGTGGCAGAAGGCCTCGTTGCAGTCGAGGCAGCGGCTGGACACGAGGCGGTCGTCGCAGCGCGAGCACGACATGGACCCGGCGGAGGAGGACGTCTGGGGGGACTCTGACAGGGCGGGCTCGTCCTTGGCCATGGCGCGCAGGATGTTGGCGGACAGGAGCTCGCAGCCGTCCTCCAGGGCGGGAGTGCCCATGGCCTGCAGCAGGTTGGACAGGTACTTCATGCTGCTGTTGAGGGGAGACACCGCCGAGTAGTTCAACGCGTTTGGTAAAAGTGCCATTTTCCCATTCACTCATTTATTCTGCAAAAAATAAAACTAATTTAAGATACGGAATTTCGGTAGGTTTCTCCATTATGGAATACACCAGAACCTTCCTTTACACGGCTTCGGAATAACACAGAATAAAATTATATTAAATTCGTTATTGGAATGTCATTTACTAACTTGGCATATAATATCTGGAAATCACATTTGGTAAATTGTTCAAGGGAGCGGTTTGAAGCTGCAAAACCGTTTCAAATGTATCTCTTGAAGTAAAAAATACAATGTATTGCTGTTTTTTTTAGATTTATAGGATTTTGATAAGAATATTTCAGTTTTGACAAGAATTTTTAATCAAATAACTAATAACTACGGGACTTCAATGTTCTTTCCTCTAAATGCCCGGCCCTCGCCCTAATTCCTCCTCGGACTTTAGTACAAAAAGTCATGTAGAATATTGAATGAAAAACAATGTACTTATAAAACTTTCTTCAGGCAAAAACATTAAATTACGTGCCATTAATTAAAACATGAATTATTTATGAAAGTAATGGGTAAATATAAATTTAATGACATGATTTATTTATTTATTTATTGTGGATAACTTATATAGCGCCATTTTCGTAATAAAATACCTCAAGGGCGCTTTACATGGTGATTCTATTGTTAAGTTAATTTAATTGAAGCTTTAAATTTGTAATTTAATTAAAATAATTTATTTTGTTGTCACGTGCTACGGATTTATTCAAATGATTTAGAGAACAAGTGGGTTTTTAGTTTTTTCCGAAACATCACTTCACTTTCACAGCCTCGCACCTCTGCTGGGAGAGCATTCCATGCCATAGGGCCTGCGACCGCAAATGCGCGCTCACCAAATTTAGTGCGCTGTTTGCGTAGAGGTATAATAACTTTTCCTCTCGCCGTAGACGTAGCTGATCTAAGCGTGAGACGCCTGTCAGCTAGTTCATCTGGAATGCATAGTTCCCTTAGATATTCCGGAGCCGAGTTGTGCAGTGACTTATACATAAGCCAACAGAGTTTGTATTCGACCCTCTGTGGAAAACGTAGCCAGTGTAGTTCCCGAAGTAGTGGAGTGATATGACTGAACTTAGAGATTCCGAAAATAAGTCTCGCTGCGGCATTCAATACAGATTGTAGGCGAGTCATTTTGTTCATTGGTAGACCTGCATAGATACCATTACAATAATCGACTCTAGACAATACAAATGCATTTATTAATTGACGGGCGGCATCAACCGGCAAATTTTTGCGTATGCATTTAATTTGTCTCAGCTGGTAGAAGCATGAACTTATCGTTCTACTAATTTGAGCGTCAAGAGATAGGTCAGAATTGAGTAAAACTCCCAGTAGTTTAACGGTGGGTAAAGCGGTACTCCCTACATTAGGTAGAGCCGTATCCTGGATCAAATTCTGTCGTCTGGCTGAAGCCACCCACAGTTGTTCAGTTTTTGTACTAACAAAAAATCAGCTTAAATTAACAAAAATTAAAATACCACTCTACACAACTTTTGAATGCATTGGCTGTAGGGTTAGCGCAGGCAGCAACCATTTTACCTTAATCACAATTTATAGACCAGGTTCTAAAGCACCACCTCGGAAATTTTATTCGGAAATAAAATCTTTACTTGAATGGGCCATCACTCGTACAGAAGTAACATACGTAACTGGAGATCTGAACATTCGTTTCGACCGCAAGACGGATTCTTCGAGACTGGTGAATTGTTTACAACATTTACAGGCGAAAGCGCTCGTTGGTCAAAATAATAAAAAGTATAACTAAACAAAGAAGTTTCATTGATAAGTTTATTTATAATTTTATCATAATCATGAATCTGAATATATTAACAAAATGACATTTATGACTTCCAGCCTTTCAGCTTTAAAGTACAGATATGTAAAAGGCCCTCCTTAGAACAGGTTTCCCTAATGAGGAAGACTCTTAAATTACTTATTATTGTATAAATATTTATCTGTATGCGAGAGGTAAACTACAGCATCTCCAAAAACCCAACTTATCAGAAGAAACGAATTAATGATTTTTCATGACTTAAATATATCTTGTATTTTTCAATGAGAGGCTTTAAAGAAGAAAATATGTATTTATTTATTCATATTTTTCTCTTACAAACTATAATTAATAATAAAAATAATGTGACCTCACTGGGGTTACCCGTGCAGAGGACACTTAACAATATACTTTTTTGAAATGTTTTTACATTTGAGAATAAACAAAGAAGACTAACTTAATAAACGGAGATAATTAACAAAATATTCACAGTTTTAAAAACTAATTATATACATTTATATTATTTATATTACAAGACGCACAATGAAAATAACAAAAACCTAACATAAGCTATACACTTGTGGAGTGGTTGATTCAACATTGGTTTGGGCGAATGAGACAAACCACTTTACTTCTACCTAGCTCCACTATCCATTTTTTTTATAGCCTTTTTAAACATTTTCTCGTTACTAATTGTTTTAACAGATAATGGAAGTAGGTTATAGATTTTAATTGAATAATACTCAAAATCCCTTTGTCCGAAAGTGGTATTAGTATTTGTTTAAGTTGTCTTTGTGTTGGGGATCTAGTGATTATATTATTTTATATATATCTTAAAACAAATTACAAAAACACACATTTTAATAATCTTTCTTAACCTCTTTTTGGTTACAGTAAAAAATAAATTTATTATCTTTGTCATTAAAGAAATTAGGAGTTAATGCTATTTACCATGTAGAAGAAAACTTTGATTTTGACATAACTCAATTTCACCATATATAGAGTTACTGTAGTTTACCTCTCACACACAGATATGCTAGTGAAGTACAATACAACTAGGATTGCCAAATCTCCAGATTGTTACCAGGAAATAAAAAATAAAGAAGAAGTTTTTGATTTTAATTTAATTAATTTATTTATTAATTTTTTTACATTGTAAACGATTATAAATTATAAAAATAATGTGTCCTCACTGGGTTTACCCCTACCGAGGACACTTAACAATATATCGTGGGTATACTGGCAAAAAACATTAACTTGAAAATCTGCGGATTTGACTTAATGATGCAGTTTTGTAAAGTTTTAAACGCTCTACAAACTGGCAAAATACACTAAGTCATATTAGATTTTATATGTCTGTAGTTTGAAAGATAAATTTAAGGTTAAGGTACTACCAAAACTAATAGAAATGTGCCTGCTGCCGATTGCGACACGGTACAAATTACTAGTACTTAAACACATACTTTTTTCTATATAACAGTCAGTTTACCCTGAAGATGGCTGCTGCAATGGTAGCCAAAACGTCGGAACAAATCCAACACACACAGTATCACCACGCAGGCTCTACGGCATGGAATGCTCTCCCAGCAGAGGTCCGAAACTGTGAGAGTGAAGCGATGTTTCGCAAGAAACTTAGAACCCACTTGTTCTCTAAATCATTTGAATAAATCCTTAGCATGTGGTAACAAAGTACATTATAAAAGTAAAATTAAATTTATATCTTTATATAATCACTTTGTGAAGCGCCCTTGAGGTATTATATTACGAAAATTGTGCTATATAAGTTATCCATAATAATAATAACAGTGACCGTGAAAACCTTTGCACCTATTTAATAATATAATAATTTCGTAATAAATAATTAATAATTTTGTACACAAAAAAAAAGTTTTGATCTTTGGTTTAATTTTACCACCCTTATAATTTGCAAAGAAAAAATCATTTTATCTGGTGGCCAGATTTGTCTCAGGCCGCGAGGAGAGGTTTATGGCTGATCACCTTACCTTCATGTAACAGATGATCGAACTGTTCTGCATTTTGTATAAAAGTGCAGTGCCAAATGCACATTAAGAATAAGCGGTGCATATTAAGGTTTGATGAAGATGATTAAAAAATCAGCAACCTTTTTTTAAGAAATCAAAAGAAATAATCGGGTTGTGGTAGCGTGGCTAGTGTTGCGGACTCACGGATCAGAGTTCAGAGGTTCAAATCCTACTCAACCCCAACTTGATTTCCATTTTCTAATAGTGAGTTTTTTACACTTGTTAAAATAACAATACTTGTTGAAAATGGCCACCAAAATTGAAATATTAGGGTAAATTATAAAAACAACATGTCTAAGAAGTATGGGTTAAGTGGCTACTTTACACACTGTGTAACATTCCGATTTAAGTATCCACATTTCCTCAACCCTTCCGTCCGTTGACTTTTGTGAAGCGGCCTTCGTGGTGTAGTGGCCAAGACGCTTGACTTACGCGCGGAAGGCTCTGTGTTCGATTCCCGGAGAAAACACAAAAATTAAAAATGTGATTTTTTTAATTCACCACTGTAATTGGGACTTCTGGCCTGTTGCGGTGTAAATTTTTTTACTAATAAATGAATAAAAAAGAAAACATTTTTGAGAAGGGTATATGAAAGTCTAGGCATTTACAGGGCTTATGACAAGTGGCCACATTCACCATTCTGCCTATTTTTGAACATCCACATTTCCTCAACTCTCTCTGTTGACTTTTGTGAAGTAAAAGAGCTGAAACCTTTATCATGTGGGTGAGATTCATCCGGCACTAGGCGACAAATTTAAATATGAACAACTCCCTAGGGAGAAAATCCAGCCAGTCTGCAAGCATTTGGACATACTCAAAACATTGTTGAAAAAAGAAAATAGCTGAAACTTGAAACTGAAAAGATTGAAATCCATCCCGTCTACAAGCATTTGCACTAACTCAAAACATTGTTGACAATTTTTTTTAATTTAAAAAAATATTATGTACCTACCGTATGTATTACGAAATTACAGAATCATTTTAACACCACAGCTAATAAATGCCAAAATTTCACTTCTGGACATCATTTCGATAAAATCGATATAAAAAATTTACACTAGTTTGTCAAAACCAAACTAAAACACGGTCTTATTCTGACGAATCGCGAGATGGACACGATAACGAGACTCGCCGCGGCTATTTTACAATGAAGACTGTAATGACTGTAATTTTGTATCACAGCGATCCGTCACAATATTCACAATACGAGTCTTGTTGAGTCTACGGCGAGATAAGGCCTAAAATATAGGTATAACTAAACTATAAGTACCCCCGAGGCAAACCTTCCTCACCCGACCGAAGGCGGCCAAAACGAGACCTTTCGTAAAAAGAAATCGACCGAAGCGACCGGAGAATAAAGACTGCATAGTAAAATTACGCCCCCCTTACAAATTACTCGACTGCACGTGCATTTTGATCCTCATGTCCGGACCTTTATATTTTTTGTCCTCGACGTCATCTAGCCGCGGCGCGACAATACTCTTGGAAGTCGCCCGTCAAGATGAAGTGTGCGCAAGGAAAGACTAAATGTGCCCGTTGATGAAATCGCCATTTCGCCGCAGTCGTGGTGGACTTTTCGACGAGGCGCCGTCGCTTTTTACGGCGTGCGCCGGCGGTCGATATATCCCGCATGTTAGGGTGGTCTAGGAATGAGAATAGGTCGGGTTCGGCTGGGGTGACCACGCAACGGACATTACGACACGGGACATATAATGTGCAGCAAAAAAATATTACGATTATTATCACCATCATCATTCCCTTTCCGCACCCGGTGGTGCATAGAGCATTAGAGGTCGCTAGTCCTATATACTTATATATAGTTGAATAATTTATGTAGCGCCATTTTTGTGAAAATCACGTAAAGGCGCGCTGTGCAATAAATAAATGTCGTTTTTTTTATTTTATTTCATAAATACACTAAACTTTGTCAAACAAATGTTTATCGTAGGAGGCAAAACTACCCGTTCACAATGAAGTCCTGGTCCCGACCCTGATGTATGGGAGCGAAGTATGGACTTGGAAAAACAGGGATGAAAGTAGGCTGAATGCTGTCGACATGCGATCTCTCAGGCGAATGTGTGGTAAAAGTATGTACGATAGATTCACAAATGTTGAGATCCGTACATTATGCGAGGCTGAGATAAGCATTATCGACAAAATCAAGAAAGAAGCTATGCGTTGGTTTGGACATGTAGAGCGAATGGACAGCGAAAGAACGGCTAAAAATATGAATATTATGATGCGAATGTACTGTAACTGTCTATGCGCTCTGTAGCTGCAAGACGTCCTGTAATCTAGCTCCTATCTGTTATATTTTTTTATTGATCTTAATTGAAAACGAGGAACTAGAATCCCAACCGTCCATGCGCTCTGTAGCTGCAAGACGTACTGGGATATTTATTAATTGTACAGCCCCCATGAGGTGTTTTTTACAAAAGTGGCGCTATACAAATTACCCAACTATGTATATATATATATTTCGACGTTTTTGCAGACTTGAGATTATTAACATTTACTCCATTTCTCCTTAATCGTAGTCTTCCCTCTACAATTGTTTCTTGTGCGTAAAGGTTCAAGATTACAAAAACATCGTGATAATATTCGTAATAGTTACTGATATATTATTGAATTGATATGCCCTATGCACCACTGGGTGTGGAAATAATAATTACGATGATAATATTTATGAAAGACTTATTTTCGGAATCTCTAAGTTCAGTCATATCACTCCAGTACTTCGGTAATTACACTGGCTACGTTTTCCACAGTGTAAAATACAAACTCTGTTGGCTTATGTATAAATAACTGCACAGCTCTGCTCCAGAATATCTAAGGGAACTCTGCATTCCAGATGAACTAGTTGGTGGACGTCTTACGCTTAGATCAGCTACATCTACGTAGAAAAATAAAAGTTATTATACCTCTACGCAAACAGCGCACTAAATTCGGCGAACGCGCATTTGCAGTCGCAGGCCCTACGGCATGGAATGCTCTCCCAGCAGAGGTGCGAGGCTGTGAAAGTGAAGTAATGTTTCGGAAAAAACTTAAAACCCACTTGTTCTCTAAATCATTTGAATAAATCCGTAGCATGTGATAACAAAATAAATAGTTTTAATTAAATTACAATTTTAAAACCTTCAATTAAATTTATTTACCTATAGAATCACTATGTAAAGCGCCCTTGAGATATAAGAATACGAAAATGGCAATATGTAATATACAGTTATCCATAATAATAATATTAATTATGCCCATGTTTAAACATCCACATTTCCTCAACTTGCCGAGATCTTTTTGAATTAATATGCCCTATGCACCACTGGGTGCGAAAATAACAATGACGATGATAATAATTAATAATTATAATAATAACAATAATTAATAATATAATAGTGACGTGGAGGTATTTTTCAAAGCAAGGTCACCCTGTTTTTCGCTACGTGCTAGAGAACCACATCTACCCTCGCACTGTTCACTTTAAGGTACCCCTCTCTTCTCTTCTGCCTCCCGAATACCGAATGCAATCGAAAATATTTCGACTATGTCCAAATCTTTGCAGACGAATGCCGAATTTCACCAGCGTGAAGGTCAAGATAGGCGCATTTCTCAACAGAGTTGATTTCTGTACATTCACACATCTTCTCGCACTCACAACGATAATTCCTATTTTTGACATGTCCATTATTATTATGGAATAGAATGGTGAATGTTACATAGAGTGTAAAGTGGCCACTTTTACAACAACAACAACACAACAAACCATCACGCCGTTTCCCCGTAGGGGTAGGCAGAGAGGATAGAACGCCATAACACTCTATCTTGGCATACAGACCTCGCTTCCTCTACATTCATACATCTTCTTATGCACGCACGCCGATTATTCCTACTTTTAACATGTCCATCTTCAAGTATTTGATGGACTTGATCGTGCCATGTCTTTCTCGGTCTTCCTCGTTTTCTGCATCCATCAACATTTGCATCGTAGATCCTTTTAGTCATTCTTTCGCTGTCCATTCGCTCTACATGTCCAAACCAACGCAGCACCCCTTTCTTGATTCTGTCAATAATGCATGTCTCAGCCTTACACACTTCACGGATCTCGACATTTGTGCACCTATCATGCATCGTTTTACCACACATTCGCCTGAGGGATCGCATTTTGACAGCATTCCATTCCAGCATTCGACAGCATTGCCACTTTTACCATCCAATGAAAGGTCATACAAATTATTACTATGGATAAATATAGTTTATCATACCCTCAATTTTAAATCAGAAAATATAATATTTTAACATATTACAACAGAGATGAAGAACATTTTAGAGAAGGTAATATAGAATTTATTCAAAAAGAAACACTTTGTAATTTTTACCACATACGAGTGTAGATGTTTGCGGTTGGAGTGTTGAGGAGCCTCTACACCAGTTGGTAGCGTAGACAGAAGAAACAGCGTTAGATGTTGATACAATTATTTATTTTCCATTTAATTATAAATTAAATATTTGATAAAATTCTTTCAATTCTTTTCAGAATACCAGCCCAGGAACAATAAAATATTGCAATTCAAAAAGCCCTTAATACCAATATTTTACGTCCTTCCTGTCAGGAATCGAACCAGGACCTCAAGAATGGTAAGCGAACACGTCAACCACTAGACAACGAGACGGAAGTATCTCAACTCGATTTCCCAGGATTTTTGCCTGAGAACGCCCGTCGATTCAAAAGCACTCGCCGAGGGTTCTGGTTCTATTTCACACGCATAGCTGTATTATTCGTCCGCCTCCACATGTAACTAACTAACTAACTACTAACTAACCATCACGCCATTTCCCCGGAGGGGTAGGCAGAGAGGATAGAACGCCACACCACTCTGTCCTGGCACACTTCCTTTGCTTCCTTCACATTCATACATCTTCTCATGCACGCACGTCGATTATTCCGACTTTTCACATGACCACTTTCAAGAATTTGTTGTACTTGATCATGCCATGTCTTTCTCGGCCTTCCTCGACTTCTACAACCAGACACATTCGCATCATAAATCTTTTTAGCCGTTCTTTCATCATTCATTCGCTCCACATGACCGAACCATCGCAAAAGACCTTTCTTAATTTTGTCGATAATGCTTAACTCAGCCTTGCATTCTGCTGTAATTTCGACATTAGGGCACCTATCATACATTGTTTTTCCGCACATTCGCCTGAGGGATCGCATTTCAACAGCATTCAGTCTACTTTCGTCCCTTTTTTTCCAACTCCATGCTTCGCTTCCATACATTAGGGTTGGTACCAGAACTCCATTATGAACTGCTAATTTAGCCTCTTGCGATAGACACTTATTTGCTACGACAGACTTTAAGGCACCATTAACTCTGTTACCGGCACTAACCCTCCTTTCAATATCCTTGTCCATATTTCCATCTCTAGTAAACATACTACCCAGATATACAAATTCTTCACATATAAGATGGTTAATATCATTGATGCCTACCTTCTCTGGTCTCGGCTTCGCTCGCCGCTCTACGCTCTGCTCATGGTTCCAGCAACTCTACCGGGGTGGACTCGCAGCGGCCAGGGAGGCGGGAGTAGGCTGGGAAGCCAGGAAGCCGGGAAATAAGCTAGCAGCCAGGGTCCTTGCAGCCTGCGGTGGATGCTTCACAGTTCACGGTTCCGCCATTCGATCTCAAGGACCCCTTCCCTCGTCACGTGATCAGATAACGTCTAAAACAAATGGAAAAAAACACGTCAACAAGTCTTCTAATAAACATTTCTACGATAATGTATATTTATTTATTTATTTATTAACGGACATTGTCCATGTATACAATTTATAAGGTTTAAATATTACAATAAAAGAATAGTTTAAAACATTTGAAGAAAAAAGAAAGAAGCATTGACAAACATAAGGGACATCGAGACAAGATCTGGACTATTTATTTAGTGCTCGTTTAAATCGTTGTAAACTTAAACCAAAAAAGTCCAGATCCTGTCTTGAGTTAACAATACGACAAAGGCGCGTTATTGGAGAATTTAGGCCATAGTTTGTTCTATGCTGATCGATGAACAGTACTTCATTGTTTCTCAATCTACGAGTCGGAATATTGAATTTTACTTGTCCCAGTAATGATGGAACATCGATTATACCATTTAGTATGCCGAACATATATATGGAGTCAATATTAGTTCTACGTTTTTGTAGACTAGAAATATTTAACATTGACTCTATTTCAGCATAAGAATAATTATCTCTCTCTAGTCCAAGCATCCACGCTATTTTTCGAAGCAAGCGATGTTGGACTGATTCAATGTGATTTATGCGATTGACATAGAATGGAGACCAGACCACTGAGGCATATTCATTCATATGTATGTATATATGTGTGTATATATGTATGTATGTGTATATGTATGTGCGAAGTATGTATGCTTTATATTTATGTATTTAATTGTATTTTTACATTTAATGTAAACTTTTTTTTTTTTTATTTCTTCAATATTGTTTTTTATTTATGGGAAACATATTCGAAAACCATATTTGCCGCAACAAATCGGTTTCTTAGAACAGGCATTTGCCCATATAGGAACCGATTGCAACATTAGGCGTATCGTAGGAAACATTCTACACTCCCTCGTATATGTGAAACATTTAACAAAAAAATTAATAGTCTTGATATATTTAACACTCCATACAATATGTACAGAAGAGAATTAATAGGCTTGATTCATGCTCTTCATTCATAATTCGTTTAATCATTAAATCAAATGCAATTTTCCACTCTCACTTTCCTTCAATCATTCTTTACCACTCCTTATCAATTTCCTTCTTTTCCTTTCCACTATCTCCTTGTTTTGTCCATATTTATCTTATTTTAATATATAGTATATTTATTATTTATATAGTTTAAACTTCAAGCCGTCGTCGCTTTATTACAGTATTATTTAGTGAATACATATAATTGGATGGCAGGCTCTACTATGTATACATTTTATGTATTATTTTTTTTTTAAATATTCATTTGACCCGTACATCTGTTTGTATTCGAAATAAATTAAATTAAATTAAATTAATATTTCTGGCTTGCCGACCCTTCATATACTGAGCCTACTCCTAGTACTAGCAGAATTTGCCAGAGTGTTTTTTGTGCCATTTTGTAACATTGTATGTATAAACTAATAAATGATGGCATGGAATGCTCTCCCAGCAGAGGTGCGAGGCTGTGAAAGTGAAGTGATGTTTCGGAAAAAACTTAAAACCCACTTGTTCTCTAAATCATTTGAATAAATCCGTAGCACGTGACAACAAAATAAATTATTTTAATTAAATTACAAATTTAAAAGCTTCAATTAAATTTACTTAACAATAGAATCACCATGTAAAGCGCCCTTGAGGTATTTTATTACGAAAATGGCGCTATATAAGTTATCCATAATAAATAAATGAATAAATAAAATAAATTTGTTTTCTTTTTCTACTACTACTACCATCATGCCATTTCGTCTTCCTCTATTTCTGCATCCATCCACACTCGCACTAGAAGTATTCTTAGCTGTTCTTTCGCTGTCCATTCGCTCTACATGTCCAAACCACCGCAGAGCTCCTTTCTTGATTTTGTCTCAGCCTTACATGACGTACGGATCTCAACATTTGTGCATCTATCGTACAGAGTTGTTCTACACATTGGCCTGAGAGATCGCATTTCGACAGCATTCAGCCTACTTTCATCCCTGTTCTTTCAAGTCGATACTGCGCTCCATCCGACTCCATTGTTAACTGCTAATTTTGCCTCTCGTGTTCACTCTGTTCCCGGCACTCACTCTCCTTTCAATATCTACATTTATGCATAATTTAATTAAGAATAAGGATTTCCACAAGTATTAGAGCGAAAAGCGGAGGTGATTACTACCAGAAGTCAAACTAGAGGGTGGGTCATGGGGTCTACCACAAACTCTGAATTCGGGCAAAGAAATTTCAGGTTTATGGGCCCCAAAATATTCCAGTATGTTACCCAAACATTGCAAAACCATGACCCGGATTCAATTTAATAAATTTGTAAAAAATTGGTTACCGAGTTTTGGTCGAGAAAAATCGAAAAATTAACTCAAAAACATTCTTACATTATAAACTGTATAAATTAATATTGTATAACTGTAAAATTCATAAACTAGTAGGTAGATGATCAGATAAACCAAAATCTTAAGTCTGGTCATGTCAAAAGCAGACAGAACCAAAGGGCATGTATGACAAGATGTATGAATGTGGAAGAAGCTAGGAATGTGTGCCAGGATAGACGTGTGTGGCGGTCCATTCTCTCTGCCTACCCCTACGGGGAAATGGCGTGATGGAAGTAGTAGTAGTAATATTATTGTTTATTTTGCAAAAAATGTCTGCCTTAAACAGGTTGTACCTAGTTAGGCAGACTAGACATGATCCTAACTAACTAACTAACTAACCATCACGCCATTTCCCCAGAGGGGTAGGCAGAGAGGATAGAACGCCACACCACTCTGTCCTGGCACACTTCCTTTGCTTCCTTCACATTCATACATCTTCTCATGCACGCACGTCGATTATTCCGACTTTTCACATGACCACTTTCAAGAATTTGTTGTACTTGATCATGCCATGTCTTTCTCGGCCTTCCTCGACTTCTACAACCAGACACATTCGCATCATAAATCTTTTTAGCCGTTCTTTCATCATTCATTCGCTCCACATGACCGAACCATCGCAAAAGACCTTTCTTAATTTTGTCGATAATGCTTAACTCAGCTTTGCATTCTGCTCTAATTTCGACATTAGGGCACCTATCATACATTGTTTTTCCGCACATTCGCCTGAGGGATCGCATTTCAACAGCATTCAGTCTACTTTCGTCCCTTTTTTTCCAACTCCATGCTTCGCTTCCATACATTAGGGTTGGTACCAGAACTCCATTATGAACTGCTAATTTAGCCTCTTGCGATAGACACTTATTTGCAACGACAGACTTTAAGGCACCATTAACTCTGTTACCGGCACTAACCCTCCTTTCAATATCCTTGTCCATATTTCCATCTCTAGTAAACATACTACCCAGATATACAAATTCTTCGACCTGTTTCAAACTATCTCCATTTACTACAATCTCAGACATGATCCAGAGAAATATATTACCTAACTGTGTATGTAGTAGATAAAGTAATTGTTTTTTTTGTTTATAAACCGTGATTTTTTTTTCTTATGCAAAATAGAAAAAGTCAAAGTGATTTTCAAAGAATTATATTATGAATTAATAAAAATATTTAAAATATCTCCACAATGTTTTACTGGAACTTTCAGCAGCTTAGTCCTTGTATTTTTCTTGGAAAAGATTTATCCAAAATTCAGACAAGTGGATTTTGGCATTAAAATTTCAAACACTTAAAAGTGCGATGCGTGAAATGGAGGCCTTTAAAATGTGTTTTTTAGAAAATAAAAATCTACCCTTGTCATTCACGAAGGTCACGGTATAGAAACCCTACAATCAATGTGTAAATAGAGAGTATTTTAACCCTATGGCGCACGCGTTTTTTTTTTCAATTGGTTTAGAGAAATTTATTTATTATTGTTAATATTATTATGGATAATTGATATAGCGCCATTTTCGTAATATAATACCTCAAGGGCGCTTTACATAGTGATTATTTAGATAAATAAATTTAATTGAAGTTAAATTCCTGACGATGAGGTAGTAACCTCGAAACCGGTCGAAGTGTAATTTTAAAAAAAATAAGTGGCATAGAACGCCACGTCACTCTATCTTTTAATACAGATCTCGCTTCCTCTACATTCATTCATCTTCTCAAGCACGCGCGCCGATTATTCCGCCTTTTAACATGTCCATTTTCAAGTATTTGTTGGATTTGGTCATGCCATGTCTTTCTCGGTCTTCCTCTATTTTTGCATCCATCAAGATTCGCATTGAAAATATTTTTAGCCGTTCTTTTGCTGTCTTTTAATACAGAGTTCATTCGCTCTACAGTGGACAGCAGCGAAAGAAACGGCTAAAAGGATCTACGATGCGAATGTTGATGGATACAGAAAACGAGGAAGACCGAGAAAGACATAGCACGATCAAGTCCATTTAATACTTGAAGATGGACATGTCAAGAGTAAGAATAATCGGCATGCGTGCATGAGAAGATGTATGAATGTAAAGAAAGCGAGATCTGTATGCAAAGATAGACTTCAATCAAGAGTAGAGGCGTTCAATCCTCTCTGCCACCATTACGGGGAAACGGTGCGATGGTTTGTTTGTTTGTTTGTTTTTTTTTAAATTTATTTATTTATTTTTATTTGGGAAAAAAATAACAGTTTTTACATATATTGTATACAGAAAATAAGAATACATATGAACGAAAATTGTGAAAACAGTCAATAAAAATTTTCCACAGTGGTGTAAGATATTGATTAAGTACATTATCGGTATCAAATTGAGAAATGTTAGGCACTTAAAAGTTGCAAATAAAATATATATACTTATATGCAGTTATAAAAATAAAGTAAATAGAAACAAGATGAATTTAAATTTAAAGAATAAGAAAAGAAAAAAGTTATATAAACATAATGTGGAAGATACAAAAATATAATAATGAACATACGAGTATTATAGTAATAATAAAAAAATAATAGCGCGATTTTGAAAGAACAGCGGTTTAAAAAGGCAAAATTGTATGATTTCCTTACTTTTTATAAGACTACACCCTTAAACATTATAGACGAAAAAAGTAGTGTGTCTTTATAAAGAATTTATTTTTTGTTTTAAAAAGTCGTGCGTCGCAGGGTTAATTCGCGCAGGGTAGTTAAGGGTGGCAAGTCTAGTTTCAAAAGCACCTACTTACGACGTTATTTATGGGCTTTATGGCCAACGCCTGGCGACAAATCAATAAAGAACACCAAAAAGGAGACATTCCCAGAGTCCGAGATCCGGGACCTTTTGTGCCGTCTGCAGGAATGTTTTAGAAAAGTTGGCACTAATAAATACGAACCAACTCCACATGTGGAGGAAATAAATCCCCGGCAACTGCGAACCGGGTACTGTCCCATCGAAACTCGACACATGTGTTCGGAATTGGGAGAACGCAGCGCGCAGCGGCGCGCACAGGGTTTTTAATCTTTGTGAAAATCACCTCAAGGGTGCTTACAATAAGTAAATATCCCGGCACGTCTTGCAGCTACAGAGCACATTGTACGGTTGGGATTCTAGTTCCTCGTTTCCAAAGAGGAACTTCAGCCCTACGGAAATTGGATACAAAAAATGTTTCTTACGCGGGGTAAAAATTAGAGCATTCAATTGTACGCCAAAGTTTCTTGAAAATGTACAGAAAAAATAATAAAAAATATTTTCATAAAAACGCACTACTTTAAATGACGTCACTGGTTCGTGTGAATCAACCTATGATCTGAGAGCTATGGAATATTTCCGGTCTGCTTGTCGCTTCTGGACCAATGGGAAGAACTGAATGAGAATAAGCGGAAATGAACCTCTGACGTTACACGCGGAGTTATTTCAGAAATACAAAACTTTGAAAAATCGTAGCGCCGATAATACGATATATATATATATTTTTTTTTAATTTGACTTAGTTGAACAGTCTTTTAACAAATATTTTTTTTTTAAAAACACTGAACTTCCTCATTAGGAAGTTCAGCAATAATAATAATAATGTTTGGCTGATTTATATAGCGCCATTTTTGTGAAAAATCACCTCAATGGCGCTCTACATTCTATACTTAAACTTACATTCTAACTAAGCCAAAGTGACAAATTATATTTTCTGATTTAAAATTAAGGGTATGATAATCTAAATAAGTGAAATTTTAGTTGGGATCTGAACTGACTGGGACTGCCGATGATTCGTATGTTTGAAGACAATCGGTTCCAGGCAGAGGGGCCGGCAACGGCAAAAGCACGGCGATCTCTGAATCTAGTGCCGGATTTCGACAAGTTTTCCTCTGCCTGAATCGAATGCTGATCTAAGAGTACATTTTTTTGACACGTATTTTCCCAAATACAAAGGTCCGATAGGTATCTTGGAGCCATTTCATGAAGGGATTTGAATACTGTCCAGAAAAGCTTGTATTTTATTCTCTCTGGGGTTTTTGACCAGTGCAAATCTCGAAGATGTTGTGGGATGTGAGAATATTGTTTTACTCCCGTAATGAGCCTCGCTGCTGCATTGAAAACAGATTGAAGTTTATCAGTTTGGTATTTTGGGAGATTTGCGCGTATGATAGGTGCACGAATGTCGAGATCCGTGAACTGTGTGAGGCTGAGATATGCACTGTCGACAGAATCAAGAAAGGGGTGCTGCGTTGGTTTGAACATGTAGAGCGAATGGACAACGAAAGAACGGCTAAAAACATAAAAATAAGCAAAGAAAAATACAAAAACACGACTGACTTCTACGTTATTTATGTATTGTGCATATGCAGTCAATTGGTAGAATTCCATTTTAAGATTTGGTAAGGTATGCAAAATAAAATACTTTTATCAACAACCGACATCAATAATCTTGTTAGGACATTATCAAACTAACTTAATAAACAACTAATAACAAAACAAACCATCACGCCGTTTCCTCTTAAGGTTAGGCAGAGAGGATAGAACGCCATATCACTCTATCTTGGCATACAGACCTCGCTTCCTCTACATTCATACATCTTCTCGTGCACGCACGCCGATTATTCCTACTTTTGACATGTCCATCATCAAGTATTTGATGGACTTGATCGTGCGATGTCTTTCTCGGTCTTCCTCGTTTTCTGCATCCATCAACATTCGCATCGTAGATCCTTTTAGCCGTTCTTTCGCTGTCCATTCGCTCTACATGTCCAAACCAACGCAGCACCCCTTTCTTGATTCTGTCAATAACTTAATAACTAACTTGATAATGTCCTAACAAGACGAAACGCGTCACATTATACACTATTAAATATATATTTTTTAAAAGTAGAATTAAATCCAATCAAAGCATTTTATTTAGGATTCCTTACCAAATTTTATCTATCTAATTGTATGTTGACATTTAAAAATTAAGCAACAAAATAAAAGACCTCAAAAATATTTAACACGCTAATAAAGTAACAATGAGATCAACGTCTTAACGTTTTGCTCTGAAGTTAGCCACCAAAACGCATAATTCTAAAATAAACTGTTGCGCTACTACGAGAGAATAGACCGCCACACACGTCTACCCTAGCATACATTTCTAGCTTCTTCCACATTCATACATCTTGTCATACATGCCCTTCGGTTCCGCCTGCTTTTGACATGACCAGACTTAATATTTCGGTTCATCTGATCACGCCACGTCTTCCTTGGTCGTCCTCGTCTCACGTTACCGTTCATTTTCGCCATATATATATATAAAGTTGGATAATTTATATAGCGCGATTTTTATCAAAATCACCTCAAGGGCGCTGTACAATAAATAAATATCCCAGCACATCTTGCAGCTACAGAGCACATGGACGGTTGGGATTCTAGTTCCTCGTTTAGAATTCAGATCAATTAAAAATTATAACAGATAGAAGCTTAATTACAGCAGGTCTTGCAGCTACAGAGCGCATGGACGGTAAGAAATCTAGCCCCCATTTACACATTTTTAAAATTGACAAATTAATTTACTGTATTGATATTTAAAAATAATAAAATAATGGTAATACTTGTTTTACTATGCTTTCGTCATCCATTCGTTCTACATTACGAAACCATCTCAGAGACCCTTTCTTAACCTTATATTTATACCTGACTCAGATTTACACTCCCGCCTGATTTCATCATTTGTAACCCTGTCATACATTGATTTCCCACACATTCGTCTAAGAGATAGCATTTCTACCGTGTTCACTCGCCTTTCATACTTCCTCTGCCAGTTCCATGGTTCACTTCCATACATAAGTGTTAGGACTTTAACTCCGTTGTGCACTGCCAGTTTAGCTTCGATTGACATATTTTTATTAGCAATTACTGTGCTTAGTGCTCCGTTCATTTTGTTGCCCGCATTCACTCTCCTTTCAACATCTTTTTCTAATCTTCCATCTCTTGAAAACATGCTTCCCAGATACACAAATTCTTATACTTGTTCAAGACATTCGTTGTTTACATTATGCAGTCAGTAACCTCACTTCCCCTTTCAAATACCTTTTGACTTACTTTGGTTCATCGCCAGTTCGCTCTCCAGCCATACATCATACATTCTAAAGACTATCAGTTGCAAATCATCCTCGCCGCTTTCTAACAGAACTGCATCATCAGCATACAACAAACAGCTTACTGAAAAATTAAACTAATTAACAGGACTAAAACGTGTTATAAAACGCTGTTGTGCGTTTTGGGTTATTTATAATGCAACATCCATGGAAGTATTTTTCTTACAGAAAAATATGACCGATTTAAATATCATTTTTGCAATACGAATACGTAAAACGGAATTTTGGGATTTTCGATTTGTAGCCCTTTTGGGATTTAATATAAATATAAAGGCTTCGTAGTATTTCTGTATTCTCTAGTGCGGTTGTTGATGGTGTGAGTGATGTTTACCAACACCATTGCCGGTGTGTGGGAGGGGCGGGGCGGCGCATGCGCAGGACCTGACCTTGAGCGGTCCCTCCGTGGGGTAGGTTATCTGCTATCAGCTCGGCACCCACACACCCGCGCGCCGCGCACGCACGCTCGCACGCACGCACACACCCGCACGCATCCCGGAATCTCCGGAATCACGAACGGGAGGGAAGAAGGATTGTGATACGATTACAGTACAACAAACCATCCGCTGATTCCCCGTATACGTATAGTCGTGATCGACGTTCAAGGCACGCGGAAGGAATGCGGTGTTTTGTTTTGACACAAATGAAAATAATGGAATGAATTTACTCATCGAATAAATAATTAAATAATCGAATGAATCATTCATTTCCGGAATTCCATAGATAATATAGATGGGCGTTTCGGTTATTGTGGCCTATGGTCACTCAAAACCATGGTAGACGGGGTTGCCTACAGAATTGGGAGAAGAGTTATAATCTTCAAAACTTATGAATTCGTAGGGGGGTGGTGGTGGAATTTTTTTCCAAATAGACATTTTAATTCGATAAATTCATTCGAATAAATTTAGTAATCGAATGCATTCGATTATTTTTATTCGAATGAGTTATCTCTAGTTTTGACGCTGCACGGTTGAGTTTCGATAAACATTGGCGCCTCGATATAGCTACCTTTATAACCACCAGGGCCCTAATTACAATGGGAAGTTAACAGAGTTATCTTCGACTGTATATAAAGAAAAACCGATATTTTTGTACGAAAATTAGTATATTTGCATGAACATTTAAAGTATCTTCATCGGTAACCTCTGATTGAACATTTCTAGTAGAAAAAAAATGTGTGCATATTCTGCTTTTCACACAGAAAACTGAATTTTACTTCGTAGATAAAATTTAAGATAAATGTTAACTTCCCATTGTAATCGGGCCCAGTGTACGTATTCTGACGGGAAGTTAAATTTATCTTCAATTTTATCTACAAAGTAAAATTAAGTTTTCTGTATGAAAAGCAGAACATGCATACATTTTTTTTCTTCTGAACGTGTTCAATTGTAAACCTTCGGTAACCACCGACGAAGATACTTTAAATTTTCATGCAAATATATTAATTTTCGTACACAAATATCGGTTTTTATTTATAGACAGTCGAAGATAACTCTGATAACTTACCATTGTAATCGAGGCCCAGCTATTTTTTATCTAAACTCAACCGGACACAGCGTCACCAACAGACTGCAGCATTTCTTCCGCGCGCTATGAGCGTACACCCCGACTATATATGATCGACTATTTCAACATTAGTTAATCATTAAAATTTCATGAATCGCTAAAATTTATTTACTTCTACCATCACGCCATTTCCCCGTAGGCAGAGAGGATGGACCGCCACACAAGTCTGCCCTGACATCATCCTTAGGTTCTTCCGAGTTCTCATACATCTTGTTATACATGGACTTCGTGTCTGCTTTTGACATGACCAAACTTGAGATTTTGGTTCATCTGATCATGCCACGTCATTCTAAATAATTTTATTAAAAAAAGATTTTGCCTGAAAACGAACTTTTTTCAAACATAAATTATTCAAACGAACTATCACGTCGTTTCTTCGTAAGGTAAAGGCGAAAGAACAGAAATTTTAAAAAAAGGAATAACCCGCTAAGCTTCTATTTTAGAGGCTTGTCAGTGAGTGGAAAAGAGTGTATGGAAGGAAGTCACAAAAAATACACCACAACACCCAGACTAATGAGGAAGTTCAGTTTTTTTTTTTATTTGTTAATATACTATCACACTAACCCAAAATAAAAAATAAATAAAAATATATCGAATTATTAGCGCAAGGATTAGCGAAATTAAACATAATATACTTAGTCTTGAATATCGTCGTTTGTTATTAGATATGGGGATTTTACGTGACATTCTTAATGGACGTCTTGATAGTCCTGTTCTGGTTTCTGAGTTGGCCCTTAACGTACCTGGCTACCGAACCCGTCACACGAATCTATCTCTTTTCCATGTACCCACAGTTCGCACCAACTATGCACAGAACTCTCCTCTGATTCGATTGACGCGTAATTATAATTTATTTTTCAATAACATAGACATATTTAACTGCAGTAAACTCACTTTTAAAACCAAAATTAAAAAACTATTATTTGAAAAAAAATAGGTTTCGTTATAAAAAAAATTAATATATTTTTACATTATAATTTTTAATTGTTTCTATTCACTCATATCAAATACACACTTCCCTGTCCTTAAACCTACCCTCACACCCATATACAATCACACACATATTCACATACCTTCCAAAACCACACTCCACTTTTTTACACACGCATCCTCACACAAAAAAAAACTCGCACACATGCACTTCTATAAATTATATTTAACTGAACTGGATTTTTATAATTGTATTTATGTGGAAAACTGATTTGGCTTTATTTTATGTTTTTTTTATAATGTTGTGTATATTTTTTTGTATTGCTGTTGTTTTTCTTAATAAACAAAATTAAAATTAAAATTTAAAAAAATAAATTAAAGGATTTTTTAAAGTTTTGTAATTTTGAAATTACTGCGCCTGTGACGTCACAAGTACTCTACGGTGCGTTGTCCTCATTGGTAGGTAGGCTTTCCGGTAACCGGACATGTATCACAACACTCTGTCATTGGTTGATTTCCGAGAATCAGTGACGTCGTTCAAAGTAATTCATTTTTATAATAATCATTTTCATAAATTTTCGAGAAACTGCGCGATATAATCAAATGATTTTGATAAAATTATAAATAAATTTATCAATGAAACTTCATGGTTTAGTTTTACTCTTTTATTATTTTGACTAACAACCAAACAAATTCACCAGTCATGAAGATGCCTACTTAGGCGAAAGCGCTTTATTTTATTTATAATTTTATCAAAATTAAACTATGGAGTTTTATCAAGAAATATCAACAAAAAACATCAATGTTATATAATTAAATGCTCTAATTTTTACCGCGCGCAAGAAAACATTTGTTATATCTCTAATTCCCCGTGCACTATACTTCCTTATTGAGAAAAATCTTTCGCGACGCCAGTTTCGCAGTTAGCCATCTTACCAACTTCACCACATATTTTTTTCTTTGCAAAAACACCTCGCTTCCTCTACATTCGTACAAAACATATTATGTTCAGATTTTTTTATATGACCCATTAATCGTTTATGTATGCATTTTTGGAGGATTTAATTAAACACAGTTAAATTTTCTATGGGTCTATAATATTTTATGATAATATTTGGCTGATTTATAAGCGCCATTTTTGTAAAAAATCACCTCAAGGGCGCTTTACAATTGTATACCTAAACTTACTTTCTAACTACACTAGAGTGATATATTATACTATATCCAGATTTGAAATTGAGGGTATGAGAGTCTAAAGAAGTGGGATTTTAGTTGGGATCTGAACTGACTGGGGCTGTCGACGATTCGTTAGTTTGAAGGAAATTGGTTTCAGGCTCCACCTTTATATTATAAAGGAGTTATTCTTGCCGTTTATAATTCTTCCGGGTAGATTCCCTATGACCGGGCTTAATGCATCTTTGGGATTTTTTATCAGTGTAGGTTTGATTTTATCATATCCTGGGCTGGTATTCCGAACGCGTTTACAGCGCTATAATTTCGTTTAGAATACCAGCCCTGGTGATGCATTTCTTAAAAGATTAACAATTATTGTAATAATAATAATAATAATATTTGGCGGATTTATATAGCGCCATTTTTGTAAAAAATCACCTCAAGGGCGCTTTACGATTGTATATCTAAACTTACATTCTAACTAAACTTAAGTGATACATTATATTTCCAGATTTAAAATTGAGGGTATGATAGTTTAAAGAAGTGGGATTTTAGTTGGGATCTGAACTGACTGGGACTGACGATGATTCGTAAGTTTGAAGGCAATTGGTTCCAGGCAGAGGGGCCGGCGGCGGCAAAAGCACGATCTCCAAATCTAGTGTTTGGGGAGCGCCGGATTTCAACAAGTTTTCCTCTTCCTGAATCAAATGCTGACCTAAGAGTAGATTTTCTTTGACATGTATTTTCCCTAATACAAAGGTCCGATAGGTATTTTGGAGCCATTTCATGAAGGGATTTGAATACTGTCCAGCACAGCTTGTATTTTATTATCTCTGGGTTTTTTAACCAGTGCAAATCTCGAAGATGTTGTACATACATATGTACTTCTTTTGTCGTTGTTGGTCTAAAAAAATAGGTACCATTTATTTAACAATGTTTAATTATTTCCAAATGCTTGCAGACTGGCTGGATTTCCTCCCTAGGGAGTTGTTCATATTTAAATTTATTTCAACAGAGAGGGAAAACATTTTTGAGAATGGAATATGGAAGACTAGGCATTAACAGGGCTTATGACCTGTCATTGGCTGGTTTAAGTGGCCACTTTACACACTGTGTAACATTCACCATTCTGCCCATGTTTGAACATCCACATTTCCTCAACTCCCAAAACGAATCCACTCGTGCAAATTAAATATGTTACACAGTGTGTAAATTGGCCACTTAAACCAGCCGATGACAGGTCATAAGCCCTGTCAATGCCTAGACTTCCATATTCCCTTCTCAAAAATGTTTTCCCTCTCTGTTGAAATAAATTTAACTAATTATTTATTTTTCTTCGTTTTTTTTGTCATTTTTAGACACGGTCAATTTAATTAACTGGCAAGGTAAATGTAAAATATTAAATTTGATAAAAAATATTTGTAAAATATTTTGAAAATACTTTTAAAAAAGTAAATGCAGAAAAGAGATCTTCCGATTACGGTACATCTACTTGTCTACTCGGCGGACAATGCGACTTTGATAAGAGAAATATATCGGATCCCCGTCTGACAACTGTGAAATGCTATCGGGCTCAAGGCTACCTGCCGCCAGGGAAGCAGAAACTCGCAGGAGGCGGTTAGGCATTCACCGCCCCCGGTGGGAGCCGAGTAACGGCAGAGGGGGCGCGCGCCGTCAGCGAGGGAGGAAACTCACTATCGATCCACGAGTCTCCCCTCCGGTTAGGAACTAGGAACCGGGAACCAGAAACCATCTGGGATGGAGATTCTAATAAACGTTGCACTCCCAAAACGAATCCACTCGTGCAAATTAAATATTCACGACCGAGATGACATATTGCAATGCAAATTAAGCTAACTAACCCGTCAAGGCGACTGATTTATGCTAAAACCGTGACCGAGTAACTTACATAATTTAAACAATAATTATAGCGTTTTAGACGCGAGACCCACTTGGAAAACGTACGAAAGTGCCCTTCGCTTCTGTCTGCTTTTGATATGCCCAGACTTAAGATTTTGGTTTATCTGATCATGCCACGTCTTCCTTGGTCGTCCTCGTATCACGTTACCGTTCACTTTCGCCATGTAATAATAATAATATTTGGCTGATTTATTTAGCGCCATTTTTGTAAAAAATCACCTCAAGGGCGCTTTACAATTGTATATCTAAAATTACATTCTAACTCATAATGGAGTTCTGGTACCGACCCTAATGTATGGAAGCGAAGCATGGAGTTGGAAAAAAAGGGACGAAAGTAGACTGAATGCTGTTGAAATGCGATCCCTCGGGCGAATGTGCGGAAAAACAATGTATGATAGGTGCCCTAATGTCGAAATTAGAGCAGAATGCAAGGCTGAGTTAAGCATTATCGACAAAATTAAGAAAGGTCTTTTGCGATGGTTCGGTCATGTGGAGCGAATGAATGATGAAAGAACGGCTAAAAAGATTTATGATGCGAATGTGTCTGGTTGTAGAAGTCGAGGGAGGCCGAGAAAGACATGGCATGATCAAGTACAACAAATTCTTGAAAGTGGTCATGTGAAAAGTCGGAATAATCGACGTGCGTGCATGAGAAGATGTATGAATGTGAAGGAAGCAAAGGAAGTGTGCCAGGACAGAGTGGTGTGGCGTTCTATCCTCTCTGCCTACCCCTCCGGGGAAATGGCGTGATGGTTAGTTAGTTAGTTAGTTAGTTACATTCTAAATAAACTTAAGTGATATATTATATTTCCAGGTTTAAAATTGAGGGTACAATAGTCTAAACTGACTGGGACTGTCGATGATTCGTAAGTTTGAAGGCAATGAGGAACTTCAGCCCTACGGGAAATTGGATACAAAAAATGTTTTCTTACGCGGGGTAAAAATTAGAGCATTCAATTGTACGCCAAAGTTTCTTGAAAATGTACAGAAAAAATAATAAAAAATATTTTGATAAAAACGCACTACTTTAAATGACGTCACTGGTTCATGTGAATCAACCTATGATCTGAGAGCTATGGAAGATTTCCGGTCTGCTTGTCGCTTCTGGACCAATGGGAACAACTGAATGAGAATAAGCGGAAATGAACCTCTGACGTTACACGCGGAGTTATTTCAGAAATACAAAACTTTATTTGACTTAGTTGAACAGTCTTTTAACAAATAAATAAAAAATTAAAAAACCACTGAACTTCCTCATTGGTTCCGGGCAGAGGGGCCGTATACTTGTTTTACTATTCTTTCGTCGTCCGTTCGTTCTACATGACCAAACCATCTCAGGACCCTTCATAACATAAATTTGAATAAACATCTGGACAACAGACTTAATAGTATATAAATCTGTGCAATGTCTCGCAGCAGTCTCCTGCAATGGTCTCTTCTGTTAGACAAAATCCAAACTTGTACACTTCTCCAGAAAATGGCTTTCGTTTTGGAAAACTTAATATATATATATAGTTGGATAATTTATATAGCGCCATTTTTGAAAATTATAAATAAATTTATCAATGAAACTTCAAGGTTTAGTTTTACTCTTTTATTATTTTGACTAACAACCAAACAAATTCACCAGTCATGAAGATGCCTACTTAGGCGAAAGCGCTTTATTTTATTTATAATTTTATCAAAATTAAACTATGGAGTTTTATCAAGAAATATCAACAAAAAACATCAATATTATATAATTAAATGCTCTAATTTTTACCGCGCGCAAGAAAACATTTGTTATATCTCTAATTCCCCGTGCACTATACTTCCTTATTGAGAAAAATCTTTCGCGACGCCAGTTTCGCAGTTAGCCATCCTACCAACTTCACCACATCATTTTTTCTTTGTAAAAACACCTCGCTTCCTCTACATTCGTACAAAACATATTATGTTCAGATTTTTTTATATGACCCATTAATCGTTTATGTATGCATTTTTGGAGGATTTAATTAAATACAGTTAAATTTTCTATGGGTCTATAATATTTTATGATAATATTTGGCTGATTTATATAGCGCTATTTTTGTGAAAATCACCTCAAGGGCGCTGTACAATTAATAAATATCCCAGTACGTCTTGCAGCTACAGAGCGCATGGACGGTTGGGATTCTAGTTCCTCGTTTTCAATTAAGATCAATAAAAAATTATAACAGATAGGAGCTAGGTTACAGGACGTCTTGCAGCTACAGAGCGCATAGACAGTTAGAAATTTAGCCCCCATTTACACATTTTAAAGATTGACAAATAAATTTAGTGTATTAATGATACTAAAAAAAATAAAAATAATATGAATAATAAAAAGGAGTAAGATTACAACACGTCTTGCAGCTACTAAGCGCATAGACGATTGGAATTCTAGACCCCATTTATAAAATTTAGGTATTTTTAAGTTGGTATATGAAAGCTAGATAACCAATCATCGTGCAGCTACAAAGCGCATGGACGAGTGGAATTCTAGCAAAGTTAGAATGATATCAATAAATTTATAAAAAATAGAGCGTAGTAGTAAGTTTGTCAAGTGTTCATGCCAAGAACTAAGCAATAAAAACCTAAATAAATAAAGCACTGTATCAACTCCATGGTTAACAAAGGGAGATAGATGTCCGAAGAGAATCTTTTGTAGACAGTAGGTAGATATCGTCACCATGTGGTCCACTAGGCTGCTGGAGAATTTCTGGAAACGCACGTGTGTTGTAATATGTTCATCCAGGACATTGAACACTCTTGGGGCCACAAAAGATAAATTTCTCAGAGCAAAAGTTGTGCGTGTTTAGTATTAAATAATTTTAATTGCATGAGAACCTCGTTCGTGCATTCCGCTGACCAGAAATGTGTCAATGAATGTTTTTTTTTAAATTGTCTAATGTCCAGTACCTTCATGAGTTGAAACTTTAAGTATTAATTTTTGTACATTTATTAGTACTTCTAATTTTTGTACTTTTGAAAACATTTAACAATGATACAGATAGAATGTATGGGTATTGGAGCAAAAATGGATAATTTTTCAGTAAGCTGCTTGTTGTATGCTGACGATGCAGTTCTGTTAGCAAGCAGCAAGGCTGATTTACAGCAAATAGTCTCTAGAATGTATGATGTATGCCTGGAGAGCGAATTGGCGATGAACGAAGGTAAGTCAAAAGTGATGGTATTTGAAAGGGATAGTGAGGTTACTGACTGCATAATAAATGTAAACAACGAATGTCTCGAGCAAGTAGAAGAATTTGTGTACCTGGGAAGCATGTTTTCAAGAGATGGAAGAGTAGAAAAAGATGTTGAAAGAAGAGTGAATGCGGGCAACAAAATGAACGGAGCACTAAGCACAGTAATTTCTAATAAAAATATGTCAATCGAAGCTAAACTGGCAGTGCACAACGGAGTTTTAGTCCCAACACTTATGTATGGAAGTGAAACATGGAACTGGCAGAGGAAGGATGAAAGCCGAGTGAATGCGGTTGAAATGCGATCTCTTAGACGAATGTGTGGGAAATCAATGTATGACAGGGTTACGAATGATGAAATCAGGCGAGAGTGTAAATCTGAGACAAGTATAATTGATAAGATTAAGAAAGGGTCTCTGAGATGGTTTGGTCACGTAGAACGAATGGACGACGAGAGAATGGTAAAACAAGTATATATGGCAAAAATGAACGGCAACGTTAGACGAGGACGACCAAGGAAGACGTGGCATGATCAGATAAACCAAAATCTTAAGTCTGGTCATGTCAAAAGCAGACAGAACCGAAGGGCATGTATGACAAGATGTATGAATGTGGAAGAGGCTAGGAGTGTATGCCAGGATAGACGTGTGTGGCGGTCCATTCTCTCTGCCTACCCCTACGGAGAAATGGCGTGATGGTAGTAGTAGTAGTAGTAGTAACAAAAGCTCGTATTACTAGACCTTGAGTTGAGCCAAATTTCGACAAACACATCTAATTTATTACATGGCATCTTTATGGCACAGATGATCAACATCCGACAGTGTTTTTTATTATGATTTATTATTACGGATAACTTATGCAGCGCCATTTTCGTAATATAACACTTTAAGGCCGCTTTACAAAGTGATTATATAAAGATATAATTTTAACTTTTTTAATTTAAGAAAAACAATGTACTTTGTCACCACATGCTAAGGATTTGAATATTTTACTTACCAGTATATTACAGCAAGGTAGGATTTACAGGCAAATTCACATAATATTTGGCTCATTTTTACAGTGCCATTTTTGTGAAAAATCGCCTCGAAGGGGGGCTTTACAATGAGGAAGATCAGAGGTTTTTTATATTCATTTTATTCGTTAGTATACTATTAAACTAAGCCAAAAAAAATCATTTTTATTGTATCGTATTATCAGCGCTATGATTTTTTAAAGTTTTGCCTCGAAAGGCCTCGCTTCCTCTACATTCATAACTCATTTCTTGATTGTGTCAATAATATACCTTTTGACCTTTCTCTTGACGCTCAAATTAGTTGAACGATAAGTGTGATAACAAAATAAGTTGTTTGAATTAAATTACAAATTTAAAGGCTGCAATTAAATGTATTTATCTATAGAATCACTATGTAAAGCGCCCTTGAGGTATTATATTACGAAAATGACGCTATATAACAACAACAACAACAACAAACCATTACGCCGTTTCCCCGTAGGGGTAGGCAGAGAGGATAGAACGCCATAACACTCTATCTTGGCATACAGACCTCGCTTCCTCTACATTCATACATCTTCTTATGCACGCACGCCGATTATTCCTACTTTTGACATGTCCATCTTCAAGTATTTGATGGACTTGATCGTGCCATGTCTTTCTCGGTCTTCCTCGTTTTCTGCATCCATCAACATTTGCATCGTAGATCCTTTTAGTCATTCTTTCGCTGTCCATTCGCTCTACATGTCCAAACCAACGCAGCACCTCTTTCTTGATTCTGTCAATAATGCATGTCTCAGCCTTACACACTTCACGGATCTCGACATTTGTGCACCTATCATACATCGTTTTACCACACATTCGCCTGAGGGATCGCATTTCGACAGCATTAAACCTACTTTCATCATTATTTTTCCAATTCCATACTTCGCTCCCATACATTAGAGTTGGAACTAGAACTCCGTTGTGATATAAGTTATCGATATAAGTTATCCATAATAATATTAATAATAAAGAAAGCATGATTTACTAATTTAATTGATTAATCTAATTTAATGAATTACTAATTCATGCTTTTATCAACTGAGACAGATTAAACGCATACGCAAAAATTTGCCAGTGGATGCCGCCCGTCATTTAATACATGCGTTTGTTGTGTCTAGAGTCGATTATTGTAATGGTATCTACGCAGGTCTACCAATGAATAAAATGACTCGCCTAGTCTGTATTGAATGCCGCAGCGAGACTTATTTTTGGAATCTCTAAGTTCAGTCATATGACTCCAGTACTTCGGGAATTACACTGGCTACGTTTTCCACAGGGGGTGGAATACAAACTCTGCTGGCTTATTCTTTCGTCAACCATTCGTTCTACATGACCAAACCATATCAGAGACCCTTTCTCAATCTTATCAATAGGATACCTAACACCTGACTGAGATTTACACTCTCGCCTGATTTCATCATTCGTAACCCTGTCATACATTGCTTTAATTTATTTAAGAGATTTTAAAAAAATATATATATAATTATAAACCCTTACGGATTACATACATTTACCTTTTTTTCTTTTTTAAATCCATATTTCACTGTTAATGATAATATTTTCAACATCTGTAAAGGTTGTCTGAGTCTTGTTTAGTTTTGTCTGGTAGTTTATTGTATAATTTCAGTCCCTGATTTATTAGTTTCGACTGTCCTTGTCTCGTTTTAGAAATCCTGCTGTCAGCATTTATAACGTAAAAAATTGTGATCAACACTGTATTCAGAAGGTGATCATTACAATTTTTTTAAGAAAGGGGCCTGGCTTTTTTTGGCAGAACGTAGACCTGGACTGCATCCGATAAGATAAACATCTCATTTTTTTAAAATTGCGGACTGGCGTTTTCTCATATCTACATTTAATTTTTATTTATCTCATTTTGGGCCTTACTTATAAAACTTGTTATAAAGTTACCCCTGGGCATAATGGTAAAATAAAGATGGAAATAATATCCTTATTCTAACAATGTAATAATGATCCCGTCCTTATTCTACCCTATGCCTAGGAGTAACTTTATACTAGGTATATTAGTAAGGCCTTTCTGTTCGAAATTATCGCAGTAGGAAGAAAAGAATCACCGGTCTGAGGCGCCGCAACGCGCAAAACGTGGAATCTCGGCCTATTGGCCAGACAGGGACGGCGCTATCACGCTCCGGCGCGCCAGAGCGAGAGGCGAGAGGGCGTAGTCTCCTTCGGGTAGGTCGGGAGCGCCCGCTTGGGGTAGGATTTACCGCAAACTGCTCACGAAAATAGACCTTTTCTGAAGCCGTTACAAGGGCGCAATTCCTTTGCTCTTTATTTGCTGAAAATGCGAGGGTGGATAGAGATTACCAAGCGCGCTCCAGACTAATCCAGCTTCTGACAAATGATAATGCAATTTGAAAACATTTCGTCAAAAGGGGAATTCTCATACCTTTTCCACTTTTTATAACAACACTATTGAAAGTTCACTTTCAATTGTGAGGTTATATTGAAGTATTTTTTAATGTCATTTTTTACTTTATTTTAAAACTCAATTTCAATGCCAAAATCGAGTATCGATTTTGAAAATATATTATTACTTTTATTTTCCGCCTCATGGTCTAACGGAAAGAGTGTTTGCCGACCATGTAATAAGGGCTCGATTCCCGACATAATGGACGTGAAATTAATATTTATTTTTAAATATATTTTTTACACTAAAAGTTTGTTCATTTTTTAAAATTTAATTGAAAACATATTATACATAAATTTATATAATATTCTCAAGGAGTATTTTTTTAAATTCATTTAGGGACATGCAGATAACAATGTGGAATCATCTCCCATCCACCATCCACCATCAAAGATGTTGCTACATTATCTCTGTTTAAATCACGTCTGAAGAAACATCTCCTTTCTCTTCCTTAATATTTCCTCCTTTCCTCTTTCCTTTTTCCTCTTTTTTCCTTTTTCCCATTGAGTAATAGTTTTGATTTAAGGTTTATAAACAAATACGTTTGTTTCTATTTTTATATATCTTAAGCTTTTTAATCTTTTTTTTCTATTGAATATGTTCTGTAACTTGAATTATAAAAATAAAACTTTTATTTTATTGGTTGGTTGGAAGAAATTGCCATTTGGCAATGAGCCCGCCAATGTACAAATAACATTATGTACAAAAAGTTAAATAAATAAATAAAAACAATATTTTTTTACAGACGTTTTTATTTTTTAAACTTTAAACATTATTACAAGACTTTCCAAATAAACAAACCAGCCACGTGATATCCGACGAAGAATAGCCTATTTCACAAATATCTTATTATGGATAACTTATATAGCGCCATTTTCGTAAGAAAATACCTCAAGGGCGCTTTACATGGTGATTCTATTGTTAAGTTAATTTAATTGAAGCTTTTAAATTTGTAATTTAATTAAAACAATTTATTTTGCTGTCACATGCTACGGATTTATTCAAATGATTTAGAGAACAAGTGGGTTTTAAGTTTCTTCCGAAACATCACTTCACTTTCACAGCCTCGCACCTCTGCTGGGAGAGCATTCCATGCCGTAGGGCCTGCGACCGCAAATGCACGTTCGCCGAATTTAGTGCGCTGTTTGCGTAGAGGTATAATAACTTTTCCTTTCGACGTAGATGTAGCTGATCTAAGCGTAAGACGTCTGTCAGCTAGTTCATCTGGAATGCAGAGTTCCCTTAGATATTCTGGAGCAGAGCTGTGCAGTGACTTATACATAAGCCAACAGAGTTTGTAATCCACCCTCTGTGGAAAACGTAGCCAGCGCAATTCCCGAAGTAGTAGAGTGATATGACTGAACTTAGAGATTCCAAAAATAAGTCTCGCTGCGGCATTCAATACAGACTGTAGGCGATTCATTTTATTCATCGGTAGACCTGCGTAGATACCATTGCAATAATCGACTCTAGACACTACAAACGCATTTATTGATTGACGGGCGGCATCAACTGGCAATTTTTTGCGTATGCATTTAATCTGTCTCAGCTGGTAACAGCATGAACTTATCTTATCTATACTTCTAATATGAGCGTCAAGAGAAAGGTCAGAATTAAGGATGACTCCCAGTATTTTAACGGTGGGTAAAGCGGTACTCCTTACATCGGGTACTGCCGTATCCTGAATCAAATTCTGTCGTCTGGCTGAACCCATCCATAGTTGTTCCGTTTTAGATGGATTAAGTGTTAGTCTATTTTCAGGAAGCCATGCTTAGCGTGTTTTCATAGGTACGGGGTTCTCTTTTTAAATGTCAGCTCAACTCACTGGCAGCAACTCGTGACTGACGTCACGGGTGGTGTAAAACACTTTAAAAAATCACAGCGATGATAATACGATACTTAATTTATTTATTTTAAATTTGGGCTTAATTTAATAGTCGATTAACAAATATATATTTATTAAACTACAGAACTATTGATATTCAAAGAATCATTTCGCAAAGCGCCCCTTTGGGGTATTATATTACAAAAATGGCGTTTTACAAGTTTTTAAATTTTAATCTTTAAGTAGGGCACACATCAACATAATGTGATCTAATAATAACAATTTATATCTACTTATCCCTCTGAATCTACTTCCATTATCCATAAGGACAATTGAACGTAGGTATGCAGAAAGCAGAGAGCCAAAGAAAAATGAAATTGAGATAATAGCACTTTTATGAAAAGAGTAAAAAATCGAATTTACACAAAAGTTCGAATGTTTTTGACTTTGACAAATAATAAAGAATGAATTCATGAGTTTTTAACTATATGACAAACAGGAATCTTATTGTGTATTTGACCAGTTTTATTGATTTTTAAAATACCGTAAGATTTTTTTAGTGTTGTGGATGTTTTTTGCAAATTGAGAAATGCCGTTTTTGTGATCGACACTATGTTGAGTAGATGATTATTACGTTTTTTTTACATGAAAACTGTCTGGCTGTTTTTAGCAGAACATAGAATCGAATTTACTGCAACCGGTAACACCAGTATCTATTTTTTTCAAAATTGTAGACTGGCTGCTTTCTGCACAACTAGGTTCAATTAGTAAGTACTCACAATATAAAATTGCTATTAAGAAATGGATAGTGACATGAGAAATGACTATAATGGGCTTCTTTTTGCGTTTTTATATAAATTTTCGGAAACAGAGTTTCATGATTACATGAAAAAAACGCATTGCATAAAATCGATTTGACCAGTGATCAGTAATTTCCATCGCTAATGACATTAGTTTGACAGCTGTCATTCTAATCAGGCTATATTTTAAGGACTATACTGTCCTAACACTTATGTATGGAAGTGAAACATGGAACTGGCAGAGAAAGGGAGAAAGGATGAAAGCCGAGCGAACGCGGTCGAAATGCGATCTCTTCGGCGAATGTGTGGGAAATCAATGTATGACAAGGTTACGAATTATGAAATCAGGCGAGTGTAAATCTGAGACAAGTATAATTGATAGGAATAAGAAAGGGTCTCTGAGATGGTTTAGTCATGTAGAACGAGTGGACGACGAAAGAATGGTAAAACAAGTATATATGGCGAAAATGAACGGCAACGTGAGACGAGGACGACTAAGGAAGACGTGGCATGATCAGATAAACCAAAATCTTAAGTCTGGTCATGTCAAAAGCAGACAGAACCGAAGGCATGTATGACAAGATGTATGACAAGTGTGAATGTGGAAGAAGCTAGGAATGTATGCCAGGATAGACGTGTGTTGCGGTTTATGCTCACTGCCTATCCCTACGGGGAAATGGCGTGATGGTATTAGTAGTCAGTTTTCCACAATAATAATTAAAACAATGTACATTAGGCAAAATAGTAAATATGTGGATACCATATGCTCCACCGAGGTAATGGACATGGATTAAATACGGAAAGTAACATTTCGTGTTCGAAGCTGACTTCATTATGTAGTAGTCAGAGAAAAACACACTTATATTTACTGTGATCATAAATATTTTATGCGTCTTTCGAAGTGTACATTCCATTTTTAGATTTATATCTATACCGTTCAATACTGGGGTGTTAACTGTGAACTGTGACTACAATTCTACAACATGGCTTTTACGCCACACGTGTCTATCCCGACATTCACATTCCTAGCTTCTTCCACATTCGAATTCATTTTGGATAATTTATACAGCGCCATTTTTGTCCATGCGATCTGTAGCAGCAAGACGTCCTGTAGTCTAGCTCCTATCCGTCGTTAAATTATGTTATAATTGGAAACGAGGAACTAAAATTCAGACCGTCCATGCGCTGTGTAGCTGCTAGACATGTTGGGAGATTTATTGTAATGCGCCCTTGAGGTGATTTTTATTAAAATTGCGCTATAATAGAGAAAATAATGTTCTTTATCTCTGTTGTGATATATTATTATATGATTACTCTCAATTTATTTATTCGTTCAACAAAATGTATTATTTTTAAGAATGCACACCCGGTTTGTGTTTGATAGGATACGGCTCCAAATATTTGTATTGACGTGGTTCACGTGGTAAACGAGACGCCGAAGGAATTTTAAATTGTTAAAAAATGACCATTCTTGGAAAAAATTCAATGCCGGCGTTTTTTTACGATTTATATTTGGAGTGGGAAGGTTCCTTTCCTTGCATTTTCGAGCGCTTTCACGTAATGTATTGTCCCGTCCTTGAAATGCAATCAATACGAAGGGGATGCAGCCAGAAATATTATTTTTAATTAAGTAGGTACGATGTACGACAATTAAAACGCATGTGTAAAGTAAATATAACTAGTCTATACATATTTTGAAGTTTGGAATACGCAATACGCCTTTTTATACGTTCGCGCGCTGAATATTTTCGAATCTAATTCGACGACAACTTGATAAAATACTAACATAATATACACACATACAGATAGATATATTGTATAAAAAAACAAGTAAACTTTTCTTCAACGGCGACTTGCAAAGACACGAATTATTTGTGTAGATAAAATTAAATAAAAATGTTTCATAATTGAGAACTAGGCGGTAACACTAAAATAAAGACAATTTTGTCATTTTAGAGCTAGGTGAAGTAAAATAAACGTTTATTATTATTGTACAATGTTGCAGTTTAAACATACCGTCATAAAAATGATTTCAGCCTCTACAAATCGAGAAGGCTGCGAAAAGTTCGAACCCTAGTCCATTTGAACGCTATTGTTGTGCATTTTACGATTCGTCGGTCACGAGATTACAAATAGTAAACGCATTATTTAACATTACCTAGAAGAAACTCAAACATGTGTTGTGAGCAGATGTTCTCTAATGCATCTAAAACGGTCTGAGATAAACAAATGGAATTTACCCAGTAACGCCGGCGTACGTCAAAAATGTTCGATATTGATACCATGACGTAAAATCGAATGTCTTAAATTAACGAATAATGTTTACCTAGGATTATTGGATGAAAACAGCATTGAAAATAAGTTTTAAAACATATTACTTACATATCAATGAAGAATGTTTGCACAAATAAATCAACTAAATAATAATTTACATACTAAAAATAACACAAGCTTCTTCCCCGCCGGCGACGCGACCCAACCACAGATTACAGATATCTTTAGATAGGAAACTATGGTACTATATCTAAGCACTTTGGGCGTCGATCGCAGCGTTCTCTAGTGTGGCATACAAGAAGCTTTGACGATGGCGCGTAAATTCAAATCACTACGTTGCATCGTATATTGATATTTATTGTACAATATCAATACAAAATTGCTTAATTAAATACAAGTATTAGCACGCAATTTAATTTTTCTGTCCTGTATTTAAAAAAACAATTTTATATTGATATTGCACATTAAATTTATTATGGAATAGGAATACATAAATAAAAATTTAAAAAAACATTTTTAATAGTTTTATTTTACTGTTAAAATAAATCCCTCGATTCTATTAGATGCGTCAGAAAGAATCGAGAAAGAAAACTGACACTCGTAAAATAATATTATATACATGTGTGGTTAGTATATTGGATTATCAAAAATAACAAAATTGTGCAGCATTGTGATCAGCATTGGATCCCTGCTATTCCTGGATGAAAAATATTTTCTTCGTGAAGATTAAGAGACATGGCATCAGCAATCACCATTCTGAAACAAAAGAATATTATTAATGGTGGATAATTTATTTTATTTCACATTGACATTTCTAGGCTGCTGCTTAGGAATAAAACAGGAAGGAAGCATTTATAAGGTTACTAAAGAATAAAATGAAGTGCTAATATGCTAATATTGGATTATCAAAAATAACAATTGAGTATTATTTAAAAATTGTGCAGCATTGTGATCAGTATTGGATCCCTTCTATTCCTGGATGAAAAATATTTTCTTCCTGCACATTAAGATCCATGGCATCAACAATCACCATTCTGAAACAAAAGAACATTATTAATGGTGGATAATTTATTTTATTTCACATTGACATTTCTAGGCTGCTGCTTAGGAATAAAGCAGGAAGGAAGCACTTATAAGCTTATTAAGTAATGAAATGAAGTGCTAATATGGTAGGTAAGAAGAAAAGGGTATGCATGTATCTACTCTATTGTCTGCGCTTCTTATTCTTAAGTCTTTTATTATAACACTTTCTAGCTTGTAATTTGAGAGGATCAACAATGCAAGACTCTAATTTTTTTCGCCCAGTTAATAGAAAGTTAATTTGTTTAAACCAAGAAAAAATATATAATTGCAATACTAAGTTAACAATAAAATCAAAAAGGTGGCCTCTATGTGCTGGACAAGATAAACATGCTGAATTTAATTTAGATAGTACTATTTCCTTCAAACTCGACATAACATGAAACTTATGGCAAATAGTCGGTAAATTATTTTTGCAGTGATTGACAATGGTATTAAAAACTTTATAGATTTTGATTGTTGGGTGGATTAAAGTATTTGGACCACATGCCCTAGAAGTTATTAAACTATGCCCCGGTAACTGTGTTTCAGATTTAAGATCCAGTCTACATTCACAACAAGATCCAAATTTAGATAAAGCCCGTTTTGCCACATAACCAGCTATATATTTACAAACCGCAACATATTGACTACTTTTCTGTCTTGAAGAACTTGTTGGTAAGGAGTGATCATCAACATGAAATTGTTCCTGTACTTCGATGTCCGATGTTAAAAAAAGTTTTAATGAATCTAAAATTTCACCGTCATCATTTTCACAATTTGCTCCAATGGAGTGAGTATGAGATAAGTTTGATATGAGAAGCGACTTAAAAGCATCTATAAAATTTGAACTAGAGGGGTTTATGTTACGTGCACCCTGACTTCTTACCATGCCAAAAAAGTTTTCAATGGGGTCTTGGTTAAGGTTACGTGGAAGCACAAAAGTAAATTTATAACATGTAAGTAATTTATTACTCAAATATGATATTGCTTCCAAAGTTGTAATCCAGTTACGCACTGTAGGTGGTACTGATATTTTTTGGTTTTTGGAATCTACAAATTTTACTGATTTTAAGATGGAAATAGCTTCCTGCCAAAATTTCCAGTGGGGAGATGTTAATCTGACTCCACAACGGTATTTACAAATAATACTATTAGCATTGAGAGAACTGCCATTTAAACTGTCGAAAAGTTTATTTATAAATAAGATAAGATCAGCAGTCTGTGATGCCCCATTGTCAATATCATCCACAGTATCTGCCAAAGATTTCATGGTAGTTCCTACTGTCCTGCTGAATACCTGAGCAGCAACCTTGACCTTCATTTTTCTTAGTTTGTCGGGGAAAATATGACTATCGGTTAATTTGTGCATTTGGAAAAAGTCTTCCCCTCTTGCTTGATCGTATGTGTATGATTGTACAATATGGGACCACTTTGCTATTTTTGATACAGAATTTTGAACAAAATGTACATCTTTTACTAGCATATTATTTCTAAATCCCTTCAAAAGATGTGGCACATCAAACATTTGTACAATTTCATGGCCTTCAATTTCAAACCCGTGAACTCTACATTCAGTACCACCCCGAAGGTACAATTCACGGGTTTCCTGTTTCAGGATATTTATTGCACCAACATTTGAGCTACCTTGGTCACAAATTATTGAAACTAATTCCAAATTGCTACGAAAGATATTTGAGATTATTGATTTTAAGATAACAACCAAATCTGAAGATTTAATGGGTCCTCCTGTAAAAACAAATGCTAATGGTTGTTTCCATTTATTATATAAACCCTGTAGCATAAAAACACAAACGTGATCAGCAAAAGCTGGAGTACGTTTTCCTTCACCCAAGTCTTGGAATCCCTCAATAAAATCTTTATGTTTTTTGTACATTAAATTCTGACTAATTGACATCTCGTCAAACATCAAAGAGCATATTCGAGCTTTAGCAGAAAGATTTTGGGCGACCTCTTCCAAATGTTTATATGCAAATTGGTACCAGGATTAAATGGGATTTTATTTAGCATTGTCATCAATGTTTTTCTGGATGGTAAGGAAAATATGCTTGAAATATATTTATAACTTTTATAGCCCTGCTTCATTAATGACAATGCAAAAACCTTATCGTTAGTTGTATATCTACGGCCCTGTTTTGTCCGTTTCTGAAGCCTCAATTGAGACTTAAAAAAACGGTATGTGATTTTATTTAATTTATTTTTAAAGGATACATGGCGCTCTTTGTTTAATTTGAGTTCCATCTTTCTAATCTTCATCTCCATGTTTCTTCTAGCCTTTTTAAACTGCAAACATTTCTTGTAAAGCTTCCTTTTCCTGGGTGTTAAATTTTGAGATTGGGTTTCATTTACATCCTTCAAGATGTGGTCATATTTTCGTCCTGTAATATAATATTTCATAATGATGCATTAAGGGTCCCAACATCATAATATAATGAATGCCTAACTATTATTGCAAAGAATGATAAAATGTAAAGGGATGCTGTTTGGAAATAAGCAAAAAGAAATACTAGCAGTTGGTTCTAGCAGAAATACTAGCAGTTTGTTAATGAAAGTTCTTGGTTGAAGTTCATTGTATTTTATATCTTTAATAAATTTGAGTAGTATTAGGGTAATTCAACGGATACTAACGTCATAATTGAGTCTTTTTCAATGTGTTTTATCTATATAATGTAAAAAAATATTTATTCTGTATATCTTCTTTAGTTTTTTATTGGCTTTTTTCACTCCTAACTGAGGTGTTCTAGCCAGTGTCAAGTTTGAGATTAACTTATTTAAATATTTACACATGTGTTAGTACTATACATACAAGTTAGCATGTTAGTATTTAATATTACATACATTTTACATAATATAAAACTTATTTACAACTTAATACCATTTATAGCTACATATTTACATAAATTTTTTAATATATTATTATTGGGTGGGAACAAAAGAGTTTAAATAGTAATAGGGAATGGGACGCTGATTTTGGAGAGGTCAGATAGGAACTCAGGATAACATTATATATATTGTGAAGACGACGACTCCCAAAGATTGTACAAATTGCACACTAATGCATCTGTATTCTGTATATCACTGTACATTGAACAACGATTAAGGAAAAATTTCATAAAAACAATAATTCAATTAGGTAATTTTTTTGATTCCCGATAATAAATAATATAAAAATTGCACCACAGCAGGACAAGAGGGCCCATTACAGTGATCAATTACAGAAAAATCATATTATAATTTTGTGTTCTCTCCGGGAATCGAACCCGGAACCTTCCGTGCGTAATTCAAGCGTCTTAACCACTTAATGTTTTTTAACACCTCATGAAGTTTTAATGACGAAAAATTTATGTCGCATTTTCATGGAAACATCCGTTAGCATTATTCATAAACTGCATGAACATGATAGAAACAAAGTATCTGTGGATATTATGTAGAACGAAATCTCTCTGTCCAAGAACCAAGAGAAAATGCATTATTGAATACATGTCATTTGATACTAACTTTTTGGTGTACTCTGCTGAGGTGCACTCGGACCAGAAATATGCAGTGGGCCTGATATGTCATCAGCGTTGATATCTAAAAACATTATTAATTAGTAATATGTGACAATGTGTCAATGAGTCGGACAAGTAACTGTATGTATACATTTTAAGTTCTTTGAAAACACAAACAGCTTTAATATGCCGATTTGCTGGAGAAAATTATGGGTCAGAAATTTGTTTCAACTGAGAGGGTCACTTTCATGGTCATGTCATACGATATATATGTGCTATAAACTTTTTAATAATTAAAAAAGGAACGGCCCACGCTCAGACGATGTAGTCTTGGTCGATCACAAAAACGGCATTTCTCAATTTGCAGAAAATGTATAAAATTAATAGAAAAATGTAAAGATTAAACAACCATAGTGACATTACACATCCCTGTTTCACGCCTTTTGAGATCGCAAACCAAGATGTAAATCTCCCATTAACTCTTACACACGCTGAACTCTCCTGAATTTATATGTATTGTTTATTATTTTTTTCTTTTTAACAAAGAAACAAAGATGTTTCTCTTTTTCTTATATATAAATATGTATGTTTGTAAATTTTTATTACAAAAATAAAAAAAATATTACTACAAACCAGAAATAGGTTGGATGAAAGTCGTACCACTGCAACTGGCAACGCCTTCCGGGAGTGCACAGGGGTGTTCTTCAGTAACAGCTATGCCTACTGTAATTCACAATAAAAATAAAATGAACATCATACCAGATAACATAATGCAAGAACTTCAGGAAAAACCTTGAAAGATCGAGTAAGGCTTGAACGAATACAATTGAAAACACACCATGCCACGACCATAACGACAATATAATAAATGAGATTGTACATGTCTGAAAGAAGGGGTGTAAGGAAATGTGAAAATTATAGAAATACATACCCGAACTCTGTTCACCAAGTAAATAATGAAAACTATTTTCTTTGGATGGTGACTTGTTAAACCCTGTAAAAATAATACAAATTACCAACACCACATTGCAAAAGCACATCCCTAAAATTGTATACACACCATGCCACCCTGGTAATTGTTTGTAAATAATGACCAAATAAAAATGTCGGAAGTTGCAGGAAAAGGCACTACGCCAACTTTGTAGATACATAATAACCCGATTAACCAACTGTAAGACAAATCACAAACACCACATTCCAAAAGCAGACTTGCAATTGTATAGACACAAGACAGATAAACAAGGTGCAATTACAGTGGAAAGCCAACCTGAGTCGTACATATATTTTTCTTGCAGAAATACTAATAACTTTCATTGTAAAATGGGTCCAGATTAATAAAAGTATGCTTTCCCTATGAGTTGTAAAGATTGTCAATAAAAATTTGCAGGGCAGACAAACAGGACAAATAAACGTGCAACATGAGACAAATTCTTGAAATAATTATGTATGAAATATCATGCAATTTACCTGGCAATCCAATGGTAGGCACAGAGCACAATAAAAGCTGGATGTCATTGTATTGGCTAAAGTTGAATGCGTTGAAGTGTTTAATGCACACAAAACAAAGTCGATTAATTTCGTCATCTGATAAATTCATAAATTTGGGACTTTGAACACGATTGATCCATTCTTTAAATAAATGTGGATATCGTTTCGGAAAACGATGTAGTTTTTTCGTAGAATTACAATTCGGTACGCAACAACTCGGCATTTCGAAGAAAAAAGTGTAAAAACACAGAGAGCAGTGTGACAGCGATTTCGAATGGAAACGGATAAATTGGCGGTTCGTCTAGAAGGACGCCGGCCGGCACGGCGTGGCTGGGCACACGCCGCCGACAGTTGCGCCACAAACTGTATTGATTTACTAGCAAGTGGCTTGTGCGGCATCGGAAGAATGACTAGAAAGTCTTGTATTGGCTGAAAACTGCCTGGACCCAACCAGCACAAAATTTTACAAAACTGATTGACGGATCGGGGTTGCCTACGTTCGATATTTTTTTTGGATATTCTAAATTAAATTACTTTAATAATTTCAGTAAAAGGCTTTTAAAAAGTAAAGTTAACTCCAATTACATTAAAATCACTAAATTGAATACGATAATGCTTCTCTGAATAATTTCTACTGAATATCTATGCTATTTGTTAGTTAAATTATCGAAGCCAGAAGTAAGCATTATGATTTTTTTTCACATTAGTAATAGTTTAACATTTTTAAACTTGTGATTTTTGTGCAAATATAAAGATTTAAAGAATATGTTTGCAACTGCAACATAAATCATTAATATAGTTTCGTAAACATAAAAAGGTTGTTGATTTAAAAAATATGCTTTTATGAAACTACAATATAAAGCACCAATAAAATAATTTAGATTTTTTAACAAATTGAAGGCTTATTTCATCGATTTTTAGTAGTAAATAGTCATACATATGCGTTAAAAATGAGACAGAAGTTTCTAAAGAATAATTGTCACTCGTAAAAAAAGTATTTACTTGTATTCTAGAAAATTAAACATAAATGAACAATATTTCAATTTCGTTGACACGTATAGTACCAAGTACCAATTATAAATGTGCAAGTACATGGTGGCATATAAGAGAGGACATAATTATGTGCGTTGCATTTAGCAACTTGACGAAAATTTATTAAATAGTAGTCAACATGTAAATACAAATGTGATGATGTTTCACGTACCTACTTTAAAATTTTTCTCAATAGTTTACGTCAATACATATAAAAGTTTAACTTTAAAAGCGATTTCGTATAGTTTTACGGTTTCAAAAACAAAACAACCTTATTGTTTATGTCACTTATTATAGTTAAACTACTCATTGTGGAACTTTTTTTTTTTTGTTTTTTACAATAAACATAATAATAAAACAGAGTAGTAAAAAAAATGAAGCATAATTACATATCAATGAAATACCTACATATTTATAGAAAAATACTAAACAAAAAATCCCACAAAGGCATGGCCTGTTCGACTTAAAAAATGTATTACAATATACATATCTACATGTATTATGTTATATTATGTATGTTGAACCAAAAACGCTCGTAAAAACCCCAAAAAGCTCATTTTAATATAAGCCTTATAAATTTGAATGAATATGGGAAAATGTTGTTTATGGAAGAATTGGAAAAAATAATTGTGAAAGTAGGTTAAATTTTGATAAAATGTGATCGCTCAGGTGAATTAACTCACGAGGTAACTCGGTTATAAGCTTAGACTATACCCTGTCTGCGTAATCTATTAGTGTGAAAGCACTACAATTAATGATATGAACCATACACGTACAAAACATGTGAGTCGAGGTCCTGTAAAAATACCAAGACAAAAACTCTGTATGATGGGCGCACAAATGTCGAGATCCATGTATCATGATAAACATTATAAATATATTTTTAAAAAGGAGTTCTACGTAGGTTTGGACATATAAAGCGCTTGGATAGCGAAAGGACGGCTCAAAGTATTTACGATGCGAATGTTGATGGATGCAGAAAACAAAAAAGACCGAGATAGATATGGGGTTACCAAATTCAACAAATTACTATTTGAAGATGCGCCAGGTCAAAAATCGGAATAATCGGCGGACGTGCATGAGAAGATGTATGAATGAAGAGGAAGCGACGCATGTATACAAAGACAGAGTGATAATACACAATACAGTGATTATATTATATATTTCGATTTTCCTATACCTTTACAAAATATGTTATTTTTACCCCGGGCATATTGTATTTTTACTATTTTTATACACTTGTAACACTAAACGTAACTTCGCGCGCTTTTTATTTGTCTTTATGTGTCTGTCAACTGAAAGCGTGCATAAAATTATTATCCGTAAAGCCGCTTGTTTTTTGGTTCAGTGTAAATTCATTTCAATCAAAGTGTTGGTGTAAACTTTTTGCAAGTTTATAAATAATTTTGCCACAATGTCTTCGCCGGCAAGGTCAGCGAAGACTCCTACGCGGAAGGCCAGAACTCCACTGAGACCCTCTGGATCCCAGACATCGAACGACGATGTAGATACGCCTGCCAGAAGAACTCGGAGTACGAGGGACGTGGTCGTTCCCGAAACTCCCGTGCGAGCCTCAGGAACGCCCACCGGTAATACTTGATTTCAAAATTGGAAAACATAACTTCTTTTGTTTGATTTCATACTTGGAACTTGTTTTTTGTTTTCATTATTTTCATAAAAATTCTTGACAGTAAGGAAAAATAATACCAGCTTAAAATTGTACAGTAATATATCATTAAGGGCCTATTTCTAGAACGGATTGTGTTATGCCTGATGTCTCATGTCAGCATTTCTGACACCATTGCCCACTATTATTCGGGACAATGTTGAACTTTAGAGAGAAATACTAACAGGAGGCGTCGCACCTAATTTTTAAGCAAATGTTGAATTTTTCTGCCACAAAATCAATGCTTAAAATATTTAAAACAAAATACAATTGAACTTGGTTATAACGATCACGGAAATAGTGATATCTCGGATATAATGAAGTAACTCTGATTTTACTAATGTCCGTACAATCAAAACTCTTTATTTCTCAACTGTTCGACCTCTTCTATAATATCCCTCCGTGGTCTGGTTTCCATTCTATGTGAATCGCATAAATCACATTGAATCAGTCCAACATCGCTCGCTCCGAAAAGTAGCGTGGATGCTTGGACTAGAGAGAGGTTATTATTCTTATGCTGGTATAGAGTCAATGTTAAATATTTCTAGTCCACCAAAATGTAGAACTAATATTGATTCCATATATATTTTCGGCATACTAAATGGTATAATCGATGTTCCATCATTACTGGGACAAGTCAAATTTCATATTCCGACTCGTAGGTTGAGAAACAATGGAGTACTATTCATCGATTAGCATAGAACAAACTATGGCCTTAATTCTCTAATGACCCGTCTTTGTATTGTTAACTCAAGACAAGATCTTTACTTTTTTGGTTTAAGTTTACAGCGATTCTAACGAGCACTGAATAAGTAGTCCAGATCTTGTCTTGATGTTCCTTATGTTTGTCAATGCTTTTTTTCTTTTTTTAAAAATGTTTTTATCCATTCTTTTATTGTAATATTTAAACCCTATAAATTGTAAAAATGGACACAATGTCCGTTAATAAATAAATAAATAAACATTAGTTGACGTTTTAGTTTGTAGTTTTTTTCCATACATTTATTAAATTTTATAACGAGCTTCTTCGGACATACCGAACAAAAGTATTGTCAACGGTTGAGCAAAAACTCTTCAATTTTCTACATAACACTTAGTTTACCCTGAAGATAGCTTTTGCAATGGTAGCCGAAACAAATCCAACTTTCTCTGGATTACCCAAAAAAGATACATATTGATAACAGTGACTGTGAAAGCTCATATTTTAAATTAACAATGTTTGGTGAAAGAAAAATTGTGGAAAATTTCAGCATGAAAATTTGCTGCCTGCCCAGGGCTGATATTCTGAACACATTTACATCGCCCTATAATGCGTATTTAGTATGTTAAAATGCACTATACTGTGCTATAATTGCGTTCAGAATACTAGCCCTGATAACGCAGTCTGGCTGCTCCTCTGATTCTGTATTTGAAATAGAATCCGAATCCTGAACATGGGTTTTTGACTACTTCCAGGTAAAAATCCTAAAAGATAAAAATTGACTGGCGATTAGTCTGCCTCGTTGGATACTGGTTTTGCGTATTTCCCTATCAAGCTGGAGGCCCCGTATTTGATTCCTGGGAGGGTCAGCATGAAATATTTATTTATGCGGTGGTTTAACATTGCAAATATATTAAAAGTGAATTGTTTATCTAGATGGAGGGACCCCAGCGAGTCCATCTGCAGTTCCTGGGGGAGTGACCCCCCAACACCTTCCCATGACGTCTCCCGCGAGGACATTGGGAGCCAACAGTCCCGCAGGTATAATGTATTTTGTTTATGAGTTTGTTTAGCCTGATTACTTTTTATCATCACTACATATTTATTCACATCCTATGAAATTCTCTAGAAGTAACAAATATAAACTGCAATAACAATAACAAACCATCACGCCGTTTCCCCATAAGGGTAAGCAAAGAGGAAAGAACGTCAGATCACTGTCTTTGCATACAGATCTCGCTTCCTCTACATTCATACATCTTCTCATGCATGCGCGCCGATTATTCCGACTTTTGACATGCCCATCTTTAAGTATTTTTTGGATTTGGTCATGCCATATCTTTCTCAGTCTTCCTCTAGTTCTCCATCCATCAACATTCGCATTGTAAATATTCTTAGCTGTTCTTTCACTGTCCATTCGTTCTACATGTCCAAACCAGCGCAGAGCTCCTATCTTGATTTTGTCCATAATGCTCATCTCAGCCTTACATAATGTACGGATCTCAACATTTGTGCATATATCGTACATAGTTTTTGTACACATTCGCCTGAGAGATCGCATTTCGACAGCATATTGTTTGATTTTAATGAATGACCTCTGAGATGGCGGTTATTATTCATAGTGAACATTAGTTTTAACTTCGCTACTTTACATTGCTCTGTTAAGATTTTGAAGTCATCACGTTGCCTCCGCTCTTCCAGTATACTCAAATCAAGCTGCCTTAAGAGAAAGGCCTCATTAGTTCGTCCCGTTGCGTCGTCGCAGCGCCAACGTTGCGTCGTTTTACATATATTTTTTAGTGACATGCCACATTATGCGTTGTGTCATCGCAGATGACTTTTCAACGTATCGACAGACGAGAGACGAAGCGGGGGAAAGGTGATGCGCTGCAATAAAACACGTTTGTTCCGATCCATTGTCGAACGAAGACTGAAATCCACACTGACCGAAACGCAGCTCTGCGACGGGTTCTAAGATTTTCACCAAATACTCAAAGCTGGCCACACTCAATACTGCCGCATGAAAAACTGACCATCAATATTTAACGCAGGTGTGGCATACAGTGCGTTGATCCATTGCGACAACGCAACGCAACGCACTAATGAGGCCTTTTTCTAAGTGGTTGTCATATGTTTTATTCCTTAGAAAAACTACCGTTTTAGTTACCTTTCTCTGGGCACTCTCCAACAACTCTGTTTTTCTTAAAATAGGGATTCTTTCAGGTAAATTTTGATGAAAAGCTAGCACTCATGCACCATAAAATACAATTTCTAATATGTCTAAGTAACATGACATATTATGCGGAACATATGCTATGTTGCTTGATGCAACAAATTTTTGCAGCATTGTTCTAATAAAATCCTTCTATTGTATTCCGGTGCGATCTCTCAACTTGGAAAAGTTCAGCGAAAGTTTTTACGCTACATGTAGTTCAAAAAGGGTGAAACTATAGATTAGATTTTGATTTCCGAGTTGAGGTTACCATTGCTCTCCACCAGAAGGGCAATTACTGACCACACTCTAATGTTCAAGAAGTTCTGCACTCTAATAGATTGCCCAAAATTGCTGTCCCTGATAAACTTCCTTGTATCCACAAGGACCACCAGACTCCGACACATGTGCGAGTACAATAGCGCAAACTACGCTCACAATTCTCCTTCTTCCCTGGCGAGCGCGCACAGAACTGCAGTACCACATAATCCAGAGCTGATGAATTTGCTCCAACTACCGCTGTCCTATCCCCCGAATGGCCATAATCTCAATTCTCTAATGTTTTAATTCTTTACTTCCTCCCCTCCTTTTGTTTACAATAACTTAATGATTAACAAATTACAACAGGGATGGAGAATACCTTAAATAAGTAAATATGGAAGTCTAGGCATTTACAGGGCTTATGACCTGTCATTGGCTGGTTTAAGTGGCCACTTTACACACTGTGTAACATTCACCATTTTGCCTATGTTTGAACATCCAAATTTCTTCCATTCTTCAATTTGTTGAGTTTAGTGAAGGTAAAGAGCTGAAACCTTTATTGTTGTGAAGAGATTCATCTGACTGAAGAATTATTTCACATACTAGGCAACAATTTTTCAATTTTTAAACTTCTTCTTGGACCAGTTGGTTTCATTACAATATTAGAGTTTTTAATGACTCCCCAGTAGGTGAAATCCAGTCTTTTGTCTACGAACATTTGGGCCAACTCAAATATTGTAACTTAATGATTATTATAAACTATTGCTAAACATACTTTATGAACATTTAAGCTATTTATTATAAGAGCCCTCAGTAGCTCAATCACAAATAACTATCGACGTGATAATAATTTCTCACCAA